>NC_134580.1:59114078-59822828 GCF_037038515.1 Microtus pennsylvanicus | reverse complement strand
AATAGCTCCCCAGGAGGACACACGTGATGAAGCTCAGACCCAGGATGGACGTAGGCTAGAATCTTCCCGGTAAGCACACCTAGCTGTGCTACACAGATGATTAGAAATGGGCTAAATTAATATGTGAGAATTAGCCTAGAAGAGGCTAGATAGAAATGGGCCAAGCAGTGTTTAAAAGAATACAGTTTGTGTGTTGTTATTTCGGAGTATAAGCTAGCCAGGCGGCCAGGGTGCTGGGGATGCAGCCCTGCCGCTCCTATTACAACACCTACCTTTTTGAGCTGATTTACTGATTGTTCCCCATCAGTCTCTATCAGGTACAGCCCAAATTTTAAGCTGTCAGTTTCTCTTTCTTCCTTCCTTCCTTCCTTCCTTCCTTCCTTCCTTCCTTCCTTCCTTCCTTTCTGTCTTTTGTTTTTTGAGACAGGGTTTCTCTGTGTAGCCCTGGCTGTCCTGGAACTAGCTCTGTAGACCAGGTTAGCCTTGAACTAACAGAGATCCACCTACTTCTGCCTCCTGAGTGCTGGGATTAATGTCATGCATCACCACTGCCTACGCAGCAAGCTTCGATTTTATAACTGTTGTCTGACATGGCAAAAGTAATGTACAGAGAGACTAGCAAATTAAATCAACATAATAGCAGTTGGAAAAATACAGTAGTCACTGTAGGCCTAGAGGGGCAGGCCACCAGCAGAAGTTCCTAGGTTTGCATGTACACTACAAGTTAGCCTTGGTGTACAGCCAGTAACGACCAGGACTCCTTTCTCTACAGAACACCATGCCATGTGTCATAACTGATTTTATGGTGGTATGCTTAACATCTATTCAAAATTACTGCTTTCAAATAAATGGAAAGAAAAAGAACTAGCCAGAATGTTTGCTTAATCAGGAACCCCACTGGCAAGGACCCACATCCCTACCTTCTCCAGAAATGGAGTTGCTTCTGAGCCTTGTGACATAACTCTAAAATGCAGCAGCATAAATAAGAAGTTTTACACGTGTTTTTAAGTAAAAGGCACAATAAGCAAATATTGGTCTAAATGTTTGCTTAATCAAGATGTTCTAAAATAGGCAAGAGCTTACTACTGTTAAGAGGACGTAGTATTAAAATTCCTCCTAAGTACTTGTTGGTATACTCATAGGTCAGTGTATCTGTTAGCAGTAATCAGAGAAGCTTCTTTCTGTAATAGATGGCGGTCAGTACATAGCCTTACAATGGGCCACTGCACAGAGAATAAGATACTGTAAAGAGCTGAACCCGAAGTTTGACCTACCAAACCTTTTTCCCCCAAGGCTTAGGGAACAACATGTGTGAATGGCTGAAAGGTTATTAGAGCCAGAGGAAGTGGAGGAGTCTACAAAACTGTGTTTCAGACATGGAGATGTCTTTGCACACAGAAACACACAGCTGCTATAGCACAATATCTGCCAAAGTCAAGCCAGTGAAATGTCCCAGCAGGCATAGGGAATGACCAAAAGGCACATGTAGGTAGGATGATTCATAGAGCTTCAATGCTGTGTTTCAAAAATGTGATTAACTAAGGACTCAGAAGAAATCGTTCCATGTCCTTTTCATTTTGTATCTGTAATAAGAAGAGCATGTTTGGTTTTAAGCATCATTTTGCCAGTTTCACTAGAGTTGAGGTCTGTAGGGCTCTCCTATTGATTCCTCTTCCATGCTTCCGTGAGTATCTGCTACATGAAAACTGGGTTTTATCATGAGGCTGATCATTTTTGTATTTACAAAGAGTTTCCAGTAAAATTTGTCACTTATTGGAAAGTGAGTGAATAGTGGAATTTTTGGAGGTATTTGCTGAAAATAAGAAAGAGTGTATTTAAGAAGTTATACAGTTTTTCAGACAATTAATCTTAATTTCAAAATATTAGAAATATTTTCTCATTTTCTTCTACAAATTATGGGGTTTTTTTTTTGGTTTTTGGAGACAGGGTTTCTCTGTAGCTTTGGTGCCTGTCCTGGAACTAGCTCTTGTAGACCAGGCTGGCCTCGAACTCACAGAGATCCGCCTGCCTCTGCCTCCCGAGTGCTGGGATTAAAGGCGTGCGCCACCAACTCCCGGCTACAAATTATGTTTTAAGTTGTAATTTTTTCAAAGTATTTTTATATTTACAAAATACCTCAGTGTTTATAATTTTTCAAATTTTCTGATACATGTTTAGATCCCCTATTTAGGACACATCTGAATGCTCCTTGTGCATAAAAAATACTTTTTTTCATTTTTCCAACTCTCTATTGTACATAACATTCTTAAAATTCTATTGTCTCTTTTGTGCACCAATGAACAGATCATCAGTTAAGAAATGTATGATTACAACAGGGAAAATTTCTTTTATATTAATCCTTTCAGCGAAAGTCATCAATGTTTTAGCTGGTTGTCAAAGTTCCATACGGACAGGAAAAGATGCACATATAGATAGATACATAAATATAGATAAACAACGCATGTGATTGTAGAGTGCACACACATGGGTGGGCAGAACTACAGTCTGTGCGTTTTCACGTCCATCCATCATCTACTTCAGTACCCTTGAGAGAAAAGAATAATGACCTCTAGTTTTAGTTTTCTCTCTGTGTGTGTCTGTATGTCTGTCTGTTAATTAATGTGTAGATTTGTGCAGGTATTCAAGGAGGAGGCCAAAGGAAATTGGATCCTTTGGAACTGAAAATATAAGGTTGTGAGCCCCCTGGTGTGGCGTGAGTGCTGGAAACTGAACCTAAGCCCTCTTGACCACTGAGCCATCACTCCACCCTCCAACATACTGATTTTAATTAACAGGCAATACTGTGAAGAGGTTTTTAAAATATATATACATGGTCAAGATTTCAAAATCATTTGCAAGATCAAAAACTACTTTTCAGACATATTTGGTGATAAATGTATTATAAATTTGTGTTTTGACTCATTCTTAACTCCTCAAACTTCATTACAGCAGAAACGTGAGTTTTAAGCTGAGTTGGCACGGAGCAAGCACTTTTCCTGCTCGGTGTATTTCATGATTCCAAATTGTATTTTCTCAGCTATGTCTATCGAGTAACTAGACCAGCATCCGGCAGCAGCAAGCTGTGCTAACCCTTCTCAAGACAACCTTCAAGGAAAGCAAGCTGCCACCTTCCTCATCGCCTTTTCAAACATGAAACATCTCTGTAAATTTCTAGAAATACACAATTATTTCAGGAAATTTCTCAACCTGTGAGCAAGAATAATGTTGATTTTGACAAAAGCTTAGGCATGAAGTGTCACTTGGCTTTCCTTTTTGAAAATTGAGATTCCACTCCAATATTTAAACCTCTAACTATTCTAATTATGATGTTCCCCTCTATACTGTAGTAAATTTAGTAATAAACCATCATAGCTAAAATTTTTATGACTAAAGAGAGAAACCAATCCATTGCAGATGCCAATATATCTGTAAGTAAGCATGGGATCCTGTAAGTGCAGAGACCAGGAGCAGGAAGCACAAGATAATGCCTATGTCTGTAAATTTCTGCTCTGTCTCTGCTCCCTAGCTGTTTAGAAAATGTACTGACTTAGTAGTCATTGTGGTGCAGAAGCTTTGGCCAGGAGCCTCTGATGTATTTCTAGAGAGTCTAGTGTGGCTCCTTAACAGCTAGCAGTCACAAGTTATACTGCATTCCGGTAAAACAAGTTCAACATCGTTCAAAAAGTAAGTGCTTAAGCAGAGGTATTTCTCCAATAGTTAGGACACAGGGGAAGCAGTCGGCATTTATTAATTCCTTCATTTCTTCCACACTGTGGAGTAAAGCATTAATATTGATAATTGCTCAGAGTCATATTATCACTACTACCCAGAGACCCTAGGAACATGGTGAGAAATTAATAAACACTTGAGGATTTATTGATGCTTATGTTATTTATTTACTGGGCTTGCCTGCGTTGGGCCGCAAAGAAATAGTTACACAAGTCTATTTTCATTTATTAGACAAGTTCTCCACCACTCAAATATTTGGTTTTGGCGTCTACAGATGACCACTACTTCACAGATACAAGGCTAACCTTTGGATATATTCATGCTGTAATTAAAATCTCTAGTGTTTTTAATTAACACCAGATAAAGCATCAGCTGCCACACTGAATAGTGTATTGCTGTAGACGCTGCTATTTCTCAACTCAGTCATTGTCTTCTTTCAGTCATTAATCATTTCAGAGAAGTTTTTTTCCCACAAAATCCTTAAGTTTTCTATTAAAATGTGTGCAAATGCATATATGATTGTTCACATAATTTCGAAGTGTTTGGGGATCTATGGACTTCCCTCTATGACTTTTAGGCTCATATCATCAGATATAGTGGAAAAAGGAATAAGGGTCCATGGCAATCTAACAAAATTTGATGATTTCATCTCAATTATCTATATGTTCTGTGCTGGAAAGAGGCACTCCAAATTATTATTAGCAGTAATTATTACATATCCACTGTCACATGACCTTCTGCTTGCTGTGTATTCTCTGTGCTTCACAGTCTAGACGACCAAGCCTGTCATTTTGGGTGTCCCTGGGAGGGTACAGCCTCTGCCTAATCCTTCCAGTGAAATACTCTCTCTGTGGATAGGCGACTACTTAATCTATTTTTCTCGCTTCATTTTACCTGGTCGTCTGCTTATTCCTGTCTCTGGATGACTCCTTGAGACACCACCCATCAGAGCAGACGCAGAAAATGCCACCTATACTCCATGGAGCTGTCATCCTGAGACTGTTCAGCCACCACCTATTTGGCAATGCTACCATTAGTATTTTGAGGACACGGTAAAAAGGATCCAATATGGAGGCTAAGGCAGTCATGGTGCCTGTCTGTAGGTCTTGGTCTCATTGGAAACTAATTTGGACACAATGGAAGCAGTATTTGTTAGATAACCCCTAAACATGCGCTCACCAAATTAAAAAAAAAAATTGTCTCTTCCAAGGTGGAAGTCTTGCTCAGATCATTTGAATATTAGCATTCTGTTTAGAAGATGCCTTGTTGTGAACAAAAATCGCAATATTTCACATATCCATATAAGCTGTCTGTGCAACCTATGTGTGTGTGTATATATATATATATGTATATATATATATACACTATATATATAGTATCAAAATGGAAATGTTGATACACATTTCAAGAGGAGCGACAAATTGCTTTCGAAAGTAACTTAAAACCCATGAAAGGTATTCATTAACTGTGACACATTACTGCTACAAAGGACCTAAGATCTCTACCTGGATCCCATGTGCTCTTTCTTAGTTTTGACCCATAGATGGAGTCTGATCAGTCACTTTGTAAGGTCACAATGGCTTAACAAAGAAAATGCATGTGTGCCCCAAACACTCTGCCAACAATGGGAGGTGAAGGATCAAAAACAAATAAAAATAACTAAATGCCATCTCCTTAAAGAATAGGTTAGCGTCTATAACCCTTTGATCATTTTTGTAAACCAATGCCTGTTTCAAATCCTCATTTGCTATATCTTGGAGGGTAATAAATCAAGAAAACTTCTATATGATAGCAAGAACTTCAATTTCTTAAATTTCAAATAATAATTTTGGTCCAGGAATATGAAATGTAATTTTAATCTTCTTTGATTATATGTTTGATTGATTACACATATCAATATTCCCAACAATCAGGAAAGTATGTGAGATGCTTGCATGGCGGGAATTGTGGTTTTCCTGGGGCTGACACACTTAGAACAGCTTCTTCCAAGTCTCCTTGGGAATGTTTTGTAATTAGACTGTTAGAAGTTGTGGCAAAACAATTAAAACAATAAAATTCAGACAGTTGTAAGGGTGCTCCCAATCCAGATGTAGCGTGTGCAGCGCTCACAACTATTTTTAGGGTCCTTTGGGGTTCAGTATTTTTCTTTATAATTTCACTTCCACATATTCTCATCTAAATCTGGACACTGTTGTTTTGGAGATTTAAGTTCCTTAACCATGTGTCACAACACAGCTAAATTCAGGTAAATAGACTGGCAAAAGAGTTGGTCCTGAAAACAAAGAAATCGACATACATTCTACTGTATGTTTATCACGGGCTTTCTAGGTAGTCAGAGTCAAACTCAGAAATAGTAGCTATTGCATGACTCTGAGTCTTTTGCCTCTTCTGGGTCTGTTTAATTGAAAAGAAAATACTCCACAGACACACTTTTGCCTTCTTCCTCTTCTTTTAATGAGGATAAATGACACACATAGGAGGAAGAAAGGCACAAAAGGAATTAATCTATATATTAAAAGCTCTTTGTTACTGCTACCAATGGCATAGTTTAATGCAGTATGAAGACTAAAGCAAGAAAAAGATGATGGTAAATTGTATTCATTGCACAGAAATACATCCTAAAGCTAAATAATGTTGTAAAATTAGCTTAAATTATGGGTGTTTGATTTTACATTTCTAAAATATCAGAACACTAGCAAATTATTATACAAGTATAATTAAGGTCATAGAAAATTGAAAACAACTTATTTGTGTTATAAAATATATGAGACAGTAAAAAGTTAGAGTATTGTTCTGCTTTGGTTCTTTATTTAATAAACACATGCTTTATGCATACTATAAGCAAGACATTATCCAAAGCAGCAAACCCAGCATCAAGCAAACGTGTTTCCCTTTGGGGAAATATTCCACTAAGGGGAAGATGATAAGGAAATAAATGCTCTTGATGCAAATGTGGTAAACAGCAGGAAATGTTATAGAGAAAAATAATGCAAAAAGCAAAATAAAACAAGAAAGTGATGTTCAGTCTCTTATGGTATTGAGAAAGCAGACCTACCTGAGAAAGGGACATTTAAGACATTCTATGGAAATATTAAGGAAAAGATAGTGTAAATATCTTTGAAGCACAATCTGAAGATAAGGTGGAGTAGGAAGCAAAGCAACTCACAGAGACTGGGAAGGACAAAGAAAAGGAAGAGTAATAGGTAGGTCCAGAGGAAGGATTAAAGGAGGAAGCTAAGAAATGCCCAGTGAGGTGGACACCAGATGAGTCTGTCAAGGGTAAGGGTAAGGCAGTCCCAAGGAGATGCCAGGCCAGTTTTCACTGATATTCAAGGGTAACAAAGTCCAAAGACTCAGAGAGATAGCTGCTCCTTGTTGACATTCATAAGCTCCTCAGTAACTGTGAGAGCAAACATCTCTGTCACTGCCTAGCAGGACGCACCAAGCCTGGATTCCTGTCGGAGCTACTATTGCTCCATATGGAAGGCGATAATGAGAGACAGAGCACTTGTATTTTGCTGTGACAGTGTAATTGCAGGGAATTGTGGTATTTCTTCATTCTGGGAATGATCTGATGGAGACTGAGATGTTGATGTTTGCAGGAAAGAAGAAAAACACACGTGGAGGGCTTGGTCTTAAAGAGAAAATCAGTCAGTAGACCCTTAACAATGGATGAGAGCACAGGACATATGGATCCATGCAAGTACCTATGGCTGTGTTGAGGGAGAGCTGGAAACTACGTTCTCTGCTGTTACTGCAGTTCTCTTAATGCATGAGAATGGAAGACAAAGGAGAATGCTGGGAGTTTAGGAAGCCATTGCTCTAGAGAAATGATGGCAGTACTAACAAATGTAGCGTTCACAATGAGATGGAGCTATGAGTGTTTAACTTCAACTACTTCCTCAGGGGCTAAGTAGAGATTTGGAATGGACAAGATGCAGCTTTTTCAGAGAGAACTGAAAACATTTATAAAGAAGTGCTTCAGATAAGAACCAGGCTTCGAAACTAGATAAACATGGAAATGGGGATACGAAGGGATGAAGAAAATGAGAGCCATACTCTGTTTGGAGTTCTAGTAGACCTAAACCACGCTGTCATTAAAATTCTAGAAAATGAATATGAATGAAAGGAGCTGTAGCTTAAGAGCTGTCCGTCCAGATGTGAAATGGCACAGAAGTGGTTGGTAATTATTGGTAAATAAGAGCCTAGAGCATGTGATTATAAGTAGGAGGGAGAAAAAATAAGTTCATCAAGATGAGGTAAGATCCAAGAATCAAGCGACCATATGATCATCTATGTAGATACTGTGGATTTTAAGCTTTCTAAGTGTGAGAACAGGAGCAGTACGAATGGTCACTATACAGCTTAGCTCTCAAGAAATTACAACAAATAGCCTTCCAGGTCATTCCCTGACCGTCATAAGTAGTGGTGTGCATTGAAGCAATTAGAAACAGACTCAACTTCAGTGTAGGACAAAGAGATGAGTCTGTGTCTGTATAAGTGGGGAAAATCCACTCTAGGCCTAAGGAAAAGCAGCTCACAGAATTGGAACCAGATACCACTCGGAAAGGTTGGAGCCTGAAGGAGGCAGAAGAAGTGACAGTAACACCCAGTCGCATACAGGACTGTTTGGGACAGGGTCTTGCTGCGTGGCTCACACTGACCTTCAACTCATAATCTTCTGGCTTCAGCTTTTCAAGAACTAAGTTATAGATGTGAGTACCCATACTCATTCCAAATATGTCTTAAACAATAACATTTCATCCCTACTTCTAAACAGGCTCGTGTCTGTCTGGTGGCTCAAAGCACATTCAGTTCATCTCAAGGTGTTCCCACAGTCTCAGCTGCCCCAGGATTGTTCCAAGTGTGAGTTTCCCTCTAGAATTAAGGCAAGCTCAAAGCTCAGTTTGTTTGTGAAACCAGAAACAGGTTCCATACTTACAGATACAACAGAGAAAGGGCATATACTCCCTTACTCAAACAGGAGTGAAGGAGCATCAAATGAGGATTGTATTCAAGGAAGACTGAGATGCAGCAGGACAAACAGTAAATTCAACAGATCTTCTTCTGGTATGGAGGGCACACAGGGTCATGTTGTGAGCTCCCAAGCATTTTCTGCAGCCTTGCTTCTGTGGCCTTTCCATTCCCACCTACATGGTTACATCCATGGGTTGGTTCTACAAATTTCCTTCATTTTTGCTTGGTAGATCTTCCACAGCCCTAATGTTTAAAACTTGATGGGGTCTCCATTTGAATTGGGGAATCAACCTTCACAGCTTTATATAGTGTTCTCTTAAAAGCTGCCTAGAATGACCTCCAACCCTACAATATAAAGAGCTCTGAAGTTTGGGTGGAAACTTTTCCAGCCCCACTCATTCAGAATAACACTGATGGTACCAGCGTATGCAGCTTTTCCCACAATCGATGGACTGAATCATGAATCAAAATAAAAACATTTTTCCTTTACGTTATCGGCACCAAGTATTTTGTCACAGCAACAAAGCTAACTGAGATTGGAACTAGGGAAGTGTCATGATTTCTGTTAATAAATCCAATGGGGTAGCTTGGTAACCTTGAATGACATCCTCATAGAACTCTGAATGCCCGGATAGTTGAATGTGGAAAACAAACAAACAAGCAAGCAAAAACAAAACAAAAAACAAACAAACAAACAAAAGCATTTTGCTAGGCAGTCCTGTGTGAGATGGACATCTCAGAACGGGTCTCTCAAGGCAAAGTGTTCCCCAAACAGTCAAATCTTTTACCCTTCCCCTCTGATAGGTACAGTCCAGCCAATTTGATAGATGCCAAACTGTTGTGATATAGTATGCTCTTTTTAGTAACCTGAATTTCGTCAGCAGCCACATTGTGCTGGGTTCCAACTTTACATGTCCTCATGTTCTTCTCTGGGAAAACTGCAATTTCCTTGGTTTTCCATTTGACTTATTTATTCTAATTCCAACTGCATGTTTAACTAAGTGGCCAGAAAATCCATACAGGAATACCTTGAAAATTCCTGCACCAAAGTAATTAATTCTTCATTTTCACCCTTGGCTTTCTATACCATCTCAAGACAGAGGGAAAACACAGACAACTTTTGTAAGCTTCATGGCCACGAGTACAATGTGTAGTAGAGTTCTCACTTCCATGCTAAGCACTTTTACTGCTCATGTTCTGATCAGTATTCTAGGCCTGTGTCCCCTTCTTAGAATCATTCACCTACCGTTGCTCAGTGCATCCAGGCTTTGTCTAGTCCGATTCCCCACAATTTTCTAAATTTCTCCCAGGAACCAGTCTTGAGTGTACTAACAACCACATCATTACAACTTACTCCTCACATCTGACTTGAACGTCATACCCCTCCACCTCAGCACCTTTGCTCTCAGTGTATCCTGATACTTGATGAACCCTAGCAAACAGGACTACAATCCTGGCCTTCTATGGTTTACTCACGTGAAAGGACAGACCTCCGAGGGCTGCCGGGGGTAAATAGAGTCCACGTATACCAGTGGTCAGTGGTGTTTGTTGAACTGAATGTTATCTTAACATATCAATATCTTGAACCTTTCAGTTCCTTAAGTAAAAGCAAAACACTTATCTCCTTATTAATATGTGTGTGTCAATGCGTCTCCTACATGTATTGGCTAAGATAAAAACAAATATTGTAACCACACCTAGGAGGATACATTCCAAAGTACTCTTGAAAATATATAACTATCAAAATAAAATGCACTCCGATTTTATTTGAAAGTATGTGTTATATGTTATAATAAGACACAGTTATGAATGATAGTTTCTCATAATAGGATATGTTTTATTCCCTCAACTTGATAGCTTGTTATGACTATTTTAGCTTGCTTAGCCCAGAGAAGAATACTTTTTAAAAGGCTTAATGTTGCAGAATTGTCACATCTGAAAAAAATCATCCCAGTTGTGATTTTATGTGCAATTATGCACACAGAAGAACAGCAATTTTCTACTGAGCTGGATGAGTGCTCTGTAAGATAACAGTGCTAAGACTTAGAAATTGTTATGTATGTTGCCTGAAAGTCTTTTTAGCCTTGGAGTCTCCCTGTGCTTCTCGGCTTATTAGATAGTTCCTGTGCTGTAGTATGAGCAGAGTCTAGTAGGCCAACACAGAGGCTTCTTGATCAAAATTCTGCGAATTTTACAGCTCCTTTCAACGCAAAGATCTTGGTAAAGAATGATGCATTATTCCTGAGTTATGTGTGACAGGGATTTGGATGAAATAAACTAGAGGTAACTGTAACTAATTAGTCAAAAAGATCCAAACTCAAGCATCTGAATTATAATGTTAATGTTCTCCAGATGCAGTCCCCTTTGCATATAGATGAATAGTAATCGTTCATATGCAATATTATTTTTATTAGCATACAGGTATTAGACATAGTTTTTGTTCATAAAATGCTATGAGGATGCTATATTCAGTGGTGGAAGAGCTAGGCTAATACACCATATGCCCTTGGTTCCCTCCTTTATACTGCAGAGCTAAAGAAATATATTTTACAAGTACAAAAGCAATAGATTTGTATTATTTTAGTAGATATTTGTGAAAAAGCTTTCAAGTTACCCAGATAAGGGTTTTGTTTTATTTTTATTTTTCCTGGTCCTTCTTGTTGATGTTTTTGTTGAATTTTTGTTGGTGAGAACAAAGAATCCCGTTTCAGACCCCAGTTGCTCAACAATATGGATACAAACTAAAACCAGAAAAACTGTTGCCTCCGTTTCTTCCCTCTATTGACAGCCACACCCTTACAGTCTCCCCAAGGAGATCACATTCGCTGCTCCAGTACCAAATGTTGGCTGAAGAGCCGCCTCTATTTGTCTTTTCTTTCCTACAACAGTCCTACGCTGGTTCAAAACATTTTAGTTCTCTTTGAAATGTATGAATGCTTGAATGAGCTCAAAGGGTCTACGGTGGCGGTGGGAGAAACCTGGAAATGCCAATGAAGGCGTTTGCTATTTCGGCATATAGAGACGAGGGAATGTCACGGTTTTAACAATTAAGGACGCAGACTGATGCACACATTTTGCAATACTAATAAAAACTTCCTGTTATCATCTCTAATTTTAAGAATGAAGAAGGCATTTCCTTAACGCACTCCATTGCTTGCCTTGCTAGCTCTGTTCAGCCTCAGAATTTGATAACAACATTTACAAATTGCAAAAATTGAAAAAAAATAGGATTAAAACTTTAGCTAAATCCACATTTCTCAGTCAGTTAACCCAAAGGTTAAGTGCTACAGCACTTGACCTGATAGAGAGTTTGGTCCCCCCATTTATGAGGCCTGGGAGTAAAGAATAAAGGCAGCATTTTTCTTTTTCTCTTTTTTAAAGAAGCCACATGTAATGTTCTCTGAGTTAAGTTTTACCATTCATAATGAATGCAGTCTCGCCATTCAAATGCGACCATAAGTACACAGAAGATAAGAATTTAATTAAATGTAGATTAAAACCAAACAGGAAAACACACTAGCTGATAATTTTATCCCATCCTCTGGCCATATTTTTTATACTTCCTTCTTGTTCTTCTTTGGGCTATAGCTTATCACAATGCCGATAGTACCGTAACTCATTACATCTGATGGTGCGGCGGAAATGTGCACGCTCTCTGCTCGGAGTTTCGAGGCACTTAAAATGCAGAGCATGTAAATGTCTCCGTTAAACACACCCGTGTGGTAGCACCGGTGCAAAGGAGGTGGTGCTGAAGGAATCCTGAGGCCTCTCCCATGAGGCATGAGGATTGCAGAGCAGAAAATAGCGTTCCTCAGTAGAACCGGTTCACACATTCACACAGATGCAGTGTGGCTTAATATTTTGTTTGCATTCCTTTAGCAGTTGGCAGGCTTAAATGACACTCAACTTGTTCAGTGTACTTCAGTACTGGAGCTTGCCAGGAAACTGTAGGCATTTGTATTGGGGGCGTGACGCTTTCTCTGCCATTGGTCACAATGTCGCAATAATGTATTTGTGCCTGAATACAATTTCTCTAAACTTTATATAAAATGATCTCTGGTTATTAATATGTACCTATTGGGGTTGTGAAACAGAGGACACACAATACCAATGACAAACGTGAGAGGGAGAAAGGCATAGCTATCAAGACAATTTGGATATACTGTTCTGTTTAATTGCTTATGTGATATTTTTCTAAAATTATTTACAATAATAGTAGGTAAAGATGGTTAAGTGTTTTAAGCAATCCTGGTCATTGGGAAGGAAATATCTAGATCAAGCACCATAATGTTGAATCTGAAAAAGCATATGTTTTGTTTGCTAGTTTAATAGTTGGCCAAGATGTGGCTGTCGATGTGTTCTTTGTTGGGCAAGCTAAATTTCTGCCGTGCTTGTAGAGTGTAGCTTGCATTTGCATTCTCTGCATTTGGTTCTTGTTGTTGTTTGATTTGGTTCTTGAATGTTGTTTGTTGGGTTGTTTTGCCAGCAAACACAAAATGTTGAGGGCCGTTAGGAAAATGAATGAGCCATTTCTGTGTCGCCTTTGTTTTGCTTTTGCAGTACACTTCTTGCCTGGCTCTAATGAGAAGAGTTTTCCAAGTACAGGATCTCTTTTAAATTGCTTGCTTTTTTCAAACATCATTTTGAGGTTTTTGATTTAAAAACCAAGCCAATGGCATCATTTTGCTTGCATTAATATCTGTCACATGATCATCTTACTCTCAGTTGCTGTAGCATGATGCCTTGATATAACTGCCAGTTTTACCTGAAACAACCAAACTAAAAAAATAAGTTAATTTTAACAGATTCCCAAGACTTTATCATTTAAGGAAACAGTGTTTAACACAGTAAACCTGTATTTCTTGACACTGAACCACTTAAAAATCTAGTAGACGGTACAAACAGAAGCCGAAGGGCCCAGTTGGGTAGGAGCAAGGCACACTGGCTTCTTCCACACCCTAAGCCTCTCAGATCATCACTAAAAGTCAGTGTCACCTCCTTTACCTTTGGTCTCTTTTCCAGTAAAGATTAGTTTTAGCGCTGGTATTAGGTAAGAAGGGTAAGGCATCATTAGAGAAGGTCACATTTCTATACTTGTCAAGTTAAAAAGTGAAGAATGGAGAAACATATTTTGGGGTTTTGAAGGAGATTATTAAAATTATTCCTGATAAATTTTTAAAGCTAAATTATAAAAAAGGAATTTGTATAGATATTTCTGGTATGCAATAGGCAAAACTATCAGACAGAACATACCTCGAGGAAAATGAAAAGAAATTTAAGAAGAAACCATAGAAACGAATTTTCTCTTGCACACCATGAGAATAGAGAAATATTTCTTCAAACAAGCCTAAGAAATAGCACCTCTTTATCAATCATAAATTTGAGGGACAAAGGAGAAGCTTATTTCCTGGGAACTTGTAGTAGCCCCTCCCTGGGTGCTGGCCACACCACACCCTTTTCCTCGAGGAGTCTGAGCGCCTGCTTGCCTTGAAGGACACTCACATGGTCCTTCCTGCTCTCTGTGCCTGTTTGCTGGAAACAAATAGTCTGCTTTTCACCATGTAAAAGAATAAGAGAGAAGGATGGAGGGAAAGGAGACAAGAAAAAGAAGAAGAAGAGCTGAGAGGGAGGGAAATTAAAGAATAATGAAAGAAAGACAAGAGAAGGGAAGGAGGAAGGTTAGCCAGGAATATGATGTCCTGCCATCGCTAGACACCGCCAGCATAGAAACAATACCAACAACAGAAAATTTGAGAGGCCATATTAAATACTTTAGGGAGAAAATCAAGAGTTTGTAAGACTTATGCTGGGACATAACAGTGGGTGCGAAGTTAGAAGACAAAGGACTGGACATTTCTGTTTGTTGGTGTTTTATCCAAAGAAAGGAAAGATAACTGTGATTAATATTTGTTGCATACCAAGTTTAAGACTTCATGTCATTTTATTGGAATCCCTAAAAGTCCTTAAAGACCATATTATATCTGTACTTTATGATTCTGAAGCTGTCTGACGAAGTTTAGGCAGCTCGTATACTGACAGTCCTACAGTGACAGACACAGGCATCTTTCTTTGTCACTTCTACCTGTTTGCAAATCCTAGCCCTCTCCAGCACCACAATTTCATCTACTCGCATATCTACTTCATGTGCATAGAAATTGCTTTATTAGGTAATTGATTAAAAATTTTTTTACCAATAATCTATATGGAAAGGTATTTATTTTTAATTTTAGAATTAGTAGGCAAAATCAGATTGTATTTTCCATTTTCAAACCAATATTTTTCACAGTTAATGAACTAAATCAATATAATATATTTCAAACATTATTAATACGCATTTATGCATATTTCTTAGTAATACATTGAAAAATGAGTCTTTCGTGTTATTGGTGTCACTTGCAACATAGTGTATTTTCACTCCATATTCTTCACATGTTAATTCTGATGACATCTCATGAGCTAGTACGCTATGCACTGTTCTTAATGGTGGGAAACGAGCAAGAACAGTGCTCACAACTCTGTCAGCACTGCCACAAAGGAACTCTATGGTATGTATGTTAGAAACAGCTCTAAGGTTTTAAATGCACACACAAGAAGCCCAGTGTGGGGAAAAACATATAAGCAGGATTTTCATGAAAGCAGGCTTACCCTGGGGCAGGGCTAGGGAGCTTTGGCTCTAAGTACCAGGGTACTTTAATTCTTTGTCTTTGGCAAAACGTGTTCTTAGCCAGGGAGCTCATGACTGAATTACGGGGCAGCACGTAGACTTCTGAGCAAAAGTAAGATAGTGTTGCCTCTTAGGCCTCCCGAGTTCCCCCTGGATTAACTAGGCATAAAATAGTAAGAGAATGTAAAGAATAAAAATATTTCCCAACCACTAATCACACAGTAAGGGTTTAAACACGTTTACTAATGCTCCATGCTGATTTATGCCTGTCTTCACAAATGGTGTTAGAATTACACAGGAAAATGGAAACAGTTTCCGAGGGTCTGTGTGGCCAAGAAACACTCATATTGTGCCCCATAATTAAATTAGTAACGGCAACGATAGCAGAGTCTAGACACTGAAATATTTCTCCTAATCACTAGGTGTAGTGACCTTCCTGGTAGCAGTGAAACTTTAGGTCGTATTGGAAAGGGTGCATGAAACAGCATCAGACAATAGCACGCTCCTCCCTGAAAGAGTAAAACAACAGGTGTAGCCACTGATGCTGTAAGCACACACTCTGACCTCGAGACTTGCAGTACGCCACATTCCATGGAAAACACACCGTGCAGTCAGAACTATGCTTGGAGAAGATGGGGCTGCAAAATGTAGAGACACTTGATCGTGTTTACTGAGAACTCTGCTTCTCCACATCTCACTGAGATAATATTTGGAAAGTAAAATGGAAATAAGCATGTCCTTGGCCATTCACCTTCTGTCCTCATTTTCTTAAGCACAAAGGGAGATTTATGAATGATGGAAGCTGTATTTGTACAGCTTTTTAAACGGATAATTCTGTGGTATTTGACCTTAGGTAAATTTTTGTAAGTTCCTCAGCCAAGCATCTCTTGCTTATATTTGAAGCTAGATCTTTGCTGCTCTTAGTACTTAAATGGTTTACCTTAATGATCAGTGCTCATAGGATTCACAATTATGCAAAAGATGAAAATGAAAGTAGCATTAGTAGGATCCATATTTCTGAAATGCATTCGTTATTGCATTGTGTAGTTCTCTCTAGACCATTACTTTGTGTGTGGTTTTTCTCATATTTCCAATTTTGTCTAATTCTCAGTCACAATTTTTACATTATAACCCACTGAAGACTTTATTTTTTTCATTTCAGTAACCATTATTTGAATCATAAAAAAATGCATTACTGTATTCATAACGTACTGCTCATGTGACAGTTTTGAACTTTAATATTCTTTTCTGTAATGCGCCGGCTTCTCAGCCTATAAAAGAGACATACTGTTTGTAATGTTTTTTACCCACAACAAATGATGTGATTCTGGGGTTTATGAAATGGCAGTAGTTTTCTAAATTTGTGATTCTTCTGTGCTCTGTCGTCAAGAACAGTTGTACATCTGCTCAGCCCAGACTTTCTGAGACTGTGAACTTTAATTGAGGAAAAATAATGAGGGTTCAGGGACTACTGATATGGAGCTGGTTGCATAGCAGGTGCCCCGCTGCCAGATCAATGGATTATTTACTCCTTTGTCATAAACAGGAAGCAGTTGGTTGTTTGTGGTGACTGCATGCATATTTTAAAGCTCGTGTACATATTTCCTCCCTCCTTGTCAGTGTAGAACATTTAAATACCGCTTAGTTTGTGATTTAGCATATCTGTGTAGAATAGGCAAACAGCTCTTGTTCTGCTTTAATAATTAGTTACTTTGCCTGGATGAACTTTGGGAGTCCTCTCAAGTGTATAGACACATCACCTGTGTTTCCAACCCTTTCCCCCTCAACTCATCTGACTAAAGTCATAAACCCTCTATGTAATTGTCCAAATACTTGTTTTCCTCTCTTTATAGGCATTTGAATATGGAAAACACTTTTCTCTTGAATACATGGGTAAATCTAAGATAAAAAAAAATGTTGACGCTTTGGAATTTTATCAGGGCACCAAGACCACTTCTACATGGTATGTAAACCACCTGAGAACGGTTTGCTCTTTGCATAATTGCTGGGGAAAGCAGAAAATCTTTTTATGTTCATGCAGTAAGCATGGCATGATTTTAGTAGATAAGTAATTTTTGAACATCTTGCATCATCTTCAACACACCTGAGTAGGACCAACCTGAGAAGTTAGGTCAAAGAAGTGTGCTCCTTTCTCAGGGTTTCTCATTAGCAAAGCAAACAGGCAGGATCTAAAATACCTGGAATTAGTGTGAGCTCCACCATGCCAGGTGGTATTAAAGCCTGGGTTTTAAAGTTCAAGAGTTTAAGATCTAATGCTAGTTTTTATGACATCAAAGTCTGACGTTTGATGCTTGGACGTCAAGGACCACCGAAACCATAAGAGAAAGGCTGTAGTCATGAATGGCTCTTCAATCAACAATCCCAGCACTCAAGATATTGAGGAAGGAAAAAAAGATATTGAGGCAGGAGGATTGCAAATGCCAGGGCATGCAGCCTCAGATACCTATTGAGATCCTGTTTTTAAAAAAGGAAAGAGGAAAGAAGAGAAAAGGAGGAGAAGTGAGAGAAAGAGGGAGGAAGAAAAACAGAGGAGAGGATAAAAGACTTACATAGAGCCAGCTATGGGCAGTTCCTCTGATCCTTACAACATTCACATACCTGACCTCTTATCCATCAACCACGATGGAACCTTCTCTTGGCAAGAGTCTTTGGCTTTCTGACAACTCTCTCTGGTGCCTGTAGAACCAGGGTTACTACTGGAGGAGTCCTATAGCACATAGAACATGAGAAAAACAAACATGTGAGCAAGGATAAGAGGCTTCAACTTCTCAACTACAGCTGATGGACCCCAAATCCCTGAAGTAATTAGCAACTTCAAGGTACATTTAACAAAATTAGTATTTGATAGTTTTATTCACCAGCAGCAACCTTTAAAATTTCAAAACCCAATAATGAGTATTAGTGATCAATATATTAGCAGTCTGTCATACAGTAACAGTAACAATCCATGTTTCCATCCAGAAGTAGCAGGACAAATGCAGCTACATAGAAATAGCAATAATGCTCTCATTGTGACTCATGCTGAATGACCACTCTTGGTAAACTGGGCCATTTTCAAGGGAAATTGGGTTTGCTCCTACAGGTCAAGTATTTATCCTAAATGTGGTCTTGGCATTATGAGAATTTCTCATGGGCTACTCAAGAAAAAAAATGTTTTTATAATTTTAATTCATGTTTCTTAAATGTTTGTGAACACTACTTGCTTAACGAATTACTCTGACTGACATTAGATATATGAAGTTATCTTATGCATTCCAATCACTACCACAGAAATAAGGATCACAAATTTAGACACATAAGATTCACCGTGTTGTTGATGTTGGTGTTGGTGTTGGTGTTGGTAGTAGAGGAGTGGGATTTGTTGAATTAAAACCTGCCAAAATATTTTTAGTATAGAATCTACAACTGGAATCAAGGAAGGCTGCACATTATAACAGGGGACAAGGCAGTTGAGTTGTTTCATTCTACTGGTGAGTTAATCAATTAACAAGCAAATACTGAATTGTGTGTCTACAGTCAAAGGGCTTTTTAAAGAATTGCTCAGATCTTCTATCTTGAATATATGCAGCATTAGAAACAGAATTATTCCTTCATAGATGTGAGCTTTATCCCAGAAATCAGGAAGTAATGGGTCCAGACTTTTATGCTCTGATACACTATATAGAGATAGAAAATTCAAGATGAAGATGAAGCTACATCAACAAAACTTCTCTGAATGAACAACCTCAGGAGCCAAGTCTTTGTCTGAGACTCCTGGTGTCTAAAAGTGAACATGAGGCCTCAGTTTCTCATTCTATGATCTGCCTTGATCAATCGATCTAATTTCTCAAAGGCAGTCCAGCAGGTGAGGATTATGAAGAGAAAAGTAGTAGTGACTAATTTGCTTATTAATTTGATGGAGGTAAGCTACATTTTCAAGATTTATTTTTTTAATATAGTTGTGTTTTAGGGATAACAGAGAACAATGCTAGGACACGATTTGTGAGCTCAAACATGACTGTGACAAACTTGACCCTGGCTTATAGCCCACCTACTGTGACAATGAATTTTATAGAGAGCAAGGAACAAGTCATTTTTAGATACAAACTGAGCTGCTCTTTTGCACTGTGTCAGTCTGGAGAGAGAGAGGGAGAGAGAGAGGTATGTGGGATATGTGTGTGTGTGTATGTGTGATGTGTGTGTGTGTGGAGAGAGAGAGAGAGAGGGAGGGAGAGAGAGAGAGAGAGAGAGAGAGAGAGAGAGAGAGAGAGAGAGAGAGAGAGCACATGCATGTGTGTATGTGCTGGAGCAAGGATTCTACCAGTACAACAGCAACAGTGCAGGCGAAGAACTACTAGCAATGTCTCAGGAATTTAGTTGAAAGGGAAGGTAGCAAATACTGAAAAACCTTTGTTTAGAAGACGAAACGTGATTTCCTAGGAAATAAAAATTATATTAACAAAGCATTTGAAAGTCTTCTTACGATTTTATTGACATAGTAAAAAATTATTTTCCAGCTGAAGATCTGAGCCTACAATAAAACCTTTATGTCAAAAATTACCCTTACACAAGAAGAAGAAAGCACACGGCAAGCCTTTCAAAAAGGCCCTTTTCAGAACACCTTCTGATGATTGCTGGCCCCTTTTCTCTGTAAAGTTCTATAAAGAATATATTTTAATTAGCTGGCACTTGATACCACTTCATGCATACTGCCCACTCTGACCCAGTGTGTGATCATATAGAATACATCACAAAAGAACTGGTCATTTTGACTGCTTTAATATAGCTTTGTATTAATGTCAGACATCATTTCGACAAGGCATTAAAAGTGTTATTTAATGACTGAAGTGTGGTGGGCAGAAAAGGCTTAATCTTTGTGGGAAGAACAATTTCAATTAGCGCTAAAATATTAATTTGTTGGTACCACTATATACTCTAATGTATTTGGCTACAAAACACCTTATGAATAAAACATAGAATCCACTTGTCTTGTGTTATAACTAATACTGCCTCTTTTTTAAAACAGTGGCTTCTAATTTTATAACTGCCATGATTCAGTTAAAATTAAAAGAAAAAAAAGAAGAACCCGATCATTTTTAATGCAGAAGCTTTTGCTCTGTCCCCCTTCCCCCAAGGTAATTTGTGAGGCTATAAATAAAGTATGCAATCTCTGGCTGGTAAGATATTGAATAGGTTTTAAACATGATATGGCTATCAGTCTTAAAAATTTAAGAGCATTTTTATTTATTTGTTTACACAGGGAGTATAAGATATTCTCTCTGGAAACAATTTGTCTCGTGGTGGAAAGTGTGAAAATATGAGAACAAAAATAACAGCAGACCTTAATCCTACCATTGTGTTCCTGGGAAGGAGAAAGGCTGCCGTTCTGGTTTTTACCTCCCTTGAATATCTCCCCGTAGCCTTATCTTCTCTTTGTGCTGCTAGTTTATGGCAACATCTTGGCACTGGTTTTCGGGACGGTGCATGTGGTCCCTCCTTAAGGTGAGTGAGAGCCACACAGGTACAAACCTCCGCAGTCCTTTTGAAAACACCCTGGTTTTCGCTGTAGCTAACTAGAAATCTGGGATTGCCTCCATAGACTTCTCAGGGGCTGCCCCACAAGGTGAAGAATAGGTGGGTGGCTCTACATCCATGAACATGACAAACCAACATGGAGTGTTTGTTTCCCCTGGGCCAACAAATGCTTCTATGTAGTCATAAATGTCCCCAAACAAATAAAGGAGAGACAAGGACACTTACAGAGGAAGGCCTAACCAGCATGCATTATTTCCCTAACTACCCTGGTCTCTATTTTCCTCATTTAGTCCGGTTAATTCTCAAATATATGCTGCATGGATTTTATGTTAATGTGACTCTTGCCCAATGTAAAACAAAAAGGGAGGAGACAGTGAATTTGAGAGCAAAGCAGAGCCCCGCAAATGCAGTTTCTGAACTAGGTAAGGAAGGCTTTTGTAGTAGATTTTGTGCAGCAGTTGGCATTGGCAGTATTGCAAAAAGAGATGTATTCTGTTGTGCTCTGTTTGATCAAGTGCTAAACCCGTGTGATCAATAGAGAGACAGATGTCGGGTGCAGATGGCGATGCCGTGATACCTGGGGCAGCGCGGGCCTGCCAGAATGACAGAATGGGAACAGGGAAGAGCAGCAATGCAACAGAATGTGACAAATGAAATTAGGGTTTATACTAGTCGATAATTTACAGCTAATACAAAGTGACAGAATTTTTCAGTACCCGGTATATTTTACTTCCAGTAATGCTATAGCCAATAAAGGCATATTTCATGCAACCTAATAAAATGAAAGCTGTGGGGAAATACAGTCCAACCATTTCTTATTATGTTACAACTTTTAAAATTGATCCCTGGGAGAATACTAATAACATGCAAGTCTTGTTAGAGCAATGTCTAAAGGCATTTTATCTGAAAATTTACAGCACACACATTACTTACTCTCGGTGCGTATTACACCTCTAAGTTGGAGACAGATAACTCAGCACCGGCCAACTGCACGTGTGTGCCTCTAAAAATAGATTACAAAAGGCTCCTCTGGTCTGTTTATAAAACAACGATTAATTTCAAATTATTAAGTAAACATGTTAATTTCCTGTATTAATGGGAATACTTAAGCAGTCACCTGTGTAATTAAAAAAATGAAAATCTAAATACAAATTAAAATTTTCTTCATATTCAAGACAAAAGCTATAGTCTCTGTATTTAGAATGCATCTTATGACTATAATTCAAAAAACATGATTAAGTCCCTAATGTGACTTATGGAATGACCATTAACAAATCCACTGATGCCCTTATCTGACTTAGCTAATTCAACACACTCTTGGGCTTTTCTTGTATGTTCAGTAGCCACATGTCAATATTCTGGAGCTAGTTTAGGGTAGATGAGCATAGCACACTCCATTTTTCCTTGCCATTTGGTTGATTCTCCTTCCGTTCTAGCCCCCAAGTATTCTGAAGCTATGCCATGTCTTCACAACAAAACCTGAATCTAAGATCTGAATCCCTACCCATTTACAAACACACACACACGCACACACACACACACACACGGACCAGAGGAATTAGATGGATTCCTCACAGTCCTGATATTTTCTGCTTAGTATCAGGAAAGAATTCAGTTATCTTGCCATGGTAAAGGTAAGCATAATTCTAGTGACCAGGTTTTTTTTTTAATTAGGGCAATATCCTTGTCCACAATATCAGCTTCACATACTCTTCAAGTATCCACTTAAATATTCCTTTAAACCACACTAGCAAATGCAGTGATTGAGCCTAATGTTTGAATTGTGTCTGGATAACACATCGTGTTTGTGTATTTTACTGTGTTCATTACACAATTGGATAATATGTTCCAAGAGTCAAGGAATTTGACCTTTGAAAATCATGAAGTATAATCCTAAGGAGGCGTGATAAAATGATGGATGTGTTTATGCATGAACAAATTCAACCAAGAATCTACCCCATCTACCATGAGCCCTCTTTTTTAAACTTTGCTCATTGGTGCCTGCCGGAAGGGTGCCCCCTTAATGTTCCTGACCATCTATGAAAATAATGGCATTCCTTCATTTAGCAAATATTTATGCTTGCCTCCTTGTCCTGGACATTCTGATGGGCTTTAGTGATAAGACTGTGCACAGGACAGAAAGGGCATCATTCCCACAGCTCCATCAGGTTGCGCTGAATTGTCTGAATTCAACAATGCACCAGTGAGTAGATATCATCCGGCGAGAGTGCCAAGGCTTATCTGGGGAGAGTCAGAATGTTGAACAATAGAATCTGGTGCATGCTCTGTGCTCCAAGAATGTGTTCATGGTGGATAAGAATGCCATGGTGTAGAGAAAGCATCAACAATACAGACAGGACAACCTCTGCTAAGACCCTGGACAAAAAGAACATCTCTGATCTGTATGGAGCAGCTTGAAAGAATAAAGGAAGAGGAAACACACACAGGAGAAAGTGGATGACAGATTAGGAAACGGGTGCCCCTTTCAGGGTCTCACTTAGCTGGAGCTTTGTGCAATGTATATTTGAAAAATAAAAAATAAAAATAAGGCAAAGCTGTCTTCTGCATTATTAGTGCCGAAGCTTCCCTAATACCAACCCTGCACTTCAAACCCTTTCCACAGACATGCTCAAATCTGGGGTCTAACTAGTTACTCTTTTATATTTAAAAATAAAAGCAAGCACAGTCTTAACGTGTTTGCTATCACATTGTCTTCAGGTCTGTAGGATGACATGTAGGATATAGGAAAGGATAGTATAGGTAATAGACCAGGGCTAGGAGATGTGGTTTTGCAAATTTGTTTATAGTATGTTTGTGTGTGTGTGTGTGTGTGTGTGTGTGTGTGTGAGAGAGAGAGAGAGAGAGAGAGAGAGAGAGAGAGAGAGAGAGAGAGCAGATAGAAAGAGAGAGATGGCAGGCAGGCAGACACGTGCTGCACAGCTCAGTGTGGAAATTAGAGGACCGCCTTCAGGAGTCATTTCCACCATAGGATTCAGAAAATGAACTCAGGTCATCAGCTTGTAAAGCAAGAAACTTAGCCAGTGGGCCATACCACTGGCCAGGAATTATGGCTTTAATTCCATAGTAATCATTTGGCATATTTGCTTTACTAGTGTTTTTAGTTGTTTTTTTTTTTAAGCAGGCAACTAAGAGCATCATGGGAGTAATGTATAAGAAAGCTGTGGTTTTCATGGGGTACATTCATTTTCACATCCTATTTCAAGTCTAGGGATAAATTTCAACAAAAGCCAGAAACAAGCAAGTAATAAGAAATTAACGGGATCATAAGGCATGCCTAAACTCTTCTTGCTTGATGTATGATTTAATCTCTAATTTCTCTAAATACATTCACATGATCTTCGCAACCACTTTCGGAAGAAACAGAGACTGACCTTATGATGAAAGCAAAAAAAAAAATTGCCGTGAGTAATGAAGTTTAAAAATGAGCAGCGCCAACAAGACTACACCCCTTTTGTTGGTCACCATGTCAGTTTTAAAAATCTACCACACTCTGAACTGACTCTTTATGCTCGCATTGCTTGGAGCATCTTGAATGTTCCTCTGTTGAGGTGATGTCCACTTCCTCTTCATACAGATATCTAGAAGGGCGGAAGGCCTGCATAAGAGGTCAAAGGGCATCAGGGGAGAAACTGCTCCACCCATATGAGTGTGGCATTGTTCTTCCCATTTCTTCACCATGTATTCTTCATACCTTCTTGGCTGCACAGAGTGCTCAAACGTACAATAAACAGATGAGCTAAACGAGATGATGGTCTATGCACCACTTCACGCTCTGAGCTCTATATCAGACCAGGTAATCCGAAATTAAAGCCGCTGAATTAAAACGTAGAAAGTAGAAGGTATTTTCAGATATTGTTTATAATATCTTGAATGCGTCCCTCAAAAGCCAAATGCTCCTTTCCAAGTACAGCTTTCTTATGAATTTCCTTCACAAATAAAATGTTTGAAAATAATATATAGATATTATCAAAACCTATTCTGATATAATACTCTGATATAGATATGTTCTACTTTCCTAAATTACTTCATTTGATTTGTGTGCGTGCATATATGTGTATATGTATGTGTGTATTTGCCTGTGGCTAAACGTACAAATATATGTAGAGATGAGAGGTCAACAATGGATATTTGTATCTTTACTGCACCTTAGGATTTGAGACAGGTTCTCTAACTAAACCTGAAACCCAACCCACTTTTTCAGCGTCAAGATGACTCAATCCATAGATTTAGAGAAAAGTGCAAATTTATTTGACTTCTCTTACAAATATTTATCTATTACTTGATTGCCAAAAAATGTCAGAACAGTAAACAGCTTTATGGATTTTGACAGGATAAAAATTTTGCAAAATGTTACAAGTTTGTTACTAAGACAGTGACACCCAAATATTTTTATTTTTTGATCCTAAGCAGTAAGATAAAATCTCAAAATATTAGTATCAAGACTGCTGTACATAAATGTAGTAAAGCTGGTTTTAAAAAAAAGGAAAATTATTTCAATGAAAATATAAACAGTGGATGTTTTTATTGCAGCCCCTTCACATGAAACATACAAGTTGCACATGTCAACGTCTACTCACGAATATGTGCACTGCTAGAATTGGCTCCAAGATAATGCTAGGTATTTCTATAAAGCACTTAACTCTTCCCATTTGTGCAAATTTTTAATATTCCCATGAGTAACAAAACAGAAACTTTTCTGTGGAGTGTTCAGAAATACAGAGCTTATGTAGCTAACCCAAATCTCCTCACTCTAGCAAAACAACCAGCAAAGTTCCAGATTAAAGCAGGACTCGGAGCCCACCCCACTATCTTTCCTCTCAAACCTTCATTCTGATGTCACCTATATCATATTAAACTGGCGTAGCTCCTCTTGAGTGGGCACAGTACCAACCAGACAGATGGCCCTGAGCTGAGCATGCCAAGGGACCAGTATGTGCATCAAGTTTGACTGTTAGAAACGGAGTTTCCTTCCAGGAGTGTTGTTCGTATAAATATTTTTGTAAACTTATAGTTGTTATTTTTTAAATTACTGTCCCAAATTATGTTATACATACAGATACACAAAACAGACATATCTAAACATAAGCACATATGTGTGTATAAATACATATATATAAATTTAATACTTGCTTTTGAAAATTTTCAAAGACAACTCAGAACTAGATTTTGAATATAAACAACTCCAGGCTCAATGGTCCAGTAGTGATGATATAGGTTAGAATCTCTAACCTATGCTAATGCTATCTCCATTGCTTTCACATTTGTTTATAAGGTCTTTATAAGTATAGCCACTGCTAGTCATGGTAAGTTATGTATTGAACTAGATCTATAAGAATCCTCATTCATCATACTTTGAACAAACGTGAAATAAAATATGTATTTATAGAATTTGCATGTGAAATATATTCATATATTATATATAATTATTTATAAGAACCATACTAATTACCATTCTCTTGTTTAGCAGTTCCCCTTAAAAACAAAACAAAAGCAAAAAACAGATTCACTCTATAATCTGGAAAACAAAAGGAAATGAAAATCTAATAATTTAAAACTGTATGGATTAGAAATATATGCAAATACCATGGGTCAAGGATTTTGCAGCCAATATCTATTTTTTTGTGGATGCTAAGAATGCAGAATATTATCAAGTGTATATTCATTTCAAAATTTCAGCAGACCGTGGAAGTCTGAGAGCTAAATGGGGCCAGTCTTCTTTGTTGGGAATAACAGTCTGAAACCAATGACATAAATCATTCCCCAAAAGGGTCCAGGGCCAACAGAAGAGGAGCAAATGGAACATGCTCTCGAGGCCCAGTGCCTTTCAGGACAAAGCCTCCAGCAGGTGATATTTTGCAATCTGCCCTAGCTGAAGCTTCCAGAAAGTAGGTTTTGCCATTCCAAGTGAACTAATTATGACAAAGGAGCAGAGAACATCCAGCTTAGGCTCTCATTTGTCCTCCTGTCTGTGCTGGGTGCCCTTATTTTAAAGAGGTCCCACGTAAGCACAGCCAGCACAGCATCTAAGGGGACACAGGAGAACCGCCATTTTCCAGATGAGAAGTCTATGTCTTGAAGAATTAAGTTGTCCAGTCTTAATCCAGATACTAAATGTTCAGGGCTGAATTCCTCATGTAGTTTTGGCCAGTTGTAATCATTCCATTCCTTTGGAGCTGAGTTCCAAGCCGACTGCCCTGGTCTACAGAAAGAGTTCCAAGATGGTCAAAGCTACCCAGAGAAACCCTTTCCTAAAAAGCAAACAAATTTTTTTTTAAAAACAAAGTACTATTTATTATTGGGACACATAGGATATTTATAAAAATAAAAAGGAGACAGAGATTTTAAAGACAGGGATTATAAGCTATGTATATAGAGCCTATATATTACACTTAGTAAATTACTATGTATAAAGATATTAAAATACTAGAAGAAAACTTATTCCTAATATTTGCTAAATATATGATCATTTCCTTCTAGATCTATTAAGATGGATGTTCTATTAGAATGTTTATATAGGTTCATGTGCATTACCTAGGTCCTCTAAAGGAACAGAACTTATAGAATGAGCACACACAGAGACATCTATGCACACACTATAAAGAGGGATTATTAGGGTGACAAAGAGGTCGTGACTTGTGTAGCCCAACAATGGAAGACTATGGAATAAAAGCCACAAAGCCGATAGCTGTAGAGTTTAGACTGAATGTTTTATCTGTCCTAATCTGGTGCTGGAGTCCAATAGGATTTAAAGAGAGCTGCTGGTTTTCAGTATATGTTGGAATCCTTAAGATCTGGTTTTAATACAAGCAAAAGTATGCCTAAACAACTGGATGCCAGAGCTTGACTGCAGAGTAAAGCCAAGCAGGCGTAGAGCAAAGTCTCCTTCATGTCCTTCTATGTAGCCTGCTGCCAGGAGGTCTGATCCAGAGGCAAGGTGGGTGATTCTTCCTACCATAAAAAAGAAAAAGAAAAGAAAAAGAAAGAAAAGAAAAACCCTTCACAGGTTTGCCCAAATGTTTAGGCTTTAGTTGGTGAGTCAAGATGACCGCCAGGTTTAGTCATCGCATTTCCTATTCTAAATTATTACCTTTCTTCTTTCTTTCTTCATCCAATATCTCCCTAAACCAACAATTGTTTCTGTGTATGTGTGTGTTTTTCTTCAAGATACAATGTTTTATTTCCAGAGTAGGATACACTGTAAGTAAATTGTGCTCAAGACTCTAAAATGGAATGTTTTATTCTCAGACCCCTGACTCTGTGATAATGTCCTCAAAATTGTGATATGATTTTAGGATTTTTTTTCCTTTTAGTTTCACGGCTATGCTTGCTGTGATTTCAGGGCAATTTTATAGAATTTTGTAATTGACTTAAGTGATGTAATACACTGAAATAGATATTTCTGGCCCTTTTAAAATATGTCATTTTTGTGTGTAAGAGAAAATGCTAAGTATAAAACAAGAATCTGAAGCAAAATCTACTTCAGAAGTGCTGGAGTGCACATAGAGCCTGGTTTACCTTCTCCTCTTCTCCCCCTCTCCTTCAGGCACACAGGGTTGTCTCTCTCAGAATTCCTAACACTGATTCAAACCAACAAATATCACCTCCTCTGTTTCACTTAAGAACAAATTTGTGAACAGCCCTGCTCCAGGGAAAGGTTTCCCCATTGCAAATGTAACAACTCTGCTCTGGCTGAGAAAGGTAGGGTTTCCCATGGAAGTTGTTTTTTTTTTAAATTTATTTATTTATTAAGGACTTCTGCCTCCTCCCCGCCACCACCTCCTATTTCCCTCCCCCTCCCCCGATCAAGTCCCCTTCCCTCATCAGCTGGAAGAGCAATCAGGGTTCCCTGACCTGTGGGAAGCCCAAGGACCGCCTACCTCCATCCAGGTCTAGTAAGGTGAGCATCCAAACTGCCTAGGCTCCCCCAAAGCCAGTTCGTGCAGTAGGATCAAAAAGCAGGGCTGTTAACTGCGTATTTATGAGAATTCTGTTGTTATTCTTTGGCTCCAGACTGCCATGATACCTTCCCAACCCAGCTACGATGCTTACATTTGTAAATTGTGCTCATTAAAAAGGTCAGGGTCAGGGATCCAGGATTAAATAAAAGGGAGTAGATACGGAATAAAAAAAGAACAAATTTGTGCAGACTTTTGGATCACATGGTCAGTGTACAGTGTGCCCCATTATCTACCCAAAAATCACATTTGGTCTCAGGCTTTGTTTTATTTTTATTTGAGCATAAACCATCTTTTCAGCATCCTTGAATCTAAAAAAAATGGATTTTGTCATAAATACCAGGCTACCTATTTTTTGTTCTATATTTCTTAATAATTTCATAGTAAGTCAGCAGTGCTTTTGAATTCCCCAGCATTGCACCAACGCTCAGTTTAATCTAGTACATAAAACAGGTTGTTTAGAATTCATGCACCTTCCCACATTTTTCCACATCATTCAAGCCACTGTCAATTTCCCCTTAATAAAGCTAATCTTCAGTTCTGCATTTAGCCACAGTGTGCTCACACAACTTACATTTTGATTCACCGTAAAATTCTAACTTTTCATATTCTTTCAGTCCAGAGTTCCACTTGCTGTATTTAGTAGATTGTCCTTTGATCTCATGGAGACAATTGCATCTTACTGCTCTAATGAAGCTTGTATTATTACAGCCAAAGCAAGCATTGCTCCAAATGGTGCAAGCCACCCCAAAGGAAGCTTTATATTTCCCCACTAAGGTTGGGGGCAGGGGAAAAGCAGCAAGATTCATTTTTGAGAGTTATCAGGCAGTTCCTTCCCAAATGCCCATTTCACGCCATTATTTCATGCCATTGCTAGCTGTTCGGATCATTTTGTAACAGTAACCTATTTCCGAAGTTGTCTGGGTAATTTCTAACAACTAGCCAAATGAGAAAGCAAAATTAATGTGCTCTTTATTCTTCAGACAGATTTCACAACAGGAAAGGGGGGGGCGTGTGTCATACCCTTTTGTTTCTGATATTTTTGGCAAACATTTGTGTCTTCTTATTTACAATTCAGTAGTTTGTCAACTGTAGAAACTAATTCTTTAAAAGACCTCATCAAATTTATTCAACAATGAATGAAGTTGAGCCTGAAATCTCACTGGTTCAAGTGAATTTGAAGGTGGTCATGATTTCAAACTATACTCTGCTACACTATTTAAATGTATTTATCTATGAGGCATTTGTCTTCACAGTTTTATCTACTCTGAGCAAAAGAAGGGATTGAAAATAAAGAGAAAGATGAGGAGGGTAAAGGAGGAAGTTCAACCTACTGGTAGAAACATGGGTGATGGGGCCTGTGGTCATGTGTAGTAATAGGAGCTGCAGGGCTGCGTCCCCAGCACCCCGGCCGCCTGCTAGCTTATGCCCGAAATAACAACACACAAATTGTATTCATTTAAACACTGCTTGGCCCTTTAGCTCTAGCCCTTACTGGCTAATTCTGATATCTCGATCAACCCATCTCTAATAATCTGTGAGCACCGGTCTTACTGGGAAGATTCTAGCCTACGTCCATTCTGGGTCAGAGGTTCATTGCGTGTGTCTGCCCTGGAGCGGGGCATGGCATCTCTCAGGCGTCTGCCCCCGAGAGGAGAGCTGTCGAGTCTGAGCTCACTTCCTCTTCCTCCCAGCATTCTGTTCTGTTTACTCCTCCCACCTATGTTTTAACCTATGAGGGCCAAGCAGTTTCTTTATTGCTTAACCAATGAAATCAACAGATTGATATATGACACTCCCACATCAGTCATGACTAGCACTGATTTATGACATGCCCTGGGTTTTGTTAACTGTTAATGTCAGGACCCAGAGGTTTGTGTCCCGTTTGCCAACCCTTGGCTTGCACAAATACTTTTGTTATCTGTGTAGCTGGACATGATTCCTTCTAATCAAAATGATAGCTAAAAAGAATCTTTACTTTCAGGATGCCAGGGTAAATAGATTGGGTTTGCTCCTGTGGGCCAATGGGGACACACCGTTGAAAGATCTATGAAGCTTATGATATAGCCAATTAATTCAGCAGAAATATGGAGGATAGGAAGTGAGGGGACTAAGCCTTGCAAGGTAGTGGTTGATTGCTTGGGTGTTGCCAGGAAGCCAGGAGGTGAAATGTGAAGATAATCAAACCCACTCCAAAAGCTGCACTTCTCAGACCTGTTACTCTGATCAGAATATGAACACCAGACTATTATTAATGGTGGGTAGTACTCTTGGCCATGTTCTTAGTCCAAATTCCTGTATCCTTCTCAGATCTGTTTCTAAGCATCAGCCATAGCACCAAGAGACACCAGACAAAAGAATCTTAGAGGTCACAAAAATATGAGGCAAGATAATTCACACCTCACAAATGTATTTCAGCACCAGGACACTCAGTCTGTGTCTTCCCCAAAGAGTGATTCTTGGTAGGGTTTTGAGTGTCAGACATCAATCAAATGACCACGAGCACCGTGTTATCTGGGGTTTTAAATCAGTGGAGCTCGGGGGTGTGCTTCAGTCTGTAATACAGCAGGTGGGAGCATCCCAAAAGATGTGCAGAACAAGACTTGATATTGTTATATACCACCCTGTAAATATTATTCAATCGGAACTGTAGCCAGCAATGCATACAAAACATTCATCTATTGTTGTGAACTAAAAGAAAAAATGTTGCTTTTATGCAACGAGAATGTCATTGTAGAATTTTAAAAGGCCCAGAAATAAAAGGCTCCAGATAGGAGTGATTTAAACAAACTCACTAGAATATAGTAGATGATTAAAATACAATCTATAATTACATTACACTGGTATCAGGTAAGGATAAAAGCCTATAAATACACTGGGGTCAGGGTAAGCATAAAAATGAAACAGTTATTTGAATAATCTGAGATCAAGTTGCCGTAATTAAAAGCGAATGTATTATTCAAATGAAGGAATTAGGTTACAGCACTCCTTGTATGAAAATATTACTGTGACAGTCTGAAATAAGTTGGAAATGATTTTGATTAAAAAATGGGCAGAGGAATGTAATAACTTTCACTGGGGAACATAGACAATCAGGAAATGTTAAAAAAAAAAAAGGCTGCCAGATGAGGGGCGGGATGAGACTAACAGTCCCAAGAGTTTGGGATCTTAAACTCCTAGCCTTGTGGTGCCCCTTTACTGCATGGCATCGGTGCCAGGATCACTTTGCGCTGCCAGTTTCGGTCACGCAAATTTAGGGAATAAACACTGTACATTTTCTATAATATTGTACCCAGGACTGGTGGACTATTGCTTTAACTTACCTGACAATTAAAGATTGGAAATAATTTTATTTGCCTTTCAGTAAGTCTCTCCAGTTAAACATGCTCTTGCATGTGTCTGAGGAAAAACTCGGTGAGAAAATATCTTCATACTTTCTCCTCCTTTTGCTTTCTCTTCTATTTCCACCTCAAAAAGTGTTATCTGTATTCGAAGGTTTAAACATCCAGCCTCCACTTCCATTGCAGAAACTTCCCAGTCAAGCTCAGGGTAAGATGCAGAACCTAAAGTGACGTCCTAGACGCAACCGTCTATAAACAAAACTGTATACTGATAAAGTAGAAAACCTTCAAAAAAATTAGGGTAGATTTTAGACATGTTTTTGTAGTGTACACGGGAATTTGGTTGCTTAATCTAGATGTCATATTTTGACAGCATACTGTGTGTGTATGTGTGATATATGTGTGTGTCCATTCTTGTTTGTGTAAATACGGGAATTTGGGTCTATATATCTCTATCGAGGTATATATCTATGTATTTATATATCTATCTGTGTGTGTGTTTGCACGTGTGCACATGCAAACACATGCACATGCCTATGTATATGCATGTATGGTGATGACAGACAGAGGTCAGATCCATATGTCTTCCCCAGTTACCCTCCACCTTGATTCTTGAGACAGGGTCTTCCACTAAACCTGGAACTCACCAACTCAAGTAGACCATAGAATTCACCTGTCTCTGCCTCCTTGATCCTGAGATGTATCACTGTGCTTGCTTTTTTTGACTTGAACACTGAAAATCGAACTCAGGTCTACACATATGGATGGCAAGCACTTTGCCAACTTTGCCAGTTACATAGCCCTGCATAGCATATTTTATGTGAATATCCCTCATATCGTATACTTTACTGACTTGAAAATCCTGCTGACAATAGCATGCCGTTAACACAGACCGAGTGAGTGCTACTGTATTCGTGGAAAGTTCAGAGGCCTACTAATGTAAGCTGGATAATATATGCATCTCTCTGTAGGCACAGAATCGTGTCCTTACTCTTCAAGCCCACCTTATCCCACTAATTATAGTTCATGAGTTACCCTCAAGTTCTACATTCTGAAAAGATGACATTGTATCCATGTTTTACCCCAGCATTCCACACCTATCCCTGAGGCTGTGTCCTGAAGGGGACAATGACCCTTTTATACAGTTGACTTATTAGGAGATTTGTGTGATGATGAACTGATTTTGTTGCGTGTAACTGAAGGCAAAGAGTTTTGGAGTGGGAGATGTTGACTCTACTCAGCCACTCTGCACCTGATGATCTGTGGCTCTATTTCTCTATCTTGATGCATATGGTTCCATCACCATCATGGTTTCCTGATGTGAAATAAGAATCCCTCCTACAGAGTCTGTAAGGGAAGATGAGTTGCTCTATATGAAACTACAGATTTGTGCTTACACACAGAATGCATGTATGTTATTTACACATGCCTTTCATATGTGTCATTGATCTCCTTGGCGTGATGTTTCACTCACCTCTGCCACTTCTAGAAACTTCTAAAAGTTGCCTCTGATGCCTCCAAACCCTAAGTTCTACTCTTGTGATCAGCATTCAATAGAGAAAGAGAAACAGATTTTTCAAGATTTCTCACTCTGCTTCACACTGTGATCTAGAAGGATAACGGGAAGAGCTGGGGCTCTTTAGAGATCAGTCCTCCTTACCGAATTTCCACGTTTCCGGTGAACTTCCATATCAGTTTACTTCACTGTCTCTAGAACCGAGACTGAACCCCGTAGGAGATGCACACGATAGCCTGCTTAATTTTAGAAAGACTCTCGGATCATCATTCAAGCTATTCGACATAAAATTGGTATCTATTGTGAACCAATGTCTGCCATTAAAACTTGGAGGCTGAGAGGGAAAGCTTTGATTGCGACGTCACTGCCATTCTATGTCAGAACTGGCCTGCTTCTCATAGACTACAATCCTGTCTGGGTCTGAGCTTAAGTTTCAGTTTTACACGGTGTCTCCTTTGGCTGTCTTTCTCTTATCACTGCTCAGAAAACATTACCACCGTTTGTCCTTAGCCTGACCCTGCCTCTGTTGAAATCCTTTCCAAGTCTTAATTATATCCTGTCTTAACTTTTTCAGTCCCTTCTTCAGTGATGGTCCACTCCCTACATTTTTGGCTTTACTGAAGACTCCAGCTAGCTAATCCCAGTGCACCAAAGGGGTGGAGGGGGGGGGGACAGAAGCAAAATAAAATACAACAAAACAGTCCCAACCCAACAATGTGTCTCCCTCGTCATTTCCAGTTTGGTTTAATAAAGAAAAACAGTGAGCTGTCCCTTCCTTATCAGGCTTAAATTTTTAATGAAAGAAACTGTAACTCTTTTTTAAAAAACCCACTTTAATACCCCCCCCCACCTTTATACTTAAATTCTTTCTGGTTATAGGCGGAATAGATGGCAGGCTGATCTTTCAAGCTATTCTTAATCTGGTAAACTTAGAGCTAAGACAGTGAATCATGAGATTATTGAGGGAGCCCAGCCTTGGTTACCAGAGAGATTGCTAATGAATTTCTCTGAACATCTGGGTGCAAGTAGCAGCGTTTCTCTCAGAAGTGCCCGTAACAGCGGCTTTGTCTGCTGACAGTACCGTTCTACAGATCTGGGCAGACCCGCCCAGAGCTCAGGCTGTTCACTTCCAAACACATATATAAAAAGTTTGATTTTGACTGAATTAAATGAAAAGGGTACACATTGCAGTAAAATGCCTTTTGCATCAAATGTATTTCCATTCGTTATTTCTAAACACTATTGAGCTGGCAGCTCAGGATCGAGGCTCTCTCTAGCATTGTGAATAGAAATGAGACCACATACTAAGTGTTTAAACAATTTTACTCAAACCTAGCACTTCAACCATGTAGCCACACCCCAGAGGACAATATTCTGTTAATAATAGATAGTCAAGTATTCCAGATGTCTGGTTATCAATCAAGAAATATAATATATATGATGCATGGCACACACATACACCTCTTTAAGTCAGCGTGTTGCAGCTTAGTTAGAAACTTGACCAACTCAGTAAGGTCACATGACACAGCTCAGGCAGCCTCAATGCGATGCCCATCTCCTTGCCTGCCCTCTAGGCCTCCATCTCTAGATCACCTTCCTCCTGCCTGCTCTGCTCGCTTCTAAATGCCCTATGGTTCGAACGCTAGAGTGTGGCAAAGAAGAGAAGGAAGCCGGCCGCCAGGCTTCATTCTGTCCCTGTCAATTTTTCTGATGATCTTTTTGATAAATTGCAGCCCTCCAGTATGAATTGCTTCGGTACCATTCTCTCGTTTTCTGATTTCTTGTCTGTCCTGCTGGGCTCTGCCTGCTCCACTTGAGAATTTCATCTGAAGAAAAGCCCCACTGTCTTGGGATTGCTCTCTCTCTCTCTGAAACTCGTATATGAAAGCACAAACTCAAGAACAATCGCAGTGGGTTTTTGATCCTACTGCACGTACTGGCTTTGGGGGAGCCTAGGCAGTTTGGATGCTCACCTTAGGAGACCTGGATAGAGGTGGGTGGTCCTTGGGCTTCCCACAGGTCAGGGAACCCTGATTGCTCTTCGAGCAGATGAGGGAGGGTGACTTAATCAGGGGAGGGGGAGGGAAATGGGAGGCGGTTGCGGGGAGGAGGCAGAAATCCTTAATAAATAAATAAATTTAAAAAAAAAAGCACAAACCCATTCTACCCAGTTCTGCCATCACATAGTTCAAATAAAAAGTCACCATGAAATACTGAAAATTAGTTTCCCTGTAACCTCCAGGGGGAAAACACCACACTTAACTATAGCCACGTGACACTAGTCCACAGACATAGACCTAACTGTGGACAGAGACTGTATATTGTTTTGCTAATCTTACTAGAAACAATAACTGATTTCCAATACAGCGTTGACCCTTTCTGTGCCAATTAATGAGTAGTGAAACCTGTCGTTCCAAACTGCATAATAAAATGGAACAGAAGGCCATACAAGTCTTAGAAAATGATTTGGCTCTGGTTTCACAGTCACACAGGCAAAAGTTTGAGATTTTTCAATTGATTCCCCGAAGATCACCCATTCAGCTGCTACTTCCTTGGCAGAAGGCCACCCTGCCTCCCGCACCACTGGCCTCCCTAACTGGACTGTGAAGGGTTGACCTTGAATGTCGGGTTTACAAATCCCAGGGCACAGCTAAGACTCCTTTTCCATGTGTGGATTTGCAACGACTTGAAAAGCTGATTTTCCACCTCGTGATAATGCTGCGCCGTTGACGAATTTGTTTTTAGCTCCCATTCTTTGCTGATGCTCATCTAGTTTGTGAGACAGCTCTGTGTTCTTATATGGCAAGAACACATATTACAACTACTTCGTGCACATGGTGAAAATCACCCTTTAAGTAGCTCTAACTAGCCCTTCCTCTTGGCAGTGGGATTAAACCTTTATGGTGATTACGCATAATCCCAGTGAGGTTTTTCCAGACCGCTGTCCACTCACTTTTATGGACTTTGCCTAGAAATTCAACAATGGAGACTTTGAAGATGAAGACCACATTGAGCAAGCATACTGACCACTGGAACTCTGGTCCAGGACCCCTACTTAAGATTAACAAGTGTTCAAAATATAGAGAGACTTGAAGGTACCTTTGACCTATCCAATATAAACTCAAGTGGGAATGATCTCTCCCTCATAAAAGGAGGACAGGCAGATGAGGAAACAGGTGAGCCCAGAGGGATTTTGCAAGTCTAGACAGTGCCGCATTAACCTTACATATGTAACAATGTTTAACAGTGTTCATCCTTGTTACTATTGTTTCCTCTTTGACAACACTGCTCTTTGCATACAATTCAAAAGCAGCATGTGTATTTCACTGAGCATCAAATAGCTGTTCAAAGCATTGTATGATGGCAGAACTTTAAGACACCTATAATACAGAATGAACCCCTTTGTAAAATAAGATTTTTGCATCCTTCATAGAACAAAACAAGATGCTAAAAAGCAAAGGAACGGCAGCTGTCACATGTTGAACAGAAATTTTAGCTCTATTCACTTAGAGAGTGTGTGTTATACTTCAGCAACCCAGGCTTCCGTTCTTTCCCTGTTCAGGGGGGTGTGGGTGTTACATCTTTATGTTTTGTTATCTTGACAAGGGCACGTGAGTTGAATGCAGGGCCATTCAGATGAGCATTGGAGAATAGTCTGTAAATTACTACAAAGTTGTTTAGTCAATTAACATAAATCTTTAGGGATTATAAAGCTCGGTGTAGCAACTTCAACATTTCAGGTAGATGAGAATTAAATAAATAAAACCCGGATTTTCTAGTCCTCTGCCTTCATTTCATAGTGTGCGCTGAGCGCCACCTGCTGGCTGTTTCTTATTCAAAACTATATTCTTCCCACACAAGTCAGTCCTTTAAAGCAAAGATTAGGAACTACATATACACACCTATATTTAGATCTATACATCTATATCATATAAATATGGTGTGTGTATGTGTGAATGCATATCTGGGAAGTATCATAAATAAAATTAAAAGATTATTTATAGAGATGAGCTACCAATATCTATATTTAACCTGGAACTGTTTTACATTACAAACTGCTACATAATGTTGAAACTTTCCTTATGTGGAAACACAGTAGCTTTTCAAAGAAATGGACTGGCTACTTTATAATCAACTATCATGAAAGCTTTAGGTGCTAAAGTAAAAATTAGGGCTGAAAAAAAAATGGCTCAGGGGTAGAAAGCAGGGGCTGAGTGACAGAGAACCTGTGTCCAATTTACAGCGCCAACGCAGAGGTTCGCGTTTACCAATCAGTCAGTTTCTAGGGGGATCTGGTACTTTTGTGCCTAGGGCACCAGGTATGCATGTGGTTCACAGACACAGATGCACACAAAACACCCCCCACACACAAAATAAAAGTAAATACATCTTTAAATCTAAGATTAAATTATCAAAAAATCTCTAAATTTACCTACATCGTGATATAAAAATATTTATGTCAAAACTTAATGAAATAAAACACAGGCAAAAGAAACATCATATCATCATCTCGTTCTGTATGTAGGTTTGTAAACAACTAAAGACTATCTGAGTTTAATCTTAGGGCTCTTTGTGGGTTATGTTGTGTTATGCTTTTGCTTTCCTGTGAATTTAATAAAAGGCACTAAAAATACAGCAGGGTAAACCACGGCCATGCCCCACATCTTACTTGTTTACCAAACGTGTTCGTTAAATATCTACAGATGAAAGACTTTTATCCACTGATAAAAAGAAAACAAGATGGTTTGGGTGGTCATTGTGTCTCACACTTTTAGCCCCTTGGAACATTCTTGTGCTACTTCAAATCAGTAATAAAATTCTATCCTACTATTTTATGCCTCTGACACTAAGGGATCGTGGCTCCTTGTGGTTTTACCCACACTTTAGGTTCTCCCCAGCCCATGAAGGAAGTTAGAATCCCTGGTACCCATGAACTTTCATTGCCAAATCAGGTGGAGAAAAAAAAAACAGTATGTGCATGCAGGCCATCACCATTCCTCTATGGCAAGAAATTATTAGTTCTGTTATTTTTAACAGTAGCTTGTAAAGAAAAATAATTACCCAGAGGAAAGCTCGCATAAAGTGAAATAAAAACACAAACGTTAATTTAAAATTATATGTTGCCATAAGAAAACCCAACACATATCGTCATCTCTCTAGCTGGAACCTTAATTTCAGATGATAGTCATTGTTTGCCGTAGGATACATTCAGCCCAAGAGCTCCCTCAGAATTACTGAGCTTTTATGGATGGAAAGAATGTTCTCTGAGAATGGAAAAACACTGAAACAGAAAATAATTCCGTACGACAAAAGAGTATGAAAATAATCTATAGTTCCTAATTTTCCACATCAGGGCAGATTACTTAAAACTGTGTTGTTGCTTGCCTTTATTTTTGATAAGTAGTATATTTTATTAAGAGAACAATTGGGTAAACAGATTAAAAGTTAATAAACTTTATCAAGGTATAGAATATGTTGACTATTTAGAGATGGTTTGAGATACAACAGCCTTTCTTGGCTGCTTTTGCCCACAGACCTCTAAGATCAGCACTTGTGGGTCAAGATTTCTGCTAAGAGTAGTTTCTGAGCCCTCATGTGGCTGGTGATGAAACTCCCTGCCTCACCTTTAGGGTGGGACCTGTTCAGAGTGCTTCTGAGCACAGAGGACATTGTGGGAGCTGGAAATGGGAAACATCCCCTCAGTGATTGCAGACCATGGCTGCAAACTTGGGTTCTTGGCAACTGTTGGTATTTATACTCTGTGGATCTGCCCAGTCAGTCCTGCAGAAGCTACCAGTACTCCACCTCATCCACTAATATCATACTCTTGATCTAGCTCCCCAGAGAAGATTGATGAGCTTGTTGAAATTAAAAAATAAATAACTAAGAAAGCAAAGCAAAGAAGTCTAGTGGAAATGGCCAGGCTGACAAAGGCATTGAGAGGTTGGTTTCTAACCTGGTGCTTAAGGGAGTTTCATCAGGATCCTGCAATGCATATTGCACAGAGAAATAGAAGGGGGGAAAGAAATTAAAAACAGCCTCCTATGATGAACTTGTATAATTTATGCCTTTGCAGAGCGGCAGGCACCGTGTGTCATGTCCCCCTCCCCTCGCCTTTCCCCTTCACCTGATTTCTGAGCCTCCCAGGCTGGGCAGGAATTTAAATTAGCCCACCCAATAGCACAAGTCAGAATGAAAGTGCAGAACGCCCTCAGATTATTCAAAAGCTTGCAAGTTGTGCATTTTGGTGGAGATTTCCTGCCTTCTGCTCCTCATTGCTGATGAAGAACGGTATTTTAATAGGCAGATGGTAAAGACAATTACAGTTAGGGGCTCAGCTGGGAGTTGCATCAGTTTATTGCAAATTATTAGTTGATAAATGCTTTTGTTTACAAGCAGAATCTTAAACGGCTTTGTAATCTGTTTATCGGCAGCAGGTAAGATTTTTTTTTTTTTTGACGGCTCACTCTTTGGGTGCAAATTCAACCCCTTGACTGGTCATTTGAAATCCTGGTGGCCAGGGACAGTCAATCTGATGACTGACCTTGGGTGCTAGGGTGACTTCCTGCAGAACCAGGCCACAGCACATTCAGAAACCATACTCCATACTCCAGGAATGCAGAAAAGACCATAGGAACACTTTTGCTCATAAAATCCATTGGGGGGGGGGGATGGTTTTGTTTTTTTGTTTTTGTTCTTTTATTTTTTCTTAAAGGTATATGAGCTAAACCTGGCAGCAGACATCTGGGTCTCGTGCCCTCCAAAACATTAGTTCACAGTCTTTTGAGAAAGTTCTGATACCTTTTAGTTTATAGGGCAAAACTTTCAGCTCAGATACTTGAGCAGTGACCAGAATCTGATGTGAATCATACTGTTTACTTTCTGAAAGTATCTCCATAGGAGACACTTTCCTGAAGGAAAAATAATAATAATAAATAAACACAGTGGACAGAATTCAGTCTAAGAGAGGAAAGACCTAGTGAGACTCTATCACAAGAAGAAGCCGAAGGAACTCCTCTGAAAGAACAGAGTCAGGGAGCACTGGGCTTTTGCCTTTCCCTAGCTTTCCTTTAATTTCCCATCCCAGGAACTGTGGCCACAGTGCTTCTGATCAGTCACACAGCTAACCCCTTTGAAATGAGAAAGATGGTCACGTTCTTTTGTTTCTGAGCTCAATGCCAACCAGTATTTCTGGAGGAGTTTAAGCTAAGTAATAACGCCACTGGTATTTGAAACCCCAAACCGCCTGCTCCGTGGAGTGAGCTCGCTGTGCAAACGTGTGCTCCTTAAAGATGCTGCAGCACCGCAGGGTTATAAAGGAGACCCTCCAGCCAGCGTGTACCAGGTGTTCCTGCAATGCAATGCATGCAGACATAGTCTATAACCTGGGGTGTTCAGATTGCTTTTTTGAAAGGGTTCGTTGGATCATTGATAAGCTGGCTAGCTGCATTTACTTTTAAACTCAAGCTTAACAAAGTGAGTTTGTGGGCCCAGTCAAAACAAAAACATTCCCATAAACTACCACATGCAGTCTCCTAAATGGATCGTTTCGGTTGGTATGTGTCATTTCCTGCTTTGTGAGGAAAATTTAACTGAGTTAATAGAGAAGCAGCTACCAGGCATCAGCCAGGTTTCATAGCCAAAAGAAATACTCCAAAATACTCCTCTAAAATACGGACATAATACAGAAAGGGCTGTGTAAACAGGGCCCCAGTGGATATATTTTAATTCATATCCAACATATGTGTAAGACAATCATCTTCTTAGCATTAACGTACACCTGAATGTCTCGCTGTATGTTCCCTGGCCTATTTCTTCTTCTTCTTCTTCTTCTTCTTCTTCTTCTTCTTCTTCTTCTTCTTCTTCTTCTTCTTCTTCTTCTTCTTCTTCTTCTTCTTCTTCTTCTTCTTCTTCTACTTATTCTTATTCTTCCTCTTCCAATTATGATCCTAACACCATCAGAATGGCATTAGCTGAATTTCAACTGACCACTTGTGTTAGAAAAGTTTGTAATTTTAAGGTTGGATTGACGTTAACCTAAAATTACTTAGGAAAAAAACTTCTGAGGGAAAAAAAAAACAGAATATAGTTTTCACCTGACTTTAACATTTGGCACTCAGTATCCAGTAACCAATTTTCCAGTTCTTAAGCAATTAAATGTGCCATTAACTGCAGAGGAAAGGCTACCCACAGAAGAGATGAAGAATGAAAGCCTGCCTTTAATAAATTATAAACTGTTTTAATGTAAATAGTGCAAGAAGTACACTTTTATTTTCTGTGAAGTGGATGAAGAATAAACATTGTATTTGGCTTGCAGTTCAGCCATTTGTCCATCTCCCCTGACCAAAAAAAAAAAAAGGAATTTAATAAGTGTACCCACTAGTTCAAATAGCACAGGCACATTCAGAGCTGCAGATCGAGTCTGATTTTCCTCCAGGAACCCTCCGGGGAATAGCTGGGTGTCCTATAAAACGATTTCAGGCATGCCAGCCTGGGGAAGTTTAATGCCCTCAAATGCCCCATGCTACCAATAACAAATGAAAAATGGTAAAGATTGTCTTAAAACAGAAAAGACCTTTTGCAAAATGCATTTTGATTTATTGCTGTGTATTGTGCAGATCTTTATCAATTATTCTTATTCCCTTTTATTCAAAAACCACTGTGAACTATGAGTTGGCATGTTACTGGATACAGAAAAAAAGGCATTAATCAACTCTAAATAAACAAGAGCACAGATCTATCTCACAACTATGAAGTAGTTAACACATTTTTAAGCAATTTTATGATAGAAAGGAGGGCTAAGAGAGTAATGCTTAATTATCTGCACTCCTCTGTGCTGGGCTTCCTTTTGATTGTATTAATGAAGCAGCTGGCCCATTGTTTCCCTTTAATTCCTCTATTGTTTTAAGAATATGTCACAGCTCTTTATTCTTTTATCAGGTGCTGTGCAGGAGGACCCACACAATGCCTCACAGTCCTACTGTATTTGCCGAGGCACAAAGAAACCTCCAAAGCGGTTTTCAAAGAAGGGGCACCCATAATTTATAAGTTCCCTTCCCGGCAGTACTCCACTGTCAAGAATTTCAGGAGCATTGGATTTGAATTCATTATAAAAACTGTATTAAGCAACACATCTATGTATAGACCTGAGTCCCATGTTCACATCTAAACCCTGAAGTGGAAGGACATGTCTATGTATAGATCTGAGTCCCATGTTCATGTCTAAACCCTAAGGTGGAGGGACATGTCTATGTATAGATCTGAGCTTCATGTTCACTTCTAAACCCTGAGGTGGAGGCAGTAGCCCACAACATGCCGTGCTGAAATGAGGGAGTCATTTTGCTTTTAGAGAATCATTCCAGTCAGTTGATTTCCACTTTTGAAGAAAGATTAGTTTTCAGAAAGAGGCATCAATTCCATTTTTAAAATAATTTTGTAAAAATAAAAGAAGTTAATGATGCAATAAGTAAGACAAGTAAGGATTTCCCTTTTCAAGAAAGCTGTGTGTGTGTGTGTGTGTGTGTGTGTGTGTGTGTGTCTGTGTTCCCTACACAGGATGACCTTCACTCGTTACTAACTGTGCTCTAGCCCACATATGCTATCTTGTTTCATTGTATGTGAAAGACATAGACATTTTAGATTAATGTACCACTTAAGAAGCCTGAATGTGGGTTAGTATGTAGAATAAGTATTTTACATTCCATAGCTACTTAAATATTTGGTCCAGTCGGACATAGCTGCATTTTCCTCCAAATGTCTGTGAAAGCCACAGATGTCAAAATACATACAAAGGTCTGATTCATAGGATGACTCTACATAGGAAGGTTGTTTCCTTCCTTATCAAATACCTGTATCTGGGGGATGTTTTAATGATTCCCCTAGTGTTTCCAGTTTAAAGAAAAGAAGTAAGACTCAACGACTTAATGCTTTGGAGTAAGGTTACTAACTTCAGCTTTAAAAATAATTCTAAGAAAAGCCATTGCCATAAATCCTTATTTACAAAGCATCTATTTCTTTTATTTTGTATTGTTAGGAAAGGATAGTTGCTTTTTAGCTTAAAAAAGTTTTCATAGGATTCCTATCTCTTTGCTTGAGGCTCTTTATCCTACTGTATAGTGAGGCAGAGCAGTGAAAAACCTAAATGCTATCTAATTGGTTCAATTTTCTACATATTTTGATGCTAAGCACAGGTCAGTATCTTGATGAGCCACTGGTTGTGCCAGATGTTTACAGCTCCCCATTGCTTGCATTTTCTTATGTTTACAAAGCAAGCACGTCTGTCAATCGCACAGATAAATTAGAAAGAAACATGTAGAGACGTAACACCTGGAAAAGAGTTTTCAGCGTGCTATGTAATTATTAACCTGATTTTTAGCATCATAAGAAGCTGTGGATTGCAGATAGCATGGATGAAGTTACATGCTTTTATTCTGGGTATAGTTTGCTTATGCAGACTCTATAGGTATGGTCGAACAATATAATTGAAGCTTTGTCAGCTCTGTATCCTAGCAACAGAGAATACTGTTAGGTGACTGAATTGCTCCTGGTTGACAAGTAGGGAGTATTTTTGTGTTTATCATGTTTGCTAATGATGGGATCCTTTCCAAAAGTCCCGTCTTAATCTTAATTAGAGTTTATCGGCAAAGGTCTGTGTGGCGTTGTACAGACACTCATTTCCCAACAAAATGTGCGAGTGAAAAATTTGGCAGAATAAGGAGATGCTTGAGGCTACTGCTTCTAGCAAGGGGAGCACAAAATTTCTAAAATATAATCATGTCTGAACTGTGACTTTATTCTTTATTACTGAAACTTGTAGGACACTTCATTGCAGTTTTGACATCAATTATGAGGGGGAGAATGTATGGGCTTCCTGCTAGGCACCATCTCTGTTTGTACAAGAACCATGATCATAAATATTCCTGAGAAGCACAAGTGAAGGGTTTTCCAGGAATGTCAAGGTCTTGGTAGTTGTTGCCTTTTACAGAACCTTGAATGCATTTGTCCTTTGCTACAAAGGGAATGGAGCAGGAGTTTGAAGACCCAGGCAACTGATTCTGTTTGAAGTAAAGAGAGACAGACCTTTCCATTTGGTGGGGCCCTGGGAGGCAGGAGGTTATTGTCATCAGATAAAAACTCCATGTCTGTGAACTGTAAATGTGATTTTTCTTTTTTTCTCTGGTTGTACGCCATAATCTTTCCACAGTTGGGTTATGTCCATCATTATCCGCAATTCTTATTACCAAGCTACATACCCTCAAACTAATACAAAAACAAGCTTTCCCAAAACCAAAAACAACTCACAGATTTACTGAGTTCCTCTTGGCTTAAACAAATCCAAGAATGCTAAGAATTTTCCTCCTCTATTGGCCATGTTCACTGGCTCACCCAGTATTTCCATATTCTTTACATTTAAAAAGGAAAGGGAACACTCAAAGCAATTTTCTGAGTTCCAAAATGGATCTTCTCCACCAAATTGCCTAAACACTCTGATGAGTCAGTTCAGCATGAAGAAAAGTTATCTTTCATAGACACTCCACTCTATACCATACAAGTTGCCTAAAGTTCACTACATGCCCGTTGTGCCTTATTCTACTGGTATGAATTCTGGAGATGTTCTTTAAAACACAGCTCAAAATTCCCTCTAATAGCCTTTGATTTGATCCATGACGGACAGATAGAGCCTTGAAATCAGCAGAGAATTAAAGTTCTGTATAGACTCACCAGTGTACAAAAGGTGACTGGCCAGCACGTTGGGGCACATAGAATCTTGAAACGCCTTTATATATCTGTTTCAACTTGCAACCTAATCAGGAAGCTGGTGAAATGTTACTTTAAATGAGCACTAACAACAGCTTAGTATTAGTGAGTTAGTATGTGAGGTGCTTAAAATTGTACCTTTACATGTGATGTTATTCCAAGGGTTCAGTATTTTAAGGACTTCCCTTAGAATCCGGGGTCAGCTACACATCACAAGCTGTGGAGGCTTGTTTTCCAGTCTGTAGCTCTTCCTTCCCCAGCTCTGCACAATCTCTCTGCCATCTTCCCAACACTATTTTATAAAGTGAACCAACCACGGGTGGCCTTTCTGCTTCAGGGACCAACAGGTAGCGCTGTGACATAGACTGCCTGATGTTTCCTGTGAAAACATCTAGAGAGTAAAAATCGATTACCCCCAAACCTTCCCTTCACCCAATTCTCCTCTTTGCAATATGACCTTCTAACCTCATGGCAACACAGTAAAATGGGAATCAGCTCAAGTCAACTCATTGCTTCCTTGTGAAAAGTCATTGAGAAAGTTCATGCAAAGCCCTTAGTACACCACGGAGCTATAACACACAGTGACTGCTGAATGAGAGGGCAACAATTATTCCTCTTAGAAAGTTATTCACAAGAAGATCTCTAGCTTATATCTGCCATTTTCTGCGCCCGTGTAAAGAACTTTCCAAGATGCTACATCAACTATCAAGTTAAGATTAGAACTAGACTGTCTCACCCACCAATTTCTCTTTCCAACTCTGCTTGGCATTGAGTACAAATAAATTTTCAGTAATTTCACATACCCAGTGTGCTTCATTGTCTGCCAAGACTTCCATAGAACAGGGACATTCTTTCCTGCGTGATGCTGAAAAGAAAATAGTAAAAGGTTTAGCAATTGAGCAAATATTACATTGTTATATATATACTTTGTACCTTAATGTAATTCTTTTTGCATTCAAATAAACATGTCGTTATTGTAAACTAGTATACTGATAATTTGCTTGGTTTAAATCTGAGGAAATTATGTGTGCTTCTTTCTATAAAAGCCCAAGAACATTTATTTAAGACTTCTAAACTTCCATCTGTATGGAGATATAACAGGGCTGTTATCTTGTCTCTAGAGCCAGGTGTTCATGATTAGAATTCCAACACTATGGGCAGAATATACTTCTTTTTCTTTGTAAGTAGCCTGTCTTAGGTATTTCATTGAGGAAACAGCACTGGTAACAGGCAGAAACCTGAAGCTACCATGTAAGTAATAAATAGCGCTAGTAATTTTCAGTGGGTGAAAGAAGCCAAAATGTACTCCAATGAGAAGAGAATGCTTGCCAATAGTCTCCCTCGCTGGTGCATTGCTTGACTGGGGTCCCTTAACGTAACTTTGTATGACTCTGTGGTTGGGATGTTACTGGCTCTACTTCAGCCCCAAGGTGTGAGTCAGAGGCTTCAGCCCTTTGAGGATGGTAGCGAATGTCTGAGGTCTTTAGGACTAAGACAGAGGCCCAGTGACATGGCATTGAGTCAGCTGGAGTGTATCTTCAAAGAATTATGAGAGCCCAGAACCATCTCTCTCAGACTTCCTGTTTGGAAATGCAAACACATCTTCTTACTCATGCTTTACTATTAGTCCCAGGGGCTTCCCAACAGCCAGGCACTCATGATTAGCATTCCAACACTATGGGCAGAATATACTTCTGTTTCTTTGTAAGTAGCCTGCCCCAGGTATTTCATTATAGAAACAACACAGATTTACACATCTGAAAGCTGGGAAAAGAGAACGCTTTATCTTCTTACTTATTTTCCTATGCTTTCTTTCATGGAGAGACCTTATAAAGGTCACGTGAATAACTCTCACTAAGGGAAGAAATGTGTAGGTTTTGTGTTCTTACAAGATCTATCTTAGTGAAAACATGAGACTATAATTTTGTACAGAGTTTTAAAGGTACAATACATATACCACAAAATTTGCTCTCTTGACTATTTTAGTCGTCATGCACATGGCTTTATACAGCTATCCATCTCTAGAAATTTCCATTCTGCAAAGGTGAACCTCCATTCCTTCTAAACACTGACTTCTTACAGAAAAAATCAGGCAGTGCTTGTCTTTGGGGAATAGCTTCTTTCAGTTAGCACGTTGTCCTCACAGTTCATCAGACTGTAGAATTTCCCTTATTTATAAGTTAAGAATATTTAATGGTCCATTATGACACTTTTGCCTTATCCATTCATCTGCGGGTGGGTATTTAAGTTCTCTTCATGTTTGAGCTGTTGTGATAAGGTTATTATGCTACGGGGTGTGTATTCATGTGTGTGCAAGGGCCTTCTCAAGATCATGCCTTCAGCACTTGGGAGATATCTATAAGTGAAATTCTAAATTACAGGCAATTACATTTTCAATTTTTAAGAATCCCAACCTTGTTTAATTTTATATTACTTCCAACTCTACAGGTGTCCCGACATTCTAGCCAAAGCTTGTTATTTGCTATTGTTTTAAATGATAGTTCCGCTCCTGTTCTAAAACCAAAGGTAATACTGTGTGTTTACACTGAACATTAGGTTAAATATTTAAAGGACTTAACATTCTTATGCCTCTAATTTGCTTCAGAGCGAGAGCAGCAACCGCACTGCATGCCGATGCTACCCTGAATTGGCAGCATCTGCTAAGTCTAAAGCAATTAAGCTGGAAACTGGTCCGCCTTCCTCTTCAAGCCATCACTGATTGCTAGAAACTAATTCCAGTTCTAATTGGTCAAGATGCAGTCCACAGGAATAGGTAGCTTCTGTCTTCTCTTTGGAAGTGACTTAGCTTTCGTGGAACACAGATGCCTTTGCTCACCGTTTCCCTGCTTTGCCATTCTCTTTTTTTTTCTTTCTTTCTTTTTATTTATTTACTTATTTGTTTTTTTTTGTTTTGTTTTTTGTTTTTTTTTTCCAAGACACAGTTTCACTGTAGCTTTGGAGCTTGTCCTGGAACTCACTCTTGTAGACCAGGCTGGCCTTGAACTCACAGAGATCCTCCTGCCTCTGCCTCCCGAGTGCTAGGATTAAAGGTGTGCGCCACTACCGCCCAGTTGCTTTGCCTTTTCTGATGACTTTTCTTTTCTCTTGGATTTGGCATAGCGGTGAGACATTTGAATAATGGCTCCAATTAGACCAAACCAGATGTGTTTTTCTGTCATCTTTATATTTTTTCAAAGTCATAGCTGCCTCATAGATACACTCACCTAGAAGATTTTCCAGGATCTCAAACTTTGCCTTTTCAAAATATAATGTATTATGGGCACACATGTAAGCCCTCTTCCTCTCCTCTCTCTAGCAATCTCTGTGTCTCTGTCTTTCTCTCCATCCCCCTCTCTCTTTCTCCTCCCATCTCTGGTCCACATTGGGATTAGAAGTTAAGAAGATCAAAGTCCAAGCCAGGATTGTGCCACTGGCCACACACACACACACATGTCTTGGAAGTTAACATTTTTAAGCTTCCATTTCCTCCACCCTAGGAGGGAACTGTCACCTCATGGAGTAATTGGCAGGTTTAAAAAAAATAAAGTACATCAACTACGTTTCACCTCCAGCCCAAAGAACGCTTCTGACCTCTACGAGTTTCTGAATGCTTCTGACCTGTACGAGTTTCTGTTGTCGTCATTGTAAGGGTGTAATTACAATCTAAGGTGTTACTAGTGCAGCTTCCTGTCAAGGTAGGGCCACAACCGCAGTCGCCATTTGTATTCCAAGGTCCTGAGCCTTGGTGTCATCTCAACACTTCCTTTATTTTTCTTATGAGAACATCATCACTCCAGCCCTGTCTCTCCTGTGTCTCTTCAATGTGACTCTGTTACCCCTCATCATTTATATTTATGCCCCCTGAACTAGTACAATAACCTCTGAACAGCTTGGTGTAGCATTTCCCTGCCTATAAATTTTTCTCTAGATTACACAGAGGGGAAAACATATCTGTTAATAATGCATTTACTCGTTAAAATAAATGTGTATCTCTGCCCAGCATGAGACAGATATAATTGCATTCCCTTTATACTTAAGGGTTTTCTACCTTGATCTAAGGCTTTTATGAGGAACCCTGACAAAAGCTATAACCCTCACCATGGCCAACCTCAAGCTAGCAGTAGGATATCAACCGGCACGCTGAAAGTGTAGCTTTCTATTCTTCATAGGAAGAATGCAGACAGGCTGGTTCCAGGACCCAAGAGCCCCAAATCTATACCTTCTCCCTCACTCAACTTAAGGTTTGTTTCAAAGTCAGGTCCTCCCCTAATTCTGTACTTGCTCACATATTCATTCCACGTCCACTAGTGACAAGTCTGCCTGTTCCTACGTACACAGACACTAGATAATCCCCTTCTACTTATTCCAGATCCAGTGAAATGTTACTTTAGATGGCTTGCCTGATTCCACAAAGAAGAGTCAGCTATAGTGTGATATATACTTTGATTTATTTGTTGGCGTATGTGTATTCTGATTGTGCACTGTGCATATGGTGCACAGCCCAGTCTGGCATACAGCAGAGACTTCACAACACTGAATTAGGGATGAATGACCGAGTTCAAGAATTTAATCCAAAACAACTTCCTTGTCAAATCTACATAGTATGTATTCAGTCCAATGCAGTCTTTCAAAGTGAGGGTCTCTGAGTAAACCACAAAATGGAAATAAGTAGTAGCGACGACGGAATATGAAACATCCCAGGCACACCTGAAAATGCAGACGTGTACGACAAGTATCAGTTGCTTAGTCTTTGCTGCCTGGGGGGAGGGGCGCAGTCTCCTACACCACAGGACTCAAAGGGAAATCCACCATTTCAATGTATTGTGATTGTGTATTTGAGGGGCTAAGGGAAGAAGACACTCACTCTCTTGATGATTTCCATCAGACACTTCCTTTCATCTTCTTTTGTATTCTGAGTCTGTGTTCTATATTTTCTTCTCATATCTCCATCCACGAATGTCCCTTCTGTCTCTCTTGATGCCTTCCTTCTAACTCTCTTAGTGTTTCCCTCCCCAATTCTCTCATTCTTGATGTTTTCCTTCTCATTCTCTCTTTATTTGTTCTTGTTCTCCTCCTTCTTTATTTTTCCTCGATAGCTGTATACCCCAACAAAAATCTGTCAGGCAATAGATATTACAATGTGGTTACATTACGCTTTTTGAGTGAACAATTGCAATGAACACAAGTAAAGACAGCATGTTTTCCGTTTCCCTTACATGATTAAACATTTTACATATTACAAGTGGAAAAGTAATTATCCCAAGAATCTACGTTCATACAAAGCAATTTGTAATAGATTAACAGTATAGGCAAGTAAGGTATTCTTTTACTGATAGACTGTTTTGTGGTCACAAAAAAGAACCAATAACTTTCTTAATTATCTTGAAAGGTAATCTTATAAGGAATCTCAAAGGAATCACAAACCTAAACTTTTATATATGAAAAACAATCAGTCATCTCTACTTTAAATCTTTAGGGTATATATCCACTCCTCAATAGTGCTGTTGTTGTTGTTGTTTTAGCCAGGTAGCTGAGGGCAGAAATGGGTACAAGAAATTAATCATAACCTTTGGTCATCAACCAATCGTAGCAAGCAAGGCCTGTCAGCTAATAATAAGGGGACTGCTTTGTTCCCCACCCTTAAAGAGTTCCCCAATCGGCTATGGGACTTTCTAAAACTTCAGATTGTCTTCTTGGGTTTCTCACCTCAAAGCTGTTTAACAGAAACATCTTAGTCGAACCTTAAGTTATTTTCAAAGCTTTGTTTCAGCTGTGATGCCCTCTAACACCTGTGAACTCATCTTCCTACATTAAGATTAGAAGAATTTAAACTAGCTGGGATACTGGGACTCAATTGTTTCTCTTAATCCTTAGCCTAAGTCGCAGTCTATATGGTTCTTTAGTAAAAACTCACGTGTTCTAGCTGTTTGATAATTGTTTATTTTTTATCATCAAAACTCTATTTCGCTGCTCTTGCAGAGGACTCGAGCCAGAGCAGTTTTGTTCTGAGCGGCTGCCTTGTCCTTTCAGCCCCGTATTCGTGCTTTACATAGATCTCTCTTTGCCACCTATTCTCTGGGACTCTTCCCTTTGGTTTAATATTTACCATCAAACATTTGTTTCAAGGTGAAATCATTTTTCCTTATAATTTTACGATACCATGTTGGCTTTAATTATATTTAAAAAATTACTTATCATTATCGTTAAAAAACAAAACAAAAAACTCTATTTAAACTAACATTCTTATTACCAATTAGACAGTACAGCTTAGGAAGAAATCATTTTCGTAATAATCCACAGTAAAAACATCAAAACATCCAGGAGAACAGGATATATCCGAGAGATGACCATACTACATTAAGGGCAGTGGGGATCTCCTCACACCATGCCAGATACCAGAGGAAGAGGGAGAGGCACGCATGTAAAAGCATAGCAACAGCAAAAGTCACTCTGGCATCTGTGGGCTTAGGGCCTTGGCTTTCCAAGTTGTATACAGCAGGATTTTGTTTCCTGGTGGGCCCATCCCCTGAAGTCAATGGTCATCTGCTGTTCCTGTAACACAGCCACCGACACTTAGTAATATAGATAATCATATCTTTGTTGTATGGTTTTTTTGCACAAAGTATTTTTCATTTTGACTTTATTTATTGGATATTTTGGCTAAACACTGTGCAGAGGTATGCTATCATCTTTGTAGCTCACTACAGTGACCATGATCTACTCTGAGAAGAGGCAGTGTCCTAGGAACTGATATGAGACCTGTCTTTCCTTTCATGACTGGCAATCAGAGCTGGATTAACCAAGAGTGTGAATGCCATACTTGAAATCTAATGGTTCTGTGATCATGCTGCGAAACAAACCCCAACTGCGGTTACTGACTTTTCCATTTCCACCCTTAGTCCATAGACTAGCTAATAAACTGCATTCCAGAGGAGAGATAAGACACCGTGATTAACATGTCTACCACCATGAGGAGTAAGATGTGTGTATATCAGAACAGGCAGAGCATCTAAATGCAGAGGTTCCCAGAGCAAGAATCGTCCTGGGGGAAACAGCACATCACAAGCTTCCAACTCCCTCTCATTCCCCAACGTTGTAATTTTGTCTTCTGCAATCTGGAAAAAGAAATTTTTTTTCAACAACAAAATAAATCTGTTTTATTTCGACTACAATAAACCTGTATGCTTTGAGAAATATTAGCATCAAAATGTGGTTGGGGCAGGCACGTGGTTGCCCTGTGGTATTTTGCTATCTTCACGTTTTAATTTAAAACCGGTCATAAATTAGAGGACTACAATCTTCCTTTTTTTTTCTTCTTTTCCACAGACACATACCCTTCTGGGTTGTGTTTTGTTTGCTTACTTTAAACCTTGGTTAATTGCCCGCCGTGTTTCTGAAGCGTCATCTTTAGTCTTCCATGCGGCTCCGCCATGTCATATACTGTTCTTATCTCCACGAGATTTGTACAAGTTGTTTAAAAACCATGATCTCCAAGGCTGGAAAAAAATGAAGTGCACTTGAAATGACAGTTATGCTGAAAGATAAGCAGAGCAATGCGACCTATCAAAATGGGTACAATTTTTCTTAGCTAATGAGCACAATATACAGCGTTCCAGTACATACACACCGGGGGGCACTTTGTAAAATATCAAGTACGCCACATTATTGCAGACATAACTGTGTGGGATATGTATCTAGGCCTGAGAGTGGAGATAACAAAATATAAGTGCTTTGCCTGTCTAAACATGTTAAATAAATGAGTGCTCACTATCACAACCCAATACATTAGAAGATGGACTTGCATAGTTAATTTTTCTTTTTAATGCACTGCACGTGATCATTTGAAATGGAGAGCCGGAGTCTATCTCAGTGTTTGAAGACAAGGTTCCTTTCATTTAAACAAATCTTTATTGAAATAAGCCCTTTTGAAAAGAATCTTTGGTGTATCCTCTTTTGCAGAAAGTTCCATCAGGGTAAATGGCGATAAAGAAGGGACATCGCAAGGTATTGTATAAGATCACCCACCAGAGTAAAAAGGACATAGGTGGCCGTAACAGAGGGAAGTTAGATTCCCTGCAATCACACTTTAAGCACCCTAGATCTCACAAACTGTTGTTTGCTTCCTCTGTGATTTGGGACATCTGTACTCACAGTGTTTAAGGACTGGGAAAGTGGAGAGGAAGACAGAGGGAGGGAAAACAGTCTCTTCTTCCATGAGCTAATGAAATAGGAACTTCAGAAGCGTGTCTGGAGTAAAGTTTTGCAACTGTGTCCCTCCCATGCGGGTTTCCAGGCATTCTATCAATCTCATACTGGGCTAAAGATTCAGGCAAAAGCCTGGAAGGCAGGCCATTGGCAAAACTCCACAGATTCTATCCATATTTTCCCTAGTTTTCTCCTACTGTTAGTTCCTAAACGTGTTGCTTCATTTCAGGAGAGCGTTTGTCCACTGAGGCTGGCTGCGACACACAGCTGCAGTCTGATCAAATGCCTTTCTCTGTCAGTGTTCATGTGAACACCATGAGAAGAGGCTCTTGATGTCGGTCTAGCATGCAGCCAGCTCATGCCTTCCTTCTGTGTCAGCTCTTTCTCCTCTCGTCTCTCTCTCCTCACAGGGGGCCAGCTTTGGTGCACCACTACGAAGGCCATCTCAGAGGGTGAAGAGCTCATTGCCTTTGTGGTAGATTTTGACTCGAGGCTACAAGCTGCCAGTCAGATGACTCTCACAGAAGGGATGTACCCGGCCCGCCTGCTGGACTCAATTCAGCTGCTTCCTCAGCAAGCTGCCATGGCTTCTATTTTGCCCACAGCTATTGTCAATAGTAAGTGCTGAGTGCTCTAGCCCAGCTTTGTGGGGGTGATGGATATCTACAGACATTTTCTTCAGTTTGTGGCTAGAAGTGTGTGTGTTTGTGTCTGTGTCTGTGTGTGTCTGTGTGCATGTATATGTGTGTGTGTGATGTGTTTGCTTCATATGTAAATGCAGGGGGGAAAACATGACCTGTTATGTCAGATTGCATTCCTAAATGTCACCCACACTAAAAGCTGTCCTTCTCTACCTGTTGAATAATACTCAACTGTACTTAGCAATGACAAGCCTCGGTGATTCCCTAATATCAGGTATTTGCATTTGTTAAGGGCCATGGAATTTAAAAATTTGAAAAAAGAATATAAATTTGAAAATAATATTTTATTATATATACTACTAATAAAGAATATATAGTCTTAAGTTGATGTGAAGCTCTATTGTACAATTATTAATTATTATTCTATCTGAAAATAACAATATCAATTATTAGCTTCAAATAAGCTGGTACAAGTACATAGAGCTTTTGTTTATATCCTTATAACCTGGATGAAGGACTAGTAGCCTGCACAAATCAAAATATTTGTTGGTTAAAAGAAAAGGAAAAAGAAATAAGTAAGCTTTTAATGTTTTATAGAGAACTTTGAAATATACTGTCACAATGAACACTGAACTAGTTTGGATACACATAAAGGGGTGTTTCATATGGTGGACAGTCAATGGTTCAAGGGTTCTCAGGTCTGTTTTCTGAGATCTGCTTCTGCTTAGCTCTTTGTGGGAAACAAAACCAAGTAGCCATCCCACTCCAAAATCAGCTGCAAGGAAAGAACGATACTAATGCTGGCAATAAAAATGCATCTAGTCTTTACATAATCTTGAAAATCTAATGGAAGATAAGCATAGACAGCAATAATATCTTCACATTAGTGTAAAAATATCCAACCATAATTATGATTAAAGACATTCACAGGTGGTTCTGAAATCACTATGCATCCAATCAATAAGCCCAGGACTTCAGCCCAATGAATTCCTATTTGATTTTTTTTTGTTTGGTTGGTTTTGGCTTTGTTTTTCGAGACAGGGTTTCTCTGTAACTTTGCAGCCTATCCTGGAACACACTCTGTAGACCAGGCTGGCCTCAAACTCGCAGAGATCAGCCTGCCTCTGCCTTCCAAGTACTGGGATTAAAAGTGTGCACCACCACCACCCAGCCTTACTTGATTTATTTAATGGAATAGTTTTTATTATCTTTACTTTGATTTTTATTGCATGGACCATGAAACAATGTGACCAACTTGGACTTGAGGCAAAATAATTTTATTACAAGGGATTTCAAATAAATTTACTCAATTATGATTCTCTAGTGTGTATTATTAATTACATATATGAATATACCTGTTTACTTTTGGTAGCAAGGAAATATTTAATCTCAAATGATCTAATATAAACCTAGATATCATTTGTGTCCTGAAATCAATCAGTTGACATGACTCTGCTGAAGTATCCACCGTATTAACTATGCAGCCTCTTGGATAGTGTAAATGTACTTAACTTGGGAACAATGGGTTAAATAATACAGAGACATCAGTCCGTCATTTTGAAGTTGCTTCTATCTTCCCTCCACTAGAATTTGATTCTCAGTTCTTTCTCATTTCTGACTCATGGTTCCATAGAGCTGTTTTCTTTGTCTGACCATCAGTGACACATTCATTGTTCACGAATGAGAAGCCTGGCTCTTTCTGCGGAGTTTTAGAACTCTCTTAAGACTTCCCCTTGTGTCCCTCTGAATTCATCTCAGAAATACCAAATTCCACATGTCTAGCTTGACCCTCTGTTCCCCAAAACCTTCTGGACAGCGTTCAAAAGCCCTGTGTCTACAATACAGGGACCAGGCTGTGTCAGCCCACAAAATACCTTTGCCTTTGTCTACAAGATTCTGGTCTATTGCATCTACTCATTTCTGCTCCTCTGTGTAACTTTGTCATTCAAACAGTATGGAAGTAGGTTTAAGGCTAAATTCCAATCTCAATATAACCCTTTAGACTAGTGGTTCTCAATTTATGGGTCGTGATCCCTTTCATAAGCTTCCTTCCCCAAAAATATTTATATTATAATTCATAGCAATAGCAAAATTATGGTTATGAAGTAGCAAGGTTGGGGGTCACCACACCATGAGGAACTGTATTAAGGGATTGCAGCATGAGGAAGGTTGAGAACCACTGTTTCATTTTGCGTACAAGGTAATCAACTGTGGTTTCTTCAGCTATCACTCCATGAGGAGGAAAAACATACATGTAAAGACATGTTCTGTGAAAGATGTAGAAATCACACATCACAGCCCAGCTTCATAAACTCGTTATGACTGAGGCTGTTATCCAAGCCTCATTGTATTTCACTTAAATAATTGCGTCTGGCTCCTGCCACTCCCGAGTGTTTCTTCTGCATTTACTACCTTTAAAACCACCCTGCTCTTGCGTTAGGCCCTGTTTCTCCATCACCGAGACCAAATGAAAGCCTCTCCAAAGAGTCTGAAAGATGGTCCATACTCTGCCCTGCCCTTGCCTCAACAATACCACACAGCTGCTGTGCCTTCAGCCAGGTGCCCCCCGCTTCTGCGGCTTCCTCTGCACTGTGGTCCTTGCCAAGATGACAGGAAATCTTCAACTGAATCAGTTCATTTCCTCCTCCACATCAGCTCTAAGGAGCAACAAAACCAGCCCTCTAAGCGCCTGACTGGCTCCTACCTCTGTCCCATGCTCCACAAGCACAGTGGGTAGCACTGCCTAAGCCCCAGATCATCTTCCAGGCTCTCACAGCAGTAAGCTGTAAAGACTTGTCTACTGACTCCTACCAACTCAGATGTAAGCTCTTTAACTCTGAGTTCCATCCTCCTGTTTGTTTTGCATCAAACCCAACAGAGATCGGAATGTAAGCTCTTTAGCCCTAGAAGGTTCAACCTCCTGTTTGTTTTACACCAAACCCAGCATAGTTTGGCATCTTGTAGGCACTCTGGAATTAATTCATTCAATCAACAAATCATGTCAAGAATGGACATTCAGGATATCTTATTCTAGCTACCACATTCATACCTTTTAAGTACTCATATAAACCAATTCTCACTGCTGTGATAAATATGTGTCTTTTTGTAAACCATAAGTATAAAATGAAATTATATTGGCATCTCCTATAGTATTACTTACAGTCTGTGGGAAATTCAGCAATAGAGGTACCATTTCTTTAAGAGCCTATTCCTGATCTACCAAACACCCAAGATTATACTCACCAAACTCAGAAAGATGGAATTAAAAGTGACGTCAACCCCATTTCACCCCCCAGACTGCAGCTAACATGTTTCTGGTTTTGCTGCAGAGGACATCTTCCCTTGCAAATCCTGCGGCATCTGGTACCGGAGCGAGCGGAACTTGCAAGCCCATCTGATGTACTACTGCAGTGGGAGGCAAAGAGAAGCTGCTCCAGCGTCTGAAGAAAACGAAGACAACACTCATCAGATTGCCAGCCTGTGTCCCTTCCCACAATGCACCAAGAGCTTTTCCAATGCCCGAGCTCTAGAAATGCACCTGAACTCACACAGTGGTAAGGGCCTTTAATGTTTCTGTTGTTGCTTCAGGACACGCTACTCTGTCTACACATACACACACACACACACACATACATACCTACTTCTTATCTATTATTATATATGCATATAGATGATAACTAGATAGATAGATAGATAGATAGATAGATAGATAGATAGATAGATAGATAGATAGATAGATGAACTCACACAGTGGTAAGGGCCTTTAATGTTTCTGTTGTTGCTTCAGGACATGCTACTCTTTCTACACATACATACACACACACACACACATATATATACCTACTTCTTATATATTTATTATATATGCATATAGATGATAACTAGATAGATAGATAGATAATCAGAAAGATAGATAGACAGATAGATAGATGGATAGATAGATAAACAGATAGATGGATAGATAATTTTACTGGATAAAACAGTATTCCTGTCTACTGTTTAGATGCATCATATTTTAACCAAAGGACTTGACTGTGACTTCAACATCTGCAGCGTTTGCAGACTATGCTCCCAATCATTCCATTCATTTTCCTCTTCAGCAGAACAGCACCATTTCTGCTCCCTGTGTTTAACACCACTCCTTTCCACCGCTTTACCTACCAAGTGGTCTTTGGAAATTGGCCATGGTGTTTTCCATGAGCCGAGAGAAATAGTAGGCACATTTCAAAAGAAGTTGCTGTGCAATTGAAGCTGCTAGTTTGGAGTTTCCATCAAACATTTTCTCAATTTCCAGAGTGTATTTGCTTAAAGTTTAAGTGAACTTTATCACATAAAACTACTCTCAATTCCTTAAGAAAGACAGCAAGTTGGGAGTTATTCCAACTATATTTAAAATGGATCCCAGCTATTAGCTTCCTCTCAGGGCATCCCCATTCTTGCAATTTTAAAATGAATTTAAATATATTTAGATTTTTTTCTGTTTTTTTAATATTTTATTTTATTTTATTTGAGGCAGGGTCTTCCTACATTGCCCTGGCTGTCCTGGTACTCATTCTGTAGACCAGGCTGGCCTCGAACTCACAGGACTGAGAAGAGAAGCCAAGCCTGTTCTCATCATATACGAACAAACAGAAGCAGGAGTTGTTCTACATGATGCTTGCCTCCACCATCAGTGGCAGGAACTAGTCAGTAACAGAGATTGGTCCACCAGCGTGAATGCTGGTCCAAACTGACTTTATTAGCATGCCATTGTCTACCAGTCAAATATTAGTCCTAGACACAAATAGACCACATTCAGTAAAACCAACAATTAAATAGATTTAGATAAAAGATAAAAAATTAGTCAAGTGATTGCTAGTACAATGTTGTTTCTTTTTGCATGAAGGTGTTCAGTAGCTAGCAGCCACTCTAGTGAATATTCACTTCTTTCTATTATAGAGCATAGTACTCTATGCTAAAAAAAATTACAAGCCTAAGCCTTAAGCATGACTCTATTGTTACACAGCTTGATTATTAAAATACTTTTGGGTTTTTTTAGGTTGTCTACTGACCCATAAGGTAGAAGCACTGATAATTCTCCCCTTCTATACCATAACACTCACAAAGAGGCTTGGGAAATTATTATTACCGATGCCACTAAAATGTCAGTGCAAGGCTCTGAAGGATTTCTGTGTCTGTTGTGTGGACACCACAAGCTCACTAGGAAAGGTTCGTATCACCAGGAAGCCAACAGGTGCGGTTCTCAGCTCTCCTACTTTGTGTGTCTTTGCAGGAGTGAAAATTGAAGAGTTCCTGCCCCCAGGGGCAAGTTTAAAATGCACAGTCTGTAGTTACACGGCTGACTCCGTGATCAACTTCCATCAACATCTCTTCTCCCATCTTACTCAAGCCGCCTTCAGATGCAACCACTGCCACTTCGGCTTCCAGACTCAGCGGGAGTTACTGCAACACCAGGACCTCCATGTCCCTGGTGGCAAACTTCCCAGAGAAGGCGACATGGAGCACTCTCCAAGTGGAACTGAAGACAGCTTACAGCCAGCCACAGACTTGTTGGCCAGAAGCGACCTCTCCCAGGGCCAAAAGGCCTTGCAGACTAAAGATGCAAGCTCAGACACAGAACTGGATAAGTGTGAGAAAAAGACTCAGCTCTTTCTCACCAACCCGAGACCAGAGATACAGCCTGCAGCGAACAAACAAAGCTTTTCTTACACAAAAATAAAGTCTGAGCCTTCCAGCCCAAGACTTGCTTCATCTCCAGTGCAACCCAACATCGGACCCTCTTTCCCAGTGGGACCTTTCCTATCTCAGTTTGCTTTCCCCCAAGACATCACGATGGTCCCTCAGGCTTCAGAGATCTTAGCCAAGATGTCGGAGCTGGTGCATCGGCGCCTAAGACACGGGAGTAGCAGCTACCCTCCCGTAATTTACAGCCCTTTGATGCCCAAAGGGGCTACATGCTTCGAGTGTAACATAACATTCAATAACTTGGATAACTACCTAGTTCATAAAAAACACTACTGCAGTAGCCGATGGCAGCAGATGGCCAAGTCCCCTGAGTTTCCTGGTGTTTCAGAGAAGATGCCAGAAGCTGTCAGTCCCAACACTGGCCAGGCTTCTATAAACCTTCTCAACCCAGCCGCTCATTCTTCAGACCCGGAAACGCCACTTCTTCAGACACCGTGCATCAACTCTTCTGCCGTCTTAGATCTGATTGGGCCAAACGGCAAAGGCCATGAGAAGGACTTTAACACTCCAGCCAAAAAGCTGTCCACCTCCAACAGCAGCGACGACAAAATAAATGGGAAGCCAGTTGATGTGAAAAATCCCAACGGCCCCTTAGTGGACGGAGAAAGTGACCCAAATAAGACCACCTGTGAAGCTTGTAACATCACCTTCAGCAGGCATGAAACATACATGGTCCACAAACAGTATTACTGTGCGACCCGCCATGACCCGCCGCTAAAGAGGTCCGCTTCCAACAAAGTGCCGGCCATGCAAAGAACCATGCGCACACGCAAGCGAAGAAAGATGTATGAGATGTGCCTACCTGAGCAGGAGCAAAGGCCGCCCCTGGTCCAGCAGAGATTTCTCGAAGTAGGCAACCTGAGCAATCCTTGTAGTTCCTCTCAAGAGCCCACCGAAGGGCTAGGAGAATGCTACCACCCGAGATGCGACATCTTCCCAGGAATTGTCTCAAAGCACTTGGAAACTTCGTTGGCCTTGAACAAATGTGTTCCGGTTCCCAAATGTGACACGACCCATTCCAGTGTCTCCTGCTTGGAAATGGACGTCCCCATAGATCTCAGCAAAAAGTGTTTATCGCAGTCGGAGCGGACGACCGCGTCCCCCAAAAGGCTGCTAGATTACCACGAGTGCACGGTGTGCAAGATCAGCTTCAACAAGGTCGAGAACTACCTGGCCCACAAGCAGAATTTCTGCCCGGTCACTGCACATCAGCGTAACGACCTAAGTCAGCTTGATGGCAAGGTGTTTCCCAATCCAGAAAGCGAACGGAACAGCCCCGACATTGGCTTTGAAAGAAACCTGGTCAGATGTGAGAAGAACGGGAATCCGAAGCAGCCCTCTCCCAACGGAAACTTGTTCTCGTCCCATTTAGCAACTTTACAAGGTCTGAAAGTCTTCAGCGAAGCCGCACAGCTCATCGCTACAAAAGAAGAGAACAAACATTTATTTCTTCCCCAATGCCTTTACCCTGGAGCAATAAAGAAGACGAAAGGAGCCGACCAGCTTTCTCCATACTATGGCATAAAGCCAAGCGATTATATCGCTGGTTCTCTCGTCATCCACAACACCGACGCAGAACAAAGCACAAACACAGAAAATGAGTCTCTGAAAGGCCAGGCCTCCTCGAACGGGTGCGCAGTGCCCAAGAAAGATTCTCTGCCGCTCTTGCCCAAAAACAGAGGCATGGTCATAGTGAACGGTGGACCGAAGCAAGACGAAAGGCCTCCGGCCAACCCGCAGCAAGAGAACATTTCCCAGAATGCCCAGCACGACGATGACCACAAATCCCCTTCGTGGATCTCTGAAAACCCACTAGCTGCAAATGAGAATGTCTCGCCAGGAATTCCCTCGGCAGAAGAACAGTTGTCTAGCATAGCAAAAGGAGTGAATGGCTCCTCCCAGGCTCCCGGCAGTGGGAAATATTGCCGGCTATGTGATATCCAGTTCAATAACCTTTCAAACTTTATAACTCACAAGAAGTTTTATTGCTCGTCACATGCAGCGGAACATGTCAAGTGAACTGAGTTAAAAAGGAAAGCAGTTACCTTTGGTACCAGTGTTTAGTATGTTCTTCTAAACAGTCCAGAAAACAAAGGCGCTGTGTGAATTACGTCTGGCAATCAGGAGACATTCATTACGGCTGAGTTGAAGACTTAAGATGTAATTTCATTACAGACCATTAGTAAAGTGTATTATTGGTGCCATTTTCAAAAACAAAATTAATTTATTTTACCAGCAGTATTCATAGCTGTGGTTATGTTATTTTTTATTTAAAAACTTTATATTAAAGTCATTTGTAATGTTATTGTATAGTTATTGTGTAGCACATATGGTTTGCACTGTATAGTAGCTTTGAAAGAAAATAGTCACAAACAATACAGAAGAGCATTTTAGACATAGCTTCAAAAGCACTTGTGTACCCTGATTTCTTTCCTTATATGCTGTTGCGGATATCCGTATATGCTAAAATATAACCTGCAAACCTGTTCTAAAAACCCACGCTCTAAGTTCGCCTTAAGATTTCAATTCTTGGATAATCAGGCTCCATTTGCACTTTATATTTTAGCAAATACAGTCTCTTCGTCGCTAGGCTTCACATTCGTATGTAGCCGTATATTTCAGACCATTCTCTCAAACTTAAACACGTATGTTCATTGGAGATAGCATTTTCCTTTCTTGTATAGTACCTGTATTTTCTTTCGCTGATGCAGCCCTGTCTCGATTTTTAAACCTTCGCTGTTAAATGCAATACTTTATAAAGAATGAACAAAATTACTGGAAGCAGTATTGTAAGGAATGGAGTACTTCTAATCGGTTTTCTCTTTCGAAAGGCACAGTCTAAATCGAAACCCTAAATTCAATGCTACAAGTATGGATTTAATTCATATATAAGATCTATTTGAGTATAAGAGTAGCAATACTGCACCTGGTGATCACAAAGATAACGTTCTACTTCTGATAGAAATAATTTCTCAACCAACGTTGTTACTATGCATGTACACGGATGGAATAAAATTCCAAATTGTTGGAGAAATTTGGTGTCCTGGGCTTTTTCCCCCCTTAAGCGCCAAGGGCAAATTATCCAGCCCTCGGTGTGCAGCACTCTAAAGAGCAACACTTCATCGACTCTTATATGTTCATTCCTCTGCCAGCTTTCAAAGCCAGAAGCGAGGTTTTCATTCCTTCTGTTTAATCCAGCTGTTCTCAGTTATACTCAAGGCATACCAACCTAGAGCAATTGCCTTAACAAAGTGATTCTCAACCTTCCTAGCGCTGGGACCCTGTCATACAGTTCCTAGTAAGGACTCCAGTCATAAAATTATTTTTGTGGTTACTTTATAACTTTAATTTTGCTACTGTCATAAATTATAATGTGTCTATATTTTGCGACGGTCTTATTTGGTGACCCCTATCAAAGGATAGTGTGACCACAAGGGGTTGTGACCCAAGGTTGAGATCCATTGCCTTACCAGATTCTGATTTGACAGATTTTAGGATTCTGTAGTGGATTTAAATAATATAGAGAAGTCCAAACAAAAATAATAAAATAGAATAAGAACCACCTTTTCACCACTGTTACTCAGACTACTCAACTAATGCTTACAATCTGAACTGAGTTTAAAAAATATTCAACATATGTGTTCAATGTTGTAATTAAAACCAAAAGTAAATCACTGTAGGAACTGTTAAGAACATTGAATCCTTTGCATTTTCCAGCATACTATAAGTTTCAGATTACAAGGATGCAAAGTCACAAAACTAGTGAGAAAGAGGCAGAAACGTAGGACTTACTCTCCTCTGCACACGCATCCACGTCATACTGCAAACACAGAGGTGATGGTGCTGAGTCCAGAGTCCATGTCTGATGTGTGACTTAGAGGAAAGGCAGTCTTTATAAGGGAGAACATTTCGGGGACATCAGCTTCCCCCAGCTGGAGCACTAGCGTTTGACTAACCAGCTGTGAAGGTTTCCAGAGTCCGTGATGCCTTCAGAAACCACCACCCTTCGAACTGTGACCATCCTTCCTAGTAGGGATGACACTTGAGCTTGCCCTTCGCCACACAAACAAAAGCATCAGACAACGCACCCCGACACTGTCTCCTTAGTGTTCCTTTATGACTACAGAAGGATAAAGCAGTGGAAAGTGTACCCCTCCTCGTGTACTCACAGTGCACAGTTTTCTGGTTCTCTATGCTTGGGTGAATTCACGGCGCCCCGCTGCGTGTTCTGTACTAGCTCAAAATAATCCCAAAGAGAAGCATTTTCTCTGTTCTAGCCTAGAATCATCTCCACAACACGAACTTCTAACCATGAGACTGACCACTCAGAAGGAGCTCCTCCCACAACTCTACACCCCTAAAGACTCCAGAAAATAATCAGGATATCATTTAATCTATATATCTCAACATCAGCATTGGCAGTCAGTCCAATACTTTTGTATGTTAAATTCACTATCTTTAGGACCAATTCCCTTTTTCTCAGTGAAAAATGCTTAGAGATATTTCACATGCCCAATAGGCAAGCAAATGAAAATTAGAAAGTACAGGCCATGACACATTATATCTATGAAAAGAAACATTTCCCTAATAGAAATTGTAAAAATGAAATGACCAAGACTTGTTTATTTCACAGATTATTTTTACTATGAATTTATGCGGGGGTTGAAATTCTTGACAATACCACACATCAAGCACCCATTCAGAAAATACCTTTGTTTCTGTAATGTTAATAAATAGTGTTCCCCTGAATGAAAGGTTGGCTTTCCTATAATTACAGGCAATCTTGCTCCACAACAGTGTCAATCTTTATTACTAAAAGCCAAAAGTACTTAGAGTTGAATTTTTTTTTAATGATGCTGTTTCTAGATTCCAGTTTTCAATGAGTTAAAATAATCTCATCTTGGATTGCTTTGGACAAGTGTTCTTATTTTTAGTTTTGTGGATTTAAGAAGTAAATGGCACCTCCCACTTCCAAATGCCATCCATCACTTGTCTTCAACATGATTCTGTAATACTGAATCATTACAGGCTTTGTTTAGATAGGATCAATTTTGAAATTCAACACCCCTTTATGATAAAGGTCTTGGAGAGAATAGGGATACAAGGGTCCTACCTAAATATAATAAAAGCTATTTACAGCAAGCCAACAGCTAACATTAAATTAAACGGAGAAAAACTCAAAGCCATCCCACTAAAATCAGGAACACAACAAGGATGTCCACTCTCTCCATACCTCTTCAATATAGTGCTTGAAGTTCTAGCAATAGCAATAAGACAACATAAGGAGATCAAGGGGATTCGTATTGGAAAGGAAGAAGTTAAGCTTTCGTTATTTGCAGATGATATGATAGTATACATAAGTGACCACAAAAATTCTACCAAAGAACTCCTACAGCTGATAAACACCTTTAGTAATGTGGCAGGATACAAGATCAACTCCAAAAAATCAGTTGCCTTCCTATACACTAAGGATAAGGAAGCAGAGAGGGAAATCAGAGAAGCATCACCTTTCACGATAGCCACAAATAGCATAAAATATCTTGGGGTAACTCTGACCAAGGAAGTGAAAGATCTATTTGACAAGAACTATAAGTCTTTGAAGAAAGAAATTGAAGAAGACACCAGAAAATGGCATTAAAACTACATACTCACTTTTAGATTTAGTTGAGCCCAATGGTGTCAATGGTTTGATAATCCAACTTCTCATTTCTTGAGTTAGCATTGGCAGTTTCTATATACAATTCCAGTTAGCTCATTGTAAAGTTACATTAAGAAGAAACAAGTCTGAAAGAGTGACTTAAATCACAGTTCAAACAACTAGGAGCTGGAGAGCATCCGGAATAACTGTAATTTGAATCTCTGTTTATCCCTTTTCTTTACATCCCTCTGTATGCTATGAATAGGTTTTATTGCCATTGGTTATTAAAGAAACTGTTTTGGCCCAAGCCATAGTAGAGTAAAGTCAGATGGATAATCCAACCAGAGATATAGAGAAAAAGTAGGCAGAGTTAGAGAGACGCCATGTAGCTGCCAGAGGAGAAATATATTAGCCACCAGCCAGAAACTTACCAGTAGGCTACAGCCTCATGATGATTCACAGCTTAATAGAAATGGGTTAATTTAAGATGTAAGAGTGAGCTTAAAAATGCCTAAGCTATTGGCCAAACAGTGTTGTAATTAATATAGTTTCTGTGTTATTATTTGGGTCTGGGCAGCCAGGAAATGAACAAGCAATCTCCACCTACAACAAGATGTCTGTCTCTGAGGGTCTCTGGAAACTGTAGCCTGAGGAAAACACAATGCCCTGGACGAGTCCTGAGTTCAGCTTGGATAGTACTGTATTCCCTTACCACAGGCTTCCTTCTGTCAGTGCTATCTTCTCCTCAGGAGGAAAAGAACAGCTCAAACAGCTAAAACCACAGCTATGTTGTCCTCTCACCCATAGCTGCCAACTCATTTCAAATATCAATGGAAGCAGAAGAGAGCACATGCGTCCCCTCCAGGTCTTTTGTAACAAACTACCACCAACTTTGTTATTTCAAACAGAAATGCATGCTGTCGCAGACGTGGAAGTGAGAAATCTGATGCTGAGATGTGGTATGTCTGTGTTTCCTCTGTAGTCACTTGGGATGATTCCTCCAGTGGGCCTCTAGCTCCCTGGATACCAACTTCCTTTATCCTCTGATTGAGTTATTCCAACCTTGGTCTCCTTGGGCCCAACGTTTCTGCCTTTTCTGCCTTCGTTTTTCTTTTAGGTACCTGGTTATTGCATTTAATTCCCATGGAGATAATCTGGTATAATCTCCCCATGTGACAAAAACTAATCACAGAGGAAAGGGCTTTTTTCTACAAACTATAATTGTTATGTACTGATATTGGGATCTTATTTGGTCTTCTACAAGAACGATGAAATATTTTGGTCAATATACAGTTGTAGGTGAAGACATAGAGAAAAGAGGCTCTCAGCTAAGTTCTGCCAATGTGTGGCTGTGCGACAGATGTTAAGTTAGCCCCCAACGGCTCAGAGTGATTGAGACATGAATGCTATTAGTGAAGATGACAAACACCAGTGGCATCCCATCAAGAATCAGGCACCTAAGGCGGCGTATCCCAGTTGATTGCTGAGGACCTAGGTGTGGGATATAATTAAGTCTGGTGCCAACTATGCACAAGGCAGTGCCTCTATTTGGAACTTAATAAACCTTATTAATTCAGAGAATCATGAAAATCAGAAGCCAGCTAAGCAAAAGTTTACTTTGGCCCTATCTACCTAAAAGAGTTTGCTGAGCATATTAATAGAGTAAACAGGATTGAAAGAGAATAAACTGTTTGCAGCAACCCCAGCTGCCCCAGTTTGCATACAAATAATGTATTAATTTCAAACAGTTTTATCTTCACATTAGAGAGGGATGTCAGAGGTTTTTAACTTGCCAACAATTCTTTGATCACACATTTCATTTCCTACATGTGACATCATCGGGCTCCTGATGCTGCAAAGGTATCACATTCACTTCACTAGTGACCTGGAGGAGAAAACAGTTCAGCACATAAAGAGCAATGGCAGATTCATTTAAAATACACAGCTGTAAAGTAGTCTCTTTGTAAAACTAAGAATTAAGGGGCGTGAGTCCCTTAATAAGTCAATGTTTCCCAAATACGCAATTATCTTTGTTTGAACACTCATCCCCACCCTCAGAGATGTCATGACATATACAGTCATCTGCAAGGCAGCTCTAGAGAGGAGTAAGCTGAGGTCACTAGGATAAAAGGCTTTTATGTCCACACCCATCATCCAAGGACTTTGATAGACACCGGCAGTAGGAAGAGAGGATATTTCTGAATTTTATGAATGCCAAAGCTACAGGTATCTGGACCGGCTTTGAGGGGTAAGGTTGTAAAGGACATAGAAATCATATATGCTTTCTGTGCAGTGGCCCTGTGGTTTACCCTGTGCTATCGTCCCCATCTCTCCTCCTGGGCTCAAAATGCTTCATTCTACAACTGCTGAACTCAATAGACGGGAAAAGTTCCACCCAAGTCTGCATCTCCTCGTTTCTACTTTTTATTCAAATATATTATTTGACAATTTGATATATACAGATAATACATTCTGGTCACTCTCACATACCTCATCCTTCTATCCGACTTACTTCCCCACCTCCTTACAAGTTCTTGCTCGACTTTTGTTTCATTTTGTTTAATAACTTATAGAGTTTAGCCAGGACTAATCACATGGGCATAGGTGTGGTGCTATTCACTGCAGCAAGGGAAATTCATCTGTTCTCCGTAGCTACACCACTGAAGAAGTCACTCCTCCTCCCCTAATAGCCTTTAAATGACAACAGCTTCTAAGGAAGAGCAGGGCCCAGAGATAATCATGTTTTATCAGCATTTGACCATCCATAATTCTATTGGCTACCCCCTTTTAATATATATATATATTATAAGTTATAAGCCCTCAGCCAGATGTCCATATCTTGAAGGCTCAAGGAACATCAAAGAAGAGGTTGTGGAAAGGGTATATATATATATATATATATATATTAAAAAGCTCTTATGAATAAGATTGGGGGTAGCACTTATCTAAGGGTATATACATAAGTATTTAGGATATCGTTTGACAATGTGCAAAACAAAAGTAGTGGCTTTAGGTCTTTGATGAGATGTAATTCCAGGCATGAACTCCATCCAGGAGAATGGGCCTCAACTCTGTTCAATTGAAAAGCAGTTAGTTACCTCCTAGAAACCAAGTATTGGGCAAGTAGGACTGTTTGATTGCCAGTTTGTCTACATTTTGGAAAGTGCACTGATGGCCTCTCTCCCTGACCTGTCTCCATGACAGCTTCCATCACTATGAAAGCAGGCTCGTAGGCTGGAAACTTCCGGTTCAGTTCTAGTATGATTTCTCTGTCTTGCTGCCAAACTGTGTGGTGTCTTCAGCATCAGAATCTTAAAATCTAGATACGTGGGCAACCTAGTGTAGTTCTTCACTTTTACTATTTCAGTTTAGAGGTTTTGCCCCTGGTGCAATAGGGTAAGTTGACATCCGTTTGCAGAAGAGAGTCATTGTGTTTGGGGAGCACAGGTGACAGCCCTCCCTAGCTCTTTCCTTGCATTCTTTAATCATAGGAAGAACAGAGTTGAACTTTTAAACATCGTTTTCCACGATAAATTTCCATGTCACTTATACACAAGTTTCTCATTTTCAATTATTAATTTGATGAAGAAACACTTGTGGAGTCTACTAACAAGATTGGTGGACTCCTACTGTGATCAGACACAAATGCTTGAGGGAACCCTGGAGCCCTTCTGTGATTTAGGACCACTCTTGGCAGGCGGTGAGGTAGACATGGGGAGAGAGAATGAGAAAGGAGGAATTTGCGTGGATACAATCTCGGGGCCATCTGTGCTCACTGCGTGTCACAAATTTCAAGCAGAAACAAAGAGTGTGAAAGCAAATATTATTAGCTGCTTTCAATTTGTTCTTCTACAAAATGTTTCTGTTTCTATCCATGCCTCTCCTCAACATCCCACTGTCACTGTGAGTTCTTACTCTGATACCGTTCTGATGGGCGTGAGGAATCCGTGTCACGAAGCAGACTCTGTGCAGAGTGAAAAGACACAAAGTGGACATGTTACATTTCGGCAGTCCATGATGTATGGCTGCAATGAGTACCAGAAGCACATAGGAAAGTTCCTTAGCCAGTTTCAGGAGTACTGAGACAAGTTACCCCCAGGAAATAGGGATGGTGGATGAATGAAATTTCTACAGGTAAAATAACACAGAAGCCAAAAAAACAGACCAAAGGCAAATCAGGATGTGATTATTTCTAGAAGATATTAAATAGAGAGGTCACCGTGTGCCAAATCCAACTGTTGAGAAGAACATAATTCACTCTGTCATCTGTCCTCTTTTGTTCCCGACTATGCAGTGCCAGTGCCACCCTTTGGGTCACCATGACCGTGGAGTAGGTGGAATCAGACTTTTTTTCTTCCATGATCCGGTTTAGATAAGTCCCTATGCTGTCAGTTCCCACTTCTACACAAGTTCATTTTCTTTTCTGCATTCATGACATCACTAAAATCTTCTTTAGTTCAAGAGCATAGCACAGCAACCTCAAACCTATATTATTAGAAGGCAAAGTTTAATGATTACAAGATAGTTCTCTAAACTGCACTCTCTGTTTGAGCCATAAACCTATTTCGTGCTGATAAACTTATTTTTGTTGCAGTGATCTTTCCAACTGACTGCTCACTTTCACTATGAATCCCCCAGTGATTTCTCCCTTACCATCAGGATCAAGTCCGCATTCTTTAATATGGTTAGCAAGACATTAAATGATTGGGATCCTTGCTGATTCAATTCCTGATTTATTTTGTACATGCAAACTGATCAGTTACATATGATATTATCATGCCAGGTACCTTAATTCAAGAGATGAATAAGATACACAACTCTGCCTATTTGCAATTACAGAAAAAAATTTAAGTAAATGAAACTACTAGCAAGTGTCATGAGAATATTCCCAACCATCACTTTCATGTTGAAAATATCCCTTGGCACCCTAAAGCTTCATTACAGCTTGGTCTTGACTTATTCTAGAAGAACAATTTTCTAGCCTTTCATGTTCAAAAAAGATAATTATTTTTTAAATGTCACTATATTAATGTAGAGATGTCAGTTGTTATAATAGATGTTGTAATAGATAAAACATGAAATTCCAGTTGCTATGACAAAGAAAATTAAGCTCTATCCCCCATAGACAGGAGAGCCAAGTAATTATTCAGAAGTTTGGGTTAGGCGTGGTCCTCCCACTCTTAAGCCGTGGTTCTTAGAAGACACCTCTTCTGCTGAAAGCTAGGGAAAGAGAACATATGAAGGTAAGATTTGTGCACCAGACATACAAACAACTTGCATCTCCAGTGAATACAGTCCTCTGGTTGGAATTCTTTACCTAGTCATGTGCTCGTGAAAGCGAAGAGGGAAATTATAGAATGGCTATGCCCCCAAGTGTAAGGATATAGGTTTCATGAAGAACGTCTGGTCAGTTCTCTAAGACACTCACTAAAACCCAAAAATGGTCAGATATAGTTTTGGCCAGTCCATGACAGAGTTAGGTCACTGTCATGGTCGGAACTATGGCCTTATAGGGTGGACAGCATGACCACCACAAAATGGCAGATCCAACCATGTCTGTGAGCTACACACTGCAATGACTTTGTTTTCAAGTATCAAAAGTATTTAAATATGTATTCACTTTAAACACCTTTACAAAATTATTTTGCCTTCAGGTGTTCTTGATTTTAAACCCCAAACGAGATCCCCAGCATTTTTGCTTCTCTTGGCCACTCCCCTTCAATGAAAACAGCCTATTCTCACACTACCCTCTTCCACCAAATTAGCTGCCTTTTGGATCTTAGCCAAAATTACTTTCTGTGCTTGTATTTTCCAAAATCTCAAACATACATTAGGAGTTCCTTGTATGAGTTCTAGAATTTCAAGAACTCTCTATATATATTATATACTTACAAAGGCTATATGAAAGAAATGCTGGGTTTTTTTATCTTTGGAATTTAAAGTAATATCAAAGTATATAATAGACATCCACTTTTGAATGAACTGATTGATGGTTTTCAATATAACTGGTACATATAGCATTTAGTAAGAAAACAATTTTAATCATTCTGGAAATGAACTAAGACAGGAGTGTTCAAAGGATAGCTACTGGGCTAGCAGTGCCAGTATCACCTGGGGACAACTTTGAAACATATGTTATCCATCTTCCCTCAGAGACTCCAAATTAGGATCCCTGTGGTATGGAGTCCACTCATCTCTGTCTTGGCAAGCTCCCCCGTGGATACTCGTCCACACTAAAGCTGGAGACCTACTAACCTAAGTGTTAGCAAAAGGAGCCTAGATCAATGTGAAATCAATGTCAAGAAAAAGAAAAACTAACCTGTCAACAGCATTTGCAATCTACTGAAAATAGCCACTCTTCCTTAGAGACTTCCAGTGTCCATGCTAAAGAGTCCATCTTTTCAGTTATGCGGACCTAAAGCTGTCTCGTGGCTCACGTAACCTAATTATTATGTGGTTGCAAGACAAGCACAGCACTAACGGATGTGAAGAATATGGTGGAAATTCAAAAGAAAGTGAAGTAACAAATAGACAAACATGATCCAATACAGTAGCACAACCACCTGAGCTGGAACTAGTGAGCAGTTTGAAAATCAGACAATATGTAATTTGAAGCCAGTGCAACAGCAAAGGCAACGAAAGACCACCTCTTTAGAAGACATCAGGAGGAGACTTGAGCCTGTCAGTTCGGTTACATCCTGGCCCACACGCATTTGCTTAACAAGGGATCCTTATAAGCTGAGAAGATACCCCCAGACTTCCTTTGAAAAGTGACTGTCCCATATTGTCTGGGATGCATAGAGTTAAGAATTAACATGTCAAATGTACAACTGCATTTAAATTATGTTTTTGACTCAGTAAGTCCTGATTTTAATTAGAATGTGTTTTACAATTATAAACAATATCGAAACAATTAGAGAACTTAAGGTTTCTCATATATAATGTTAAATTTTTAGGTTTACCAAAATTTGTGCATTTTTAGAATTGTTTAATATGAACTTGAAAAGCATGAAACATATATATCATATTTATTGGTATAATATAAAAATGTGTCACAGTTAAATTGTAAATAAAACCAGCGCTTAAGCATCCCTTAAAAGTGATAAACTACATTAGATACATAAGTAGAATAATCAGTAGTCCAGAAGACGAGATAGTAATTAATCCAGAACAAATATAAGAAACAGCAATCTACCTCATGGAGAAGGAATACATTTCCCTTTGGTAGGAAAAAAAATAAAATGAAATGGTTTCTATATTTTCAGATAGAAACTCTATCAGACCCTCTAAAGGTCCACCCCTGGGAGGGCATTGAATAACTGGGGAAAGCATCTGTCCTTCAGCTGATCTAGAATGGCAGGAGGATTGGTCCCAAGAACACACTGAAGACTGGAGCATCATCTATCTTGGCCAGCATCTATAACATAACACCTCCCAGGCAGCCTAGAAATAAGAACGGGACAGGACCTGTACTGTGTAAACAGAGATGGCTTGTTCATTCCTGGATGCTCAGACCCAAATAATCATACAGAAACTGTATTAATTACATCACTGCTTGGCCAATAGCTTAGGCATATTCCTGGCTAACTCATATGTCTTAAATTAACTCATTTCTATTCATTTGTGTATCACCACAAGGCTGTGGCCTACTGGTAAGGTTCCGACATTCTGACATCTTTCTCCTTTGGCAGCTACATAGCGCCTCTATGCCTCCACCTACTCTCTCTACATAGCTCTTCCAGCCTGACTATCTGCTGTCCTGCGGTAGGCCAATAAAAGAAACACATATACAGAAGGGCATCTCACATCAGTACTTACAGAAGGATCTTACAGAAGGACAAAGTCTGTGAGACTAAACTGAAGGGAAAAGGCCTGTTTAGAAACTCAAATCTCCTCCTTTCTTCTCCATCCCTTGCTGAGGACAGTGAGGAATGACAGAGTCGCGGCCACTTGAAAGGGAGGGCTTCCCACACTCCTGGGAGAATCGCTGAGATCTGTTTCTCTGGATGTTTTCCAAAGACAATTACTGATCAAAGTTGTTTTCTTCCCGGAGGTGTGTTCCTTCCAGCGCAGGGATGAGGCATATCTCTGGGACACACAGAGGACATTTATAGTCACTTCCCAAGTGCCTCTTGTCCTCTGGATTTAAAAAAAACGAAAATTATCTCTCAACTGTCAATGTAACATCTTCTAGCAGCGTGAAATTCTGTCAAACAGAAATGGAAGATGAATAAAACGAAGATACACACTCAGGATTACTCCCATTGTGAACCAGCTGTGCTCGGCTCTGGCACTGCTCTGCCCTTAGAGTCGATCAAGGGGAATAGAGACATACTGGTTCCTGAACAGCCCCACACGCTATGCCATGGGAAGGCACTGTGATTGAATAGCCTGACAAGCACGGTGAGCATGTGCAATGAGCCAACTCTACAGCACTCCGGGGCAGGATTACAAGTGATTTGTGTGCACTTGTGGGGGGTGGGGGGTGGGGAGGGCAATCGGTTATCATAATTCCATTTGTGATTTATGTTTGCATGAAAATGTAGTTTTTAGTCATCGCTAGAATCCGAGGAGCCAGTACAGCCTGGTTTCATTTTTGTCATACTTCAGGGAATCTTAACACGTCAGTTCCATGAGATTGCATATCTACCAGATTGGAGGACTGGATCCTAAAAATAAAGAATTCCTCATCGTATTTGCAGACCATGTATGGTGCACAAATGACTGCTCCTTACCCACCAGATGTCACGTTAAATAGACATGTGTATAAATTCAAATGAAAGAAAATAAAGGCAAGTGAACAGAAGCAAGCTTTTGATATCATAGTATCTGTGGGAGATAAGACTCCAAGTGTATCCAGTGAAGAAATTGTGTGGAAGTCTGGTCAGATGGTTTACACTGAAAGTTCTCTTAAGTCTGCAGAACAAGAAGGTGGCTACAAAGGTGAGGGGAAGACATGGGTGCCAGAGATCGAAAGCACGTGAAGTGGGCAGTGGACTAGGACTTCAGCTAAATGGAGTGATGAGGTAAAACGAAAGCTTCAAGCAGCTAGAAGAAAACCTACACAATGGTGCTAAGGGTAATAATGGCCTTCCTCTTCGTGCCAGGATAATCCGGTTTTGTGTGGACCTTGTACTCCTATGATTTTTCTTCATGAAAGGAACATAATCTTATCAGTTTAAAAAGCTATCCAAGCGCAGGCATCTTAGGAGCATCTATATTAGGCAATGTACAGGAAATACTGTCCTAACCCCATTTTTCCACTTGGTGATTTTCAAATGCCTTTAACCATGGCTGTGGTAACAAAACTATTTTGAAACTCTGTGTACAGTCTTCATCTCATAAATAAAAAAGGAACTACTCACAATATAGTTGTCCCCATGTTGTTAGACGCACTCTGGTATTTTCTATTCTATTCTTTTCTGTTCTAGTCTAGGCGATTCTAGCTCATTTATACAATGCTAGCCATGACCCACTAAATTGATTCCATGACCTGTTTATGGATCACATCCTACTGTTTGAAAAACACTGTTTTAACTGTCTAAAAGGTGACAAGGACAAGGGTATAGAAATGAGCCCGTGACCACTTCAATGGACAAGGTGAGCTCTACTTCAAACATTGACAAAGGGTAGAGTCCAAAAGAGAAACAGTTGACATTCAGGAAATTGGAGGGAGTGGGATAAGAGTCCTAGAAAGAAGGGGCAAACAGTACGTGCTGTCTCCCTAAGTGATAAAACCACCCTGCCAATTCAGAGACAAAATTCTTAATTCACTAAACAAAATGTATGACAACTTTAGTAACGTCAATGTTTATGTTTGTTGGGTTTTTTTACTACGTTCGGTATGCAAAGAAAAAAATATCACCTTTTGTGAACAAAAAAGTAAAAACCAGAGAGGAAATGAGATCTGCACAACAGAATTGCATTAGGCCCTTGAATTCATATATATTCTCTGTCTTCTCTCTCTCTCTCTCTCTCTCTCTCTCTCTCTCTCTCTCTCTCTCTCTCTCTCATCCCTCAATTTTCATGACATTTATTCTTTCTTAAGACTTACTGCTTTTAATTATGAGTGTGTGTGGAGTCTGTGTGTAGGTACATACACGCAAGTTCACCCGCTGAGGCCAGAGGCACCTGATTCCCTAGGAGGCGGAGTCACAGGAGGTCATGAGCTCCTAGATGTGGGGATGGGAACTGAACTCAAATCCTTTAGACAAACGAGTGCCCTTCGCCACTGACCTATCTTTCCAATCATGAGCCGTTTATTCTTTAACTCCCCAAATTCTATTAACACCAACAATAAGAACATTTCAAGAATTAAACAAATGTGGCTTTTAGAGTATACTTTTAATGAGAAGGTTTAGATTAGAGAGCGTCTATCGAGATGAGTGGACAAATTACTCATGTATTATTCCCTTCAAAATTAGTAGGAGCAACTACAGGTCAAAGCCAGCATGAAAGGAGACACAGCCATTCCAGCCAAAAATACTTCGGAAGGTGGTATCAAGAGCAGAGGAACAATTCAATTAGCTAATAACAGATGGTTGCCAGAGATGCACTCTAAACATTCATTTCACTGGCAAATGTCACAGATAAGAAAATGTGAACTTTGGGAAACGGGGTGGGGGGAGGGTGAGTCGATATGAAGTCTAACTGCTGCTGTTTGTCATGATTTTACAGGAACAAAGTAAGGAAGTATACCACTTGAAGGGACCTTAGTAGTAATTATACATGTTCCGCAGTTCGTGATCATGGGTATTGACTTGCTGATCACTCTGGGGTTCATGAGGGAGGAGCACTGGGAACTTGAGGAACCCCAAAGCGTTCTTCAAAACCTTGATGACCTGTTGATCACTCAGGGCCACAGAAATGAATATCTGCAAATTGAGAATGACAGAACCAATTACTAAGTTGAAGTTTATTATCAATTAATACATTCTTTTTTAAAACCTCTGCAGCTGTTTTTCGTTAAATCTGTTCTCTGGTTAGAAAAGGCATCAGACATCTTTCAGACTCCAGAGAACTGCCCCTGTAACGTGGTATGAATGTTTACAGTTGTGTCAGTGGTTTCCAACTACTTCTATAACGGAATTGTTTGTCAATGAATTTAAGTTTCCTCCTAAGAGTGGACATCTAAACAGTCACAGATGAACACTCATGGTCTCCTGCAGGCAGTTTGGGGTTTAGGAAACCCTGCTGCACATCAACCACAGATCTAGCCTATGATATACCTTGCTGTATTTCTCATGCACAAACCCAGCTTTTTAACTATGGAAACAGCACAAGAACTGGTAATAACGCTTGAGGGTCTTCATGGATTGTAGTGGGGAGAAGAAACAGCTGTAGATAAGCAGGTTCTCTTAGTTACTACATCCTACTGACCCATAGATAACATGTATTTACACAGCCAAAACTATGAAAACCAAGTATAATATACCAGAAAAACCCTCTGTTTTTATTTATAAGATTTTATTTATAAGATTATTTATAAGATTTTATATGGATCATCTTTCTTTAAGTTGCATTTTAAATTATATTTATATATATATTTCTAAAATGTTTATTTTTACTAGTATGTATGGATGTCTCTGCGGATGTGTATGCCATGTGTATGCCAATGCCCAAGGAAGACCAAAGAAGACATCAAGGTTCCCTTGGAGATGGAGTTACAGGATGCTGTGAGTGGCCCAACTTGGGACAGGGGTAGCTGAGTTCAAGCCCATCTTGAAGATATTCCCAGCAGTCATTTTCACAGAGGTGAGACACATCCCTGATAAGAACGGCAGCTTTGGTTCATTAGCTACTGAAAACTGTTAGGAGATGAACCACCCTAAAAGCAACAGGATGAATTTCTGCTTCCTTTAAAACTGGCATGGGGCTGGTTGGTGAATACCTAATCTCCACAGGCATGAAAAACTCTCCAGCACACAAGTTGCCTTCTAGGAGACAACCTGGCATTTAAATCAGTAAAATCTCAGGCTGGCTTGCAAGGCACACAATGGAGATCAGCAAGTGCCCATTGAAATGAATCATGGCGTCCTTGTCTCCTCATTATTTCCAAGAATGTGAGGAAAAAGACCACCACATGGTGACCACTCTGGACCTGCCTTGTAACCACTGCGCAGGTCTCTTTCCAGTTTAACAAATGGGTCTTCAAGACCCTCATAGAGATAAGTGACTTACTCCTGGAGAGACACTCATGAAAACTCAACCTCACTCGCTAAACTGGTTTCCTAGATGGAAAGTTTCAAAAGTTGTCTACTAAAATCTTAGAGCAGCAACGTGAACATTTTAGCTTACATTTCATATTCCCGTGGAGTAATGGGATCAGCCTGCTAAATTATCACTCTGACACAGTTACTATAATTTTATCCCATCCACCTAGTGGACTTACGCGTAGGGGAAACCTTCTTTGCTTAGATTCATTCAGCACACTCTGCATCATAAAACACCTGATTCAGTCCGAAGACAGCTGTGAACGGAAAAGACTAAGAGGAAGGCTTTGCCGGCTGAAGGATGGCTGTTATTTAGGTGAGCAAAAGTATTTTTACTACGTGAGCAGGCCAGAGTAGCAGTTCTGCCATGACACTTGTTCTAAGGCCAGAAAGTGTTGAAATGACTAAAAGGTTTTTATTAGTGTATCTGTTAACTGTTGAAATTATAAATGCATTGTTCCATATCCATACATGGATATGTTGTGCATTGGTGTGTTTCACTCCTTTTTCGGCAGCTCTCTCCAGCCACCCCCTGCTCCAGTCAGTTTTAACTTGATACAACCGAGATACAACTGGAAAGAGAGAACAGCAATTAAGGACGTTCCTTCATGAGCCTGCTCTGCAGGAAAGTCTAGGAGGCATGGTTTTGACATCTGACTGATGTGGAAGGGCCCAGCTCTAGGCAGGCCTAAGGGTGGTGGGCTTGTATAAGAAAGGGGACCGAAAGAGAGAGCCAGTAAGCTGCATTCCTTCATGGTCTCGGATTCAGCCCCTGACTCCAGATTCCTGCCTTGATTTCTTGCCCTGGCTTCCTTCCGTGATGAACTGCGATACAAAAGTGCAAGCCAAATAAACTCTTTCCTCCCAAGCCCTTTGTTTTCATGGTGTTTAACACAATGGCAGAAACCAAAGTATAAACCCCCCCTTAGCTTTTTACCAGTCCCTCTATTTTCAACTCATTTTTGTTTTGTTTTTGTTAATGTTATTATCTTTTTAATTTCCACAAATGAGATGAAACGTGATCCCATCTTTTATTTTTGGCTTACTTCACTTACTTGATGGCCTCCATTTCATCCATTTTCCTGTGGTATAAAATGTTTAAGAAACACGGGGTTTAATGATTCACACCGATAGTCTCTTTCTTGCTTTTCCCCTTTGCCCTGTGAACCTCATGTCTTAAACATCCAATAGAGCGCACCGTCTCTCTTCAGTAGCCCTCACCTTATACAGGCTGTCTGCGGAAAATTGCTACAGCATCTCAGCTTCTCTCCTCACATCCACTCAATGTCACCCCTGAACCCATCAACCCATTTCCCTCCACTTTGTAATCTAAATTACTTTCTAAAGATGGGGATCTGATTAAGACATTTCTACTGAAGCTTTTTAAATGGCTTCATCTTATTTTTTAAGATAAAAATAAAATCTTCTAGTATATCTTCTCATCTCCCATCTTTCTCGCATTATGCCCTTCAATAAGATGAAACAGTTTTGATTCTTCGAATTCATTGCTATTCCATTTACATCTCAGCTTAAGTGTCACTTCTGAGAAATCTTCACCAATGCACCAAACCAAGGTACATGCTCCTACATTCTTAAGCCATTTGCAGTGTTATCTTATAGCTTGTATAATAATTCCATGAACAAAGAAGTCTCTCTCTTGCTTGCCACCAGGGCTAGCTTTTAGACCAGGCAAACCACTCACATGTACAGGACCCTACATTTATTTATATATTTATTTATTTAGTGGCATTTATTTCAATGTTTTGCTGTCACTTTGTTGAAATTTTAAATGGATTTTGAACCCAGAATCACACATTTTTGGGTGAGACAATGGTCTGTATTCTGTCAATTATATTCTAAATAAATGCTGATTGGCCACTAGCCAGGCAGGAAATATAGATGGGACAACCAGGTAGGAAGTAGAGGCAGAGTGAGAAGAACAGGAGAATTCTGGGAAGAGGAAAGCTTGGTCCACAGTCCTGACCCAACCACAGAGCAAGCAAGATGTGACTGCCTCCCCGAAAATGGTACCAAGCCATATGGCTAACACAGACAAGAATAATGGGCTAATATAAGGAGATATAAGAGTTAGTAAGATGCCTGAGCTAATGGGACAATCAGTTTATAGTTAATATAGACGTTTGTGTGATTTCTTTGGGGCTGAATGACTGCAGGACTAGGCAGGACAGAAAACTCAGAAAAAACATTTGTATCTCATACCAAAATCAATTAATTATGTAGCCAATTCCCTTATAGTTTTGTGTACAGTTTTTAACACGCTGCCCTAAACATAATTCACAGCTAATGAACATTCATAGGTTGCATAGATTAATCTAAGTATCATCCTATTTCCCACTTTGCTTTCTTTCTCTGGAGATACAAAATCTATAGTATTAATTTATTCAGTCATTAATTATTTTGAACCAGCAGTTTTATTCCAAATCTGGATGATGTAGAGGCCACATCCCAAACCTCCAATGGAGCCAGTTTTCTATAACTTAGTCTCTTCTTCCCTATGCTGACCTGCTGCTTTTCCGGGGATGTTTCCCATCTATCGACCCATGTGGCTTTACGAAGAAAACTTTAAAGGTGGCAGCTGCCTAATTAGTAGCTGATAAAATGAATATTCCCAAATAGAGGATGTTCCTCCATGGGACTGAAAGGGTAGAAGGAGAATGGAGGTCATGGAGATCTACACCTGTGAAGAGGATGAAGGGATTTCCATCAGGAGGATCAAGGGGAGACTGGAAGAGATCCATTGCTAAGATGTTCCTAATCTGAGGACCACTGGCAACCTATTGCTTAAAGCAGATTATTTTTTAAATTGTCCTGAATTTGCATAATTTCCTCCATCTCCTTTAATTCCTCCTGTTTTATCTCATTTTCTTTTAAATCATAACCTCTTCTTCTTTAATTATTCTTGTTACACACACATTACAGACACACATATAGTAAGTTACGACGTTCATTTAGTGTTGCTTGTATGCCCTGCCCCCTGGATGGAAGTAATGAATTTAAGGTGCAGGAAAGAGACAAAGCACCCCATGTGAACAGGGACTTAAAGGGAGGACCTGCTTCAAGTACAGAGTTTAACAGAGCAGAACCCTTGTCCCAGTTCCTATGCCCAACACAAATACTGAGCATGTTGCTACCACTGATGGAGGACTTAGTTGGCGATCCTTTGTTTTATGCCTACTATTCACCTACGAGTGAGTATGTAGCATATTTGGCTTTCTGGATCAGGTTTTCTTCACTCAGGATGGTTTTTTCCACTTAGGCCCATTTGCCTACAAATTTGCAGATGTTGATTTTATCGCTGTGCAGTACTCCATTGTATAAAATGTTTTCTTCATCCGTTCTTTGGTTGAGGGGCATCTAGTTTGTTTCCAGGTTCTGGTTATTAAGGAAGATCACTGTTATGGATGGGCAGTTTGTGGAGCGATTGTCAGTGGAACCAGAAGCAATCCCTAAAGAATGATCTGGCCTTCTGGAGCCCATTTCCTATAAAGAGAAACCTTGCTCAGCCTAGACAAGAGGGGAGGGCCTTAGTCCTGCCTCAACGTGGTGATGTGACAGAATTCATTGACTTCCCATGGGAGGATTTACCCTCTCTGAGGAGCAGATCTGGGTAGGGTGAGGGGAAGATGGGGATAGTGGGAGGGGAAGGAGGGGGAACTGGGATTAGTATGTTAAAAAAAAAAAGGGAAACGCTATTGAGGTGAATCAATTTATGGTATGAAAGTATCTGCTTATATTTAATAACTTACCAGCACACCTTTTATCCAAATCAACTATTCATTAATTTTACAGGTAGTTTTTAAACATTACTTGTGTGTGTATGTGTGTTTGTGTAAGAGAGCTAGAGAAAGCATATTTTAGAAGATCCTATCACACCAATATTCTTATACGGTGATGATTTACTTATAAAATAAAGCTTAAATAATTACTTATAATTAGTCATCTTTGCCACCCAAATAAAGTTTTTTATTTAGTAACATAAAAAACCATCTTATTCAATTCAAAAAATTATGCTTAATGCTTTTTGACCATTGAAGGTGAAAGGTACTAATAAAAAGTCTAATATAAAAAATAACTCTTTGACTTATTTTATGGTACATTTAATTGTTCTCTTCTTTTTGAGGATTGACTTTTTGTGAATTGACAAAAAGCAAGTCTTTTGTAAACATATTTGATAAAATATTTCTATACTGAGACATAAAATTCTGGTAAAAGAATTAAAGCAGGATCAAATTATGCTTTTGTGAGAAAAAAATATAGCTTTGCTAATTCTTCATACTTTCATATTGAGAATTATCCTAGAATACAAGATAGGTATCTACTTTGAATCTGGCTGATTGTGTATAGAAAAATGTAAGTAACTGGCATTCATAGATGTTGAGAAAGAGAGTCTTCCGTGATAATATATCCCGTGTTGTGAGATAATTCATTTCACACGCAAAATGAAGATTTCTACAAGCTAGAGAAAACTTGGTTTTGAGGTATTTTCTTCTTATAATAAAAAGTATGCCATTTTCAGTTTTTCTGGATTTGGGGATAAGATATGAAGCTTTCTTAGGTACTGTCAGAGCGCCACTAGTATTTTCTATGTTATATATTGATTCAGAACAGTTTCAAAATTTTCACTCTCAACTCTAAGATGTCTTCTACTGTATTTCAGTTACACACACACACACACACACACATCTAAGCTCCCATTTCTTATCTGTAATACTGTAGTATTGGTGACATTTACAATATCTTTGCAAAGGGGCTTTATAAGATTCTCATTGTAAAGCACATTGTCTGGAATGTGGTAAGATTTCATTAAATCTCAGCTATTAATATCACTACTACTATTGAGATTAAACGCATACGTGATAGCATTAGAAGTTAGAGTGTGTGGGGCTTTAAAAGGCTTGGGTTTGGTTCTTTCCTATATCAGACTGTGAAGTTCAACTCTTAGGACCCCAAATTAGGCACCATGGCATGAGTACGTGTTGTCATAGAGTCCCTGTGGGCTTCCTCAAATCTGGGAGTGTTTTCCGCGGAAATGAACTGTCATGTGACTCTGGATTCCTGGAGCTTGTGTGTAGTAATATGGGCGGCGGCAGGGTTGCGTCCCCCAAACCCAAGCCGCCCGGCTCCGGCTAGCTTATGCCCCAAATAATTACACGGACACTGTATTCTTTTAAACACTGCTCTGGCCCATTTCTAATCATCTGTGTAGCGCCCCTAGGTGCGCTTACCGGGAAGATTCTAGCCTAAGTCCATCCTGGGTCGGAGCTGGGGCATGGTGTGCGTCTTCCCTGGAGCAGGTAGCATGGCGTCTCTCTGAAGGCGTCTGCTCTGGAGAGGAGAGCTGCGGAGTCTGACCTCACTTCCTCTTCCTCCCAGCCTTCCCTTCTGTTTACTCCACCCACCTAAGGGTGGGCCTATCCAATGGGCCTAGCAGTTTCTTTATTGCTTAACCAAGGAAATCAACAGATTGATATATGACACTCCCCCATCACTTCCCCTTTTTCTGTTTAAACAAAAAAGAAAGGCTTTAACTTTAACATAGTAAAATTACATATAACAAAACAGTTATCAAGTAAAAGTTACATCAGAAACATTTATACATATAACAAAATTGACCTTAAATCTCTATAAATAAAGCAAAATCTATACTAATGCAAATTATTCATATCTATATCATATCCCCCTTTAAATGTAAAAGAACGTTTATAAACCATATTTGGGAACATGGGCGCAGTTTTTTCTCTCCAAACTGCTTCCTGCTGAATGGGGGCGTCGTTAATCAGATTATTTAGGGTGTAACCTGTGTGCCAGGTTTATCTCAGTTGGCAGTTGAGCAAGGCAATTTTCTGAAGATGTTCACAGCAACCCTTCAGGAGGACGTGGTCCATCATACCAAATCGGAATAGAAGAAATCCATAGAGTCTCATCCTCTGTGAAAACAAAAGAAGACTCTCTCCAAAGCATCATATCCTTAGACCCAAATTCTGAAATCGTAATACCCTTATATCCATTCTGGTTTAGCTTGGCAGCCCAGGTAATGAAATGTCTCTCTGTACTTAGCTCCTTCACAGTCAAAAATTTTAAAGAAAACACAATAATACAAAGAATCCAGACTCTCTGTGAATTTTTCATCTTTACGCGGCTTATTTTTACTCTATCACTTTACTTTATTCTGTCTCTTTAAAGACTTTACCTTTTTTTTTTAAACCATTAACTTTATTCTCTATATTCTTTTTCTTCTCTCTCCCAAGCCTACGTACATTCATCCAACAGTGTGACTCGTTTAGCGGTCTGAATCTGTCCCATTGTGAATCTGCAATTTTTTACTATCCAGGAGCACTTTTGATTTGCGCGTTTAAATCACTAGGCGCTTAAGAATCTAAGCTGAGACATTCCTAGGTTAAGTTTTTGTTTTCTGAGCACACATCTTTGACCTGGAATAACCCTGTAGACCAGGCTGTCTTTGAACTCTCAGAGATCCGCCCGTCTCTGCCTCCCAGGCATTGGGATTAAAGGTGTTTGCAACTACACCTTGAACTCACAGAGATCTGTTCGTCTCTGCCTTCTAGGCACTGGGATTAAAGGTGTGTACACACAACAACTCTCTTCCTTTTTTTTTTTTTACTTTAAGAACTTTAACTTTTAGCTTGCATATATTTTTAACACACTTTAAATCATTTAAAATTTTTCTTTGTCTTTGAATCTCTCTTTACTGTATATCTCTCTTTTTCTGACCACATGAGCCTTTAATTTACTAAGAAATATCAGTAGGACTAAAGGCGTGGCTTTGCCGGCTGGATCCTTAGCTTTCCAGCCTCATGGCTGAGGTATTGGCTGTAGCCATGTTTATAGACACAACTGGCATTTCAAGGTCCCTGCCAGCCAGAGAGCTACAACAGACAACACTCAAGTCCTCTCTCGGTAGCCGGCCCTCCTGCCTCAAACAGTCAGAGTTTGCCTTGGCAGGATGGCCCAGAAAGCCGGCATTTTTAAACGCGCAGCTTTTTTCCTGCTACGGCTGAAAACCGAAAAGCATGTGTTCAGCTTTTCGTCAACACCGTTTAAGTGTTTCGTGGCAGGACCTCTTAATGAGCCGCAGGGTTTTGCAGCTAAAGCTGAGTCAGGAAGCCTCTTGGGGCTACCAGGTAGGAGCGGCACTCAGCACTTTAATTCTGAGACTGAGCGTGCAGCACAGAAATTCTTTTCATCCAAGTAACATCCAAATCTGACAGGCAGAGCACTGCGCAGTCTAAAAACACGTCTCTGTATGGCAGCAGGAATCCGCCATGCTCTTCCGCCTGCCTAAGCCTGATTCTGCCTTCTGCCCAGGAGCAGGCGGGGAGCTCTGAGTCATCGCACGGTCTCAGAGCACTCTCCTTCCGATCCCAAGCGGGAACACAAACATAGTCCAGAGTTTGCACTGGCGGCACAGCCCCAAGGAGCTGTGCTTTAAAATTACACAGCTTTTTTTCTGCTGCTGTTGCCGAATCAGGAAATCTCTCTACAGCACGCCACCAACAAACAGCAAAAATCTGTGTTAGACGCTCTCTTCCTTATTTTTAAGCCTTCTCAGGTTTTTTAAGTAGGTTTAGTTAGCCACACGTCTGGGCGTCATTTGTAGTAATATGGGCGGCGGCAGGGTTGCGTCCCCCAAACCCAAGCCGCCCGGCTCCGGCTAGCTTATGCCCCAAATAATTACACGGACACTGTATTCTTTTAAACACTGCTCTGGCCCATTTCTAATCATCTGTGTAGCGCCCCTAGGTGCGCTTACCGGGAAGATTCTAGCCTAAGTCCATCCTGGGTCGGAGCTGGGGCATGGTGTGCGTCTTCCCTGGAGCAGGTAGCATGGCGTCTCTCTGAAGGCGTCTGCTCTGGAGAGGAGAGCTGCGGAGTCTGACCTCACTTCCTCTTCCTCCCAAGTGATGGGGGAGTGTCATATATCAATCTGTTGATTTCCTTGGTTAAGCAATAAAGAAACTGCTAGGCCCATTGGATAGGCCCACCCTTAGGTGGGTGGAGTAAACAGAAGGGAAGGCTGGGAGGAAGAGGAAGTGAGGTCAGACTCCGCAGCTCTCCTCTCCAGAGCAGACGCCTTCAGAGAGACGCCATGCTACCTGCTCCAGGGAAGACGCACACCATGCCCCAGCTCCGACCCAGGATGGACTTAGGCTAGAATCTTCCCGGTAAGCGCACCTAGGGGCGCTACACAGATGATTAGAAATGGGCCAGAGCAGTGTTTAAAAGAATACAGTGTCCGTGTAATTATTTGGGGCATAAGCTAGCCGGAGCCGGGCGGCTTGGGTTTGGGGGACGCAACCCTGCCGCCGCCCATATTACTACACTTGTGCTTATTTCAAACTAGACAACAACAACAAAAAAAATAGCTGTAGAAAAGAGACAAGCTTCAACTGAGATCAGTATAAAGAATTCTAAATATTTAGAGGAAAAATTGTTTCCAAGGCATACCTGGCATGCTGTGCTGAATAAACAGTGATCATCTCCATCACTAAGATGTTCAGAAGAAGTAACATTCAGCTCTTCATAAATGTTAACAAATGTTATATGGAATTTCTAATTAAAACCTCACGATGGTCATAAACATCCAAGAAGGAAACTGCCAGTCAGAGAATAAATAGGAAAAGAGAAAAAAAAAGATGATCAGTATGGAGAAGGAGGGAAGGAGAGAAGGACTCCAGGGATCAGCCACCCAGTTACCCAGCAGGTCATGGAGGAAGTAGTAAAGAAAGGAATAGAGAAAGGTAAAAGCCCAGAGACAAAAGATAGATGAGATAATATAAGTTAAGAAAAGCTGGTTACAGATAAGTCAGGCTAAGACTGAGCATTTATGAGTAAGAATAAGCCTCCGTGCATCTATTTGGGGAGCTGGGTGGTGGGACCCTCAAAGAATAAAGAGTAAAAACGACCAACTACAATATCCATAAGGCAACAGATGTTCCAGTGGGAGGAGAAGCATTCCATCCTGCACGGAAGCTCTTAAAGCTCAGGGAATAAATAAGCAAAAAGCTTCAGGAAGTTCTTGCTGCTGACCAGATTCACTAGGTCCCTCTCTTCCCAAGGGCATATAAGCAATAAGGACTCTCAAACCAGTAACAAGCCTGAAAGAAGCAGAGACCAGTTGAGCTCTCCAGAAGAGGCTCAGAACAGTTAAGATGCCTCAAAAGGACATCGGCCGTCTGTTGAGCCACTTGCAAGTTGTCTCCAAACTTCATGAACTCATGGTAGGGTGAGCTTTTGGCGGTGTGACTGTCTCCCGGTCGTTTTTCATCCTATGGTAACTCCTCACCTATACGCCTGCGATGTTAACCCAGTAAACACATCGATTCATACTATATTGGGTTTTGATGGTATTCATACATCGGTCTGCTGTGAGTTCCCTATCTAAGGTGAGTAGATGCTTGCTCATGTCTCTTTAATCAGAGTGCCACCCTCTTTCCCCTCCTTACACACTTTCCTTCCTCCGCTCCTCTCTGGACACTTCGCACATCTTTCTGCTGCTTTGGCCAGGGCACAGCTGCTGCCGCCTTTGCTGATGCTCTGACCACTCTGCTGATGCTTCTGCAGTCTCTCTGCGTTAGCAGCTCTTCCTGCTCCACTAATGAAGAGGGTCATAAGAGGAAGACGGAAAAAGAAATAGAGAGATGTTCTCTAATAAGCCCAATGTTGCCATACCAAGGTAGAACACCAGAGGGCGTCCCATGACTGACTCAAAAAGTAAGCGGAACAGCCTGATTATGGAGCGGAGAGGACTCTGGCAAGAGCGGTTGCACTACTCATTGGAAAATATAGAGATGGAGGATTGGGCTCTCTCTCATGCTGGTCCGTCAGGTAACTCTTCCCTTTCTGACAAGGTTGCAGACGGCTGCAGGATCAGCTTGAGTTTATTGGAGGTGGTCCTGGGAAGCGTTCTGCTTTTCGAGGCCCAAGCAGGCTGTGTGGCGTGTCCCTGACAAAAGCATGTCTTCTGCTATAAGTGTAGAAGGACTCTGGGCATAGAATGTCACATCTCCTTTCAATCAAGGAAAAAGAAAAACCACTCACATTCTGCTGAAATGGTCATCAGGTTTGCAACTCAACTAAAGTTGCAATTCCGTACTTGCGTTGTTTTTGTCTTGTGCTTTCTTTTGTTTGCTTGTGGGTTTTTTTTTATTTTTTGTTGTTTTTTTTTTTTTGTTTGTTTTGTTTTTGGAACAGGGTTTTTCTGTAGCTTTGGAACCTTTCCTGGAACTGTAAAAGAGGCTGGCCTCAAACTCACAGAGATCCACCTATCTCTGCCCACAGAGTGCTAGGGTTAAAGGCGTGCACCACCACCACCTGGCATTGTTAAAAGGCTTCAAAGAATGTAAAAAAAAAAAAAAGACTCAATTTAGCTTTACAAAATGCAGGTGTGGGGCATGGAGGATAAGGCCAAGCACTTAGCTACTAGGATCAAGGTTCAGTCTCTAGTAATGGGGAGAAAATAATTTAAAATTAAAATTTATTTCAAAATGGTTTGCTCATGATGAAACAAACTGAAACATGCATGCAGCATCCATGAAAGCCGAGGAAGATAACTGGGTGCCCCTTAGACCATCTCAAAGTTGTGCCATCTACGGCATAGGGAACTGTGAGTCCGTCACAACTCTATTAGCCTTTAACTGGCCTTTGTTTCTGTCCTTAAAATGGTAGCTTCTAATGGTCTGATAAAGCTGTGTCAAAATTACGCAGGGAGACATCAAAACTACTGAAAATGATAAAAGATATATTTGTCGTAGAAATTCTATAACACTGACAGTACTTCTGAGTATATGACTGGTATATTCAACTATGTATACATATGATTTCATGTACTGTGTGCCACGCACCATGTAGAGGTTTAGGCACATTCGATAGCCATTTTGCCAGGTATTTCACTTTAATTTATACTTGAGAAGCACTTGTGAGCATTAAATTTTCATCATATGTGTTCAAATTATCAGATATACCAGGGTTATATAAGAACTAGGGAAGTGTCTGTTTATGAACTCAGGTGACCCAATTACTTAGTAATATAAATTTATGAAACATAAATGAAACCAAATATTGTCCAAAGGCAATTAGGGGATTGGTAAAATTTGCTAGATTTTAATAGAATTATATGGAATGCAATTCAAATAGCATTCTCTTAAAAGAGAAGACAGGTTCTTACATTTGTGACTGTAATGAAATAAAAACTTTTTAAAAAGTAAAAGTCAGTTGACTTCTCTGCATACGTAAATGATCCAAGATGTTACCCTCACGATTCATACTCTGGTTGTATGTAAAAGCAACCTAATACAAAAAGTGCATTTTTTTATTTTCTAGTAAAATGCATACGCTAATACTGAGTGTTGTACAGGTTAGTACTATCAACTTGATAGTATATAAAATCTCAGAGGAGACAAACCTCCAGGCACACCTGTGAGAGATTTTTTGAGCTATTAGACATGCCTATGAGACATTTGTCAAGTTGCTAATTGATGGGGAGACCCATTATTAGAGTAGGCAACGTGGCTTCTTGAACCTGGGACTCAAACTGCACAAAGAGGAGGAAGCTACTTAAGCAAAAGGCTTCACCTTGCTGTGCTTTCTAAGTGCCTTGGGAGCGGCTCCTGCCTCGCTGACTTCCTCAAGAGGACAGACTGTACCCTTGAACTAGGAGCCAGAATAGACCCATAAGTTGCCTTTGTCAGGGTATTTTAAAAGCTATTTTATTTTATTATTTATTTATCTGCATGCATGTGCATGTGTGTGTGTGTGTGTGTGTACTGTGCACACATACACATACATGTGGATAGCTAAGGAGGCCATAATAAGCATGTAGGAGAAGAGGGTGTTAGTTCTGCTGGAGCTGGATTTACAAGTGGTTGTGAATCACGTGGCTTCTTAAAATAGAACTGTAGCCCTAGGAAAAAGGGCCAATACTCCCAGTACTCTCGACTGCTGAGCCACCTCTCCAGCCCATGGCAGATATTTCTTCACGATGATAGAAAAGTTACTATAACCTGTGTATGTCCATTTTTGTAGTCTCTGTGCTCAGGCAGCTCAAACGACTGCAGGAAAGAGGAAGCCAGGTGGTTTGCCAGAACTGGTGAGAAAGGTTTCATCTAAGCCGCCCTGCCTACCACTTGTTCAATGTATAGATTACTGCCATTCCCCGACTGCCCCTCAAATAACCAGAAATATACTTAGCACCAAATACAGATGAGTACAGACTGTGGTTCTCAAGTGTTTCCAAATGGTAAGATTTAAGAAAACCCAATAGTCACTCTGAGTGATTTCTCCTGGAAGGGTCCCACGGATGGAACCTAAGTTAGTTCTGGAAATGTAGAAAAGAATGGGGTGGACAGAAAGCCCTACTCCATCCATTAACAACCTGTGGACTGGACAGAAGGTATATAGTTTAAAAAAATCAGCTTATATCACAGGATGATAGGTCAATTCATAAGACAGAGGGAACACATTGTAAAAATCCCTAATCTAGTCCAGGGTGCAATTAAGAATCTGAAGCTTAGAGAAGATATAAAAGCTCATGCTGTATGTTTATTTTTCATAAAGGAAGAAAAATCAAAATACGACTTTTCAAATAATCCTGTTTGCTTTGGATGCTTGAGAGAAAAGGGGAAACGGGCCAGAAGTAAAATCATTCTCAGGCCCCATGCCAGGAAAGTAATGAATGTATTTGTATTGCTGGACTGACAAGCTTCATGTTTTAGATGGTAAGAGGAGTGAGTTGTGGCTGTTCACGTAGGACAGACATTAGGAGATTAGGAAGGAAAGGAAGGAGCTGGGGTTTACAACCAGTTTCCTAGTTGTTTAGAAACTTGGAAGTCCCCTTACCCCTTTTTAAGATTTATTTATTTATTGTGTATACAGTGTTCTGCCTGCCTGTATGTCTCCACGCTAGAAGAGGGCACCAGATCTCATTATAGAAGGTTGTGAGCCACCATGTGATTGCTGTAAATTGAACTCAGGACCTCTGGAAGAATAGCCAGTGCCCTTAACCTCTGAGCTATCTCTCCAGTCCCTGGAAGCCCCTTATTAAGTAACAATCCAAACAGCACCATGGATATCCTCAAAACTACTTTCTAACAAGAAGGATGGACAGGGAGGGAACACATTTAGCATCCTAGCCCAACCACAGCATGTTAAAATTGACAAGACAATGAGAAGTCCAAGAGTACCTTTTCAAGGCTAACATTACTCATCCTCATTTGGTCTAAGACATAAATAATTTAGTAATAACTCGAAATTGTGAGGCATATGTACTGGGTATTTTGTGTTTGACCCTCAACTACAACACAGATATATTTTTAAAAACTGCTTTTTAATTTTAATTTAAAATTTTTAGATTGTGAACAAGTTGAATTTTTTTGTATATACTTAAAAAGTTATATATAATTTTAAAGCTTTTTCCTTAAATGGAACATTTATATGTCAATAGCAAAATCAGTATTTCTTTCTACTTAAATGTGAAATGGTTTATAACATACATAAATGTTGGCATGCTCTAAAAGGTCCAAACCAATGTTTCAGTGAGACTGTCTATTTTTCATATTATTCTGTATAAGTAATAAGAGGCATCCAATGTATATACCCTGAACTGGCCATCTTCTGTTATCAGATTGGTGATTACCCCAGTTGTCACCAGAGAGTCTTCATCTAGGGACTGATGGAGGCAGATTTCGAGATCCACAGCCAAACACTGAGCCAACCTTGGGGAGTCCTTCTGAGGAGAGGGAGGAGGGATTGTAGGAACCAGAGGGGCCAAGGACATCACTGGAAAACTTACAAAAAGGAGTACCTTGGCTCATGGGAACTCAGAGTCTGAATCAACAGCCAGGAAGCTTGTATGGAACCAACCCAGACCCTCTGCATATATGAGACAGTTGTGTAGCTTGGTCTGTATGTGGGACTTCTTGCAACAGGAACAGGGGCTATCCCTAGAGTTTTACCTGGATTTGGGGAACCTATTCCTCTTGCTGGATTGCATTGCTCAGACTGAGTAGAGGGGAGGTGCTTGGTCTTAATACTGCTTGATATGCCATGCTTTGCTGATGTACAGGGGAGTCCTGCCCCTGCCTAAGTAAATACAGAGAAGGGGTGGATTGGATAGGGGAACAGAACAGACATGGGGGAAGCGAATGGGAGGAGAGGAGGGAAGGGAGGCTGCAGTTAGGACGTAAAACTAATTAATTTTTAAAAATATTAATAAAAAACTGGCATTCAGTGCTTCTCTTCCTGGGTCACTCAGTACTTTACCTGTGAATGACTTACTGAACTATCATTAGCTGATTTATATACAGTTTTACATGCTGAATACTGAATGACACTGCCTTCAATGTAATTGCACTGGACAAAGTTCAGTTGAATTGGGGATGAGTTGAGTTAACTTGGTTTGCAGTGAATTGAGTTTAATTGAGTTAAATTTCAGTGGACTGATTGACTCAAATTGAATAGAGTGAGAAAGAGAGGTGCCAGTCCTGGTGAGGAACTGTTTTCTTGCCTCCTTGCTTTGTCCCTAGGATTGGGGACATGTTTTAGTACAAAGCACATATTCAACAAATCTGTGAAATATAAGTAAAATAGCTGTGCTTTATAATCAATGTAGGTTGACATTTTGTAACCATTTTTAGTCCTGTGTACATGGATATTTCACTGTTTGGTAGGGAGACAGATATTGAAAAAGAAAGGTCCTGTTGATAAACTAATCATACTTTGCTGTTACTCATAAACCAGTCAATAGGGAAGCAAACTACATAACAAATTAGAATAACTAATATAGAGAGACTGTTCTTTTGTTTCCTGTCTGCTCAGACCCAAATAATCACATAGAAACTTTATTAATTATGACAATGCTTGGCCCATTAGCTTAGGCTTCTTACCAACTAGGTCTTACATCTTAAATTAACCTATTTCTATTGATCCGTGATTCGTCATAAGGCTCTGGCTTACCCAGTAAGGTTCCAGGCTCCTGTCTTCTTTGGAAAGTACATGACATCTCCCTGATTCCATCTACTTTTTCTCCTCTCTTTGCTTAGAATTCCAACCACGCTCTATTCTGTGCTTCCATAGGCCCAAAGCAACTTCTTTATAAGCCAACAGTAATAAAATATATTCACAGTATAAAAAGGGGAATCCCACATCACATCCCCTTTTATGTCTAAATAAAAAGGAAAATTTTAACATTAACACAGTAAAATTACATGTAACAAAACAGGCATCAAGCAAGAATTACAGTTAATATTTATCTCTACTTTATCTTTTATCATAACTAAGAAAAATTGTAATTGAAGATTAACACTATAAAGAAATCTCATACTAGCTCATAACTGAATATAATAAAGGATTGTTTATTTAGGGGTAGAATCACAGTTCTCTGCACAAACAGGGAACAGGAACTGAATTCAGCAGCTGGAAGAGAGAGTGAGCACACTTTACATCAGCATTTATAGTATAAGAGGCCATGCCCCAGTGGGCTGGTTTTTTAAAGGCTACTGGCTGAAGGAGTTCCTACAACATCTAATTATAACTGTCTCTTCTTCAACTCCATCAAAGACCCCAGAAGTATATAATATTACCTAAATTAACAGGAAGTGAATTGTAAGCAACTTCCAAAACTCTAGAATTGACAGAGACATCTTTCTGCCTGGTCAGTCACCCAAAGTCCTTCTATAATATTGGGGCATCCATCTTCAGCCTAAAGGCCCATAGTATATGGCAGAGGTTTTTATGAAGCAGGAAATTAGAAAGACTGTTTTACCTCTATTGGCAGTTTGCCAATCACTTTTTTCTGTATCCTGCAGAATGTCTGTCAAGCTCTTTCGCACTCTGAAGGGGTCTGACCTTTAGGCAAGTTCAGCAGTCATTTTTCTGTGGGTTCTGCATGTGCAGTTCATACAGCATACCATCAAGCAGTCCAGGCAAGAGCAGTTTCTTGCCGAAATGGCTAACAAACTGCATAAGGAGCATCTTCGATGCCAATCATCTTCTTAAAGTAGATTAAAACTATCAGGAGCAGACATGTCTCATTGTTGAGAAAAGTCTAAGTTCTTAAATGACATATTCTATACTTCTTTGAAAGATTTGAAGAATACCTATCTATCTGAAATTTATCTATGTACATCTAGAAAACCTAACTAGCATGCTACAAAATTGACTATTATAAAGACTATCTATTAATCTGTATTTCTTAATTACACATTACATCTTTAAATGAGCTTCACAAACATAATACCTTAATTAAGAGCAGACATATACATATAACAAAATTGACATTAAATTTGTATCAATAAACCAAGATCCATACCAATGCAAAGTAATCATCTCTATAGCATATCCCCCTTTAAATGTAAACAAGCATTTATAAACAATCATTTAGGGAATTTGGACATTGTTCTCAGACTACTTCTTGCTGTTCGGGCCACTGTTAATCAGGTCTTTATGGGGGTATCCAGTGTGGTAGGTCCATCTCAGTCAGCAGTCCTCAAGCTGTCAGGATGTTGGACCATCTGGGTCATTGCTTCAGGAGGTCTTATTTGGTTAAACCATATTAGCTGGTAAGGAATCCACAGCCTTCTGTTCTCTGTGGAAACAAAAGCAGAACCTCTTTTTCAATGGAATATATTCTTAGACGCAAATTTTGAAGTCAAGATACCACGTGTGTGTGTGTGTGTGTGTGTGTGTGTGTGTGTGTGTGTGTGTGTGTTGGCTTAGCTTAGCAGCCTATACAATGAAATGTCACTCTTACTTATCTTATTCACAGTCAAAAAAATTCAAGGAAAACATAATAATATACATAGTTCAAACTCTCTGTGTATATTCCATCTTTATGCCGCTTATTTTTCCTTACTCCTTTAATCTGTGACTGTACTCTGTCTCTTTAAAGACATTGTTTTATTTTTTAAATGATTTATTTCTTTTTATAACTCTCTATACTCTTTTTCTTCTCTCTCTCAAACCTATGTACATGGCGCCCCTGTGACTCTGTTTCTTTTTCTCCTTGGTCTGCTTGGAATTCCCGCCTTGCTCTATTCTACACTGCCATGGACCCAAAGCAGTTTCTTTATTAACCAACAATAATAAAATATATTCACAACACACAAAGGGAAATCCCACATCACACTACTGAGTCTGTAGCTATGGGAGAGCTACTCATACCATGTGCTGGAGAGTAACACATGTTGATGCTATGCTATGGAACAGCTTAGCAAGCGATGGCAACCAACGCAAGTCCTCTGCCAGGCCCAACCCATATGGCTGCATCCATGAAAGGTCACTGACGTGTACAAGGGTAAATAGTAATTCTCTCTGCTTCACTCCCAAACTGCCTGCCTTCTGTGGTCTATCTCATATAATCCCCAAAAGGATTTTCTCAATCAGTTCAGCACATGGCTCAGACTCAAATCACAAAGGGTGCCAACCAAAATCTTATTTCCAGAAAAATAAGAACCTGATGGCACACTGGTTTTGAAATATCTGTCTAACTGCAAAGTTCAGAGGGCACGAGACCATCTCTGATACTCCAACACTCTTTCCTAAAGCTATGACACTGTTGGTCTCACCCATGTCTTTGCTTTCTCCTATGCCTCTAGTTTCAAATCGCTGCTAAATCTCCCTCCCACAAGCCACATTCTATAAATCTATCCCTCAAGTATCTATTTGAAATTAGTTAATGCTCCTTCTCTACACTCACTCCTAGACACCCTCATTCCCCTGGCTCAAAGTAACATCTAATGGTCTTGGTGTCTCAGAATCTATCCTCTTCTCTATCTTGATGCTCAGTTATCTGGTTTGAAGATACTTCAAATGTCTCCCAAGCAGCTCAAGTTATTCCAGAACAAAATGCTGACTTATGTTGTTCTTGAAGTATGTTTATTTCTATGCTCCCTCCTTTACATGAAATGTCATTCCTAGATGTCTCCTTCCTCAAGCCTCAAACCTTAGAAGTTACCCTTGACCTCGTCTTGAGTCAACCTCCACTTACCTCTCCTAGTTCCCAATTAGATAGAAGGCTTTCATGGTGAGGTCTCTGAATTCTTAGGCTGGGGGAACCAGTTACAAAAGGAGATGCCATGGTCTTGCCATCTAACTCTGACTCCCCTCGAACTATGCAATAAAAATTTCATTTGTGGCTGTCAAGACTTAACATTGCTAGCAAATTCTCCAAATAATTCTTATAGTAAAGTATAAAAACCACTTAATAATAAGTACCTTCAAATCACACATTAAATGAGTCCCCCATTTACCTCCATAGCTCTCTCTCTCTCTCTCTCTCTCTCTCTCTCTCTCTCTCTCTCTTTCTCTCTCTCTCTTTCTCTCTCTCTCTCTCTCTCTCTCTCTCTCTCTCTCTCTCTCTCTCGTCTTTTCATGGGACACATGAAATGTTTTCTTAATGGTCTTTCTCAGGTTACCGCTTAAACCAGACTCCTTAAAAGTCTCCCCACAGAGGTCCAGATAGTTTGTGTACGGGCTTTACCGGGTGAAATGCCCTTAACTATCTACTGCTGTCACGACGGCTCAATAGCCATCACAGAAATACAAAAGCAAATGTAGGTGACTAGGTCTTCATCAAAATATATTTACAGAAAGAAGCAGCTGGCTTATTTCCCACATAATTATGAATGACCCTTGAAAGCTGATTTAGTTGATGTGGAATTCCCCTCTGTATGTTGTGAATATCATTGGTTAACAAAGGAACTGCTTTAGGCCTACAGCAGAGCTATAGGGGAACAGAACTAGGCTGGGAAAACTAAACTGAATGCTGGGGGAAAGGAGGCGGAGTCAGAGAGAAGTCATGCAGCCTCGCTGGAGCCAGATGGAACTTTATCCGGTGAGCCACAGCCACGTGGCATTACACAGACTACTAGAAATGGGTTAAATTAAAATGTAAGAGTTAGCCGATAAGAAGTTAGAGCTAATAGGCCAAGCAGTGTTTTAAATAATATAGTTTATATGTGTTTATTTTGGGGCTGAGCAGCCTGGAACCAACAAGCAGTCTCCCCCCAACATTTAGTGACTTCCTATTTTTCTAAGAACAGCACTGAAATTCTTTATCACAATTTGTAAAGTCCTCCATTATGCGACCCCAGCTTCCTTCCAGTTACACCTGCTATGAACTTCCCCACCCCTGCTCCTGTAATATCCCAGCCACACTGGTCCATTAGCTTCTGACACAGAGACTCCCATTTCTAGGATGAGTTTCTGCGTGTTAGTACCTATTTAGAATGTCCTTCGCCCTGTTTCTGCATAGACATTGAGAGCATGAACAAAGGAATTAGCCTGGATTCTAAAAATAGACCCTCCAGTTACCTTTCTGTACCTCTCTCTTCATCTTACAAATGAGGAGAATAGTATTTCCTATCTCATCAGGTTCTTAGGAGGCTTACATGTAAGATTCTTAAAAACCTATTAAAGATGTAAGAGTATTAAGTAATACATGCTCACACTGAAGAAACATGTGCACAAAGAAAGTATTTGAAACTGGGACCATTCTTCAATTTTTTTTTAATTTCACAGTACAAGCAGAACTCCATGATATCTCAAGTAGAGCAAACAGAAAACTGAGATCTTCAAGAAGTATTTAATATGGGTATGTGTCTGTCTATTTTATAAAAATAATGAAGTTTCCAATGTGCTTATGATGCCACCCTCCTCTTGCTCCCTCTCTATTGCAAACACTCACCTGTGTGCACTTTCTCTCAGCCAGACTTCTAACTAAGCTTTAGGGTTGCAGAACAATGACCAACTGCGAAGTGGCCATGGCAAACTGCACAGTTCTCCAGTTGTTCCCAGGCCTTGTTGTATTTTTTAAATTTATTTACTTATTTATTTATTTTATATGTGTTGTTTTGCTAGCATTTATGTCTGTATGAGGGTGTTGGACACCCCTGGAACTGGAGTTACAGACAGTTGTGAGCTGCCATGTGGATGCTGGGAATTGAACCCAGGTCCTCTGCAAGAGTAGCCAGTGTTCTTTACCACTGAGCCATCTCTCCCCCGCCTGGTTGTGTTTTGTTTTGTTTTGTTTTGTTTTTTGTTTTTTTTAAGAGGATCCCTGCGCCTTGCTGCAAAGGAAAACTAGTGCTGTTTCAGAACAACTCCCAGTCACCAGCAAGCTCATCCTAATCCCTCCAGTGCAGCATGCGGTCAATTTAAAGTAAATGTTAAATTCTCTGACTACCAATTCAAAAGCCTGGAATGCTGCAATTAACATTTAACATTAAAGCAGGAAAAACTGTTGACTGAGATCTAAGCTGTGTCTGCCCTGTTAATTATTCAAGACTGTTTAGCAGTGCCTTCGGACTCCCCGCTCTTTGGAAAGACACCTATCTGAGGTCCGACAATGGGTCTAGAGAATGGCCCAGAAACAATGAGTGCCATTGAGTTCCTCTGTGGGCCGCTGTGTTACATTATACAAACTGTTTGTGTCTCTCTTGGGTCATTTAATAATTGTCAGAATGGGCTGAAAAACGACCATTTTGGGTGAGTTCCGGCCCTCACTATTGTATTTAATGGCCAGTATGTGTGTTCTTAGTCAGCATGACACTTTTCTCATCCTTATAGTTTGTGGGCTACGATGGGGGAAATGGAAGCTTGTAGAAAGAAGTACACTGACCCTTAGGCCAGTTAACTGACTGGCTAGGGTTTGAATGGCTGTGGAGAGGTCCCAATGTCGCAGGTCCAGAAGCTCTTTACCACTTATCTTGGGGCATCTTTAACATCTTAATAGCCATTTATTAACTACCTCTTTAGGTGATCTCACACTCTTGTGAACCTTAGGTGATACTTGGAATGTACATAAAAAAACACATGCTTCCCCAATCAAATGGTTAAGAAGGCAGTTAAACAGCATCTGTGGTTGGTGGCAGAAATGCAGACACTTGGCTGTAACCACCCCCTCCATGATGGGCGCAATAATGCATCAGGAAAGTGCCCAGGTTTATGAGTCCCTTTATTCTTTTGCTATAAAAACTGCATTGAATCGTTACCATGTTGACACATGGAAATGGAGGTAGCAGGAATCTCTCTTCCTGAGCTCATATTTGGCTCCAGAATAAACAGTTTCTTATTCCCTTTAAAGAGACAGTTGTTATTGAGTTGACGGCAGCACTAGTCTTATGCCTAAATATCTGGTATGAATTTTCTTTTTCCTTACTTTCTTTTCCCATAGTGTATTATGATATAGGTTGAACTATGTGCCTTTGTTCATGTTCCATGAGTTTTCATTGACCGCTAGGTGTGTATGTGTGTGTGTATATATGTATACACATACACACACACACACACACACACACACACACACACACATATATATATATATATATATATATATATATATATATATATATATATATTTCCAAGGTGATATCTGCCCTGTGAGCAAGTTGACAACCACATAAGTATGTAGAACACATGCACGCGCGCACACGCACACACACAGTTTAAGAATTTTAATCTACTTCTTCATGATTAATTGTCCATATTTGACTCCTGTAAATTTTCCAGGTCTAATTTCGACTTCTGGCCTACAAGAGGTCAGTATTGACGTAAAGCTGGCAGCTTCGTTTGAAGAAGTGTCTGATATCTTTGAAAAGCTAAATGAAATGTTCTCAAAACCACACCAGACTTAGCTCTCCTAGACTGAGAATAGGGATTTTGATGTTAAGTCATTAATATCTTCAGAATAGTTTTTCCAGAACAATATAATTAAAATATATGGAATTTGTAGGTGTCATTTTGCCCAAGTCTCTGCAACAAGGGAGGAAAAATGGAAGCAGGGAGACACAAGACTGAAACAGATTGGACTGTGTGTTCTCCAAGCATAGGTTTTCTCCTGAAGTATGATTTTGTAGCAAGCATTTACCATGAGTCAGTGGTTAAGTTTTCTCTGACTCTTAAGATCACCAATTCAAGAAAATACAGAGGTACATGTACAGAGATGCAAGGTATTTTTAGATCCTTCTTTTTAGAAAGACCAAGTACATTTTTACGTGCCTTCTTTTCTGATTAGAGGGTGAAATCATTATAGAAAATGCAGAAAGTTACTCAAAAATAAAATATTATTTCATCCACCATGGAGAATTAATATTGTTCACTACATAGCATTTGCTCTAATAGTTACTTAAATACACACACACACATGCACACACATATACATACACTCTTTTTCTATATGTGTATTGTCTATGTATTTTTAATAGCCTTTATGGAATTAATAATGTTTTACTTGTACAGTTTTATGCTACATGTTATAGCAATTTAATTTCCAGCTAGAATTCTCATTAACTCTGGGATCTTCAGCAAGTTGCTTAGCCTCTTCAATATTTTATTTGAGTTTTATATTTTCAACCATGAAATTAAAGACATAGCTGGGCTTTTATTAATATTTAGCTACATTTCCTAATATCATTTATTAATATGTTCCTTTCTCATTACTTTACAATTCTTCCCTTACCATACAGTAGGTTCTCATATCTATATCAAATTTGTTTTTATTAATCAATTTAGTTAATATATATTTATATTGAATCATTAGTGAATATCTAATATGGAAAGTGCTCTCATTTTATTATTCTTAGAATATCATTAGATTTTCTCATTCACTGGTTATTCTAGCAGTACATTCTGTGTGAGGACCTCTCAGTTTGGATAGTGTAGATCTTCATAGTTATAGCAGAAATTTCATTCACAGATAATAGTTTGTCTTAGTTTCACAATAGACAGTTTCAGAGATGTTCTGTATAATATATTTCTTCCTTTCAAAAACCAGTTCAGACAGATAAAATTATAGCCATTTTTAAGTGAGGAGAAGTTCAAAGAGATAAGTAGCACATTCAAGGTCATAAAGCTAATACAGTGCAGAAGTAGAATTCAAATTTATCCATGTGTATCTATATGTACATATTTACTTCAAGGACATTAGTCTTATAATGAGTCACACTGTTCATTTCAAATGGGAAAAAAACAATAATTTCCTTGTTTACATACATTGTGATGCACATTTAGAAAAAGGAAAGAATGTTGAATGTAAAAATAAAAGAAAATGCAATTGAAGAAAGAAGTGACTGGAGAGAAACATCCATCAGAGGTGCTCTGAATTCAGTGCTGTGGAGAAGTGAGTATGTGGCATGGTGGGCGGAGCAAGCATGCACACAGCACAGCATGCACACAGCGTGCACAGAGCATGTTTACCCAGGTGCTTCCATGCCTTGCTTCCTACATAATAGTCAACAGATCATTCATTGCAGTCATAAGTTCTAATCAAATATACTCAATTTTATTTGAAACTAAATAAACATAGTGAGAACTAAAAAAGAATAAAGATAATATTATTCTGTGTTGAGCAAAGTGACTCACATCTGTAATCCCAGTCCAAGACAGAAAGAACACCATGTCTCAGCCTGGTTTGGTGTGCATGAATTCCAGGACATAGTGGACCTATAGAATGGAACCATTAGTGTCTCAAGAAAAAGTGAGGAAAATAAATAAATATTAACATTATAACAGATATTCTTTTGTACCATTCCTAATTTATCTGATTACCTTGTTTTACTCTTGTTTATCTCATCCTTAAACTTCACTAAACTTAGCTACTTAACTTAGCTCATTGGACAGTATCAGAATCGATCATTTCAGGAAAATGACAGGAATAGACTCTTCCATAGGGTCTATGACCTCTCCAGCCACAGGTAGTTGGCTAGGCTTTTGGTACTAGGCATGAGTTCCCTCCTGTGGAGCAGACCTTAGGTTGAATAGACAGAAGTTACTTAACCCTACCTACCATAAAAGAACCACAATTGCACTACTGGGGATATCTTCCTGGATCATTTTTGAAGATGGACGCTTAAAAGAAAACCCACACTAGCTCAGAACTGAGTATAATAGAGGGCTATTTATTTAGGGGTAGATTCACAGATTACAGTTCTCTGCACAAACAGGGAACAAGAACCAAATCACGCCGCCTGGGAAGAGAGGCAGGACGCGCATTTTACATAGGCACATATAGTATAAGAGGCCACGCCCAAACAAAGGCTACTGGCTGTAGGAATTCATACAGCACATTTTTTATCATGTTAAATATTTATCCTTATACCTGCAGAGAAGTGTTGCTTCCGTCCTCATCAAAGGAACTTGTTGCAACAGATGGAAATTATTACAATGTGTCAATATGCGGGGAGTGAGTGAGTTTATGGTGCTCAGCCTCAAATGATACACTTATAATGTAACCCTAAGGCTGAGGGGGACATGGTGACGTTTGAGACACAAGGTCCTAACACACAGTGGGCATAACTCACTCCGTATTATCAGACAATTACTAAAAAGAATTTTTCCCGATATTTTGCTTTGTCCCACATCTGAAAATATTTGCTTTGCACCTTGTTTCAATTTTCCAGTGGTTTTTGGTAAAAAGCTGGCCCGTTATAAACTACATCATCAGGACCAGAATCAAGACTCCCTGGGAACTGTTCTGTGTTTGAGAAAGCTGAATCATCTAGACAATACACAGCCAAGTGCAAGCATGCAAATCATTCCATTTGCTCCTTACTGTCTAGACATCAACGAGATCACCACCTTCTCCCTTTCCGCTGGCTATTAAATTGAGTGCAGACCATTCCTTCATGAACAGTGTGACCCTTGGTCTTTTTCTGGACTTTCTGATGAGGTATAGTTATGATTTAAATCCTCGGACGACTGTATTTGTGCAAACATAAAGCAACATTTATGCTAGGCATCATAACCTGCAATAGACAATCCTTAAGCAACTTAAATATCAATTGTTAAGAGACCAGTTAAGCGACTTCTCTCTTCGTCAAGCAGTGTAGTTTAAGGGGAAAAAAAATGGACAATGTTTCTTTAATTTTACTTGTAGAAGTAAAATTACCTGTAAGAATTTATTGCTTTTATATTTTATTGGCCATAATAAGTCAACATGTTTATAAGGTATGGGGTTTGTTAAGTTATATAATTGATAATAATGAACTTACAGCAATTAGCATAGCCACCATACCTTTGAAGTCTGTTCATTTTTCTAGAAATTTACCAGTTTTCTTCTTTGGTTAGCCACGTACACTTACACAATGCACTCCGGTTACTCCACCACCACCGTCTCCTGTCTCCCTCCCATTCCTGGTCAACCACGCTACTCTTTACAAACCCCTTTCTCCTACTTAGATCTTTTTGCTTTGTCTTGTGAACTGCTGAGGTTAGCGGGGGCTGTCTATGTCTCTATGGATTAGGGACATTTCACAAATGGGACATTTGGTCTCATTTGTGCAGCACAAGAGATAAACAATGACTTTCCCTTCCCCATAATCCAAAAGTAACCAAGAGTTTAGTGTGACTCTGCGGTGATTTACTGATGGCCAATCCCCTGCAGGCCCAGTGAAGGGCTCCCAGGTTCTGTGAGATCAGGATTACAACAGGTATGTCCAGTTGAGATGATAGCACCCACAGCCCTCTCCCTCTTTTCAGGGTCTCATACTGTTTCTGCCCTCTCTCATGACATCCTGAGCCTCATGGTGTGTGTGGTCTGAGTACCCTCTTTTGTGCTAGGCCCCCAAGCTTCATCTACTCTAAAGAGCCAAAGAACAGTCTTCTAAGAAAAAGCAGACAAAGCACACGAGAAAGCTAGGAAAGGAATACAGCAAACTGGAGGGAGAAACAGACAGACAGAGAGACAGACAGAAAGTAAGGAGAGATTTGAAAATCATAGTTAACTGAAATAGAGAATTTTGATTTAGGATAGCATGACTGTATCAGAGAAAAATAAGCGTGGTCTTCAAATGATGCTCTATGAAAAGAGGTGGAACGTCCTCCATCTGTCTCCTGAAGCTAAACTAAACCTGATGGAGAGAGGAACCCCAGTTAGGGTTTTCCTGAGTCTGTTAGCACAGTTCCCTGTAGATGTCATACCCCATCAGTGGGTGGCAGAATTCTTAGTTGCTTTTCAAATTATAACAGAATCATATATGACCCATGCATTAAATAATTAAATTAAAAAAGAGATCTGTGCCGCACACCTAAACTAATAATAGAGTTCATGGGAAAGCCACAGTTGGCTGGTGGGAAGCTGAGCTTGTAGGTACGACCAGCATGAAGACAGAGTTTCACCCTTTCCACCCCTCACAGAGGCAAAGGCCCAAGTCCAAAATTCACAGTGCAGTAGCTCTTGTGCCTCCATGTGACTCTTTGGGGTGTAGAAGCACCATCTCTGTTCTCCCATCCAGGTGTTAACCATGGCTGACCCTGCTTAGCTTCCGGGTCAGTCAAGATCTCACACACTCCGAGTGGTATGGCTAAGGCTCATTTTTACGATGCCTGGGTCCTCTTGCAACACAGAAGGAACCGAAATCCTTAGTGCTCAAGCTAGGAGCACACTAGAATACCGGGCAATAGTGACTGCTTCTCTGAACACATTTTAGAAAGATGCTAAAAGCCACAAAACTTAGAGCTCATTTCCTCAAAATTTTACTATAATTAAACGATGGAGATTTCTCTTAACTGTTAATTTTCTTACAACACTGCGCACTGTATGACCAATCCTCTAGAAAGGATTATGCTCAAGATATTGTGGGCCTTACGGAATATGACATCAATGAAATGCAGGGAAAATGCGAAAACTATGCCATATATGTATCTCCTTGCTTTCCTGTCTGCAGCATTATAACATAAGCAAAAGAAACCAAATGGAGTCCCACAGGGCAGGACCCAATGTGGAGAACCGGGGGAGGGGCGCTGAGAGGGGAAGTGAGGAGGGAGGAATCCCATTTTTTTCACCTCTTTTTTTCCCACGGGCCTTTAAGAACCAGTTCTTGATCCCCAGGAACCGGGACATAAACATTTTAGGTGTGGAGAAAGGACCTCGAAAGTTATATCGGATGGACTGCGGCAAAACCCTAAGTAAAGGAAAACCTCCCCCTCTCATCAGAGATGCCAAACCCCACTAGCCTTAAGAGACTTCCCCTTTAAGAATTATGCAAATGAAGCAGTCAGAAAATTGAGAGACAAGGACAACCATTTGGTTTCTTTAACCGCCCGTGGCCAATCCTTCAAACTGAGACTTTATCAAATTAAAAGAAGTTTTTTTTTTTTAAACACTTTTTTTTTTTTCTAGAGAGCGTCAAATCCTCAGGAACAGGAGCTATTTAAAGACTCTGGCCCTGCATTGAAACTGCACTTTTGGCAGTGACCGATTTCAGCTGGAATTTCTGGGCAGTGTGCAACAGCAAATTCTGCTCTTTTTAATATAATGGCAAGAACGCTGGAAGCAGGAGGGATGGCTTCAGGCGGTGCCAAATTCTAAATGAAAAATCTAACTATAGCTGTTCCCTTGACTCTCTGGGAGAGTTCGAAATGATTGCGTGGGACTCCCGGGTTAAAGGTGACCTCGGCGTGGCCGCTTTGGAGCGTAGCTCACGGTCAGCTTGCCCTGCACCTGGCCCCCGGGGAGGATTTGCAGTCCCGTGACAATAGCAGAAGTAAGGAATTTAAAGCAACTTAGCTCTGGCTGAACCAGGAGCAGAGCCGGTATCAAGTGAAGGAGTTTACCCTTTGATCTCTGAGCCCTTGAGCTACTGCGCGGGAAATAATCACTGACTTATAAGCACGCACCTAACTTACCGTGTAAGCCGTGCCGCTAGCCCTTGCGGGTCTTTCTGAATTCAATGATGTCACACAGGGGTGAGGCACCCGGAGAAGCAAAGGGGACATCAAAATGCATTCCTCTTGATGTGAGTGCCACAAGAGGCCACTGCTTGCTTCTAACAATTTTTCTATTCATGCCGCAGCCTTTGGTCCCCTTACCAACTCATAGCCTCTATACCTGAAGAACGAGTCTTCTTACAAAGGCAGGGGTTTTACCAGTAGAAAAGTAGGTCCGGGGTAATCTCTACCAATCTAAATAGACAGCAGGTTCAAATTCTGAGTTATGAAGTACGAGAGGATGACTAGAAAAATCCATGTGATTCGGGTCTATTAGTTCAGGTTCTCAGTGTTGTGGTAAAATAACTAAAAGCCACCTAAGGAAGGAAGGGCTTACTGTGACCCCTGTCCTGGTGGCACAGCTCCTCACAGCAGGAAGTAAGGGCTACAGTAGCTTCATGGGGCCTTTACAGGGTATCCAGCAACAAGGGACAAGAAAGATGGGCGCAGATGCTCCTTTTCGGTCAACATGTAGAGTAGGGTCCTCACAATTCAGGGGGTTGCTGGTCTTCTTACCCTGACTAACATAATCTAAATATTGTCTCATAGACCTGCCTAGTGGTCTTTCTTCTATATGATTCTAGATGTTGTCAAGTTAACAATTCCAGCAATCACACACGGTAACTGGCAGTCTTTGTAATAGGTCTGGGGCCCTGTAGATGAGACTGTAACTTAAATAAAGAGTGAACTGGATGAAGAAACTCAAATTAGACACTTGCTGTCCGTCTACCAAACAAGCAGGCACACCCTGCACACACACACAATCCCACACACATACATAGGCAAGCACACACATATGCACAAAAGCATGAATGCGTGCACACACACACACGCACGCCTACACACACTATCTTTGCGTGATCATCAGAAAATGTAAGGCAAAAGAAGAGATGCCTTTCTTTCTTTGCTTCAGGCAGAGTCTTCAGTTTCCCCTTGAAGAGGCAGTTTCAGTGATGTGTCTAGTGACAGATTTCAGTGACTATCATGAGCAGGTAACAGAGATAGTTTTCCACCTTAAGAGGACATGAAGATGGGACAGATTAGAATCGGCAATGCCTAGCTGGAACCACAGTGGGATCCGGGATGGCTGGTACCTCACAGACATGACAGACAGGAGACTGTGTCGGTACCAGTCTCTACAAGGGAGCTGGTCAAAAATGACAGGCGAGTTATCCCATTGGAGCCTCTGACTGCATTCTTCTTGGGTACTAGGAGCCTTCCCAGGTGTGCAAAACACTCCAAGAACAACTAGCAGAATTAAATGTAAGGTTTATACTTGTAACATAATCATATTTAGTCTGAGGAGATCTGCCCAATATGCCTAGTCGTCAGGGCAATGCAAATTAAAACTCACAATGAGATATTACTATTTATTTAGAAAACTTAAGACCACAACAAAGTGCGCCCTCGGTTGACTCTGTACAGTCCAGCCAGGACCCAGTTATAGACTCTTGAATTCCTTCACACAATCATGAAAAATAGACCAAAATCTAATCACAGAAAAAATAGAGTGCAAGAATCTATGCTTTTGAAAAAGATTCACAGAGCAGGAGAAATCCCTGGTATCTGAGCCCCAGGAGGAAGGATCCTTCCATTTCAAAAGTTAGACTGAGCTTAGCAGCCATCCCATGGGGCAGAATCTCCAGTAGCAAACAGGGGCAGTCACCACCATCACAGCCACTGTGCCACACAGTGGTATTGTTTACCCCAGGCTAACCCCCTGGGAAACCCAGGATGTCATCCTTCCCAAGACTTTCCTACCAAATGTAACATCAAATAAGATTTCCCAAAGGCTGGTCTCCCTACAAAAGAATAAAAGTGTTTTGGGATGAAGAAAATCAACCGAGCATGCATTCCCATCTTACTGTTTTATGTTCTGCTCTAAAGAGATGCATTTTATTATAAACAGAAACCCTGACGGACCCTGTTCCATCATTCCAGGCCAGGTCCTTCCTTGATTCCTGCCCCAAACTGCACACTGGAGGCCCTCAGTAGATGCATACTGGAGTACGGCTTCCAACTGATTTAAAATTGAACACTCTTTCCACTTTCCTCTGAGTCCACTGGCCTCAGTTTACAGATTATGTAGTGAAGACAAGAGGTTAGCATCCAAACAGGCAGTTTAATCGTGGACAGGGAAGAGACAGACCACGAACAGCAAACATGAAAGTAGTTAAAATAAAACACAGGAACAGTCCTCAAATGACTTTTTCAAGGAACAGCTCTTTTCCCCAACCAAAAAAAAAAGTCTCTCTTTTTCTATTAAAGTAATACATGACCATTGTCATATTTGCCAGGGACTCATGAGGTTTTGCTGGATGGATTCTGAATAGCACTGCCAGTGTGACTTCAGCAGTGTAAGACCTTGAGACGAGGGAGCAACACAGATACAGCTAAAGTCACAACTGCCCTCTTTCTGCCCTGAGCATTGAATCCAAACACAACTCAGTTCCTATGCAGTCATTGTCTTATGAACTCTGAGCTTTGCTAAACCATTCTAACTAACTGGAAAAGACAACACTGTTTAGACAGATCAGAAAGTGTTGCCCCAATGTTGGCAGCCATAGGGGGGTACCTTGAGAAATTCATTTGACGACATGCTTAAAGACTGGGGCTTGGCTTCCCTCATCTGGTCGTAAGCACATTGGAGGACCATTGGTGTGGGCAGAGCAGCTACGCTACTGCTTGTTTCTACAAAACTCCAAGAGTACAAGGTATTTTATATCTCAAATATGCATGTTGACTTTCCAATTTGACATCAAGGCATCCCTGTGAGAGATGGTGGGGGATCTTTCAACAAGCAATGCTGGGAGATTGGACAACCTTACATACAGTAGTGAAAAACGAAACAAGAACTTCAACCCATTACCAAATGCACTCCAAATGGATTTCATAGCTACAGAAAATACTTAAAATTATAAATATTTTAAAAGAGAATGAAAGAGAAAACATATATGACTCAGAATAGATGAAGAGCTTTAAATATGAAACCAACCAAATATTATCTACAAGAAAAAATGATAAATGGACTTTATGAGCAAACAACAATAATAAACAAAAAATGGAGTCATTCCCAAGCACTATGAAAAGAAAGCAAATCACAAACTAGGAGAAAATATTTGTAAATCTCTTAAAACTCAGCACGGAGGGGAAAAACCTCTTTTAAATGTGGGCACACTATGACAATAGACAGCTTCATCCAAGGAGATATTCAGGAGCCTGGAGAGCTAGCTCAGGGACTAAGAGCTCTCAGCTCTGGGTCTAAGTCAGTTCCCAGCAGCCATACTAGGAGGTTTACAACTGTGTGTAACTTTACATCCTGAAATCCAACACCACTTTCCCAACTAGGAGAGCTGAGACACCTGTGCAAATACCAAAATATGTACACATAAACACACACAACAAAAAATAAAACATATCTTTAGAGTAAAGAAAGATATTCAGAAAGAAGACATGTATATTGAAAGATTTATTTACCACCATTAGGGGAATATCCATCATAATTAGGGAAACAGAAAAGGAAACCACAGCAAGAATCCCTGACAGCTTATTCCAAGCGCTTAAAAAATTAGTATCAAATGCTGATTAAGACGTACAGCAACGGGAGCAGGCCAACATCATACACAGAAGAACCCACTGCACAGAAGTGCAGATCTACACGGCAAGTAAACACAACTCAGGGTCACGGGAGGCGTTCGAACCCTAGACTAAGGGTCAAAGCGATGCCCTCCTTCCCTTTAGCAAACCCCGTGTTTGCTATCTACATGGCTTGCTTCCTCTGAAACCGAACAAGTGATTTAAGAACACAGCTGATGGTTTTATTTTCTCTTCCTCGAGCACAATAGAATCCTACTTTCTAAACGGAGGTACACGCTGGGCTGTTGTAGACAGAGGGTGGCCAGGAAGACTTCAGAATGGGAACAAAAGCCCTTGCCCTACCGGGCCTGCAGTTTGAAGCAGAGGCTAAATCACTCCTTTGTTTCTGTCTTGTTTTCCTTTAATCCACCATAACACTCCTGATCCAAGGTGCGAGATGTAAACAGGGAGCCAGGGCTGCTCTTGGAGAATTTTCTCTCTTTGCAGGGAGAAATCTGAAAAGCGCCATTCATTCCTAGCAGCAGCGGTCCCAGCCAACTTTAGAGGAAGCGCTTGGCTTCTGCGTTTGGAACATGCTTCAAAAGCTTGTTTTCCATTCGGTTCCACAATGGCCAAAGCTAGAGCATTTGGGCAAGGTAAATGCATCTCCTGCACCTTGGAAAGGGCTCCTGAACTCATCCCAGGATGAAATGGAAGTCAAAGGGAGAAGGAGGATTTTCAGGGTCGTTTCTATGCAGTTTTTTTTGTTTGTTTTTTTTAATATATTAAGAATGAGAACAAAACCAGTTATGGCAATATGTGGATTCTCCAGCTCTAGCCTGTTTCAAACCCCGCCCCCAGGGTGCCAAGCAGCAGGCCCCTTCCTTGGAGTTGCCTCAGTTCAGGCTCCACCCCAAGAGGCATTGCTCCGCCCATGAAAAAGCCTTTGCACTGGTGGCTCTGCCCCCAGAGGGCATCAAAAGACCCCCACTTCGTGCGTTTCCCCTTGAAGTCTCCTCAACTTCCTCTGGGTGCACCCGGGAATGCTTTGTTCAGAATAAACCTGGATTTATTAATCCGGTTTGATTGGCTTATTACATCAGCGGCAGCAGATTTTTACTAACCAGGGCTTTAACTTAATATTTGGTGCCGAACCCGAGTAGAGTTTTCTCGCTATCAGGTGGCCATGGAAAACTACTCTCTGTTCCGCTGTCGGACAGACTTGCTCGGTGAATTACCCAATTTCAAGCCACGGCCTCTAAAAGTCTCCAGGACCGCCTTCCGTGCCTGTCAAGACACTGCAGCGCCAGGCGGCTGGCCTGTTCTGGCGTAGAGACCCTTGAACGTACGGGAGACATCCTGCACATGGGTACCCCCAAACCTCCGACTGTTTTGACCCCAGGCTCCTCCGAGGACGCTCTGTCTAGCCGAAAGGTGTTAATTTGCACCTTTGCAAAAGATGTTCTATGGGATTGGTAGACGACGCTGAAAGTTATGTTGTAAGGTGTGTGTGTGTGTGAACTAGTTAAATGAGTTCAAATGGGAAGTTCAAATAAGGTCATGTCTTTCTATTGACCCTATTATTAAATAAACTAACAATTTCTATTCTACTCTCCGGTGATTGCCTGTATTTCTGCAGGCAAATATGAAAACAGCTCACATTCAGTTTTCTTCTTAAATTACCAAATTTTCTCTTTGACTGCGGTCATATCAAGGGTAGTGTGCTTCTGAAACCACAAGAGGGCATCAGCGTTGCATTTTTAATCAAATGGTCTCTAGAGGCTCAGTACTGGCTCTGAATCAGCTGTTCTTAATCTGTGGGCTTCAAACCCACCCTCTTTCATTGGGATCGCCAAAGACCACGGAAAACACAGATATTTACACTACGACTCATAACAGTAGAAAATTACAATGATGAAGCAGCAATGAAAATAATTTTATGGTTGGGGGGGGTCACCCCATCATGAGGAACTGTGTTAAAGGGTCACAGCATTAGGAAGACTGAGATCACAGTCGCAGTGTGACAAGTTCATGTCCTTTTCCAAACGGCTCTTTGTATTCTGATGGTGCGCTTTTACCAGAGATACTTTTAAATTAAATTCCTGCAATGTATGTTCTTATAAACAAGAGAGACATACATTTTAAAAAGAAACATGCAATAATTTTAGTAAGTAAATTACAATGTCTTCAAAGTGCAGATATTTCGAAACTTCTTTAAATTTCATTTTTCAAAATCACAATGTTAGAATCACCTCAGTGACGTTTTCAGTAACAGGCTCTTAAAGATTACAAGGACACATGGCTGTGTAACATTTGTGACGGTCGCAGATTTCTGTATTTTTTAAAGCTGCCCATATTTAAAACACAAAAATCAGTCAACACAACCGCTTATGAGGAGTAGCTCTGATAACAGACTGGCGACCTTCTGGGTGTTGAAACTATTTCTTTTCTGGGCTTAGGATAAAATAGCTTTATTTTCAGTAGCTTTATTTAGCCACCAGGTGGCGCTCCTAATTAAACAATGAAGTAGAAAAGAGTTCTGAAGGGTTCTGCATGTTTGGAATGTATTTATATACACACGGGGGCTTTTGAAAACCTAGGTTAATTTCCATGAGGTAGATACTTTGGAGAACTACGTGAAGCTCATCTAACTAACAGAGAACACCGAACTTTTCATGAAGGAGCAGAATTGCCTAGTCCATCACAGCCAGAAAAGACTACTTCTATTATCTCTGAACTTGCTCCTTTTATTTCTCAAGCCAAACGACAACAGCAATAAAAACACCGTCATTTTACTGCTTCCACTTTAGAAATGTAAAAAAGAATTGTTCCCTAGAATCAACAGGAGGCAGAGAATTAAGAAAAAAATCACCTTTATTCTGTGTTATCTACAGACGCCCAAGTAATGGTGTGTGAAGAGATGAGAGGTAAAACTTCAACTCGTCATCAAAAATCGCGCCATTTAAACTCGGTGGCACAAATGGCATTCATTATCAGTGATCCTAATGTTACAAATGAATTATAAATGTGTCGACTGTTTTATAGTAAAATATATTCCACGGTGGTTAGTATTTGTATTGCTGATAAAATTCAACCCATTGTGAAACATGGCAAAAATCGATATGGGTTAATAGTGTATTATAAAACTACATATGTCAACGGCTTGTGCTTGGAAGTACCGGCCACCCAGATCAGCACGGCCTTGGCACCAACATGGTCCCACGTGACTTACTAGTCACAGACCCTGACCACCACAGGACACACAGACCCTGGCTTGTTAGGACCATTTGGAGTCCTGGCCTCCAGCTGCTTTTCCCTGCTAGAGATCTTTACTTTCCTTCTGATTTGAGTTACTGAAAGCTGTGTCAAAGTTGTTTACCAGCTCTGCTTCACGAGCACGTGTTGCCTTGGCCTTGAGGATCAGAGGATGAGGTTTTCACCTGTTGGCCCACCTGACTGTGTTGGGTATATAAGCCCTTGTGGTGCTATTGAATAAAGGCCTTCTTACCAGTGACTAGAGGTCCGTGTCTCTCTGTCTGTGTGTTTCAGCCTCCAGCCCCTTGCCGGAAGCTCGGGGACCATGTAGTAGCGCATGGCAGACAGGCTTTGTGAGCTGCACTGGCTGAGTCAGAGTCACGGACTCAGAGATGGCTCTTGGCCTGGCCCTGGTCCAGATGGTACAATGGTACCTTGGACACCAACGTGGTCACAGTTCATGGCCCAGACCTTTCTAACAGATGGGCGTCCATCCTCCAAGAGGCACAACTTGAGAAACTTTCTCCAGCTTTCAAGGGTAAAGGAGCATGACAAAGGCTGTCTGCTCCAACACATCTTTTCCTGTTTTACTGAGGGGATAACGGGTGGGGGAAGGGAGGCTCCATCCAGTTCCTGTGCTCGGGTAGCCGCTCCCTGCTACACTGCCAGAAGAGGGCGCTGCAAGCCGAACCAGGAAAAAAAGTTTTCAAGTCCGCAGACGGTTTCTCGGAGTAGGACCTCTTGTAGCGGCTGTTGAACCCGCTTTCTGGCTGTTCATTGTTCAGTTTTTCTAGATATTGCAGAAGCAACTACGCTGTGCCCTTCCTCAGATTCACACCGGCTGAGTACTGATCCGCCTTCCCCCCCGCATCCGCTCCTCAGTGCTACTTCCCAGCTTCTGAGTCTTGACTGACTCAGTCACATCTCTTAGAGTGGATAGCTCTTCCTGCCGTCACTGACTGCCTAAAGCCAGTAAACTAGCTTAATTACTAGAAGTACCTTGTAAAAAAAAAAAAAGGAAACTTTAGAAACGGAGAGCTGTGCATTCTGGGGAAAGGCCCTTAGAGATGGAAGCAAAGCAATCGGGGAGATATATCTGGAAGACAAGGTGCAACAGAGATTACATGAAGGCCTTCGAAGCTAAGAGGGATGTCTGGGATGGACCCCCCTCGTGTCCTCAAAAGGAAGCAACAGTAGGAATATCTTCCTCTGGAGCGTCAGCTTCTAGAAATATCACTAGCAATTTATTCTGAGGCATGTGACTTATCTGGTGAGTCGATTTCTATAATATTTAGCCCACAAAGAAAGAACAACAGAAGATAGAAATTGTTCAATCCAGTCTAGTTTGGGGGATGAGGGGGTTTGTTATGATCACTTACAGGAATCTGGTGGAACGGGGCAATGCCATCACTGAAAAGCCCACCAGAGCAAGGGTGAGGACCCACAAAGGCTGTGCCACAATGTATGCTGTGCATCTTGCAGGCAGCTACAGCAACAGTCTTTTTTCCTCCTGCAATTTTTTTAATCTTGGGGAGAGGCCACCTGAATCTTGTGAGTTCCATGACCCTCTTGAACCTTGTGATCCCTCCCCAAAGAAACGTTTTAATCTAGAATTAACACCTACACAACATGACATGGTGTGACGTTTTACTCTGCGGGATTGTTTGAGGGCCTCCCCATCCAGCTAACAAATCACACAAGAGGATTAGTCTTTGTTATGAAGGCTCAGTGTTAGCGTGGCTTGTTTCTTGCCAGCCTTTCTTATCTTAAATTATCCCAACTATCTTTTGCCTCTGGGCTTTTATCTTTCTCTATTTCTGTATGCATTTCTTCTTTCTCTGTGGCTGGCTGTGTAGCCAGGTGGCTATCCCCTGCTGTCCTCTCCTTCTTCTCTTGCTCCTCTTTCTCTGTCTCTCAGAACTCTCCTTCTATTTATATTGTCTAGCTGTCAGCCATGCTCCTCCCTCCCTGTTGACCATTTATCTCCTTATTAGGATGATCATGTGTTCTAGACAGGCACAGTAACACAGCTTGACAGAGTTAAACAAATGCAGCATAAACAAAAGACATGAGACACTAGATGCCTATCATTTAAGCAGTCTAGTACATGATACGTTATTACAGAAACCTCTAGCGTAACAACACATTTGGTTCAGAATTTTATTCCTAGTTGACAATGCTTTAAAGAATTTTTTTTAAAAAAATAAATGGTGCACATTTAAGAGCAAATGCTACTATTATAGAGGGCTTGGGTTTGGTTCCCAGAACCCCCAGTAGGAGCTCACACCTGCTATAATCCTAGATCCAGGGGGACCAGACACCTCTGACGACCATGTGCGCGTGTATTCACAGGCACATACACACACAGACAGAGTAATAAGTGGCTTGACAACAGAGCCACACAGCCTGCTTTTGTTGCAAGCATTGTGTTCATCCTGTGTACATCACACTGTGCGATGGTTTAGTTGAACAAGAATGCAACCAGTCAGAGAAAAGCCAGTGATTTCCTACTGCAACTTCCCCCATCTGGGGATGATAGGAAGGAGGCAGCCTTCCAAAGCCCATCATGAGAGGCTCACATAGCATCCCTTGAATAATTAATCCAGAATATTGCCTAAAGCCACCCAGAACTAGCTAGACCGTGGACGCTATTTCCCTCTGCCTCTCTAAGATGAAAATTCTGGATCTGGGAAGAGAGATTACGGTGGTTGCTGCTGACCCTGGTGATCTTGAGTTCTAACCCCAGGGCCTAGATGGTGGAGGCAAGAACCAGTTCTGAAGCTGCCCTCTGCCCTCCACATACGCTTCATGTCTAGGACCCAGACACCTCTACATACAAGAAGCTCACATACACACAAACACACACACACAAACGTGCACAAATATGTACAAACACATACACAAACACACACATACACACAAACATACACAAACAAAACACACACACATACGCACAAACACACACACACAAAATGACTTTTTTATTGCTTAAATTCTTCCTAAAACTTGTATTTCTCCAAGCCTCCACCAATGTTAAGAATTAGCAAAAAAGAGATAAGGCTGTGATCCTGTTCAAAACAAAACTTTTACACAAAAATTCAAGATGCCTTCTAGAGAATGCTTCATTCTCCTGGACAAGTTGTGTTATTTCTAAAACTTTATTACATTGTGCTTTTAAAGTACTTCTATTTTTTGAGATTATAATTACATTATTTCTTCCTTGACTTTCCACTCTACAAACCCCCTTGCTCTCTTTCTGATTCATGTATTTAATGGTTGTGTTCCCAATGCAACCTGAAAATTCTTTTAATTCGTTTTACTATTTTTAGTAATCTCCTCCCTTGAATTTTAATAATACTAATAAAACCCCTCCAAGCTGGGTCACTTTCTTTAACACATTTAAAAAAAAAAACAAAAACAAAAAATACTGAGTTAGTTAACTTATTATTGCCTCCACTGGAAGATTATTTATTAATACCCAAGGCTTTCGGGGAAATTTTGCATAAGATTCTGATTTGTGCTCCACCCTATCCCTCCTCACATTCTTACTCATGTACAGCATTACTATTCAAGGTGTGTTTTGAAAATTTGGTATATAATTTGGTATTTCTAAAGAAAAAAAGTATGGCATAAAGCATAACTTTAGCCTCTTCTTGTACAGTTAATATGCAACTCTAAAATGATAATTCTAACAATGACAGACACTTGTACAACACAGTTCTCAGGCAGAATTCATGCAAAGTCTCATGATTAGTCAGTTTGAATGGATCTAAAATTAGTGTGAGTTGATTGGGAAGCCGGGAAGGCATGATTGCAGGGGAATAATTCTCAGCCCATTAGGGAGAAGGTTAAACCTTTTCCAGGTGGCAGGAGTTGTCAGCAGTCCCCAATCAATACAACTCCTCTGTTTTTAAGGTCTGCCAGACTCTTCCCAGATTGGGGAGCTACAGAAAATAATTCATGAAATACAAAACATCTTTATCAGAAGCAATACCTTCTCTTGGAAAACTGGACACTACCCATGGTGCATGCACCACCATGGTGACCACAGTTCTTAATTTGAAACTATTTCCTCTCAGGAAACATAACTATGGTGTGAGTTTCCCTACCATGAGTGAAGTGTTGGTTACTGCTGAGTCTTTCCTGGAGAGGGGAAAGCACCAGTGTCCTAGGAGGGGGTAAGCTTTGATCCTAAGGCATGAACTAAAACTAAATAAAGTGCATTTGTCCACTAGTAGGTTTTCATATGACTTTTCATTAGCCCTTTAATATTAGTTACTCCTCCTCCTAGTCCTTCCCCTACCTTGCCTTCCTACGGTCACCCCATTTAAGCCCCCATTATATTTTCCCCTTTACCTCTTTACAACTGTATTTCCCTTTCTGGAAGATCTATCTTACCAGTCCCTTTCTAGATCCCGAACCTCTGTGGTTATTTGGATTGGAACACACACATCTAAAGCTTAGAGTTAACATCAGTATATAAAAGAAAGCATGGAATTTGTCTTTTCTGAGTCTGGGTTACCTGGGTTACTCATTCAGGATGGTTGTTTCTAACTCCATCCATTTAGCTATATACTTCATAGTTTCAAGTTACTTAACAGCTGAATAGTATTCTATTTTGTGTAAATGTACCACCTTCTCGTTATCTATTCATTAGTTAATAAACATCTAGGCTGTTTCCAATTTCTGGCCAATTATGAATAAGGCAGCAAAAAACATGGATGGTCAAGTATCTCTGTTGTAAGATATGGAGTCCTTTGGGTACATGCCTAAGAGGGGTGTAGCTGGATCCTGTGGTAGGTCGTTTTTTAGGATCTGCCACCATGCTTCCCACAGAAGCTTGGCTAGGAACTCAGCCCCACTCCTCCCATTCCAAACCCCACCCTCTCAGAAAGCCCGCCAAGGGTTGACTCCTCCCCCTAGCTACTCAAGACTTTACCTACTGAGTATTTAAGGCTCGGCTCCTTAACCTGTCTCATGATTTCTCTTCTGCTTTCTTCTCCGAGAGTACTTTACTTATTGCACTGGCGGAGAAACCCACTAGCAGGGACTTCAAAAATACTTATCACATATTACCGTCTTTAAAAGTAGCACATATAAGAAAGCATTATAAGCAGGTCATGAAGGCAATTGGATGGTTTCTGTGTAGGTGGTAAGAGATTCAGGCAAAGCTTGGCTGTCTGTCCAGAAAGAAATTCCCCCAAAAAGAGAGCAATTACAATGGGGAAAAAACCACGGTGACACTGTCCTCTGTTTTAACCTCCGATCTAGTAGAAAAAGAGGAAAGAAAGAAAAAAGAGCGGCAAGTGTTTTTGATTGCCTTTGTGTTTGCTGGCGGGATACAAGACAAAGAGTACAGATTAGATCAGTGTTAAAATTGTCTTCCTGGGATTAAAGAATTTGCAGCCCATGGGAAGAGTCGACAGCAAGGCGAGAGTGAAGTGGAAATGATGGAAGTGGCCCTGCAACAGACCTTTTATACAAAGACAGGAAGCCTCCGCTGAGCGTGCAGACGGGAGACTTAATCATAGCCCAGGAAAGGAAGCTAGGCTAACCCAGAAATGCTACCCATTCAACTACCTTAGCGTGGGAAAGGTTTTCCACAAACGAAGAGCCCTTCAGCCTGAACTTGTGAAGCTGTGGGCATGGACCAGTCTGGATGCCATAGAAACAGAGAAGAACATCATAACCACTCATTCCTTCAAAGGGATGACTACAAAGACTACAGAGCCTGAGGAAACAGGAGGCAAATCAGTCCCTGAGGCTCTGGCTCATAAGAGTCATTAAAGACATTGATAATTATTCCATTGAGTTCCCTATGAATATCAGGGACTGGAAAACAATTAAGGAATTGCAAGCACTTCTGAGAGAGCTGGGAATGCAAGAGGAAATGTTTAATGCCCAATTCACTCGGTTGCCTAGGACCATGTTCACAAGACAGTTGAAAAAGACTCTAATTATCAGGGTCTCGGGGATCTTTTGTGGCTTTTCTGAGCCCCATGAGAGGATGAAATGGTCACAGGTAAAAGAAACTTCGGCAGGCCTATTTCTGAGTAGCTTAGTCTGGAATATGAACCAAGTTGGGATGAGAAAGGACGAGAGAAAGGAAAGCCAGCAAAAGGTGTTTATCCAGGCCATTTGAAGACAGCAGTGGTAAGATAAATTGAAACACAATTCCTACTGGGGGGAAAAAATGACAGAAAGCCAAACACTGTAATAGTGAGCTTCTCAAAAGACTTTAGACTAACCTGAGAAACATTTCACAGATGGTATAAAAATTAAATTCTGCAAAGGAAGATTAATTTTGTTCTAGAGTATACACTAATCTCCTCAGATGCTGGCTTTGTTGCTTCCTTGCAAGAAAAGATACTGGGTGGTCTGTATTGTTGGTGTTTGAGAAATATAACTTTGTTGGAATACATATAACTAATACTATTTTCCAATCTGGAGCTTGCTGATCACATCAAATGTATTTTACATGCAGACGGAATTTATTTTGGTGGTGTCCGACCTGTCTCTTAGGGTCTTTTGTGTTTTCCGCATCATCAAATGGATTTGTTTGTACCCATGTTCCCTGTAAGGATTTTTCTACTTTTTCATTGACAAGGTTCTTAGAAGTTCCATGGATTCCTGAGGCTTGGTATGGGGACAAGATACAGACGTTCCATTTAGAGCTGAGCGCTCCGTAGTCTCTCAGTCTCTGCAAGAGGTTGTGGGCCTCTGTATTAATCATGTACTCCATTAAACATAACTTTCCCTGGCGAGTCTTGAGAGACACACTAATCTATAGGTATAAAGATAAAAACGTGAGTAATAGGTTTATTTATCATACTAATATTAGGTTTACTCCTAGGGCCTATGATGCAGCCACTCATAGGATTTTTACCAGTATCAGGAGTGGTGAATGATGGTATGGAATAGTAATTTCTGTTTATGACAAGGCCACTGAACATATGACCTCACAGTGGCTGTGACTACATACACAAGACAAGCAAAAACCAAGTCAGCCAAAATCCAACATAGATGACAGAGGGTATCATGAAGCAATGATTTTATATAATAATAGTTTAAAGAGGATTTTGATGATTGCGCACATTATGGTAATAGATTATGATAGAGGTTAGTGTAATAAAAATTAACATAGATAAAGGTAGGATAACAAGCTGTCCCTGCCTCTGGTAAAGCAGAGGCTGCAACAGATAAAAAGTAAAACAAGGAAGTGTCATGCAGCAAGAACACATGAGTTTCTATTGCGGAGTCATACAGGCTGGGGCTTAGGTTAATGATTAAGAAGACAATCGAGTCCCAGTACCCCATCTAAATTTAAATTCTCCTAATCTTAACCATGTAAGGGAAATGGAAAACATGTTTTTTTTTAACCTTTATTCATTATAATCGTTCACTTGTAAAGTAGAATGTAGCCGTATTTAATTTTCATACTGCCTGACAGATTTTGTCGGGATATATAAGCTGTAGAGGAAAAATGAAGTTAGAAGACAAGAAGAAAAAGATGGAAAGAAACCATTAAGTAAATGTGTAAATGTCTTTTCTCTTGCCCCCTCAGATAAAAAGACTCCGTCGATTGTCTTCAACAATCAACATGCACTGTTGGAGACTGGCCCTCACGGCAGTGGTATCTTTTCAATGTCTGTAAAGAATTATATTGAAATTTTGATGGGGATGGGATTTAATCTGTAGATTTTGGTAGGATGGATATTTTTGCTTTGTTAATCCTACCCTATAGTGATATTTTGTTTATGTTCTAGCAAATAAAGCTTGCCTGAACATCAGAGCACAAAGATAACCACACTGGTCAGTCATACAGGCCAGTCAGTGATCTGCTGGGTATGGAGCCCAGGAGAGGGAGACTGAAGTAGGTTTCCTGCTGCGGGGCTGGGGGGTTGGGTCTCAGGAAGAGTAGGAAACTTCTGCCCTTGGCCTACTTGTTGCCCAGGGAGGAGTGACCTTCAGATTAGCAGGGATGCTTGCTGGGGTGGAAAAAGCAACAGGTGGGCAAGTTAGAAGGGAAAGATCTGTGGGATCCATAAGAGATGGGAGCAGGGGGCAGGGAAGGCTGCCACAGGTGTTCTGCCATAGAGCTGGGGATGAGGCTGGGGGAGGTGGAGCTGGGGAAACAAAGGGAGAAGAGAAGGTCTGCAGGTAGCCTAACTGGTTTTCTGGTGGGTATGCAAATCCTATATATTTAAGGTCTTCTCTTTTTTTTTTTAAATCGGAGGATGGAATGAACAAATGTGGGAATTAAACATGAAAATTGGTCAGTCGCAGAGTTCCAGATAATCAACAGCAATGATAGTTTGTTCCTCTATGATAGGAAAGGACCCAGGTGATTTCAAATAGGACAACATATAAAACCGGAAACACTGGGTACTGACTAGAAAAGAAGAGATGGGAAAAAGTAGTGCCAAGAGTGATTCCAAGTTTCTGTGCTATGTAATTGAGCCAGAGGTGGCATTAGTGACTAAAAGAGGCGCTATAACGTGGAAAGGGGGCTAGGACACTAGATGTTGATATAATGAGTCATGTTTTAGGTAGATGTTGTATAATGTGCCTCTAAGACATTTATAAGCAGGGATTTAATGGAAACCCTCATGTAGTCTGAACTTTCTTCCATCTCCTTTTGACCATTTATTTCTGTAGTTCACATATGTCCCACAGTGATCCATGTTATATCTTTCTTTGCTTTAATTGGTGAAAAGAAAATGTATGGTGTATGTTCCTATGCAATCCAAAATACTCAACCTCATACAACGAAGCGTCAGAACAATGCGGGAATCCCGAGCCTTGCAAAGAAGCAAGTTAACATTATTGAAATCGAGAGACTAATCACCAAGAATCCAGGAAAAATTGCACTCACTTGTCTTGCAGACAATAATGATCAAATGGAGATGGTTCAGGAAGAACGCCTGCAAGTGAACTCGGCCACAGAACTATAGTAGCCGGAAGAATGGAAGCATTAAGTCATCTCCTACTTACCTATAATATCTCCTAATCATCATCATCATCACCACCACCACCACCAGCATCAAAATCTGTTCTCTGCAGTTAGCTGCTTAAGCCTCTTCCCATTGTGTTTCTTCCTTGTCTCAAAGGCTCCAAATGAATCTCCTTCTGAGCCAGAGGAAAGGCCAATGTCTTACCCTGAGCTAAACACCATATCCACCTTCTGTTGGTGACTCCCCTTCCCCATCATTCTTTCTATCATTCAGAACATCTTGTGAATGCACACAATAGACACCCTCAGCGACCCTCAAATCTGCCCAGCTTCCACTGGTTTCAGAGCATTTGTACTGTAGTTTCTCCTTCCTGCAACCCTCCCTTCCACATGTGACTGGCTCATCCCTTCCCTCACATTTGCTGAACACCTTGCTCGGATCTTTTCAAGGGAGTATTTTCCTGATTCCATCTCCATGTGCATATTCATCTCCACACCACCCATCACCACAGCTACTTGCAATTCATTCATTCTTTCTCCTCCCACCACCCATCAGTATCTAACAGACACACTCCTTTAGGGCAATGACTTCTCTTGTTCTGGTACAGGGGAAGTCCCAGAATATAATATGTTCTCAATGCATTATTGGGTGAGTGAGTGCCGGGTTCCTGAAACCGCAGACTGAGATGGCAGGTAACCTAAGCAGCAATGCATGTAGCTTCTGACTTTGTGCTGTTTTGGCTTTTTGAGGGGCCCACTACCCAGCTCCCCAATAAATCACATGCAGAGGCTTATTCTTAGTTATAAATGCCCAGCCTTAGCATGGCTTGTTTCTTGCCAGTTTTTCTTAAATTTTCCTGACTCTCTTTTGCTGAGGCACCGGCCACGCCCGTCTGTGCTCTTTGTGCCACCATAGAGTTCGTGAACAGGGCAAGGGGCTGGAGATTGAAACACACAAGCACACAGAGACAGAGAGAGACACGGGTCATCCTTGATACAGGAATGCTCCAAGAATGCCCCTTTATTCTGTCCAGGGGCATCTTATATAGGGAAAGCCATGCTCCAGCCAAATGCACCAGAAACCATTCCCCTGCTATTGGAACTCCTGAGGATCTCGTGCTCAGAGCAGCTGTAGGCACTCAGATCAGGGGAAATCAAGTTGTTTACAAGAAATTCGGGATCTGGGGGCTCACTGCTCCCAACATTTTGCCTCTGGGCTTTTATCTTTCTCTATTTCTGTATACCTTTCTTTCTTACTCCGTGACTGGCTGGGTGGTTGGCCTCTGTGGTCCTCCTCTCTGTGTTCTCTTCCTCCCAGATTTCACCTTTTATGTATACTCTCCACTTGCTAGCCCCACCAATCCTTGCTCCTGCCTTGCTATTGGTCATTCATCTCTTTATTTGGATCATCAGGTGTTTTAGACAGACACGGTAACAGCTTCACAGAGTTAAACAAATGTAGCATAAACTAAAGTCATACTGGAAAATAATATTTCCCAACAGCGCTGTTTTCATATGAAAGCTTCATATTGTGTATGGTCTTTCAGTTGTTATTTCCCTTTAGGTCCTCTAGACCATAGCTCTTTTTATTTACTTTTTTATCAGAGAAAGAAAAGGGTGTGAATCTTTGCTCTGTGCCGTTGTTCCACTTCTTGATTCCATAGCTCGCTGGTTCTCATACGTTATACACTTCTAGATTTAAGGTCTAATACCATAGCTCTAATAGCCTCACTATTATCCACCATGTTCTACCAATAAAAGCTCACCAATTCAGTTGTGTAAAGAGAATGGTCATTTCCCAAAACCTGCTCATAGGGTTGGGTCATTCTCCTACAAAACAGCAGATGTTGATCATCCGACAACATCCTGACTCTCAATCTACACTCGCCTGAAGTCAGGCAGAGAAAGGCAACAATGGTATACAGGATTATGTTCCAGCTACCTCAGGTCAAAGGACATAATTAATTCTGCTTCTTGTCCACTGAAACATCTGCCTGAAGTGCAAGTCACATTGAAAGCATTTGCCCAGAGCCTCTTTGCTCATATGTTCGTAAATATACGTGTACACTCAAATGTGCTGGAGTGTTTGTGTGAGTGTGTGTGTGGGGGGGGGCAGAGTTTGTCTTCCACAATGGATCATTATTTTTTTGACGCAGGATCTCTCACTGAACCTGAAGCTTGCCAAACTCCCTAGGCAGGATAGTCAACAAAACCTGGAGCTCTTCTTATCTCCCCTTATACAGTGTTGTGATTACAGGCCATGATGCAGCATCTAGCTTTCCCATGTGTAGTAGGGGTTGAACTCAAGTCCTCATGCAAACTCTTTAGTGACTGTGCCATCTCCCCAAGCCCTGGAACAAGTGAAATTATTTCTCAGTTATTAAAAGTTCTTTACTCAAGCCCCATATTCCTCAGCTTAAGGGAAAGTCCGTTCAGCTCTGCCCTGATTCCCCATCGTGGGGAAGGAAGTGTAACCTTTAAATGAGATACCTGCTCAGGTGGTCACTCAAGTTGTTTCTTCTTTACATTTAATTTAAAACTTTCCATAGAGACTTATGTATGCAAAACCATACACCAATAATAGCTTAAAATAACATGGAGCAAAATAGTTTATACAATTTCAGTTCTTCATATAAAATTTCATAATAACTCAGAGAAAGGTGTACTATGAATAACTTTAAAAAAATAAAAAGTACCTAATTGGGTTAGAATTTTCTGACACTGTAAACAGCAAAGACTGCTGTGGTTTAATGTGTACCCTAAGACCCATGTATTGGAAACAACCCCGAATAAAACAATATTGGGGAGAGGGGATGAGGAGAGTTATTCTGCCATCACACACATGATGTCCTTACGTAAGACATCATAATTGTAGAGGTTGGTTAGTTACCGAAGTGAGTTAGATTGTCACTATCTCACTCTTGCCTTCTCTAGCTCTTCCCATTGAAACACAAATGGTGTTGCTTGAACGGCCCTGACCAGAAGCCATAGTCTGCTGTGAGGCTTCCCAAACTTAAACCATGAGCCAGATATGTCTCTGCTCTTTAGAAATTATCCAATGTAGGAACAACACGGTAGTTAATAGTGAGTAGCGCCCAAGTGCAGTTTCTAAAACCCAGGTAGGGAACCTCACAGCCACTCCCAGTAACCCACCTTCAAGTAAGAGTAAAGAGTAAAGGACAAAACAAGAGATTAAAAACAAATAGGAAACAGTAAAGTTTGACGTTCTTTGGCTATGAATGTTCCATGAACAAAGATATAGAGCATCACTGCACTGCAGCATAAAACGTTTCAGAATGGAGGCCTTCAGTGTCAGCAATTTGTAACATTTTGGAAATGAAGTATTCAGGGCTATACATGTTATTTTCCAATTATTTGATTATCAAACTTAAAAAAAAAACTTTTGTGAGCTCACTAAAATGGAGTGGTTTCTGATTTAGAAAAATGACAGTTTCGAGAAAGAGCTATAAATGCTTAGTGTATACATTAAAAGCTTTCTGATTCATTCAACTGTTCATATTTATATCATTCTGTTACTCAGGTTTATTGCCTGGTCAAGCAGTAGGTGAATGATTTGAAAGGTCTATTCGTTCTCTGCTTTTCAAAACCTTTCTCCTCATAGAAAACACAATGTTGGAGCAGCTAGGGTTTGTGTAAGGCCCTGCTCGGCAGATCTTTGTGTGCTTTGGAAAGCACAGAGGAAGCTGCAAGAGCACAGATTAGCTCACAAGTCGAATTGTCTCTCACCTTCTCTTTCATAACTGATGCAGCAAATGGGAACATGTAGTTGTAGCAGACTGCAAATCTATGGCTTACAAAAACTGCACAAGGAAGGGAGGGAGGCATTTGCCCCATGATAAGTTATGCAAATGGACTTTCTTGAAGAGAATGTTATCAAAGTCAGATGATAACAAATAACTTTTTAATACACGTGCATGACAATGATCATCCTTTCAAATATGTTCTGATCCAAATACTTGCACTGCTATACTACATGATTATAATACCTGAGGTTAAACACATTTCAAGAAGTTTCTATCTAGATGACATATAGTAACACAAACTCAAGTTTAGCTTTAAGGTTTTTATCTCCCCCCCCTCATTTTCTCTGCCTAATTTTAAACTTTAACTTTATTGCAGATTCCAGAACATACTCAAACATGCTTGCTTATAAGTACTTAGAACACATTGATTGGACCATGTTAACCTTTCTCTTTGGCCAGCTTTCATATCTCTTAAAATGCTTCTTTGATGAGAGCCGTGTTCCTTTGAAATACACTTTTTACAAACATCCCCACACTGAAGGTGGATTTTGTCATTGTGTCAGTGACCATTTTATGAATATAGATTCTCCATCAGCAGGAGGGGGTGGAAATGTTACTTCATTTAATCAGTGCTCTCCCTAAAGAGATTGGGAATCCCCAAATTTAACCTACTCAACAGTATTTCTTTGAATTCAATCTGGTTTTGAGGTGTGTAGAGATGTCTGTGGCTGGTCTCAGACTCTGATGCGGTATTAAACTGGTCACTTCCTGAGATGGGGTAGTGCGACAGCCATTTCCCATAGTTTTCCCATTAGTAGCCTCAATCATCTTCTCGGTGGATTTTACAGTTACCTTTTTATAACTGATTAAAGTATCATTGAAACAATCAACTTTTCCAAAGCCACATAGTAATATAAAAGGATGTAAACACTGTGTGTGTTGAGAAAGAGAGAGAGAGGTTGCAAGAGAAAGGTTGCAAGTCCCTTAGCCTTTTTACAAGTATTATCTAACGCCTTATAATATCAAACTGCTTCTAAATCAAACTTAGAGTTTTGATTTTCCAAAAATAGTAGAATTTAATTTAAGAAAAATCTAAATATTATCATAATAATTTGACCTTGAAAAAGTAATAAAATTCATAGTATTAAAAGTAAAAGTGATTTCTCTTTCCTTCTCTAACCTTCATGCCGAAATAAATTTAGAAAAATAAGAAATAAAATGCCAAATGTCTCTATAAGATTTTTTATTTTTATTCTTTCCTGTGTGAAAAAAATCTTTAAAACTAAGCATTGTGGCTCATGTCTTTACTCCCATCAATATTGGCAGACTTTTGTCTACCCAACAATGTTGGTAGAGCAAAAGACTCTTAATCTCAGGTTCGTGGGTTCGAGCCCCACATAGGGTGCCAATCTGTTGACAGAGACTGTTCATTTTCCAACTGCCCAGACCTGAAATAATCACTCAGAAAATAAATTAATTAAAATATTGCTTGGCCAATCACTTAAACCTATTGCTATCTAGCTCTTATATCTTAAATTAGCCCATTTCTATTATTTTATATTTTACCATGAGGCAAAGAAAGGTTCCTGCTGGTGGCTTGTGTCTTTCTCCTCCAGGGGCCACATGGTGTCTCACTGACTCTGTTGTCTTTCTCCCAGTAGTTTAATTTTCCAACCAAGCTCTATTCTGCCCTATCATAGGCTAAAGCTCTTTTTTTATTCATTAGCCAATAAAGAAACACATATACAGAAGGACTTATATCACATCCGTTTGGATGCTGAGGCAGAAGGATTGTCTTACAAAGTAAGATATTCTTTCTCTCAAAAAAAATTAACAGATATTCTTCAAAGTTGCGAAAGTTCAAAGACTAATTCACTCTTAAAGATTCATAAAGATTTGAAAAGTAAATCAGATTTTAGCAATTTTCTCTATGTACACGTGTTCACACCTCCTAACGTCCTGTTTATTAATTTGTGTCTGATTTGCTTATTACTCTTTATATAGTAAAATTACATTGTTTTTCCTTCCAGACTGAGTTTTAGTTCAGACAAATCTGATATTTGTCTCCTGATGTTTTACACCCTTAAAAACCATTTGAAGCTCGTCCTCCAGAGGGCAGTATGAGCGTGTCAATGAACATCTGCTGAGCAGAACTTATTAGAAATCAAAACATGACATTTAAGGCTGCTAAATAGCGAGAAAATAATGCCTCCTAAGTCCCTGTTTCCTGTGTTTTCTTTAATTCTGATGGAAAAAGCCACAAGCAGACTACCTTATAATTAGAATCCTACAGAAGTGAAAGACATTTTGTCATGATAGTGGCTGACAGAAGCTGATAGGTGGATGTGTATGAAGTCCCTCTGAAACCTTTCTGGGCTGGCTCACAGTCACTAAACTAAGGCCCTTCTTAGGCAGTCCAAGATGACATCCTATATCTCAGGCCATTTCATCCTCACCTTCAGGCTGGGCTTTTCTTATGTCACTTCATACACAGCAAATTTTATTGTTGGGATCATTTGGAGTCCTGGCCTCCAGCTGCTCTTCCCTGCTAGAGATCTTTACTTTCCTTCTGATTTGAGTTACTGAAAGCTGTGTCAAAGTTGTTTACCAGCTCTGCTTCACGAGCACGTGTTGCCTTGGCCTTGAGGATCAGAGGATGAGGTTTTCATCTGTTGGCCCATCTGACTGTGTTGGGTATATAAGCCTCTGTGGCTTCTTATCAGTGACTAGAGGTTCATGTCTCTGTCTTTGCCATCTGTGTGTGTTTGTGTGTTTCAACCTCCAGCCCCTTGCCTGAAGCTCGCAAACTGTATGGTAGTGCATAGAGCGCAGACAGATGTTGTGCGTTGCATTTTATGAGACTATTTTTATCAGCTTAATGTGTCCCTGCTCTGCTAAAGTATTTGACATCAGTGACTGCTTCATAACTAATGGCTAGAAATTGGAATGTGTAAATCAACACTTAGTATGTTTCAGTTTTTGTCAACTCATTCAAACTGGAGTCACCTGGGAAGAGCAAACATCAGCTGAGGAATTGCTTCCATCAGACTGCCCTGTGGGCAGGTCTGTGGGGCATTTTCTTGACCAAGTATTGACTGGAGAGGGTCCAGCCCCTGTCATTGGTCCTGGGTTTTATAGGAGGACAGGTTGAGCAGGGGAATTCCATGGGGAATAAGCTAATAGACAGAACTCATTGAGTTCTTGCCTCCATATTCCTGAGGTGAGCCCCTGCCCTGACTTCCCTTGAGGATGGACCATAACCTGTGAGCTACAATAAGCCCTTTCCTCCTACCACCCCGTAGCTTTTGCTCAGTGGTTTATTACAGCAACAGAGAAAGAAGAAAAGTATGCTAGGTAGATAAATACATATGATCATGGATGAGTATAGGATATCTCCAACAGCCTTCCTGGAATAAGAAGTTCAAATGTCTGTACAAATATATCACTGAGTTGACAGCAAGTGAAAATGTTTTCCCAAGGACAGAAAGTGTTCAACCCTATGAAAGGGGAAAGATAAACACCAACCCAGGTACCACCCTTCCATCTACAAGAGTGATCTGCCTACAAATATCCTGCTACAATAGTGGCACAAAGCGTGTGATTTGAAATAAGGCCCACTCTAAGATACATGATCCTTACTGGATGCTGCTTGGGTGGCCAAGAACCCGAGGCTAAATAAGCCAGGGTATAGTTGATTTATTTTTTCTCTCTGGGGGCCTGCTGCTCAGCTCCCAAATAAATATACAGAGACTTATTCTTACTTATCAATGCCTGACCTTAGCTTGGCTTGTTTCTAACCAGCTTTTCTAATTCAAATTATCTCTCTTTAACTACATTTTGCCTCTGGAAATTTTCCTTTTTTCTATCTATCTATTTTCTTTCCTTCTTACTCTGTGACTGACTGGGTGGTTGACCCCTGCCCTCCTACTCTCTTTCTCCTTTTCTCACGCCTCTCTCTTCTCCCAGTTTCCCCTCCTATTTTCTCCTCTGTGCCCACCAGCACCACCTAATTCTCTCTTTTGCCCCACTATTGGCTGTTCAGTTCTTTATTAGACCAATCAGGTGCTCTAGTCAGACAAAGTAGCACGGCTTCACAGAGTTAAACAAATGCAGCACAGAAGAATGCAGCACATCTTTGCATCATTAAACAAATGTTCCACAGCATAAAGGAATGTAACACATCTTCAACTAATATTTTCCAGCACCAGGGACATAAAGTAAATCAAATACTATGGTTCTGCTGAAGAAACATATCAATCCAATGACTCCTAATGACATTCTGTATACTCATAGATCAGTGCCTTGTTCAGCCACCATCAGAGAAGCTTCCTCCTGAAGCAGATGGGAACAAACCCAGAGACCCACAACCAGACAATGTACAGAATGTGAGAGAGACCTTGGAACATTCACTCCTCAAACAGGATGTCGCCATCAAATTCTCTTCTCGGAGCTCAGGGAACTCTACAGAAGCAGAGGTAGAAAAGCTGTAAGAGCCGTTGCAGATGGAGGACGCGAGGAGTCAGGGCTTCTAGACCCGACAGGACTGGCACAAGCATGAACACACAGACACCGAGGTGGCAACAGGTTAGGACCAGGGTGAGAGATGGAAGAAGTGTTGTTTATACCTCCTCCAAGACACTTATAGAGCACAGCGGCTCATGGGACAAAGTCAGATCTCAAGTTGTGAGTCTGGAACTAACTACGGGTATATACAGGTGGACCTTTATTGCTAACTCCATTTTCTGTGGTCAGAACACCAAGAGTCATTAGAGGTCCTATTTGCACAGGCACAGCACAGGGTCTTTGTTGTGACTCAGTCTTCACACGTGTTCCCTTCAGCACGTCCACCTTGTTTCTTAGCAGCCTGTCCTCAAGGGGTGCTGAAACGGGAAGGTGTCCGAGAGTGTCAGATTCCTCTTCAAATAATGATGCCTTTGCCATGACAGCATCATGGGTTCTGTCAACTCTCCTCCCTGAAGATGTTTTCCTGCCATCTTTTACTGAAATTAAACAGCCCGAATGGAGCTAAAGGCACACTAATCAAAATGACATCCTGTCACACACTGGGATGAAGAAATTGATTTTCTTCTTTAGAATAAAAATATTAAATCAGACTCTTGCTCTGTTGCAACTTCCCAAAAGTATATCCGGAGATGAATGGGCACAACCCAACACATGCAGGTGCAAATATGCTCAGCCAAGTGCACCTTGCAGAAACATTTTCAGGCATATGTCATTCCCACCAAGACAGGAAAGGTTCACTGTAATCAAAGCTTGAATTTTAAAAAAGTAAAAAAAAGTATAAATCTATGCAATATGTAATTTAGAAAATGTTGGAAACATGATTTATTATTGCGTGAGTTTTTGACATATCAATTCATGTAAGTTTATCTAGGGGCATAAGAAATTGATTCTAGGAAGAAAAAAATAATTAAATATCTTTTCTAAAAATAATGAGATGAGCAATTCTGCTCCACTGTTAATGTACCAGGCAGTTTTAACATTTAAAAGCTTTGAGCATAGGAAAGAGAATGCTTGTTTTTGAGCCTGACTTTGCAAAAAGACTTGCATAGACTGAATTCATGGAACCAAGGACTTTGACCCCAGAGGGAGCCTAATGTGTTTGTCTTCATTCAAACTTACACCTTCAATCCAGTCCAGTAGTTCTCAACCTTCCTTTTGACAGAGACTGCTCATTCATTTCCAACCACCCAGACCCCAAATAATCACACAAGACTATATTAATTAAATCACTACTTGGCCAATAGCTTATACATAATTCTAGCTAGATCTTCATCTTACATTAATTCATCTTTATCAATCTGTTCATCACTACAAAGTTGTGGCTTTCCTGAAAGTTCCTGGCATTTCTCTCTTCCTGCAGCTGCATGGTGTCTTACTGACTTCACCTTCTTTCTCCCAGCATTCAGTTTAGTTTTCCCGCCTAGCTCTATTCTGCCTATCACCAGCCAAAGAAGCTTCTTTATTCATTAATCAATAAAAGGAACACATATACAGAAGGGAATCTCACATCACCTTCCTATTTAGTACAACCCTTTAGTACAGTTCCTCGTGTGTGGTGACCCCCCCAACATGAAATTATTTTCATTTCTTCTTCATAACAGTAATTTTGGTAAGGAATAGTGTCTCAGTTCCTAAGACCATTGGATGTGAACGTTTTCTGGTGGTCATGACCCACAGGTTGACAGCCACTGCTCCGGTCTTTGCTCCTGTTTGTTTGTGGAGCTCCACATTAAATCTTTACCTGCCTCAGGACTTCTGTCATCATCATTGCTGTGACTCTCCAAAGTAGTCTTGTAAAACTTGCCCAAGTGTCTGGATCTGTATCATGGTTCAAATGCCATTTCCTTAGACATGTTTACCCTGACCACACTTGTGACTATAGATGTTGTTCTACAGTGAGCCTGTACTTCTGCCAAATACTTAGGCTCACAATGAACAGAGTTTTTGATACAGGAAAGAAATAGGAAAATTCCTGGCTTAATAACTTGTTCAGAATGTGAAAGATTTCCAGTGGAGATGAATCTATTTCAGGTTCTGTGTTTTCTTTTCTTTTTCTTTTTCTTTCTTTTTTTTTTTTTTGCTTTTTGTTCTGTTTTCTGAGAGAGGAAGGGCGTGAAGTTGAATGTATAGGAAAGTAAAGACAGTTCTGCAAGGAGTTGGAGAACAGATACGAAAACAACTGAAGCATTTTGTATGAAGGTAAGACAATAGACATGCTTATTATAAGACAAATATAACAAAACAAGCAAATAAGTACTGGGTTCCCTTATGAAAATTAGTACCTAGACAACACAGAACAAAGACATGCTAAAAGAAAAACCTCTTCTAAATTGTATCAATTTTATTAAAAACTTCTAAAATGATAATGCCTTGTATTATTTGGGGGTCTTGAAGCTTTGCTTTGCAAATATATTTAAAGTCTTCTGTAGAGGCTCTACCTACTGGAGCCTTCAAGGCACATTATTCACCCACGTACGAATCAATTAGACAAAGATTCCAGACTTTCAAGATGGAGTACTAGAGCCCCTACTGGAAACAAATTGCATCGGGATGATCATAGTTCTCTTTTGTCAACTGATGAGTCTAACACGGAATTATTATTGGTTCCCCCAAATAACCATGAAGTAGTTATCATCTGTAATATACTAGCCCCATAACCGAAGATATGCAAGCATGATACAACCAGGGTGTTAGTCTCTTGTAGACGAAAGTACTAGATGGTAGAAGAGAAGAGGGTGCTATGTGGAAACCATCTAATCGTTCAATGTCTAGGGCTGATGAGGAAGTGACATCCATTAAAGTTCTCAGAAAACATAACTACAGGAGTGATAATACTGAATTAGAGCTGGTGAAGGAAGATGAGATGGGAATGAAATAAAATAAAGGAAAGAGGAAGGTTCTTTCCGATATGTCTTAGAGTTTGATTTTTTACACATGTAAGCATTCATAAAATAACATCTTACCCCTCTCGAAAAGTAAATTGAGGTAAATCTTGTTTATGTCATGACTTATTTAATATTTACATTTATGCAAACATACAAATTGTACATTATATTTACACCAAGACACAACATTCACCTCTTTATCTCTTGGACACAATGATTGCCAAATTTAGGCAAAGAAATTCCTCTAAACTGTCATCTTTTCTCTTGTGCCCTCTCAGGCTCTGATCAGAGCTGTGCTTTCTTCAGAAGTATATAATTTCCTGCTAACCAGGGCCTATTATTTTAATACCCCTACTTGAGCCAAACTCATATTCTGGTGCATGAAAATTAGTCTAGCTAGAAAAGAGGGAATATTTTATGTAACAAAAGCATGTTCTCAATTAATATTAGAAAAAGGTCACAGATGTTATCAATTATGAATTTTTAAATGTAATAGTACAGATAAATGCTTAGGCAATTTTGTAAGTTCAAGGTTAAAGGGATTATTTTTTTTTAATTCCACTAAGAAACAAAGTTTATATTTAGAGTCACAGAACAGGAGGAAATCTTTTGATGTCCTTGGCACTCATATCCAACAGTTTCCATATTTTCCTCTTAATAATTCAACCAGGAAATACATTCTAAATTTCTGTTCTTATAATGCAAAGTGCCTAGAGGTGTTTAATTGGATTTATTTTGGTCCTAGTAGCACATAAAGTAAAAATTGTGTCCTTACTGATCTTATCTAGTGTTTTAGTTAGGTTTATGTTTTTCTGTGATAAAGCGCCACAGTCAAAAATAACTTGGGGAGTAAAGGGTTTATTTGACCTTTTAATTTCATATCAATATCCTACCCATCATTGAAGGAAGCCAGGGCAGGAACTAAGGTCAGGAACCTAGAGGCACGGACAGCAGCAGAAGTCATGGATGAACACTGCTCAATGGCATGCTCCTCCTGGTCTGCCCAGTCTGCTTTCTTCCATCATCTAGGACCTAGGGATAGCACCACCCACAATGGACAGGACCCTCTCACAAACATCATTAGTCACAACAAAATGCATCACAGGCTTGTCTCCAGGTCAATCTTATGAAACGTTTCTTTCCATTGAAGTTGTCTACTCTCAGTTGAATCTAGCTTGTGTCAAGTTGACTGAAAGCTAGCCAGCACATCAAACTCCTCTAAGGAGTTCTGAATAGACAAGCTATAATTAGTATAGACATGAAGCTAAGCTGACTTGACAACAAAAAAGTGCAGGTTTAAAATGGAAGTGCTTTAAGCTAGCTTCAGTTATAAGAAAATGTTGCTTCTTAGCTATATAAAAACAAGATCAGAATGAGCTTACATTTCTATACATTCCTTAATTACTTCTGTATGTTATTTAAAATTTACATAATTTAATAAATGGAATTCACAAATGTTAGCAATAAACAAATATAACAGACTTCCCATGATATTAAATAAAAATAGTTTTCTGATTTACTCAATCCTAAGTACACTACAATTATTACATATACATATATATTAACTAATAGTATATATTTAGTTTATTATTGAAGGAAATCTTTATTAAAACTACAATACAGTGTTATTGCTACTATATTCCTTTAACATTCATATTGGTTGATCCAGTATGTTTCCTATTAACTTTTTAAATCATTTAATGTAATCTGCCTTACATATGAAGTACGCTGCACAGAAATCTGACCAATTGTACCACTGTTGCTTCATTTGAACTCATACTTACTAAATATGAGTAACATATCCCACCTCAGCCTAGGGTAAGAAGCAGGTATGTTATTTAAGAAGTTTTCCTTGCTCTAATAGAAAAGACTAAAATGTAAAAATGTCTTACAGGGTTATAGCAGGTGTATACACCATGGCAAAATATGCAAGCAGGGAAGCAGATAGAATGAGACTGGAATAGAGTTTGTAAGAATGAGGGAAAAATGGTTGAAGTTGACAATACATCAAAGCTTAGTTCAACCATTCTGGCTTGTCTTGTATGGGGAAGGGAAAGGAATAAAGTACAGAGAAAGAAGGCAAAGATTGCACATAAGAAACTGGTGTGTGTAACAATGGCAACAATGGATAACAATAGCAGATTGTCTATGTTGCTGGACCACTGTTTCCATGGCCATTAAACATTAGTCTCTTTGTCTAGAAGGCTGGGTAATGATTAAACTTTGGTACCAGACAAATTATTCAAGCTGTCTGGCATACTGATTATCTGGTGTGAAGCAAATAAGTCGGAGGTGCTGGCATTCTGTACACCATGATGTTTCCATCTAGTTGCTCATATCCTTTAACCATGTCAATTTATATGGGAACTTAAAGTTGATAAATTGTAAAAGAATGGTAGTGTGTGTGTGTGTGTGTGCGCGCGCGCACATGTGCGCGCGCGTGTGTTCAGGTACTCATTTGTACACTTGTGTGTTTGTAAAAGTGTGTACAGAGACTGGAGGAAACCTTGGGGGTTATTCCTCAGGTACCATCTACCCATCCATGCTGACTTGATCTTGGGCAGACACTCTCAACTGCTGTGAGTTCATGTGGGTAACATTTCTGGCACGTCCAGAAAACACCCTTTCACTGCAGACACTAGCTTTCTCTGGCTCTTACAACCCTTCCATCCTCCCATCCTCACTTCTGAGGCACGGTGGGGAGGGAGCATGATATAGATGTCCCAATTAGAGTCTCCTTTTCTTTGTCTGCTGAGTAATTGTGTATCTCTGAAATTAATCGCCATCTTTTGAAAAATGAAGTTTCTCTGAAGGAGAGATGCATTGATATGTGAGTATAAAGGTAAGAAACTAAAGGGTAATTTATTAATATGTCTATTTTAGAAGAGAAGTGGATTTGGGCTTATTATTTGATATCATATAGTGTGTGAGAGAAGCAGCATCCCCACTTGCATAGGGTAACTATGTTTTAAACTCCTTTTGTACATGTATATATATGCAATGTGTATGTATATAATTTCAGAAGGATCTAGAATAGTAGGGCATCCATACAGCTTTTTCAAATGTCTTTGCCCACAATCTCCTCTACACGGCCCTCTCAAACCCTTACTCTGTTTAACCCTTCATATTCCATTATCCCTGTCCCCTTCTGACCCCCTGAGTCCTAAAGCCGTTTTCCTTGAAATCCCCTCCACAGCCCCTATTAGTTTCATAACTCCTATGAATAGTCCACATTAGATATCCACTTCTAAAGATGCAAAGCTAGCACCCACATATGAAAGAATGTGCAGTGTCTCTTTCTGAGTCTTGGTTACCCCCATTCAATGCAAGTATTTCCAACTCCATCCATTTACTTGTGGATGACATAACCTCATTTTTAACAGCTTGATAATATCCTATCGTGTAGGACACCACATTTTCATGCACCATTCATCAGTCAGTAGACATCTAGGTTGTTTGTGTGACTTGGCTATTGTGAACAGAGCAGTAGTGAGCACAATGAGCATCTATCCCTGTGGTAGGATACAGAGTCCTTTAGGAATAGGCTCAGGTGTTGTCCATGGATGTAGGAAAATAAGGAATCAACACAAACAAATCAGTAGCCTTCCTGTATACCAATCCACCGAGAAAGAAATCAGGGAAATAATTCCATTGAAAATAGTCTCGAAAATACAATATTTTAGAATAAATCTAGCCAAGGAAAGACTAGTAAAGCATGAGGGTTATTGTTGATAGAGGTTTCTGTCCCAACAGGTCCTGCAGTCATTCAGTCCCCCCGAAACACACAGATGTCTATATTAATTATAAAACTGATTGGTCCATTATCTCAGGCTTCTTATTAACTCTTATAACTTATATTAGCCCATTATTCTTGTCTATGTTAGCCACGTGGCTCAGTACCTTTCTCGGCAAGGCAGCCACATTTTGAATCCTCTTCATCTGGGTCACGACTGTAGACTGAAACGTCCCTTCTTCCCCGAATTCTCATTGCTCTGCCTCTACTTTCTGCCTGGTCACCCTGCCTATACTTTCTGCCTGGCTACTGTCCAATCAGCGTTTTATTAAAAATAATTTTTACAGTTGTAATTATGGTGACCTGTTCTCTTTCAGTCCTACACAAAACTATTTAGTGTCTTTTCAAGACTTTGGATCAATGTCAAAATGTTTTACCATCTTTCCCACGAATGATTTTGTCTTAGACATAGTATATATATTCAACTCTTTAAGGGCACATGTTGATTTCAGACATAATAATTGCTAAACAAAGCTTCATTCCTATGAGAAGCGTTTTCCTAGGATTCCCTTAATCTTTGAAGTGGTATTTTCACAGTGGAGTTCATGCTTTAGTCAAGGAAGAAAAATCTCTGTTCAGCACGACTCTCTTTCCAACTTCTCTACCCAAGGCCTTCAAGGCATTAGAGGCATTTTCCCCACTCTGGGTTACATATTTCATGATATCGTCATCCATAATTCATATATAGACCCACTTGAAATGCTGGGTGTTTCTGCTCATAGTCATCCAAGAAACTCCTCAGAAGTATTGTCTCCCTTCCAGGCTGTTTCGGAGAAGAGGCTTTTGTTTGCTCAAATACTCATTTACTGGGTTTCCTTTTCTAATTGCCTTCAATTTTCTCTAATCTATGAGCTAGAGGGATGCTCTTTAAAGTACTTTGTGCCATTTCCTCTCTGCTTTAGCGGCTGTCCCTTTATCTGCACTGTTGATACACTATTGCTGCAGGTGGGTACCACTTATCAACAAATCAGTCTTTCAGCTCTCAGACTTGTAGTATTCCCCAGAGAAGGGCTGGACAACACGCTGGCTCCACTCTGAGCAACTTAACCCATATTCTCCCACCGTTAGCCATGCATGATTAGTGAGCACAGGAAACGATGCTAGAGCCACTGAGGAGCAGCATTTAGTTACATGTAGTTTTAAGTAATTAAATAGCACCATGTTGTTAAGAGCTAAAATATTGGACAGCAAAGCGCCATGTCACTGAGTTCAAATTGCTTACACATCAAGTGTTTAGTAGACATTGACTGATGGATACATAATACGATGTTAGATTTTTTACTTCTTTTTTACTTTTTTTTTAAGTTATTTTCATTGAGCTATACATTTTTCCCACTCCCCTTCCTTCCTCATTATTTCAATTTTAAATTACAGTTATTGCCATGTGGAATTTCAACTTAAGTTTTAGGGAAATTTTTTTATTAAGAAAGAGAAAGGAAGGAAGGAAGGAAGGAAGAAAGAAAGGAAGGAAAGAAGAAAGGAGGGAAGGGAGGGAGGAACAAACAAAGAAACAAAGAAGGAAATAAACAGGGGAAGGAAGGGAGAGGGGGAGACAAAGAAAAGAAGTGAGATAGAAAGTGGGAGGTTGACAAAGGAAGGGAAAAAAAGAGGAAAAGACAATGAGAAGGGAGGAATTGAGAGAGAAAGAGATGAAGGGAAAGAGAAGAGAAGAATGGATGGAAATGGACTGAGATGCTTTTGAGGAAAAGCTGAACGTGATGCCGTTTAAAACCATTTCAAATTCATAATCATTCTCTCTACTTACAGCTGGACATTATAATCACATTCCTTAGCCAGTTCCACATTTTAAGTGGTCTCACACTGATTGGGGCGAAGCTATCCTTCAACACAAGAACAAACCATTTATTTCCAGATTGTTCAATCAAATGTAATCAGGCAGTTCCTGGGTACACTTGTGAGACTACTGTTAACATTGTGGGTGACTGGGAGTTGGGCAGAGTGAGAGAGAGCTATTACCTGGTATGGCCAAATTAGAACTAGACCCTGACTTTCAGTGAGGTTTCCTTCCCACAGAACTATTCTGCGTGAGGTGCGACGTAGATTGAGAGTCTGCTGTGCCCTCTCCTAGCCCCTGACACTCTGGTGAATTGTGGTCCCTGGGGAGGTATGCAATGTCCCTAGGGAAGCCAATGTTTCTCCTATTCTCTTGGGACATTGATGAGCATCAGTAGCTGTTTGGGGTTAGACGGAGAAATGCAATATCAGAAATGCGATATTTGTACTCGGTTGTATAATCTTCTATTCCTCCAGAGTTCACAGCCATCCATTAAAAATTATAACGCACACACAGTTTGATTAATCCTAAGCATAGCAGTCTGACGTGTGAGTTTAGTTGTACTTTTGCAGGACACAGCTTTTCATTTAATTTGATTTGTACAAAGAAGCAGCCTCAGACAGATCTCCTGGGAGTTGAAAGGAAAGAGACTTTAGCACAGACAATCACAAGTACAGTTTCTAGAACTTACGGATGAGTGAGCTAATTGATTCCCATTGTATCTGAGTGAAATAGGCCCGAAGAGGACAAAGTACCAAGATCTCACCTTAACTTCAGAGACACCAGGAGAGCAGGACCTCTGGCCTCACCAGATGTGGGGACAGAACCTCTGGAAAACACAACCTTTACTTTCAGCGATGCTGTCCCTCAGGTGGCAAGTAGTATAGCCCCTGTTTTTTTCCCCCCTCTGGCTTATGGATTTCATACATTAAAGACCCAGCCTCCCAAGAGATTTTCTACCACATATCTTTGGCTGTTCAACAGTGATATCTCCAAGAGGACTCCACAGTTCATTCTTCATAAGCAACTCAGGCCTGAGCAGTCATCTGCCTCCGGACACAAGGGCAGCATTTAGGCAGATGTTATCAGATCTGCACAGTCCGGTGGGTCAGACTTGAATCACAACATGCTGGGTTGACGCCCGATTCATCAAACTTATCAGCATGAAGACTGTGTCTCAGGTTAGTGTCCTAGACTCATGGCAGGTGCCCAGTAGGTACCAAATGGAATGCTGCTCGGCTCTATGGTTGAGTTGCCCATTCTTCATGCTGGCTCATAGTCCAGCAATCATAACAGCTTATTATATATTGTCATATTTAGTTAAAAAATGACAGGCCTCATAATGAGTCCAATTTGTATCCAAGCTAAGCTGGGTCCCACTATGTTCCCCAAGGAATCTTCAGAGACCTCACTTGTGTAGCTGGCTTCCTGATCTTATCATTTTAACTGTACCCCCCAGGAGTCCCACTTGACATCAATTCGATTTGAATGTAGAAGATTTCCTCAGGCAAATCACTTTAATGAATTTTACAGTCTTTTCTGGTTCAGCCAATAGAACTATTTTTTTTCCTTTTAGCAAAACTTCAAAAAGTTTTCCAGAAAATGCCTTTATATTGTTTACATTTCCTTGATGATTTTATAAATTATGGATTGATTCTGGGAAGTTTCTATTGGTTATTTTCCATAGGAATATTTCTTCCTGAATATTTAGTTTGTTATGGCTTATATTCATTCTTACCTTACTGAGGCGATTGTGAGTAGTAAAGTCATTGGCATGGAAGGAGACCATTCAGTAAGCATCACAATCACCCCAGGAACTCCACTTTTCCCTTAAAGTCCAAACACTTGTCTAGCCCAGGGAAGAGAAGTCAGGGGCTCCACTTAAAGAATTAGACACTTACTTTGCATTTAGACCAAAGCAGAAGTATAGTTTCTACACCAACCCATGTATGTGTTATTTTGAAATAAAAGGGCCCTTTCTTGTTGGTATTATTTGCCAAAGCCACAGAAAATCAAACATATTTTTAGTTGATAAAACTTACTATGTCTAGAGATATTTGAAAACTCCAAAAACAATAAAGAATTGTCCATGAATTAAAAAGTAAATAAACTTTATAAATAAGTTTTTAAAAGATGGTCTCAGTTGTGCACTAAATAAACTAGTTACCCCTTTCCCTTGAGATAGATCTATAGTCCTCCTTTTTGTGACTTCAGAATGCCGAGATAATAAAAAGAATTCTAAAACAGAACTCAAGAACAATGGCAATGGGTTTTTGATCCTACTGCTCGTACTGGCTTTGGGGGAGCCTAGGCAGTTTGGATGCTCACCTTACTAGACCTGGATAGAGATGGGCGGTCCTTGGGCTTCCCACAGGTCAGGGAACCCTGATTGCTCTTCGAGCAGATGAGGGAGGGGGACTTGTTTGGTGGAGGGGGAGGGAAATGGGAGGCGGTGGCGGGGAAGAGGCAGAAATCCTTAATAAATTAAAAAAAAAGAAAATAACCTAAAAAATAAATGAATAAATAAATAAACAATATTCCCAGATTGCCTCCTAGAAAGTGTAGCATAATATGTGTTATTTATACTGAATTATAAGAAAAAATGTTATTTGGCTTTTACTGCTGTTTAAGAATGAGATAAGGATAATAATTGCACTAACTATATAAAACTTGTATAGAATAATGATAGTACTGACTCTATAAGATTTGGATACAATAACGATTGTCCTGACTACATAAAATTTGGGTTATCTTTCTTCATGGGTTAGCAAGCAGATGTGAACCTTAATGGCAGACAGACCATGATACTATTCTAGATTAAAACCATTTACCAGATTCTTTGTGGGGTAAAGGGTGCTGTTCTCTTCTGAGGTATCTTACTGGAGGATGGTTATGGGCTTTGGGATGATATGAATCTTCAATGGACACAGACAAGGTTCTTGGCCTTTGGGCCCTAAGTTCAGGTTACAAGTCTTGGTCACTGTGGTAATCAGCATGGTCCTAATTATTCTCAAATAATTCTAAAATGGAGAGGAATGTTGCTGCTTCATCCTGAGTGTTCATAATCCACCTTGGTGAGAATTGCTGGTCTAGAAACTCATCCACAGTCTGAACTAATTTAATTCTAGTATGGACATAGAAAAGAGAGGAATGTTGCTGCTTCATCCTGAGTGTTCATAATCCACCTAGGTGAGAATTGCTGGTCTAGAAACTCATCCGCAGTCTGTACAAATTTAATTCTAGTATGGACATAGAAAAAATTTACTGGTAACCTTGGGTGATGTGATAATTTATTTGTGCAAGTTGTGGTAGGACTCGGGGCCTCAAGAGGTAGTTTATTTGCTTTCCACGATGCTAACTTCTATAGTCTGTGCAATGCTGAGACATTTTGTCATCATTCAGAATCTCCTATCTATAGTTTTATTTTTAATAAAACATCATTAAATTTAATGTCAAATGTAATGTGTCAGGAAATACAAAAGATGGATGTTGATAGTTGTGTGAACTCATTTAGTTCAAAGAATTACAGTGTTATTATGAATGCATAATTTGTCAATCATTTGTTTTTTTCCTAAGTAAGGGTAACTGATTCTTTGGATTTATTATCAAAAGACTTTATGAGAGTTCATTACTTCTTGTTTTGCTTTATTTTCCCTCCCCATAACTTTTCCTTCATTATCTTTTAATATTTTTTGCACTTTTATTCTAATCATTAATATTTATTTTCTTCATTGTTCCTTTTCTTCCTTTCTTCTTTTACTAAAAAACACATCCCACGCATAAATACAAAATCAAATAAAAAGGGATGATCAATGTAAAATATTTACTACTTGGGACAGTTTTAGCTTCTTTAGATTGTAACCTTGAGGTAAGAAATGTACTCTTTGCTTCCATTCACAAGTCACTGGTCTTGGTTTGTATTAGCAAAGTGAATAATGTTATCTGTGCTATGCTGTCTTTACTGAGTTCGGGGCTTGATTCTACAATTCTGCTTCTCACACTGAATAGACAGATTTTGAACATACTACGCTAACTCTAACAAAAGTGAGTCAGACAGATTTACACTTAGCTTGTCAATATAGACTGTGTTTAAATCCAATGCATGACGTTGTGTCAACTACAACTTAACAAGTACACTAAACTAAAAGAGACAAAAATACACAACTCTATGCCTTGTTTTGTCAGCACTGTAATTACTGGGCAATTGCCAGAGGAATAAATGTTCAAGAACATTCATTAATTTCCTTCCACTATCACTTTATAATACTCACCAGAAAGCATCTAATTTACTAGTCTAGATGTTTCAAGAATTACAGCCTATGGCTAAATTTGGATGATAAAAATGGCTGCCATAATTATTTCTACAACTAGAAACCATTGACACCCACCAGCATCCATCACAAGCAATTTGGTTCTAACAGCTAACAAATGTCACTAACTAATAACTAAAATTAGTTGAGGCCCTTTGATTCTTTGTGTTCATATCCTAGCATTGCTAAGGAGACAACTGTGAGCTTTAATTTTATCTTTTGTCGGTCTTAAGAGATGCATTAGCTTTGGAGCGAAATGCCTTATTTCTTAAATATCTTGTATCGGCTCTTCACTCTATAGTCAGCATATGGACAATAGCTCCTCACACAGCAGCGCTTACTTCCTTGTTTGCTTTCTCTCCAGCTTGAAATGAGCTGTAGAAATTTGCAAAATGCCTCATTCTTCCGTGAATGCTATAGTTATATAAATCTCTGTCTAATTCCCTTCCAGTCATACAAACTTGATTAATGAAGTTTGTGTGTGTGTTCCTCTGAAACTTGCCTTGGGGCAGAGCTTGAGAAATAGCTTCCTCCCACTGCTGAGCGTGTTTTAAAGAAAGCATACTTCTTTGTTAACTTTTAGATCCCAGACAAACTGTAAAGCAACCAAAGGCTTAGATGAGTACAAATGATGCTTTTACTCAACATCTACACAGTAATTTGTTAGAACGGATACCATAAAGAGGAAATTGTAGCATTTGTATGAAGTATGTTCAAGCACATTGATGAGCTATGTTTCGGTTCTCTTGAATGCATTTGACACCTCAAAGCCATTGATTGATTGTGGAAGGAGAACACGCGGTCCATCACTTTCTATAACCTACTGGCAGAAGAAGATGCACCTGTTAAATTAATATTGGTAAACTGGCTTCTTTCCCTTGTGTGTATAATTCATGGACGCCAAGTCCTCAACTTACATGGTTATTAAAAATATTAAATGAGATAATCGCTGATCTCTTGGCATGGCCCCTGATATGTTAGTGCTCAAAACTGTATGAAAAGATGGATGGGGCTACAGATCCATTGTAGAGTGTTTGCCTAGCACCGGCTCAGCTTTAATTTTTATTCCCCAGCCCTCACGTGCACGCGTGTGTACACACACACACACACACACACTCACACATGTTAGAAGACACACACACACATAAGAAGAGATAAGAGAAAGAAAGATAGTAGTTATACAGGCCCTCATGTGTTGCTTGAAGGGCAGGTTATTGTGGGTTAGGAATGGAGCCTTATCTTTCTGGGCACTGCTGTTGCTAGAGTCAGTCATAAGCAGCTCCAGTGTGAGCCTTTTCATCCTCAGTGTGAAGATGGTACAGGAATCTCATGCAAACCTACCCACATGCAAACAGTTATAACCAAAAAGAGCCATATGGTACTATCATTAGGACAGCCATTTGGTCCTGTGTTCCAAAGTCATTACTATAACAGGAATAGGAGCTGTCCCAAGTATTTGGTAGTTCTCTTGTTAGGATAGACTGTTGATTTTGGATAGCCACTTTACTCCATATTTCAGTGTAGGCTCATTCCTGTTTAAGTATTTTTTTTATTTTCACTAATTATTTGAAAGAGGTTCAATATGAATGTTTATATTTGGCACCACGTTTTGAGTTGTTAGGAGAGGGTTGCAAAGTGATAGAACTGAGGAATTGTGGGTAAAATAAATTTTACCTTAATTAGGTAAGACATTGAGAGGAATAAACCAGTTAGAAAACACTAAGGGCAATAAGAGCATCACAAAGGAAAACCAGTAAGGTAAGTTAGGCTATCCTATAAAATGGGGACAGAGTAGTTCTATTTCCTGTGGCTTTATGCATTTTTATAGTTATGTTAAATAGAGTTGCTTATTGTGCTCTGGGAATTCCATTAAGGCAATGACGTTAAATTGTGAAAACAAGCAGCCACAGTAGTAGTAAAACCTCACAAAAACTCTTAGGGCTAAAGCAGCCGAGTGGCCCATCTCGTCTCTCTATTGGTATTCACAGGAGGAACAGCTGTGGACTTGTAGGTACCGGCTTTTCAAACGTCTCGTCAATCCAGACACAGTGACACGTTTGAGTGTGAAAATGTTCGTGCCAAGGACATAAACAGTTACGATATGAACCCAAAACTGAGAGATCATTTCATCAATATCGTTGACATAATGGCATAAAAATGTCATAAATGACATACAAGCTTCAGTGATGACATGGAATTAGTTTTGTGTAAATAAGTCCGTTCTTGAAAGTAGTGAAAATTTTGATAGACGTTAAAATTATACTTATCAACATGAAATTAGAATTGAAGTAATTCAGACCAAAGTAGTATAGGGCATTGGATTTGATAGATCGGTAATGGGACATGGAGTCATTAACAATGATAAATTATCAATAAAAGTCATTGAATGTAAGCAGAACAAAAAAAAATACAAAAAATTAAAGACTGTTTTTCAAATTTGAAAGAATAAGAACCAAACATTGAAAAAATAATGAAACCAGGAGGTACAGAGATGGCTCAAGGTGTAGGAGAACCATTGCTCCTACAGAGGATAGAACTTCGTTCCCAGCACCCACATGGTGGCTCATAACCTGTAACTCCTTTTCCAGGGGATCTGATATCTGCCCTTCACAGGTTCTGTGTGCATTTGGTACACAGATATATACATGCCAGCAAACTACTCACACACACAAAATAAGCACTTTTAAAAAAATCTGTTTCCAGACGGTGGTGGCACATACCTTTAATCCCAACACTCAGGAGGCAGAGGCAGGCACATCTCTATGAATTCAAGGCCAGCCTTAGTTACACCCACCCCTTACTCCCTTTCCAAATACCTCTACCAACAATTCCCCCTACAACTTCATGTCCTTTTCCTTCATTTTAATTTTCGTTTAGATTTATTTATTTTATGTTTGTGAGTGTTTTGACTGTATATATGTGTGTATATATCCATGCATGTATACCATACACATACAGTGCCTCCAGGGGCCAGGAGAGGGCATCAGATTTCCTAGAGATGGAATTATGAATAGTTGTAAGGTGCCATGTAAGTGCTGGGAACCAAACCTGAGTCCCCTGCAAGAGCAACAACTTCTCTTAACAGCTGAACCAACTCTCCAGGCCCCTTTCCATCTTTTAAATTAATAAATAGAGTCCCATTAGGGCTATCCAGATATGCATGACTGTGGGGCCAACCAGTGCCTTTATGGACGACCTGTTAAGAGCCATGGCCCCAAGGAAGAGTGACTTTTCCTTCCTTTCTAGCCATCGACTGTCAATAGCCACTTCTTAGTAACCAGTCAGCCTTGCTGTAATTTTGATGACTTGATCCTGGAAATGTTTTGTGTAGGTAACTCGAGCTGCTGTGCACTCATGTGCACAATGGTTTTGTCATCTCCAGAAGAGAGCATATCCCAGCTCTCTTTCCACTCCTCTGACTCTTGTGTTCAATACAGCAGCTCTTATGAAGGATGGAAAGGGGTAAGTCAATTTCGTCTGAATACTGTTACCAGCCTCTCAGAATCCATAAGAACAGGTTCCCAAGTCTAGAATAGAACTCCCTGATGTCTCCTGTGCTTCTTGCCACATCTTCTTTTCCTCTTGCAAAATAATCTTTGATCTGTGACCTTGGGTGATCTCCCCAATAGTACTTCATTAAGGAGAACAAGAAATGGGTTGACCTTCCTGAGGGACCTCCCTGGCATCAACATTGCTGGCAAAACAAAAAATCCAAAAACCAGTAAAGGTATGAAGTTGGGAGTATAAGCTATTCTTTCAGGCAACATTAAACAGAACAGAACCCAAGCACACTGATTCAGATAGACACACAGAGAGGTCTAAACTGAAAAAGGTATCAATGATTTTCTAGCCTCAGGTTTTCCAGTTTTAATTAGCTTTGGAAATAATTTCTGAAGTATATGCATGTGCTGTTGTATATAACAAGGTCTTGCTCTTTTTCAATTGCTAACCCTTCATCCCTTTCAATATCTCTCACATGTATGAAGAGTTCCTAGTGGAAGTAGTGAGATGGATGGGTACATGCTTACTATTAAGCAGCCCTTCGTGAAGCAGTCCATAGGCATTTGGCAGGCTTTCATCCTTCTCTATCCACTGCCTTAGGAATCCCCTGCTAGATATCTGGTCATTTAGTCAGCCTCTGCCCCATTCATTTCTCATTCATGTCACTCCTTCGCTTGAAGATGGAAAGATTGAGTCTGCATGAGATAGCTGTGATACTCACAGCACGGCCTGCTTTATCTGCCTTCTGCATCACATTTGCGAGAAGAACCCTGCTGAACGTTAGGCTGTGTTGCCTTCCACTGTATCTGCTTCAGTGGAGGAAGGTGAGGAACCACAGCTCTGGTGAAAATCAAGATCTCTTTCTTTCTGAAGATGTCAGCTCTTACAGCCTTGACCCAGCAGGCTCTAACTTCTTCTTTAACTCAGGAAAGCTACACACAAAGCTGACCTTCCTATTCTGGGAGCTTTGGCTTTGGAAAGCCTGTAATTAAAATCTCTTTCTCTGTCCCTTTGAGATGCAAAATCTTCTCAGAAGACTCTTCCCAGTTACATAACTCAGGAATGTCTTTCTCAAAGACCTAGGAAGCTTTTCTTTGAAATGTCAGCATGAAAGAACAGAACCCCCTATCTCCCAGTCTCCATGGGAGGGTAGAAGCCTAATTTCCATGGATGCCAATTAGCAAACACAGATGGCCTAATCACAGAGCAAAGCATTTGCAAATTCAGGAATAACTCCATGTGCTCAACACATCCTATTGATCAATCTCCCTGCTAATGGGTTGTGGGAGGGGAATCGTTGCCCTCCAGTATTTTTCCACCTGCTCATTCCTGCGCTTGGAAGCCCTTCTGCCTTTGGTGTTACTGAAATTGAGTTCCATTTTTGTTTTATTGCAGTGCTCTGAATTAAGTCATCTTTTCCTGTCGCTGTGCACTGGGATTGTTGCTTGCATATCCTCTGACCCGATTTTAAATCTTACATTCTCTATGCTCTGCTGGCTCTGAAAATGAAGGAGAATGCACCAATTTCCAATTTGTCCCTTAACAAAACCTCAAGAAACTTTACTAACCCTAAGGACCACAAGAAGATAAATAAAAACAGAAAATTCTAACTTCCTCAAATGAGAAAAGATTAATTTGGCAGGGTCCTCCTTCACTACTCTATCCTAGACTTTGGTGTGATACCAGCTCTACAAGGCTGCCATACCCTATATACTGCTAATTATGAATCTGAAACAATTTTCTTATGAATGGCATGTTCTTTCTGCCTTTTTCCTAGTTGGTTTCCACTGTGCCATATTTTGTAAGGGTCTACAGAAGATATGCATCATTCAAAAAGGACATAGCTGTCAAAGGTTGCAGGAAACTATGGAACATGAGTTGAAAAGAAAAGAGCGTTGAACCTCTGAAGATGGGACAATGCACACTGTCCTCTTACATAGAGACAGGATTTTACTTTTCATTCAAATCTGTGCCTAAGAGAAATGAGAGTAAGCTTTCCATCTTAAAGATGCCATATGTGTGAAAAGAAAAAGACATAGGGTCATGCGGTAGTTTCAATGTAATTGGCCCCCATAATCGCATAAGGAGTAGCACTATTAGGAGATATTAAAGCCCTGCTTGACTGTGCCCTATTATAAAAGACCCATTGACCGCTGACTCTGTAGAATTTCCACAAGAGATAGATAACTTATTGGTATTATGATCTCAAAAGTCTTCCATTATTACTTGTTTATTTAAAATGTGATTTGAATGAATATAATTCTTTAATTATTTTGGTACTAGCAACTGAATCCATCTTACACCAACCAATATTCCCAATTACATTCCAATCTTACATGAAAGGAGAGGTCTAGGTTCAGGAACCTCAGGACCAAGTTTTTGCACAAAGGAGATTAATTTGCTCCAGAAAGACAAAAGGCAGGGAATAAGAGACAAAAACTGGAGATAGAGGACAAGGGAAAGGGGAAGAAAACAAGAGAGAGGGTGAAGGGCTATTTGTCCCCTTGGTGAGTAGCTTTAGAAATGTAATCTAACTGATTTTAGAGTCACGTTTGCCATTCTCAGGCTAGCTAGAGTCCCTTCAATATTCATCTCATCTATTTAATATTTTATAATTTGGAAGTATAAAATCATAGCTTTAGTATCTTTAATGATGTACTTAGAAGTGTATATTCTTCTGCAGTGTATTGTATCTAATGAATCACTTCCTTGTCAAGGTGTGAGGAAAGCAGGGTATTCAATTTAAATTCAATCTACTTCATTCTGTGGGAGCTTATCTTATAGTCCAGGGTTTGGGTCTTCATACTATTAATAACACACTTTGCACTTTACCTTAACAGGTACTATATTCTATTACATATATGATTTATAAACATTAATAGGAAAATCACATTTCATTTTGGATCTTACTAAATTATTATTATGTGACAGACTTTTTCTGGGAAGACTACACACACACACACACACATCTACTAATCCCAAATAGAGAGTCCATGAGAGGTCAAAGTAAGAGTACCACTGAAGTTCAACTTGGTGAACCAATCAACTTTTTTGAGGTTACTTATAGCAGTCTGCAAACCCAGAGCTCATTGAACAACTTGCAGTCAGCTAGACAGATTGTACTGTATTCTTTTCCTGAGGCTTAGGCAACTCAGCTAGTTTGTACATCTTTCAGGATGTTTGGCGGGTCTCTACTTCTTTCAGGCAGGTGGGCTTATCTGAGATTAACACCAACAACCCTCATTGTTCTCTTTTGAGGAGAGAGGGGCCCAGGGAATCTGGTTAGTTTCTGGGACTTGGAGCAGCTATTTTGAGTTGTTTACTTTCTGTCTTAATGAACTTCCCTGCAGGATAGAATGTTTCCATCTCAGAAGAATCTAGCACTCAATACTTAAGACGTCAGATAGATTTAACAGAAAACATGAATACATTATATATTCTTGTATCTTTATATCATTATTTTCATTGATAACACGGTATAGACCACTGGTATATGCCTACGCAATATGCCTTCTTCCTGTTTCGCTTAACAGTTATTTTTGTTGACAATTTAAAGTTAGACTGTAAAGCATGATTGATAAACATCCTTATGCATTTGTTGGTTCACAGGGAGGGGCTGCGGGTTCCTGTGGGATGTGGCTGTCCCCTTGTTTCCCTTTCATTGGCATCTCTGCTTCTCAGCTATAATATGGCCAGTCTTGATGGTCCACTCCTGGGCCTGTCAGGACAGCAGTTCCAGGTAAGATCTTCATATTCTCTTGCTCCAATGGCTAACCAGCTGTTCTGAAGAAAAGTAGCATGACAGATACACCAACATTTTCGTAGTGTGTGGCGATGACCCAAGATGAAGGCCTAGCTTTGATGGAGAAATGATCAAACCAAAATAGCTATATGTGAATTAGGAAAAAATAGACAAATGGCAAAACCCTTGTTTTGAAGACCTAAAAGAATTTAGAGCATTTTTGTAATATGAAGTCCCTCACATCTTTCAATTATTATTTTTTATGAGGTAAAATAATGAGACTGAGATATAGTTAAGGATGTCTGTCATGAAACTGTTATTTAAAGGTGGTAAATATTTGAACAGCAAAAAGGGTAGTTTAGGGTTTCTATTTTATTTGATGCCCCTGTTCAACTTTACTGTTTCTCAGGTGCCAGGATAGACTCATGACTGCCTCTACCTGTTAAGGGACACTCTAATATCTAACATATCATTATTTTATGCAGATGACAGCCCAGTTCCTCATGTATTAATTTAATTAAAGTTCTCAGAAAAGAATAAAGGCTATTTGGAATACTTTATGCTGAATAATGAAATTTTTTGCAACTTCCTCTATGCAAAAATGCAGAAGTCTGCCTCCAACCTTAAGACTCTCTGTTCTACTTGAGTCCAGTAAAGAACAGTTCTGTAAATCTTTGAAATTATCTGATAAGTGACTGATCCAATCTCTCTGGTACAGAATGCTTCCTAGGATTTAAATGGCAGGAAATTATTGTTCATGAAAATATTTTAATAATTTCTTTTCTTTTCTTTTTTCTTTTCAGATAAAATACTCAACAAAGTGAATACCTATAATTGGGAATCGTACTTAGTGTTTTCCAAAAAAAAGCAATGTCAGGTTAATCACAATTTTTTGGGAGGGGGTTGTTTTTGTGGTTTTTTTGTTTGTTTATTTGTTTCTTTGTTTTTAGAAGTTATTTGGAAAAATTTGTAATTAAAATACCATCGTATGGAAGAAAGAAATGCCAGTTCTACATTCTTTTCATAAAGAACAAAAGATGGATTTCTTTTTAAATTTTGAACTCTTTTGTGTTACCCGGGAATAAATAGAAAAATATCCTTTATACTAAGCATGCAAATGCATCCATTCATATCTAGACCAGTGGTGAAGTGTGAGAGATCAAGCACTGTTTATTGCTTGATCATCCTTTCCATTCCCTATCCATGTTAGAATATGCTCGTTGGAAAAGCTATTCCCAGAATCCTCTGCAGTTAAACCCAAATTAGCAAAATTTCAGTGGAACTAAGTTTCCTATATTCTGCCCATGTGAAGAATTTCTTTTTCCTTTCTGGTTGGCTGGAATAGAGGCAAATTTTATTGTATTAGAGTTTAAATACCTCTTAAGACATCATGCCAACCAGCTCATTGGTATAGGCTGTTATGTTATGCTGTGTTGTGTTAACAACAATGACTGAAGTGCTCCAGACAGTTTTATCACAGTAGGGTTGGGGAATTTTAATGCCAAATTGTTTTTATTTTAAAGCTTATAAAGAGTTTTTTTTTATGTAAAAGGGCTATCTATTTATTCCATTATAAGACATTAACTGCTCTTTCACTTATCAGAGGAAATTCTAATTTTTCATTATGCATCCATCAGTTAATGAACACCTAGCCTATTTCTGTACCCTAGCTATACATGTATGTAACAAAACTCCAATTTCTCTAAAGTGATCTATTTCTTCACAAATCTTACTTTTATAAGGTACAATGACCATGTCCTGTACTTTCATAGTAACAATTATTTTTCTCTCCTATTACTATGGCTTCAGGATTTTACTCTTTGTTCTAACAATATTTCAAACTTAAACTTCAAATGTTGCTAAGACAGAGTCAATCATAGAGAATATATTATACTCTTCACATATGGCTTTTTCAACGTTCTAGTTATAGTTTAGATTATGTAATATAAAAGTTGATTGACTAGGATAATGAATCTCTTATCCTGTTTGTATATAATATAAATAATCAAATTAAGATTATTTCAATTATCTTGACATTTTCTACTGTTTTCACATAATTGAATGACTTTATTCTCTCTCTCTCTGTCTCTCTTTCTCTCTCTCTGTCTCTCTTCTTTTTTCTTCTTTTTGGATAGCATCTGATTATGATGTGGCCCAGACCAGATTCAAACTCTTGCTCTTCAAGTCTTAGTCTTGCAAGTATGAAAACTGTTAACAACCAATTAATAACAACCTTTCAAGGCAAAGGAGAGAAATCAGAAGCTACATAAAGAACAAAGAAAATAGATGCCTAAGAGAAGGAAGCAGGTGTTGTTTATCCAACAACTAAACACCAAATAAAGCAATAATAAAAAAAAAGCAACATTTACATTATCTGGTAAAACCTTGTCTGTTACAGAATGCTTCAACTCTGAGGTGAATGATAGATGTATTACTCAGTTTGTGACGGATCAGTCAATGACCAAGACATAAAGTTTAGCACAGGAATAATGGTGTGTCATGCTAAAGAGATGGCTGAAAAAGTTAGGATTTGGTGCTCTTCCGAAAACACTGATCAATTCTCAGCGCCCACAAGGTAGCTCACAACCACCTGTAACTTCAGTTCCATGAGATTTGACTCCCCCGTGGTGGAATACCACTTTAACTACATAAAGGTGTGTTACACTTGTTTTTACAGTGTTTGTTTAATTATGTAAAGGTGTGTTGCTTTTGTTTGCGCTATATCTGTTTACTTATGTGAAGATGTGTTGCTGTTTCACCTTGTCTGCCTAAGGCACCTGATTGCTCTAATAAAAAGCTGAGCAGACACTAGGTAGTAGAGGGTTAGGTGAGACTGACAGGCAGCGAGCGTAAGTAGGAGGAATCTAGACTTGAGAGGAAAAGGAGGAGGAGAGAAAGAGGGAGAAAGAGAGGGACATACCTGGGGCCAGAAACCAGGCAGCTGTCAGCCAGTCAGACACTGAGTAGGACATACAGAATAAAAGAAAGGTAAAAAGCCCCAAGGCAAAACATACATGAAGAGAAACAGACTAAATTAAGTTAAACATCAGACAAGGCCATGCTTTCATAACTAACCATAAATCTCCCCCTTTGACCTCTGTGGACAACAGGTATGCATGTGATGCACATACTACAAACATACTTGAACATAATTAACTCATACATATAAAGTAACGTAAGGAAATATAAAACAGAAAAGGAATAAAGTAGTACTACTGTGTGCAATTCATACTTTCCTAGCTGAACTAAACTAGAGGAACTCTCTATAAGGTCAACGTTCCTTCCTACCACAGTAGAGTCATGTCCCTGACTGGGGCTTCTCAAGGGTAGTTTTGTGGAAGAAAAGTAAATCTACTTACTATCAAATTCAAATGGTCCATATCTTCTTGTAAAATGGTCTCTCTGACGTATTCTTATTATTACTTCAATTCCAGCTTAAATTGTTGACAAGTGTCTTAGTTAGGGTAACTATTGCTGTGATGAAACACTATAACCAAAGCAACTTGGGGAGGAAAGGGTTTCTTTGGCTTAGGCTTCCACATCACTGTTCATCATCGAAGGACATCAGGACAGGGACAAAAAAAGGGAAGGACCAGAGGCAGGAGCTAATGCAGCAGGCCATGGAGGGGTGCTGCTTACCAGCTTGCTCTTACAGCTTATTCAATCTGTTTTTTTTTCTTTTTTCTTTTATAGCACCCAGGACCACCAGCCCAGGGATAACACCACCCACAATGGGCTGGGCCCTCCCCCATCAATCACTAAATAAGGAAATTCCCTATAGACTTGCTTCTAGCCCAATTTTATAGGTGCATCTTCTCTCTAGCTTGTATCAAGTTGACACAAAACAGCACAATGTATCAATATTGGTCCTCAGCCACAGAAATTTAACACACGCATGCATGTACAAGTACACACATATACATGCACACACAAATACACCGTTCATATCTGTGCTTTTTTTTTGCTAAAGTGAGCAAGGCAGCAATTTATCTGTGTTGAAATCTTAGCAACAGAAATGTAGACAGCTAAAAGTTGCAATGTCGCCATTTATTCCTGCCTTTTCCATTTGACAGATGTAAGCAGCAAACACCCTGAACTCTACAGAATATTGCAGATGTTCCAAGCCTTTGGGGAATCTATTTGGTCTGAAATAAAAATCTGTTAGACACAACTCCTACATGAATAAACCTCTGGCCTGAAGTTCAATGTCTTATTAGTTCTTTCAAGTTTCAACGTCTTCTAACACCTAATCTATGAAGCTGCTATTTCCTATTATTCAGGTCAAGACTTAAAAGATATTACAGGTTCTGGTCAATTTTTAAATTTTTAGCAATGCTTAGTTAAAAAAAAACTTTTACCTTCTAAAGAAAATCTAAATTTCAAATTACATGATAATATCATGGTTAATGTCCACTTTTTTGATGAATGATGGATAAAATCTATATAGTTATTTGAGAGAGAAAAAAAGTCAGCATATGCCCAACTAGCAAGGAGTCTGATTAATTCATCCAAGGTGAAGACACTCTTTCTGATCTTTCCTGATAGGCAAGTATTGTTTTTGAACAAAAAAGAAAGGAAGAAAGAAAGGTAAGAAGAAAGGAAGGAAGGAAGGAAGGAAGGAAGGAAGGAAGGAAGGAAGGAAGGAAGGAAAGAAAGAAAGAAAGAAAGAAAGAAAGAAAGAAAGAAAGAAAGAAAGAAAGAAAGAAAGCAAGCGAGCTCTCGGTGTGGTGGAGGAGGGAAAACAAATGCCTGGACAGACATTGGGGAGAGTCCAGAGTGAACACGGCCAGCCTGATCCAGGGCATGTGAGGAGAGAAGGGGTGGGGGAGGAGAAGAGAGGAGCCACAGACTAAGAGAGTTAGCCTGGACCAGGTAGGTAAAGGGTAAACAAAAAGGCCAGGTAACCGAAATTGTATCATATAGGGAAGGGCAGTTGGGGGAAGGACACCCGAGTCCCCAGGCTGGAGAAATATAGAGTGGGGGGGGAAGCAGCATGCCATCCAGAAAAACCCTGTAACAGGCAGGGGCTGAGGGATGCTGGGAGAACTTGGCAGTCAGGCCCACTTTGAATTAGTAAATACTACCTCAGCCATTTTCCCCATATTTGAGAACAGTTTTCAGTGGCCGTATTTCCAAACTCTTCACCTGAGTAAAGTTACCACCCCGACACAAGAATGAACGGTCCAAGAATCTCACCCAACCCCAGGGTCAGTTCTTCAAAGTCTCCACGGTGCAGTTTTCTTACGTTTTTAACCTTTCACCAGAGCTGAAAGTGGCTTCCACAAATGTAAAATCAAGGAAGTAGGAAAATAATTTAGGTTTCAGTACAAGCCTAAGATTTCAGCCAGACTGTCCATGTACTCCACATAAGCGAACCCACAGGTTATCCTGCAGTTACTGGGATGCACTCAACACCTGTGGTTTGCGGGGCTAGTTGTTACAACAAGCAGGTGGATGTTCCTGTGAACAAGATGCAGGTCGGATTTAACCATGTTCCAGTGCACTGGTATCCTGAGCTTATAATTTTAGAAACCCAATATCCTTACTGTTGTCGTTTATAATCCAGAGGGCAAGAAAAATTAAAGATATCTTATTACCTTTCAGAATTTTGCAGGGCTTTTGACATGGCGTCTCTGTGATAAGATGATATTAGCTTTGCACTTCAGAGTCATGGCAATGCAAATAAAATACTTTTAAAATTGAAAATTCATTATGGTTACAATATTCTGTCTGCTTGTATGTCTGCAGGCCAGAAGAGGGCACCAGACCCCATTACAGATGGTTGTAAGCCACCATGTGGTTGCTGGGAATTGAACTCAGGACCTTTGGAAGAGCAGGCAATGCTCTTAACCACGGAGCCATCTCTCCAGCCCCTGTGTCTTCTGCTTTATAGGTAAGAGAAGGGATAAGGGGCTGATCTGACATGAAGATGACAGAAGGGGAAAGCAGAACCAAGCTGCAGGTTCTTCTTCTCCTCTCCATTTTTTTTGAAAATGGACTTTTTCCCCTCACATAATATATCCTGACTATGGTTTCCCCTCCCTCTACTCCTCCCAGTTTTTCTCTACCTCCCCTCATATCTGGGCCCGCTCACTTTTTGTCTTTCATTAGAAAACAAACAGGCTTCTAAGGGACAATAAAACAAAACATAAAGATAAAGCAAAAGGAACACACCAGAATTTAACAACACAAACAAACCAAAGGAAAAGAGCCCAAGAAAAGGCACAAGAAACAGAGAATCACTCTTTGTACAATCAGGAATCCCATAAAAACCGTAAACTGGAAGACATAATAAATCTGCAAAGGAACTGTAGGTTAAAAGAGAGAAGAAAAATCAATAAAGTCATAAGATTTTTTAAAAAAGGAAAGAAAAAGTTCTGTCATGACATTATGAGACTAAGAACCTCCAAAGATGCCACTGATTTTTTTCTATTGGCCATCTACTGCTGCCATGTATCAAGCTGCAGTTTTAATCAATACTTTTCTTCTAAAACACGAACATGCTCTCTATAAAGTTTCCCTAAATCAAATCACAATGTGGAGAAAGATCATGCTATCCTTCAAGCCACATTCTAAACTCTTACTGAGAGAATTATAACACTACATTACAATGATGTTTTCTATTACTTACCAGCTAAACTACCCTTGATCAAAGTAGGCTGCAATACGCTTATGTCTATCAGAATACTCTAAATATTACATGTGATCTGTGTTATCTTTGCAAGATCTTACATGAAATCCTGATGGGATAAAATGGTCTTAAGAAGGATAAAATGATCTTAGGCAACCAAGAACAAGTTTTTAAATCGAAATTTTCTTCACAAGCAATAAATTATTTTCTCAGTGATATGCTAGTTACTGCTCATTACCAACTCGTATCATACCTGATTGATTTAGCACAGAAGTTACTCAAGGAGTCTAAACTTCAATATCCAAATGGAAATAATAAGTCATACAACATAACTCTTGATAAAGCAGGCAGCCATTAGGCTGTGACCAGAGTGTTCTGCTGCCGTATGGTAGCCTCTTCTTTTTCAGTGATCAAACAATCACACAAAGAAATTCCAGTGTGTGGTGAATTCCCGTAAGGAAGACAGTTGGAAAGAAATGGTATTATCTTGTGAAAAACTGCCTCCTGAAACATCAAATGGACATTAGAAACTTGCTATAATAGTGACGCTGGAACCCATAGGAATAGGTGGCCTGACCTGAAGGATGTTTCAGGCAGTCAAGAATTGAACTTTGTCAGCTAAGGCACTGACAGTGATCCTGACTTTGTGACAAAAAGCAAACGAGGATATGATAAAGAGAGTTAAAACAATGAGGAGATTCAGTAATACCCAAGCAAGTTGTTATTAAATATAATGCAGGGTAAATAAAGAATTGGCCATCCCATGAAACATAATCATTAGTAATAATATGTGTTATAGTTATAGTCTAAAATTAATAAACAGCCCAAAGAAGGGTTAATATATCCTTTTCTTTTCTTAAGAACATGCACCCTACAATTCTACTGGAGCCCATAACAGCATTTTCAGGGCTATGGCTTGGCTTGTCCCAACTTCCACCCCATATATGGTCTGTTGATTTTAGCCTCTATTATCAATACAAGATCAAACTATAGTAATCAATTCTCTGCGCATTATCATTTGCCCTATACAACCTCAGCATATTCTTACATTACCCTAAAAGGAAGATAAGATTTTTCTCATCTGTGTCCCCAAAAAAGAACATGCCCGTAAGAGTGGTTAAGCAATTTGACATAGCGACACATTTCGTAAACCATGAACCACAGGTTCATTAAGGTCCTCTGAACTGAGCTTTGCCATGGGGTCACAGTAAGGGTAAAGAAAAGAACTTGGTCGCTTTGGTCACCCTAGGTATCTCTTTAAATGTCAGTACTTCTTCAAAGTAATGAATAGCAACCAAGCATTCCCTAAGGAGTTCTGGTGAGGATTCCTTTTCCACACTGTTGGCCTGGCTGCACTGTACTCTTAACAAAGCACGTATAATTGCCCTCTTCCTTCAGTTATGTACTGGTTTGTAAAAGGGGAAGAGAGATAGCTTGTCCATCTTCCATTTGCTTTTCCTATAACCAGATCATCTTAAGCATGAAACTTAAAAGCCTGGGAAATAGCAAGAAGATTTGGAAAGGAGAGTGAGGATGACCCGGTCTTTCTAATTTAGCAGCTCTGTGAGCTTCAGCTGAAAAGGAAACTCCAAAAAGGCAGAGCTGTGGGCACACAACCCAGTGATATGGGTTCACCCAGCTCAGTGATATGCTGTCCTATGAGCTGGACTAAGGTGACAGCAAATGAAATTTAGAAACAGCAGCCAGGTGTGAAAGTACTTGCCTTGTAGGAATCAGTAGGAAAAGAGCATGATGCCTAAACATACAGGAAGCTAAAATAGTCATCAAGCAATAGAAGCCCTGCTTCCTAAAGATTTGCCAGTGTTTCCAGGAATTCACTTTGGATTCTGTGTACACAAAATAGAACTAAGATGGAATGGGAACAATCTTGTTATATACTTACATAATATTCTCTTGGTGGTTCTGCAGAACTGAATTGAGTCTTCTGCCAGGAAACATAAAAAGCAATACAAACAAAAACCACGAAGGTGTTTGCATTAGGAAAACCATAAGGGATGCTACCTTGCTTGTCCAGGTCTCCTTTGAACCAGTGTTCAGCATCTTTCCTGACCCACCTCACTTGTGAGTTAGATAAAATACTAGCCACTGTGTTGATTTTGTGTTTGTATATGCTTAGCATGGTTTTCTTGATGATTTTAAAAATTCATCTCATTTATTTAAAATCATGTGTATTATTAATGACAATACTCTCTCTCAGTGTGTGCATGCATGTGTAGATATGTGAATGTCCATGTGTGCACAGAAGCTAAGGGGAACATCACACATCCTATTCTGTCTTTCTCTGCCTTATTTTGTTGAAATAGCATCTTTCACCTGCACCTCAAGGCTGTTGGGTAGGATGGCCCTGTGGGTCCTCCTGTCTCTTCCAGCCTACCATAGCACACACTGGCACTAGATTTCATGTGTATGGCCACATCCAACATTATTTTTAATAATTGATTGCAGAGGATCCAAACTCAGTTCTCTATGCTTGGACACCAAATGCTCTTCCCTGCCCTGCCATCTCCCATCCCTAAAACAATATTTTAAAACTTAATAATTTTTTATGACATTTCGAACCTGGGTCCTCTATAGTCTCTTCTGCCATTGAACTCCCGATATAGCTGAGGATGATCTTGAACTCCTGATTCTCTTGCCTCTATCTCTAGTGCTAAGATCTCAGTCATGTGCCACCATCAGTGGTTTCTGCAGTGCTAAGGATCAAATTCAGACCTACTGAATGCTAAACAGTAACTCTCATGACTCAGCTATATGCCCAGCTCAGAATTTTTTTTCTTAAAAAATAATGCTTTATTATTGCTTCTGAGGAGCATCTAATTTAAGTACAACAGTGATGGTGAGATTGTATGTGGTGAGCAGTGACTTTGTGTCTAGTTGCCAGAGAGAAGATGTCACATTTTGAGAAGGGGAGTGGGGAGGAGAACTTGGGGGAAGGGGTAGTTGAGATGGAGGAAGAACAGAGATGAGAGATATCTTGATTAAGGGAGCCATGATGGGATTAGCAAGAAACTTGTATCTAGAGAAATTCCAAGGAATCCACAAGGATAACCCCAGCTAGGAAGCTAAACAACAGAGGAGAGGGTGCCTGAACTGGCCTTGACCTGTAGTCAGATTGATGATTACCTTAAATATTACCATAGAACCTTCATCCAGCAACTGATGAAAGCAGAGACCCTCATCGAAGCACTGGACTGAGCTCTCAAAGTCCAGTTAAAGAGTGGGAAGGGTGAGAATATAAGCAAAGAGGTCAATACCATGATGGGTTCACCCACTGAAACAGTCTACCTAAGCTAATGGGAACTCAGCAACTTCAGCCTGACAGGGAAGGAACAAGCATAGGACCACACTAGGCCCTCTGAATATAGTTGACAGTTGCATGGCTGCGGCAGACTAAGGGGCCACTGGTAGTGACACGAGGATTTATTCCTACTGCTTGTACTGAATTTTTGAGAACCCATTCTCTTTGGATGGATACCTTGCTCAGCCTAGATATAGTAGGAACTTATACAAAGCAATGTGCCTTACCCTCTCTGAGGATTAGATGAGGGTGGAGTGGGAGGGTCTGTGGAAGGAATGGGAGGAGGGGAGGGAGTAGGAACTTGAATTGGTAGGTATAATGAAAAAAGATAGTTTGTTCTCTTTTTTAAAACTAAAACTAACATAAAAAGTATGAATTAAAAAAAAAAGCATTCCTGTTTTACTCTACATCCGTGGTTCTCAACCTTCCTAATGTTGCAGCCCTTTAATACAATTCCTCATGGTCTGTTGACCCCCAACTACACAATTATTTTTGCTGCTACTTCATCACTGCAATTTGTGAACTGTGAATATTGTGAACTGTAATGTAAATATCTGATAAGCAAGGTATCTGATATGTGACCCCCTCCCCCAAAGGGGTCACGATAAACAGGTTGAGAACCACTGCTCTACATCATTAATTACAGTTTAGGAAAGAGGAGGCTTGGTTGTTTTACCTTCCTTCTGCTCTTAGGCTCCTGAGAAGAGTCTTGATGAATCTATGCACTGGATCTATAGCAGGGTCACTGTGTGCGACATAGAACTGAATCAATGAGGGAACACGTCAGTGAGTGCTGCCTTGGCTCTTGATGAAGTTTGAATAGCTTAGGTTTGTGTCTTACCCACCTCTGCAGAGTGATCCTACTTTCTCATGGAACACTGGGTGCTTCATTTGTTTTACTTCTAGCAACCTCTGTCCTCTTTTCTTGTCTTTCTTAATCCCTTTTTATCCTTTTCAAAATAAGGACAAGGAGCCAGGGTGATTCATCTAATTCTCACCTTCTGTGAGTCATGCTGAGATTCCTAAGTGTCCTTCACCAGCTGCTGCAGCCTCAGCGGCCTCAGCTACCTCAGCTGCCTCAGCTTCAGGCTAGAGGCCGAACTGATTACTAAGAGCGAGATGCTCTTGAATCTTGAGAATTCTGCCGGTGAGATCTTAGTCTGCCATTCACTTGTTTTTAAAAACGAATGTTCTTTTAGACCTGTCCAGTTCAGACGTGCACAGAGCTGACTGCCTTCTGACTGTTCAGCCCTTAGGGAATTCGTTTTTTATGTACAAACCCCAACTTCCCTTCTTTTGTAAAACAATCTATTAGTTTCAAGGCAAAAGAGAAACAGATTTTGATATGACCACATCTGTGTTACAGACTAAGTAGAACATTTATTAGAACATGGGTTGGGCTTACATAATTGGTGTAGGAGATCCCTTTCCTTTCAACACATAATAGCATTATCTGGATTTTTCTAATGACATTTTTTTTGGGACATGTTAAGCCCTTTATTCTTAGACTCATAGTTTTAACCAGGAAGAGGTATCTAGTTTTGTTTTGTTTTCCTTTGTTTTCCTCCCCTGATCATTGGAATGCTAGAAGATTTTTTTCTTTGTCTTTTCAAGTTTCATTTACCCCAAGACTGAACCTCCTGAAGGTTTGGTCCTCTCTGTGGGGCTACTTTGCATAAGAAACACTGCTGTGTCCCCAAGATGGTTTAAAAGGAAATGGTCCCCAAAGGGAGTGGTACTATTAGGAAATGTAGCTTTGTTGGAATGGGTGTGGCCTTGCTAGAGGAAGTGTGTCACTGTAGGGGTGGGCTTTGAGGTTTCCTATGCTCAAGCTACTCTCAATATCACAATCTACTTCCAACTGCCTGCATATCAACATGTAGTGTAACAACGTAAGCGAATGCAGACATGTATATATATATACAGTTTTAATGGAAAATAGACTTACAGAACCACCGTTCCCGCGGAGACCAGGAAAGCAGAAGCAACAGCTGGGAGCATGCTCGCCAAATTTATAGGCAAACATTAGCCCGAGGCAAACACGCCCCCTTAGGGGCGGGACTTATCCCTACATCTCCCCTTTTTGTCTAAATAAGACAGAACTCAACCAAATACAACTATATACAATAATAACAAATAATAAATATAACAAACAATATTGAGAACAAAAGTTTTGCTAAACATTCTATCTCAAGGAGTCTAAATAATGTAGAGAGTAACTACAATTATATAATCTTCAACTCCGTCAAAGATCTGAGAAGGGAATAAATATTACTTAACAAACAAGATATATCCAAAATGTGCAACAATTGACAGAGACAACTGACTACCTGGGCAATCACCCAAAGTCTCGTTTGCAATGTTGAGTCAACCAACTTTGGCAAAGGCCTAACATAACTGACATACCATTATTAAAGGCAAGGAACTTTTCAAAACTATCTTACCCTGTCTTGGCAGGATATGACAGTCCTGTTTTATCCATTGATGCACGCTCTGTATCTCTGTCAGTGGTTGAAGTATGGGCATTTCTTTGCCCAAAGGCCAGTTCTGCCAAAAAGAAAGGCTCCAGGTGGAGTGTCTTTGGTGCTCAACATTCTCTCGGGAATAGAGCGGTGTTGCCAGGAGCAATTCTGTCTCACTACCACAAAACTCTGAGTTAGATTAAAGGCCATTTTCTACAGCTCTTTGAAGAGGTTGAAGATTATGTATCTAAACTGAGTATAATCTCTATATAAATCTAGAGAACCTGATTAGTCTGATTATAAATGACAAACTTAGATGACTATTTATCTATGTAATTCTCAATATCTATCTAACTTACAGACTAAGACAATAAACAACTGTGTAACAAATGAGGATAATGACCTCTAAATATAAACACTATACAAATATACATTGCAATATGGTAAATATATATCAATACACAAACATTATATAAGTATCTTAATCAGAGGTAGAAATGTACACTGCAATATGGTAAATATATACAATATATATTTATCAATACAATATATGTCAATACATAAAAAATGTTTTAAACAGAGAAACATGCATGCATACAATAGTCAATATAATTTAACTTTGTATCAATATACAAGAATCGATACCAATATATTTGTCTAAAAGCAGTAACTCACAATTATAAATCTATTATCCCATCATTCCCTCTTTTTTTTTCCAAAATGATCCCTGAGCTTATAAAATTCCTCCCCCAACCTCCCAACCCCTAAATGATGTCCCTAAACCCAGGGGTAAATTTTACTGGGAGAGGGGACGTCGTCCTCTATAATTACTTCCAGCTGTCATGGGGGCAACGTTCTTTCTGGGGGATCCTGTGAAAGTAAAATGATGGTTAAATTTCAAGATCAATGTCTTTTAAAATTGCAAATAGTCTCTGAGTATTTTGTGGAGGTCTGGCCAGAATGTTGTACAAGATGTGCACCATTTCAGCTAACCAAGTTGGAATCGTCTTGTGCAGCTGGTATCCAAAACAGGTCTTGTAGTAGCACTATCAGTATCATGACGTCATATCAACCAGATAGAGTTGTTGTTGTGGGGCCCCATCTTCTTCCTGGAAACTTCAAATGTCACTTCAGGAAAAACTCATTGTTCATTGTGAAAAACTTAAACATTAGTCATATAGACATATATAGACATATATATATATATATATATATATATATATATTCAATGAAAGACATGGTAGATATATTCAATGAAAAGTATGATAGATATGAAGAAAAGCAACGATGTTTTCTATACTCATATTTCTTTCTGTCCCATGTCATGGCTCTTGACATGAGACAGAAACTCCAGAAACTCTGGGTTTTTCTCTTACTAACAGGCTTGGAATTGGAGAGGGACTGAGCCAGAGTCCAACTTCAAAACCAGCTCTATATATTTATAAAGAAATGTTTAATAAGACATATATATATATATATATATATATATATATATATATATATATATATAAATTAATACTTACAAAATGTGTCCATCCATCAGTAATTAAATATTCAGGGTCCCTTAATTTCTTTGAAGATGAGTATTTTCCTGTGGAGATAAGAAAAGAACCCTGCCTAAAACCTATCTGTATTTCTTACCATCAGTATGCTCGCCATCCTTATGAAAGAATTGTTATTTATCTTTTCCAAGTGGCTTCTCTTCTTCAAACCGAACCTTTATTAATTTTGATGGTATCCACAATTTTTCCTCACCTGTGGAGATAAGAGCAAAACCTCTTCCCCAACGTAGCACATCTCCTGGCTTCCATTGTGAGGTCAGTACATCCTTGAAATAAACTGGTTGATTTAGTTCAGTAGACTTTTCCATTATCCAATGTCTTTCTGCAGCCGTTGTTCCCTTCTCATTAGCGATGAGAAAATTCAAGGTTAACAAAGCATTATGTAACCTATTTCTAGGGGTGTTTTCCACCCCTTTCTGTTTGTTCAACATATCTTTATAGTTCGATTTGATCTTTCTATGACTGCTTGACCTGTAGGATTGTATGGTATACCTGTAACATGCTTGATATTGTAATAATCAAAAACCGTTTCATTTTCCTAGAGACATAAGCAGGACCATCATTAATCTTTATTTGTGTAGGTATACCCATGATAGCCATGACTTCTAATAAATGAGTGATTACTGAATCAGCTTTTTCTGAACTTAAAGCAGTTGCCCACTGAAAGCCTGAATAAGTGTCAACGGTGTGATGAACATATTTTAATTTGCCAAATTCTGCAAAGTGGAACACATCCATCTGCCAGATTTCATTCCTTTGGGTGCCCTTTGGATTAGTCCCTGCAGGCAGTGGCATTTGGTTATAGAAAGAGCAAGTGGGGAATTTCTTTACAATCTCCTTAGCTTGTTGCCATGTAATTGAAAACTCTTTCTTCAAACCTTTGCTATTAACATGATGTTTTTTATGAAATTCAGAGGCTTGTAGCACACTACCAATCAATAATTGATCAATTTCTGCATTACCTTGTGCTAGAGGACCTGGCAGACCTGTATGGGATCAGATGTGTGTTATGTACATAGGGCAAAGCCTGTTCCTGATCAAATCTTGAACCTGGAGAAACAATGAGGTTAGTTCTGTATCATCAGGTATAAATTTAGCAGTTTCAATATGTAAAATAACTCTTTCTGCGTATTGTGAATCAGTGACTATATTAATAGGTTCTTTAAAATCCCTTAGCACCATAAGAATGGCATATAATTCTGCCTTCTGAACAGAATTATACGGACTTTGTTCCACCTTACCCAAGTCTTCTGATTTGTAACCTGCCTTCCCTGATTTATTGGCATCAGTATAGAATGTACGGGCTTCAGTTATTGGAGCATCACGGACGATTCGAGGAAGAATCCAAGAAGTTCTCTTTATGAAGTTAAGCCTCTTGCTTTTTGGATAGTTGTTATTAATGTTAGGAATGTTAATTTTTGGTATTCCATTGTTGTAATATGTCATGACCCCATAAATTCATTGCAATATTGGCTACATATGGCCTTAATTTTCCTATTTGTCCCTCTGTCCCTATACATTCAACCCATCTTGTGCTCTGCCTTACTCGAGATAGGGTTTCAATTCCCAGGAGCTGAACATTTACATTCTGAAGAGGCCAACACAGATGCCAAGATTCTGGGGTAATGATACTTACATCAGCACCTGTGTCCAGCAGGACAGTAATAAAAATACCATTTACACATACTCTCTGTTTAGGTCTTTGATCATTTATAGAAGTTTGCCAAAACACACGTAACTTATCTTTCTGATCATTATTGCTTGTAACAGTAGGCATGGGGCTTCCTAATTGTCCTGATGAGGCACGTTCTCTGCAGAAACTGGAAATTACTGAACCATGTTTGCCATGGGGGCCTGTGAGGCCCCCCTCTCATGTTTCCCAACTGTATCAGGTTGCCTTGTCTATCTCTTGTAGACCTGCATTCATTCGTCCAATGTCTGCCTTTTCCACATCTTCTACATAAACCTGAAGGCTGACTCCTATTTCTGTTATTTCTAGAAGATGCATTATTATTATTATTTCTGAAAGATGCATTATTATTATTATTATTTCTGAAAATCCGTTGTCTACAATTCCTTTTCATATGACCCATTTTGCCAAAATTAAAACATTTGGTATTCTGGTGTCTCCTTTTACCATTGGAAATTGCTTCTTCTACCCATGCTTCAGTGCCATAATCAAATGTATCAACATTGAGTATCAACATTCTTCCAAGGGCACTGATCTGAGCTTTAAAGGCCCCAAAATCCTTTTGCATTCCACATTTGCATTTTCATAAGCCAAAGACTCAATCATTATACATCTTGCTTCTGGGTCAGATATCCCTATTTGTACAGCTTTAGTTAATCTTTGTAAAAAGTCACTAAAGGGTTCTCTCTAACCATGTTTAACTCTGACAAATGATTCCATTCTCTGTCCTGGGTCTTGTATCCTGTCCCAAGCCCTAAAGGCTGCTGTAGTACACATGGAGAGTGTGTTTTCATCCAAATTAGCTTGTTCCTGAGGGTCAGAAAAGAGCCCTTCACCTAGAATTTTATCTAGGGAAATGTCAATTCCCTTTGTTTTTTCCTGCTGTTCTAAAAGTCTAGCCTCTTGCCTGAATAAGCATTTCCGTTTCAATTGTGGTCCACTCTCAAGTACCGCAGAGCTCAGCTGGAGCCAGTCCGAGGGGGTTGCTTTGCTTGTCGTGGCCCAAGATCTTAGCATCTCTTTAACAAAAGAGGCTTGCATCCCAAAAGTCATGACAGCCTGTTTTATTTCCTTGAGATCATTCATACGGACAGGCTCCCATGTATCCTCCTTGATGACCCTAGGGTTTCTGGAACCAATCACCTTCTCTGTTGTTATTACTGGAAAGACAGGTAGAGCTGTAGGTAGAGCTTTGTGGAAATTGTCCCGGAGAGATTTACCCACAGATGTAGTTCAAAATTTGCCTTTCTACCCTTTGCTCTTCTTCATCAGAATTTAGAAATTCCTCAATCTTTTCAATTCTATTCACCATTGCTTTCTGCAATGTCTGAATCTCCTGTCCAGAATTATGTTCCAAAGCCTTCACTGAGGTTTCTAAAGTATGTAGTTTGTCCGTTAGAGATAACATCTCATCTTTGGACATAATTTTTATGGCATAAACCGTGCCTTCTTGTATTGACAATCTTTCCGTCAATCTGTCATAAGCTTTAGACAAAATCCGATTGTCACATTCAGCAGTTTTGATTCTCTCAGTTAATGTTTCATTTCCTACAAAAAGGGACTGAAGATTACCATCCAGATCAGCTGTTCCCTCTTCTATAGTAATGAATTTCTCCTTAACATCAGCCTGGAGAACTTCAAACTGATTCTTGAGAAGATTGTTGTCATTCGCAGTTGTTTTTAAGCGTTCAATCTCTGCCTTAAGAATCCTGTATTCATCTCATAAAGACTTTATCATATTTCTATTATCAAACCATTTAGTGCCAATGAAAACTACGAATCCCAGAAGGATCCATAGATGTGGGGTGATAGACACCTCTTGTAAAATCTGCCACATGGTACAATTAAAAAAACTGTTAAATTCTTGAATACTAATGTGTTCAGACATTTTATTTATTAAATAAAAATTTTTTACCTGCAATGATCGGTACCTGCCAGTGGTGGTCTCTGTGTTTTTTTTAAATTTATTTATTTATTAAGGATTTCTGCCTCCTCCCTGCTACCGCCTCCCATTTCCCTCCCCCTCCCCTGATCAAGTCACCCTCCCTCATCTGCTCGAAGAGCAATCAGGGTTCCCTGACCTGTGGGAAGCCCAAGGACCACCCACCTCTATCCAGGTCTCATAAGGTGAGCATCCAAACTGCCTAGGCTCCCCAGAATCCAAAGACAAACACATAGGCATCCTCCTGAATATTAACCTTCATCAGGCGATGAAAGGAGAACAGAGACAGAGACCCACATTGGAGCACTGGACAGAAATCTCAAGGTCCAAGTCAGGAGCAGAAGGAGACGAAGCACGAGCAAGGAACTCAGGACCGCGAGGGGTGCACCCACACACTGAGACAATGGGGATGTTCTATCAGGTCTCTGTGTTTTTGCAGCCTGTCCTAGAACTAGCTCTTGTAGACCAGGCTGGCCTCGAAGTCACAGAGATCTGCCTGTCTCTGCCTCCCAATTTCTGGGATTAAAGGAGTGCGCTACCACCGCCTGGCCGGCCTCAAACTCACAGAGATCCGCCTGCCTCTGCTTCCCAAGTGCTGGGATTAAAGGCATGCACTACCACTGCCTGGCCGGCCTCAAACTCACAGAGATCCGCCTGCCTTTGCCTCCCAAGTGCTGGTATCAAAGGCGTGCACCACCACTGCCCGGCCAAGTCACTTTGTATCAGACCAAATCTGCCACTGTGGTGGCTTTTGTTGCAAAACCACAAGTTCTTGAGCTTCTGCTAATTCAGGCAGTGGGGTTCCGCTGCAAACTTAGCCAAGGCAGGCAGAATGGGCCTGTGTGGCCGAGTGTGTCTAAGACTCGGCACTGGAGCCCAAGTCACGAACTAAAAAACAGCACCCGGGAGGGTACTGTGTTAGCTAGCGGCCTACCCGCTTGAGTTGGGGGGCAAAATAGCCCCATGTTGGGTGCCAAAATGTAACGACGTAAGCGAATGCAGACAGATTGTAAAAATATATATACAGCTTTAATGGAGAAATAGACTTACAGAACAGCCATTCCCACAGAGACCAGGAAAGCAGAAGCAAAGGCTGGGAGCATGCTCGCCAAATTTATAGGCAAACATTAGCCCGAGGCGAACATGCCCCCTTAGGGGCGGGACTTATCCCTACAATGTAGCATTTCCTTTCCAACACAATGTCTGCCTGCAATCACCATGATGATAATGGACTAAACCTCTGGATCTGAGTGACATATTTTCCTTTATAAGAGTTGCTGTAGTCATGGTGTCTTTTCACAGGAATAGAAACCTAACTCAGATAGTACCTAAAAAATAAAAGCTGTTCCCTTCCTATTGTTCTGTCTGTCAGAGTCACCACCAAGATATGCCCAGGCTACAGCTATGCCTGACCTTCTGCTCGGTAAATATAGTTTCTGGACATAGACCTCGACACCGAGTATCCTTTTCTAGACCTTACACTGATAGTGACCGGGAATCCGAGGAAGCCACAACTCTCCACGAAGGTAACTAAATAAGTATAGTTGTAGTCTTCTTTCATTAGATTTCCTCTGCAGCTATTGCAAGCTGGTTAATTGATCAGAATCATATTGAAAGCCATTGTCTCTCTTTATCATTTGTTTACCAGTCTTGATTAACAAATTAGCACTTACTAAAGTTACGGCTTGATTCATTGATTAATCTCTATCCTGTTTATTTTTTTATGTCTGTGAAACTCTTTAACTGCCCCAAGAAATTTAATAATCCAGAAATATGCAAAATTGCACCATAAAGTAGGTTCTGATGAGTTAGGATGATAAGACACTCATTCTAGGCAAGCTCTGAGTCTCATTGTTGACATGGTTTTAGATATTCCAGTTGAAGACAATAGATTGTGCACTGGAAATTATCTTTGACTTTACAAAACACCCCTCTAAACAGATAGGAAAGAAAACTGAAGAAGTTGAATGGTGAAATGAAATAAGCAAGAACCACTAAATACTAGATTCAAAACTACTTATAAGATAAACATTCACAAGGAGTATTGGAAAATACACAAGTTAGGAAAGTCTCAGATTTATAAGCATGTTTGAAATGGACATCACAGCCTGTGCAGAGACTCAGAAAGATTCTCTATCAAGGTTGGTAAATGACATTCCATTGGCCAAATTTAGTTAAGTGTCTTTTTTTTATTTACACAAATGAAGTATTGTTATAACCCAATAACACATATACATTTTCTTGGGTTGCTTTCTCATGGCAATGGCCAAGGTACAAATCTAAAATACAATGTGTGCTATTTGATTCTGCAGAAATCTTTGCTGAGGCCTTGTTTAAATTTAGGAATGGAATGTATCATTAATGATGAGTTAGACAAGTGGGAATGAAAAGAGAGATCAAGTGAAGACATGAATGCTGTTGACAGCTCACCACACTTTCCACATCTCTTCTTAAACTGTAGATGAGTAGACATACAACCAGGACTAAAAGATTGAGCTGAAGAAGGAAAACACATCTTTTGATTTCAGACTTTAAAGACAAAAAGATACAAAAACGTTTCACCCAAGATCATAAAGAATTTATAAAGTGTTACGTTTCTATTCTCAATGTTTCTGTGTTTAGTGTTAAGGACTTTCTTACAATGTTGCCCCCTCTCTGTCTTGTAAATCATTTATTCCTTGTGTTGCTCAATGGCTGAACCTTAAATGGTCCGTCATAGCATCAGATGCTTGGCTAATGCCACTTTCAATTCTGATTCAGAAAGAGCAAATACCCAGAATTCATCACTACTTTCTTTAGTTCTTGTTTTGATTCATTCATTGACTACTCAGCAGAATTCCTCTGGAGTATGCTCACTTATTATAAATCAATAGATCATATTTTCTGAAGCTTATTCCAGATACTTTGTACTGGAGAATCCTTTAGCATCTATTGACAGTACAATTTTGAAAATCAAGAACATATAATCATTAGGTAAACACACAAACATGTAACCAAGGTACATGGCTCAGGTTGAGAGTGTGGCTTAGTGGTGGAGATGTTTGTGAGGACCCAGCTGTGATCTACAACACTATGCATCATGCCAATCAATCAATCAATATCAATAAGTAAACACATGCAGAAGAAATTTAATTTAAAATATATGATGTGGTAAGAGTATTAGGAGAGTTATAAAACAGATGAATGTCCATCTGTAACTAAACTATAATATTTGGCATCATTTCTTCTACTGGATAAAAATTAACCTCATCTTTAATGAACAAAAAAATATTAACCACTGCCCCCAAGGAGTTGTAAAATAGTACAGTCAATAAAACACAAACCCCAGAAGAACACTAAAAGAATACTTAGTAATCGTTTCTGCTCATTCGATGTTTCCAGTAATTTTTCTTATGAAGCAAAGCACAGTGGGCATAGATGTTCTTCCAATTCTCAGCAAAATATTAACATAGGGCTTTTCAATTATTTGTTATTGTCTCTAAATAAGCTAGAAAATGTATCTGAGGAGGATAACAGATGCATTAATGTGACAGAGTCCAAACCACTTTCTGATGGCACTCACAAGAAGCCATGATACAATGGTTCAATCTGGCCTAGAGTAAAGCTGGCAGGAGACAGATAATCTGTGTTGATTCAGGTGGTCAGCATCCTCATCTGCTTCACTAAAGATGAATAAACACTTCAAGATAGTTTGGGTTGAAATCAAACACTCACTGAACAAAGAATAAGCTGGGTCTAGTGGTACAGACTTGTAACCCCAGACACTTGATTGGCTGAGGCAGTGATAGATGAGGTTGTTAAAGGCAAAAGGAACTGAGCAATTCTTACCTTTTAGTGCATCAGCGGCAATGATTTATACTTTGTATAATTTGCATAACAATATTTTAAATAAGTTCAAGTGTTTGATGACTTGCTGCTCTTTGTTCTTCATAAATAAATATCAATAAAGAACAATAAAAAGCAAATTCTCCTTTAAAATGTGACAAAACAAGACAAGTGGAATTTGTTGATGTTTTTGAAATGTTTGTAAATTGGTATTTGTGTTGTTGATTTAAATGTCTTGCAAGTCAAGAGCAAATGTTGATTACTTCTACTTTATGTAGGTACAGCACAAATATCTGTGCTTGTATATTAAATGAGAAGATATAACCTAAAATGTTAATGAAAACCCACTAAACATTGAATACTTCTAAGCAGGCATAATTTAATATCTTCACATAACAACTCTCTATAAAAATCTCTTTCATTGAACCAAATTATTCTCAGAAAAGTTGAAACAAATAAACAAAAATATCTCCCACTCTTGGGTTACCTCACAGTGAGAATTGATGTTCTCCCCAAATTGGCAGAACTTTCCATGCACATGGAAAACAAAGATATTTGACCCTCAGGAGCCCTGACGATGGTGACTCTTAAATCTTTAAACACATGAGACCCAGTATGTATGTTACACAGGTTTTTTTTTTTTTCTATCCACAGCTTCGTGACTCTCCAGAAGAGCAATAAAGCAAAGACTTGATATACTTTTGTTCCTTTCATTTGATGTTTCTGAAAAGGCTTTATGGCCAGTGACACTGTGCCAAATTGATGCTAAATGCTGAATTCCAAGGCAATTCATCCTTGCAGGACGAGGTCAAGTGTTCACAAAATCTGGCTCTCTGATAGATGCTCATGACTTCCTCCACTCTTCAAACACACACAAAGGGGGCTTAATTAGCATGCCGGGTTATAGATCTTGTAATCACCATGATTCACAGGTTAAAATAAAATTACCACCACCCCACAATTGCTTCGCTGTTGAAAGAGCACAGCTGTAACCAACAGAAAGGAAGGGATAAAAGCAGTTACTGAAGAATGAAATGGATGGCTTAGGGGTGTTTCTGGTGTTCATCTTCCAGTCTCCCACTCTTCAGTCATTGGCTCCTGGGTGTTCTTTTTACTGTTATGTGACAAGAGCAGCTGCATCTGCCTTTTGGAGCAGGCTACAAAAGGAGGCTCTGAGAACTGACTAACTCTCTGCTCTCACTGATAATACACTTGACCCATATCATTTCTGTACCCAGTGCAGCCAAAGATGCAAGTTTTATTATTTTTTATTTTGTCTCCCGGTAGAATAAGATGTTATTTACATTAATTTAATTGATAATAAATATAGAAATGAATAAAAATAAATGCAGACAAGTAATCTCCTCCTATGTCTGGAAAATCCTGATGGTAAATTTTGGATCAACTAAACAGACATGCCTAAGTCGTTTGGATCAGATGAGACTCTGATGAAAAGCAGTGAGCTCCCAGCCCCACAAAAAGTTCAGTGAGGATTTTACTGTGTAATTTGTTGTATAACTTCCAGAGGGTTTTTTTTTTTTCGAGACAGGGTTTCTCCGTAGCTTTTGGTTCCTGTCCTGGAACTAGCTCTTGTAGACCAGGCTGGCCTCGAACTCACAGAGATCCGCCTGCCTCTGCCTCCCGAGTGCTGGGATTAAAGGCGTGCGCCACCACTGCCCGGCCAGAGGTTTATGAATTTGCTCAACAGATTCTTATAATAGAAGAGACAGCATCTTATTGAAACAAAAGCTTTCTTCAGGCATTGGAAAACCACTTGCAGATGACTTGGCTGTTCATATTAAGCAACAACACAGCTAGAAACCCTGCAAGTTCTCTTCTCCAAGTCTGCTTCTCTGTACTCTGGCTCCACAGATAAACCGTGGTTTGAGACCACATCTCAATGTGCAAAGGTTACTGGAATAACAAACACTGGTTAGCTGATTTGATCATTCTATCCTCACTCAGGTTTCGTGCCATATGGATTCCCAGTCTCCCAAGAAAGGCTTAAACTGTCCATGGGCCAAATCAAGTGGTTCATCCAACTCCAACTGATATGCACTGTGTACTCTCAATTAAAAAAAGCCTGCACTTCATAGACCATCGAGACAAAATATTCATTAACAAGGGGAAATGAACCTAACATTTTGTTCAAGTTTCATATACCAAACCCAAAAATTTAATCAGAATGAAGTGACTGTATAAAGCTTTGTAGATTTCCTGTTGTCTGATTGATAGCTGCATTGCAAATTGAACCACAGTTAGTCTGTGAATTTCTTTATGGGAAAATTATTAAGCCATGAGACTGAATCAAATTTAGATATAAATTCTGTGTGTATTCAGTTGCACATTTAGATGAATTGATTTACTGTAAGAAAATAATTGAAACCAGGAATGAGTTGCAAAATTCAACATAAGTTACCAATTCCAGAATATCAAAAAAAAGAAAAGAAAAAAGAGATAAATAAAAAACTCAACAATAAAACCCTGATATTTTCTCAATTAGATCCTACCTCAGATACTGTGGTGTTGCCATTTTGGAGAATAGCTTTGGTGCCAAGGGTCTCAAATTTCCCAACAGAATTTCACATTAAGAAACATTTATGTGGTGTGTATATAAATGATGTCATTTGAGAATACTAGGCTTGTCTAATCGAAGGTCTATGTATAGCTGCGATTTATTCATTACTAAATAATCCTTTAAACTAGAAATTCCCATGTTTCTAAGTCATGCTGTCTATAGAAAAGTGAGCTATTTGTGTGACTTATTGATGATAAATAGAAAAGAATGTATGAAAAAACAAACAACAGAAAAGAAACCCTGAGGACTTAAACCTCAGGTTTGCTATTTCAAGATAAGCAACCCATGGGCCAAAGGCAGACATTCTCCGTGGCTCATAGATTAAGATATTCCTTAAGTTATAATAAAGTATAGGCAACAAACAATAAGAAGAAATGAGTATATATAAAGGACCGTTATATTTTTTCGACTTTCCACCTTTCTCATAGGCAAGCTGAGTTTGGGCTGGTATAGAATAGATTTTTTACATTCTAAAATGAGCCTAGAAGTATTTAGGCAAACTCTGAGGAGCCATGGGCCACAGGGACCCTTCATTCATTCTGAATTCACCCTTCATTCTGAATTCACAGCACAAGAACTTAAAGTTTTTGTTCAAATGCAGTCATTCCACAGCTCAACCTCCGCCAATATCACTCTTTGTCCCATTCCTCAAGGCCAGACAAGGTTAGGAATTGTCATTTCCTTTATCTTACCTTAAGCTTTGGTATGACAACCCACAGAGAACTTAATAATCACCAGTGCCTGAAGCTAATAATAATGGATTTAAGATCTATAAAATCATAGCTGTATAAGCAAGCAACAAAAATCCATTTTTATTAAAATTATATCTTTTTACTAAGAGCCAGTGACATCTCACATATGGGATGGGAATATAAAATGAGACAGATGCTGATTTTAATTGTGCCTAATTAAAAATTGTACGTATGTGACTGTGAACCAAGCAAAGCATATTTGGATTCAACTCTATTTTAGAAATAGGTAGGTTGGAATCCAGCTTTTAAAGTATGAAGTCAAGTCATTCCAAAAGAGTTGTACCGAAATAAAACTGCTGAGATGGAACTTTCGAATGCATAGTAAAATACTCTTAAGTTTATTTTTCTTGGGAAATAGTTGCATAGTTAGAATCAGTGGTTTGGAGGACGTATTTGTGAAGACCTTTGTCCCTAAAATATTTAGAAGCAAAATGCATTTTCTATCTACATTGAACGCTTGATCTGAGATAAAGTTGTTTCAATAGTAGGAGAAAAGGGGAAGAAAGCAAAGGATAAAGATTAGAAAACATGCTGAGAATTAATAAATTTCTTCAGAATATCACAGGCATCAACATTGACACACTTTGGAGGAAGCAATAATGCTATCAACTCTTCTATCAAATATCAATCTCTTCTTTCACAACACACACACACACACAAGTATTTGCAAGAGTTTCAACCCGGTGATTTACCACAGCTGCATGCAATGTATTTTAGATGCCGGGAGCAGCATCATGCACAGGTAGTAGTTGTGTGGCTAAATATTTCCAATATCTATATAAAACTAGTTTAAACCGCTTTCTTTCTGTGCCAATATCGCATCCGCCAACATGGTGAACGTTCCTAAGACTCCCCGGACATTCTGCAAGAAATGTGGCAAGCACCAACCCCACAAAGTGACTCAGTACAAGAAGGGCAAAGATTCTTTGTATGTCCAGGGAAAGCGGCGTTATGACAGGAAACAGAGTGGCTATGGTGGGCAGACTAAGCCTATTTTCCGCAAAAAAACAAAAACTACAAAGAAGATTGTGCTGAGACTGGAATGTGTGGAGCCCAACAGCAGATCTAAGAGGATGCTGGCTATTAAGAGATGCAAGCATTTTGAACTGGGTGGTGATAAGAAGAGAAAGGGCCAAGTGATCCAGTTCTAAGCTGACCTTGTTATGAAGACAATAAAATCATGGGCTTTCACTAAAAAATAAAATAGTTTAAACCGAAGCCATCTTGTTTCTTCCTAATTTAATTATGGCACCATTCATGTCAGGGTCGCTAGTTTCTATATTTGGCCTTGGTTTTGCCAAGGTACAAATTTTTCATTTCTCACCAGTACCCCATGGGTTCGGACTTTGGCATTTAGCATTGTAAATACTCTAAATACCCGCCAGGTGTTTGCTTCTTTCAGTCTTTGCAAATCACCCATTGGAAATACGAGTGGAGATGAGAAATAAAGACCCTGAAGGAAAGTCCACTTCATCTACAACCATTTGCTTACAGGTAGCTTTCATGCCATTGCCCAAGAAGAGGAAAAACCTCCTGGACAAGTAAGTTGTCCAGGACAAGAAGGACAAGCAGTGCAAGAATAATGAAGCCCTTCACTCTTCAGTTGTTCGTGATTCTTCAGTTCCACTAGGATCTTTCCTTAAAACTCCATGGTAAAGGAAGAGCCGCCTTGTAATCAGATGCCAATAATTGTCTTTATTCATGTCTTAGATAAAGGAAGAAATAGTCCAAGCTAAGAATATGTGAAAGAACCAGTGGAGCCGGGCGGTGGTGGCGCACGCCTTTAATCCCAGCACTCGGGAGGCAGAGGCAGGCGGATCTCTGTGAGTTCGAGGCCAGCCTGGTCTACAAGAGCTAGTTCCAGGACAGGAACCAAAAGCTACAGAGAAACCCTGTCTCGAAAAATCAAAAAAAAAAAAAAAAAAAAAAAAAAAGAACCAGTGGAGATACGGCCTGTCTGCGTGAGGAGATTACTGGAAGTGCTGCCTGGACGACGCTAGTGAAAAGGAAATCTTGGTGTTGAGACAAACCCATAGGTCTACTGAAATAGAGTAGGTCTACAAAGGGGTTTCCTTGTCTTTCATTAACGTTACTAATGAAAGTACACTCTGAATAGGAAGTCATGGTGGAGGATGACTTGTTCTGTGGATATCATCAAAACCCCTGAACAGCCACACAGTTCCCGCACAAAGCCTTTATGAGTATACTGCCAGGAATGGAAGCTATAAACAGGCTCAGTGTTCAGACTTCTTTCCTTTGAGGCTACTGTTTCTATTGGATGGCTAGCAATGACCTACACACAGCCTATCGCTTTAAGACATGAAGCCTGATTTCTGGAGAGAGGGGGATTTTACAGGCTCCCCAGTACTCTAATCCTGGAGGGTACTGGGATTGACCCTTAAGGAAAATTGTGGGTATTTCAGATGAGGAACTGCCTTCCCTGCTTTTACAGGAGCAAAGACTTACAGATCCCCCCTAAAGATCTATAAAAGTAATGATTTGCTCAAGTGGAATCCTTATAAAACATTATCTCAGACTAGATTCCTCCTTACAGTAAAGGAAGAAGGAGGGTGAGTTCTACGACCAACTAGAAGCAGAATTCCAAACCCTCTACTAAGTCTAAGGTATAGGCTGGGGTACCTTAAATGTTTAGGCTCTTCTTTCAGGGTGTGTCAAGCACATTGACTCCGTGGCCAATACAAATTGCTGAAACTAGATAGAAACTGTTTGCAACTGAAGTTCACTGGCTGAGAACTAGGGATGAACACGGAGTTGGCTCTACCACCAGGACTCCTAGGAACACAAATATAGAGCATAAAGTATCTGCTACTACTTCTACTGCACAGACTGCTTCATGGGAGGCTTTGAGAGGAGTCAGGAGATGGAATTTTCTTCCAGCAGGACAAAAAGCTCATTAGACTTGGAGCTGCCACTCTCTTTCCTTATATCAGCAGCGGCATGAGGAAGGGCACACATGTGCATCCTGTAGTTGTAGCTAACTCCAGCTGTGAAAAGAAGACAAGGTTGCTGCCACACTATGACAGCAGGAAGTTGTTGCATCTGGACTTTGAGTTATTGGTGCATCTTTAGTGCTGTGATACCCAGGTGGAACTGTAGACTCACGGCTACAGCAACAACTGTAGAGAAACAAAGAAGCCTCGCTCCTTTAGCATGAAAGTCTCATTCATGCTGTAAGCAAACAACTTCTACCCATGACATGTTGGTTAAGTATGAGGGAAAATTAGAATGTGACATGGAAAACAGATGACAAATGCCAGTGACAACATTGGGATCTTTTTCAGCCAAGGAACCTCTATATTTTTCTTCTGCAGTTTTACAGTTCTCACTGACCACAGAGTCTCACTTCTAGACTGTCTTATTTGGAAATAGGACACTGTCAAATCAATGGTTTAAAATGAGGTCATCCTGGAATTAGATAGGATATTATCTCCATCAGCCTGGATTCTTTATAACGAGGGACATGTAAACACAAAGACAGACGAGCTGAAGTATAATATGAGTACAGAAACAGAGGGAAACAGGCACAGAAAGACAGAGGCAGACACTGCAGTTATGCTACAATCTAAGACCACCCAAGATTATTGGAATCTGGAAAAGAAAAGAAGGAACTCCATCTTGAGATGGATCATAGGGACAGTAAACCTGTGAACACCTTCATTTTCTTATTTAAATGCTCTGTAAGTTCACAAGACTAAATTGCTTTAAGATATTCAGTTTGTAGTAATTTGTGACAACCATGTTAAGAAAACAATATACCAACGGCACTAAATGCTTTTGTAGAAATTTCAGTTATATGTATATTTTAAGGCTCAATGATGAGTGTATCCAACTAGTGTAAGAAATGGGCCATGGAGACTCTGTGGACCATTATTTCCTCAGTTACTGCTCTTTGTGCCAGCTATGTACGGGTGAACCATTTACTACAGTGAAGGATGTATATCTTTTACGTCCTGCATGGTCTTTTGTTGGTTTTTTGACATGAGAAATTAGCAGTTCCTGTTAAGCAAAGTCGTGTACAATGTGCCTGGCAGCATGAGAAAATCAATGTGCTAATCTTTTACCAGTGGGCAATGGAAGCTGGTAGCTGAGATTCCCACTCCCGCGTCCAGGGTTGACCATCTAAGATAATTTCTGCATGGTTCTAAAAGCATGCAGTCACCAGATCGAAGGTGTACATCTGTTGATGCTCTCTATGTCCTCCCTCGTTTCACTCTTTTCTTTCTTCTCTATAATTTTCTAGGATCTGTTCTCACATCTAACTTACAAGGAATGAGCAGCGTTTCCTACTGTTAAAGAATCCCAGATTTTTTAAAAGGGCAATGAAGCTGATATTTTTGGTTATCACAAAACAAACCCTCGTGTATTGTCTTCCATATAATAGTTCTTTTATAAATATTATATGTTGCAAGAATGAAGAGAAAATAGCATCGAGCTATCAGTGATTGCACATTATGTACATATAATTAACTGCATATTCAAATAACATAATATCTTTGTCATGATCCAGGCTGCAAGTCTTTTTCTTGCCAGCATGAGCACTGTGAGTAAATTTATTTAAAACAGCAAAAACAAGCCTTCTGTGTAAAGTTGATAATTTACAACCTTAATAATGTTATTAAAAATTAAATTATGTTCCTAGTGTTGACATAATCTCAGAGAACCACACAGACTCTAGGTCTTTGCCTCAAGCACTGACCCCTGGTAGAGGTCATATGACTTTCCTCACCTTTGTTCTTTCAGGTCAAACACTCTCTGATCAAAGGTCATAGAAATTCTTATTCATTATTCTATGAGACAAATCTTTCTGAAAAGCTTTGGACCATCCCAGGGTGAATTTCTCTGTCCCTGAATACAGAACCCCAGGGAAAAGTGGAGAAGAAATGGAGGAGCACAGATCTACCTCCAATGGCCCTGTCTAACACGACTGTGTCTCCTGAAGCCGGGGCTGGAATACATGGAATCCTTGGCTTGCTCTCTAGCATTCCAAATAGGTACAGCACCCTAAAGAATGTCAAATGATGAGGGTTACAAGGAGCCCTGTCCCTGCCTACTCCATTTATCCATCTTCTTACCTTGTGTTTTCTCCTAATTTTCAGTCTCTTAATGGATCAGGAGAGGGAAGACCTGCTCTCTGGTTTTCTTAAGAAGAAGGACCTTTACATTGGACAAAGTTTTCTTGCCTTACTGCATGGATTCCTTTGAAAAGAAGAAGGGTCTTCAGGTCCACCAGCTCCATCATTTTTCTGTTTGATGAGGGCTACAAGCACTTGGTGAATTTTATCTGTCTTTAGCGGCTGTGCTATGTTTTGAGTGTGAAATGTTCTCTGCTAGCTCCTGTGTCTGAACTCTTTGTCCTCAACTGGCAGAACTGTTTTGGGAGGGTCAGGGAAGAATCTGAATACGTGGCCAAGCTGACAGATGCAGACTGTGGGGGTGGGATTATGACTTAGAGTGAGGACTACTTTTACCCTGAGCTTTGTCTTTGGGTTTACCATGCTCTGAAAAAGCAGCAGGGAGTTTCCCAATGACCCCGATGAAGCTCGTCCCAGCTGACGGCTGTACCTGCCGTGGTGGACTGTGTCTTTTTAAACCATAAACCAAAAGTAAAACTTTCCTTCCTTGTGACTTCCAGTGTTTTATCACAACCAGGAAAAATCAATTTCCACAGGTGGACCAAGTATACAAATTTAAAAAAAAAATGCTGGAAACGCATTGGAGGGAAAATAATGAAGTATTTTTAGAATTTGAGGAGAAAAGATTATGATTGGGTAGTTTATTTTTTTCCCACAGATTGCTTTTTCTACATCTGCATAACTCTCTCTCTCTCTCTCTCTCTCTCTCTCTCTCTCTCTCTCTCTCTCTCTCCTCTCCCTTTTCTCTCTCTCTCTCTTGGTGTTTCGAGACAGGGTTTCTCTGTAGCTTTGGAGCCTATCTTGGAACTAGCTCTTGTAGACCAGGCTGGCCTCGAACTCACAGAGATCTGCCTACCTCTGCCTCCCGAGTGCTGGGATTAAAGGTGTGTGCCACCACAACCCAGCTCTGCATAACTCTCAAAGGTGACCTTACCATTGCTGGGTAACTTCACTTTGACTCTCTCTTTACTCTGCACTGTAGCCTGGATCCACTTGTTCTCCAGACAGGGGCAACCAGGAAACTAAACTATAGGATGCAAAGTTGCTGTGGATTCAAATTAAAGTCTTGTCCTTGAATATTTTCTCAAATGACAAATTATACCCATAAAGTTTCACCAACACGATTTCCAAACATGAGTTGAACGACCATAGACATGCTAAAGCAGACATGAGAAAGCCCATGAGGTCTCAGCCCTACACAAAGAACTACAGACAACAAAGGCATAACGAGAGCAGGAGAAATAGTCTTCCACAGGAAGGAGCACACCAATTGGTTATCCAATGCCAAACGGCCAGCTCTGAAAATACACAAGTGACATCGTACTGCCTGAATAGGTTATATTTAGGAAAAGGACATATGTGTATATGTGTGTGTTCAATATGTAAATGCCATATATATGTATTTATTTACATATATTCAGGTAACAATTAATAAAAAAGAGAGATTATGAATTTGACAAAGAGCAAGGAGGGGTGTACAGGAGGACTTAGATGGAGAAAAGGGAAGGGAGAGATATTATATGTTTGTATTATAAATCTCTAAAATGAAAGACAACAAATATCCCCCCAAAAGACAAATTAGGAAGCAGATGAAACATCCAGTGTCATGTGGTATAGTCACAAGGTAGTAGCCATTAATAAGTCAACGGAAGTTCAAAAGTATTTTTGTAGTTATTGAAGAGGTAACTTGAAAAAAATCTACAATTTGATGCAATATAAATGTTTTTGGATGGGGCCATTCTAATACTAAAAGTTCATTTTAAAGATAAAATACACATTTTTTTCCCTACAGATACCCACTATGGTCTCACTTATAGTCAAGAGATGTCACAATATTTCTAATTGCTTAACAGTAGGTGATCAGTAAAATAATTAAGATAAGCTGCTTGGGGTGACCAGAAGAGAGGAGCCAGCTGAGTGATGGGGAAGCAGAGGAACTTCTCAAGCTCTCTCAGCAGGGTATGAAAAGGCTACAGATAATGTGAGTAACAAGCTGTTCCCAAAGCAAAGCCCTAGAAAGAGCAAGAGAGAACAGCGTGTGACCAGCTCCATCGCTTGTCAGGTCTCTAGACCATGGGAAATGCTCAACACAAGAAAACAAAATGTGGACTTGATTTAAACTAAAATGTAAATTGATTTGTTCTTTTTGCTTTACTGCTGTGGTGAAAATGGATTAGAGAATATTCAATAAGGCAAAATGCTTATGATCTCTGTTAAATGACAAAAACTGTCACCCACTGAACCACCATACATCAGATAATAGAATGTCACCATGTCTCTTCTGTTTAGGTGTTCTTCCTAAACTTTGCAGTTAGCCAAAAGACAATGACTCCTAAAGAACCTGTCATTTGTGTATGTTCCAGTATAGGTATAAGAGGGTTCTGTTTGACTCCAGTAACTTCCTTTCCTCTTGTATCCTATGGACTGGATTTCTCTCAGTCTTCTGTGTCTAGGATATTATTGAGGCAGCTTAGCAACCTAGGATTCTGCTTGGCTTGGATTATGCATACATCCCTCTCCTACCAATGCACCGGGCACCCTTAGACCTCCCTTACCTCCGTGAAGCTGTATGTACACACACTTCAAAAAGGGCATGGCCCCTTTCTCATTGGCAATCCTATGGAGAAGCCCTTTCCATGTCACCCTTATCTTAAGACACATCCTTGAAAATGGGTCAGTCCAGCCTGGACTGGCGAGGGAAGTATGAACAATAAGCTATGTTTTGTCTTCTGATTGAGCTTTTTTGTTAGGTGGGAACACTTTTACTATCTTATGCCTGTGTATAATCAGATATACATCATTAAAATCAGATGCATTATAGGAGGGGACAGGGACAGTAGATAAAAGATTGCATTATCAGAGCCTATCAAGCAAAACAGACAGCCACCCTCTCACTGTGTCCCCTTATCAACCGAGCCTCTCATTCGTTTGAACTCCATGAAAGGAAATTCCAAACAATAACTGGATTTCCTGAGTACTTTTTGACTCATGGGTTTAGCGACTCATCTATACTATCATTTTGCCTTTAAATAAAATTTCCCCTGTACTTCATAATGTGTGAAACCTTGCCAAGACCTGGAAACACCTGACCTAGACACCCACCCCCAGCCACTGGGGTCATCATGACACTGGCATAGCATAGAAAGGAGTTATGTACTTAAATTATTTCTCGGCAGTCTTCAATACTATAAAGTTGAAAAACGTCCTGCCATATTTTTTTCTATTTTTATGAAGAGACACCATAACCAAAGCAACTTACAAAAGAAGGAGTTTGATTGGGGCTTTGCTTACAGTTCCGAGCAGGTAGTCCAAGATCATCAAGATGTGGAGCATGGCAGCAGGCAGCATTGTCCGGGACCAGTAGCTGAGAGCTTATGTCTCCTCCGCAAGCACCAGGCAAAGAAAGGCAGAGAAAGCTTTGGTTTTTTAAACCTCAAAGCCCACCACTGGTGACAAACCTTCTCAAACAAGGCCATACTGTCTCCAACATAGCCATATCCCTAATCCTTCTCAAACAGTCCCAAACAGACATAAGGACCAAGCACTAAAATATGAGTCTATGGGAGCCATTCTACTTCAAACCACCACAAATTTATTTGCCTCCCTTTAACTAAGGTTGAAAAGAAATAATTTTATCTGTAGATTAAAGAAAAGCAGTCAATATTTTTGTACACTTACTGCTTTGGCTTAATTTGTCACCTTACTTTCCCCAGCTTCTTGAGGAACGGTTCAGAGAAAGTTAATTGTGTATCTTTGGAGGTGGACCTTTGGGAGAACAGAAGCAGCTTGTTATCCATCTCCCTTATCCTTCCCAGCTCACGGTACAAATTGACCTAAATCAACCAAATTAACAGAAAACATGTAGGAGGTTAGCGTATGTGCCCTTAAGTGATTGCCATGGCGAAATCATGAAACACATCCAATTTTAAACTAAACTTGAAGTGAAATGAGAGGATGTTAAGTAATTCTATATTTCTTCTCAAAATGTTTCAGTGACAAATTCCATCTTAAACAGTTAGATGATTATAAACCCTGAAATTAAATTTCATGATGAATAGTTAAGCACAGCTCTTCAGCGTCTCTGGGAGAAACCACATTTTCCACAGTACAAACACTTGAAGTAATCGATTGGAAGTCAATTGGCAAGGCACTGAAGTATAATTTTTATTTCTGAAGAACCCATTTCCACTTCAGCGACCATGGTGTGCATAACAGTCCCTGCGGGTTCCATTTGAGGGGTGGAAGTGGATAATCAGGGGTATCTTTTGTTTTGGGAGTGTTGTTTTTGCTTTGCAATGTGTGTGTGCACACACATGTGCTTATGCGTGTGCTTGTATTGTTCATGCACATATGTGTTGAGTGTGTATATGTGTATTCAGGCACATGTAGTCAGGTGCCTGAAGAAGCCCTAAGAGCATGTTCTTGATGCTGGAGTTACAGGTAGTTGTGACCCTCTTATAGTGAGTGTTGGGAACCACACTTTGGTCCTCTGCAAAAGCCTTCCATGCTCTTAACACTGACCCATCTCTCTAGCCCTTGTTCTGGCATGGTGGCACTCTGTGATGAGTGAGTCTTCACTTGGCTTTAAAGACTGCCGTATGAGACAGTTCAACTGAAACTGTAAAGCAGAGTGAACCGCAATTCCGTGCGAGGGCCGCATGCCACGTGTATTGAAGATTCCTGAAGACTAGTGGTCTGACTAGAAATCCATAATTTTTGGATTTTAGAATGTTGCAGATCCTGAACTGAAAACCTCTCGGACTACCTGCAGTACCTTCTATTGACACTGATTATCAACCTCCGTATAGGACCTAATGCTGTTTAAGCTGTATGCTAAAACCTCTGGAATATATTAGCTAGCAGACCACTCGTTTCCTCTGGCCCCAACTCTAAGGATGCTGCAATGACCTAAGCCTGTAGAAAAGATTTCTTGTCTTGGGACCTGCCTACCTAGTCCCCACCAATGTATTTGTGACTTTGTTTTGTTCTTTGACTATAATCTCTTCCTCAGAGGGACATGTCTGTTTCAGTCAACATGAATTTCATTCTCAGGCCACGGTAATTCATATTTGACTCAGAATAAGCCATCTCTTATAACCTGGGGAGCAAAGCATGGGTTTGCGTCACTAATAGCAACTGGGCTCAAACATCTCCCTATTTATATAACTGTCCTCTGGAGCTATGACTGGAAACAGCCAAATTACAATGTTAAAGTTTTCTTCTAGAGTTCAGGGCACAGCCAGTGTGGGAGTGTCACCCAGAGAAAAAGATCGTGACTTCCATTTTGAGAGAAAAGAAAAAGAAATCCCAGATTTTAATAATTTTAATTTTTAATAATTTGACTGTGACCCAAAACAAATGGTCTAGTTAAAATGTAAAAACAACTTTTACTTCACAAGTGTTAGAGAAATCGTGACTGGTTGGATTTATCCCATGGATATGAAGAAAAGAAGCACAGGCGGAGCACCAGGACCCCAGGTCAGCATCCGCATCAGTGCTAGCAGTAACTCTACATCACCTTGGACTAGTTACCTTGGCCCTTAGTTTTACCAGCTATAATAGAAAAGGTCTGTTAGCTCTGCCCAGCCTTCCTTCCAGTTCGCCAAGTTCTGTCTCCCATTCTCCATGTACTGGTGTCAGGAGAGCATAGTATGGAAATTGCTTATAGCCAGTAATTCCATTTTCTGGCTTTTTGCATCTAGCAAAGTCATGCAACTAGCTTAGGTTTTTTATTTTGTTTTTTTTTCTTCTGGGCCAAAGTAATTAAAGATATTTCTGCTTTCTGGGACTCAATACAAAGACCTCCATACTACAAGACATAGCCTTGGCCTTGAATCACCATCCAAACAGAAACCTCTATACTGATGTTTTATACATAATTTGATTCAATAACTTTAAAGGTTTACTGTTAAGGCAGCAATTCTTTTTGTAGTAGAGGTATTGTCTGCCGCTAAATTTGTTGTATTCTACTAGGCAACTAGCTAGAAGCATTCTTCCTTATCACAATCCTTTTATCTCTTCAGGAAATTGCACGTGCTTTCTTGGTGATTTGTGAGGCTAACTCTGGGAGTTAAACACCCTCTCATCTTCCTATTGATATAATCTATAAATACCCCAAGGCCTTGGCGACCTTCATCCCTTGCTATGACACCACTAGATATTTCAAGTCTTTGTCCTGTGGGTATCCAGTAGAACAGCAAACAGGATTATAGGAAGTTCAAAGACGAAGCTTGGGTTCTCACCTCCTTGCTGTTACAATGTACAAACAGCCTGTAGTGTTGTGTGCAGCTCTCTTTCTCTGGCTGCGGAATTTGACCGGGTAGAGTGCCTGTCCTACTTCTGCCATCGTAGCTCTGTTCTTAGAAAGGCCTTTCTCAATTTCTCGTTCATGAAATAAGGAAATAACCCATTTTTGAAAATGTATTATGAGAAGTGTATTGTCGTTTGATTGGGTAGACTAACCACAGTATATCTGATTAACAAGAGATGGTATTATCCATCCCTTGGATACAACTTCTATTCCCAGTTAGGGCACACTTGAAGGATCTAGTAGTCTCCAGTTTCCATAAGATGGTGCATTAGCATATAATCATACACCTTCCTCTTGTGTAACTGGCTTTCCTAGAATCTACTGCTGCAGCTACTTCCTGTCTGGGTTTTGATATATGACACATTCTGGTTCTGAAGTCACCATTGCAAATATATTTTCATTACACACTAACTATTTTTTTTAAAAAAAGATTTATTCACTTATTTTATGTATATGAGTTATATGCGTCAGTTACTTCTGATTCAGCTGGTCTTGTTGAGCTGCCTGGCCTACCTAAATAGTAAAATGTTGCCATCTATAGGTACAAATTCTTTGTTAAACCTGTGAGGCTATTAGATAATGTGGGATGTTCTTCCGTATATGTTTTGCTTTTATTGGTTACTTAATAAAGCTGCTTTGGCCTATGGCAGGGCAGACTATAGCCAGGCTGGAAGAGATATATAGCAAGAGTAGGCAGAGTCAAGGAGATGCCATGGAGCTGCTGAAGAAGACAGATGCCGGACAGAAACTTACCGATAGGCATAGCCTTATAGCAATAAATAGATTAATAGAAAGGGATTAATTTATAATGTAAGAGCTAGTAAGGAGTATGACTAAGCTATTGGCCAAATAGTATTGCAATTAATATTATTTCTGTATGATTTTTCGGGTCAGAGCTGTCAGAAAACAAGCATGTTACGTAAGTATAGTTACGTTAGTTACATATCACTGAAATGGAGAGATGAGGATGAAAAAGAGAGTTAGGAACATGCCTGATTAGGGAAGTTGCTACACACAGTTTTATTCCTTGTGCTTCAACAAACGTAGCTGCGAGTTAAAGATGCTAGTTATGGAACAAAGCAGAATTGCAAGAGACAATAAAGGACAGAAAATGGAAAGAAGCTGTGAAGACTGACATGCCAGGGGAGACTTTCAGAGAAAATAACCAAAACCTCTAATTGAATGCAGCCTTTGGGGTACTGAGCTATTTGGATGTTATGACTAGTTGTAGATGTTTGGTTTCATGTTGAAAGTCATTTGGACAAGAGTAAGAAGAAATCTCATTGTAGTTTTGACTTACATTTTCCTGAGGGCTCGGGAAGTTGAATATTTCAGAACAAGCCAAATTATGAAATCAGCTTAGGTGGTAAACAGTGAAGGAATGATGAAAATTGTATGAGATTATATGTATGCATGTGTGTATATATGTGTAGAATATATAATATTCTAACATATACATCAGCATAAAGAAATACATATGTATATATATATATGAGTTTTACTAAAGCATAAATAAGAGTAAGATTATATTGTTTTCAAGAAAATTGATTGAGCTGGATATCATCACAGTAAATGAAGCAAGTTTCCTTACAAAGAAGTGCTCTCATGTGTGGGCTCCAGGGGAAGAAAAGAAAGGGCATGAAAATAAAAAGGGATTATTAGTGATGTGAAAGGAGAAGGAAGGGGAGGAAACAAAAAGGGGGCAAGAAAGTCATAGGAAGGAAAATATGATCAAAATGTATTTCATGTGTGTGGGTATGTAAATAACACAATGAAACTTTTTACCTTGTTCAATCTATGCATGCAAATAAAATTAGTCAGTAGAGAGTTTTCTCCAGCTTTGCTAATAAATCTTAAATCACTGTAGGTGATGATGAGATAATTTGCCCATCAAGTTGAGCAAAGACCAGAGAGACCTTCTCACACAGGGGTCCACATGGTGAATGACAGTTGGGTCTTTAGTAGAAGTCTGGAGTTGGGAATTCTAATTGTGTTCTATCAGCAAGACATAGCAGAACTCAGGGTCATGATTTTGCCATTAAAATCAGGGCTGTGTTTTGATAATCATAAAGACATTTTCTCTATTCCAGTGACAAATATACCAGCAAAGGCTTTGGAAGTGAAACCACAGGTGAGCATTTTAGCAGAAGAGTGAGAAGGGAATGAAGTCAGTTCACATGCAGCCAGAGATTCATCTCAAAGAAGGTCTGTTCAGTAGCATCATCAAAACCTGAGTCATGCCGTCTGTACACTTGCCAAAAAACTCTGGACAAGGAGTAGCCATGGAAATGCATACCAGATGTCTCAAGAGGTGCATAAAAGCATCTCAAAACCAAGTCAGAAGGAATACTTGGAAAACACTGGGAAAGGTAAGAGTCTTTGCTTATGGGGAAAGCAAAGCCTGTGGTTGCTCCTCTGAATATAGGACATAGGTCAAGGCAAAAATTCCACCCCCTGAGCAGGCTTTGCAAAGACTAACTTCATAGCCATGCCCTGCTTGTCAATGATCTTTGATAACACGGTTTCTCTAGCCTGAGCTAATCTCCAGGTGGAGTGGCCAGGACTACTTGGCTGCCACCTGATCTCCTGTTCCACAGTTAATCACCTAATCCAGTGAAGCTCCAGAGAGTGTGAGCCTCCGCAAAAGATAAAGAAAGGTGCCTCGAGACTATTTCAGATGCCAGTGCAGAACTAAATTTCTTTAAGAAAAAGAAGAAAAGAAACAAACAAACCACTACCAGGTGAAACTTTTGGAATGTGTCATTTTAGCTGATCACTAGTTTCTACGAATCCAAAAGCAAGAATATTTTCAGGTAACATCTTAACCTATCACAAAAGTATTTTCTTGCTCTGCTGTCACCCACCTACCTGGTCCTCCCAAACGTGTTTTTAGTGAGTGAGTTAATTTCTCCCTTTGTTTTGCTCTGTGGTGATAGAGGTTTGTGTAACACACTGACAGTGGAATGTGTCACTCATCCTCAACTCATGCCCCTTGGAGGAAGAGCTACTTTAGGTTCAAACTTGGCAAACTTCACAGACCGCTTTAGCATGCTGTGGCTATTATGAAAATAAGACAAGTTTCTGTTTTCCTCCGTGTTTTATTTAATTGCTTCGAAGTATGTGAATTAACTGATTATTTGAAAGAGTAAATTATACAGAGTATGGAATAGAAGTTTTCCTTTCTAGCTATTCATCTTACTGTCTCCCAAGACACAAACTTAGTCACCAGCTCTGTGTATAGCGTTAAAGTTCCTTGTTCAAGTCTCCACCTTGGTTATCTGTTCTTTCTCCCCCACCGCTTTTGAAGCAAGATTTATCATTGTTCCCCATTAGGTATGACAGGATAGATGCCCTGTGAGAAGAATCTCCTGGGTTCATCTCCTACCTTGTGGAAGGAGAGCTGTGTAGTTATATGTTATTTGTATTTTAATAAATAAAGCTTGCATAAGGATCAGAATGCAAAGATAAGCCACTATAGGCCAGTTAGTCATGGCACAGACCTTTAATCCCAGGTCTCAGGAGACAGAGGGAGACGGATCTCTGGGAGTTCAAGGCTACCCTGGGCTACACAAGATTTATCCAGAAACAGAACCAGGTGTTGGTGGTTTACACCTTTAATCCCAGTGTTTGGGAGTCACATGCCTTTGGTCCCAGCCCTAGGGAGGTGGAGACAGGAGTGATATGGCTGGGTGGGGAGAGGGTTATAAAGGGTAAGAGACAGGAACTACTAGAGTATGGAGTCTACAGATTTGTGGAGACAGGATCTTGCCCCTTCTGTCTGAAGATTCAGTGGAGGTAAAAGGTCTCTCTAGGGTTTGGCTGCTTTGCTTTTCTGATTTTCATCTTGAAGCCCGTATCTGTCTCTGGGTTTTTATTATTCATACCACAGAGCTAGGATCGATGGTGCACACTACTGTACTGGCTTCACTGTGGCATCTGGAGATCAGAACTCTGGTCCTCATACTTGTGTGGCAAGTGTTTCAGCCACTGAACTATCTCCCAAACTCTCCCTGGGAATTTTCTATATTAATGATAAGATTTCTTCTTTTCAGAAAGTTATGGGGGTGTTTTGTTGTTTTGTTTTTGTTTTTTGAGACAGTCTTCCTCTGAATAACCTAGATGTCCCAAAACTTGCTGTGTAGACCAGAATGGCATCAAGCACAAAGATCCACCTGCCTCTGCCTCCTGAGTGCTGGGCTTAAAGGTGTGGGTCAGCACCACCGGACAAGTTGTGGTTCTTGGTGCATAAATTGCTTAGCACATAATTGTTTTAAGGACTGATGCCCACAATATGACTACTGTTTTCTCAGATCTGTTTCCCTGCATGCTTTCCCTCATCTGCTAACCCTTGTAGGAGGAGATGCTTGTTCAACCCCACCTCCCAGAACCGAAATAACCACACAGAAACTGTATTCATTAAATCACTGCTAGGTCCATTAGCTCTAACTTCTTATTGGCTAACTCTTAACATATTAATTTAACCCATTTCTATTAATCTGTGTATTGCCACGAGGTCATGGCCTACCAGCAGTTTCGGCATGTCTATCTCCGCCGGCGGATCCATGGCTTCTCTGACTCCTTCCTTCCTTCTCCCAGCATTCAGTTCTGTCCTCTCTGCCTATCTAAACCAGGCCAAGGCAGGTTTTTTTTTATTCATTAATGGTAATCACAGCACACAGAGGGGACTCCCACATCAATCCCTCAGCCATTCTGAGTTTCTTTCTCCTTCTCAAGCCTTTATGCACTTGGGTGCCTTCCTTTGCAATTATAATTTCCTATGCTGGATCATTCCTCCCAACCGCTTAATGACTGGCTTCTGTGCCTTAGCCAGATCTCAGTATACACGCCACACTCTCTCAATATGCTACAGCTTGCCAAGGTCCTACCTCCCTTATTATCTAATACATCATGATTTCATATTAAAGACAATAATTTGTGAATCCTCTTACATAAAACATATGTGTTTTTATTTCCCAGTATTGTTTCGACTCCTTGAAAGCTTTTCCCAGGCTTTCTCATGTCTTTGAAGATTTGGATACATAAAAGCAAATCTAAGTTTTGGAGTAAATGTTGCTTCTCCAAGCAAAATGGTAACTGAGTAAAACAATCAAAGTTGACTATCTTGTTACAATTAAAACATTCAAAGTTGACTATCCTATTGCATTTAAAACAATCAAAGTAGACTATCCTATTACATTTTCTGGACTTAGATTTCAGGTTACTGGAGCCCAAAATGTAGGGAATACTAACATTACAGGTGAGATTTTGTGTTTTGAATTTTAGTGTGTTATGATTTCTTTTAATTAACCACCATGTGTTCCTCATTTAAGTCTATGCTTCTCTCTGTTCACAGAGGCTATGCTGTGATTTATTCAGAGGCCTTCACTAGTTGGTCTGTGATCAGAAACCTAATAAATAATCCTGATGTGTTAGGAATTGTAAAATCCTTTCCTGAAATAATAAACTATTTTATTATTAGATATACGATTTTCCTTGCTAAATACTGATCAGTTGTGATACTTGGTGACATTTTTATAAACATAACTGATCTTTTTAGTTCTTTTACATTAAAGCAGAATATTATAAACTGTAATTGTCACTCAACCAGTGTTTTTCATGCATGTACTGGGACTACAAGGCCTTCATTTACATACATTTAAAATTTGGTAAAGTAGAGAATGGCAAGTATTAATAAAGGTACAACATTAAAATATCCTGAGTAAAGGATTGGATTCTATTTCTTCAAAGTTCCTTTCTCCTTGCCAAGAGCTCCTAATTGCTTTGAGCTTTAAAAACATCCATCTGCACCAACAGTTCCCTGATGGCAATCCTATTTTGAACATACTGGTAGAAATCACTTTGAAAATTGTTTAGAGAAGAAAATGCTATTTCATCATAGCATAAGTAGTCACATTTTAAAATATTTTAACCATTAACTTTTTAAGGCAGATATTGCAAAAATGAAGGACAGCTATTGTAAGTCAGCATGAGAGTGCTGCAACAGGGGCGTTCCTGATTAGGGAACAGCCTTGCTAGCATGTCCAGCCTTCTGCTCATTATTTCCACAACTTGGAACTGACATATAATTGAGTCCATTCAGAGTACTTTTTTCTTTACTAGAAAAAAAAAAGGAAAAAGAAACTCTGTGCTTTCCAACTGTTGTCTTCAGGAGTGGTGATACACTCTATTAAAATAATAGTTGATACCTCTTGGGTGCACAGCTATGCTAGATAGGGCGCTAACTAATTTACATTCTTCGTCAGCTCAATCCACACTCCAGGGGCAACAATGTTTATTGCCAGGTTGTAAATGAGAAACCAATAGCTCTGACAGGATAATAATTGCCTTGCATAATGGTCAACATTTTGCTGCACCCGTCTAGGTCCACTTATTTGACACTACCGTGTCTAGCAGGTAAGGTCTTAAAACTTCTTAACATCCCCCTGCTTCCTTGCAACTGCTGTGGATTCTGAGGCACCCTGTAGAAAGGAAGGCATGGGGACAAAGATGAACTCGGCATCTGGAGCAAAAGGAAGGAGAAGTCAATTCTTCAGCAAGAGAGAGAGAGAGAACAGAAGAAGAGAGAGGCTCTTAGATACTAAGAACATTTATCCCCTGAGAGTTGCTAGCACGTGGGAGACAACAGTGCAGAGGAGAAATGGAAAGGGCACCTGTGCTGATTCCATTTTACAACAGCAGGTCTGCAGAAATCACTTCTGTTTGCTTGATAGGGCTCTTGTAACAAAATGACTTAAGCCACAGAAGAGCTGTTCTTCCAGGAGACTCTAACTCCGGGTGACAGGAGGGATGAACTTAAAGCTGGAAGGAGTCTCATTACAGAAGATGCGGACAGGGCAGCGCATCAGAGGACTTTAGTTTTTAATTATAAGCACTACTGAACTATTTAATTAAAAAATTTAAGAAAGAATAAAACAGATAAGGTAATTTATTGATTATAAATTAATTGTTTCTATGACATGGTCTAGAATCAAGAATCAAATATGACTGCAAATATAAGAAAACTCTTCCCAGAATAAACTTTTTCATGAAAACACTTTTTGTTCATAGCATATTCTAAGAAATAATAGAGAAGTGCTAGAGAGAAAATAAAATTCATAGGAATGGCTGGAAACATTTTAAACTTAGTGCTGAGGGGAAAGCTGGGATCTGTAAGAAGTTTATTTTATCCATTAAGAACTTAAGTTGGCATGGATTTGAGTTGTGTTGCACCTGTACCGACTTTGTGTGCTTTTCTCTCATTACCCAGCAGCTCAGTCCAGGCTATTGTGTGTTATTTGGGGGTTCAGGGTGCTTAGGTCCTGGTGGAAGTCAGAGCTTCTCCCTTAGAAAGACCCAGAATGTGGCCAACAGACTCTACACATTTTTGATGAATGAATCTAAGAAACCTTCCTTTTTTTCTATGAATCCAGGGGTTTGGAGAGAGGGGTTAGAGAACGCTCCATTTTCCACTGAGGAAGACCCAGCAGGAACAGCACGAGAATAGAGAAAAGACTGAACTTGTGAATCCATGCCTTTGTTCACACTCTTGCCCTTTATTGCCAGAGACATTTCTTGTAAAATGAATTTACCTATATGAAGTTTTCCCTAAACCCAGGAAAGCCAAAAGCTGTGGTTTAGCTGCCCTAGACAGGGATAACCCCCTCACCCTTTCCACTTTATAATACAATTCTCGTCTTCACCATCAGTACATTTAAATTTTGAATAGTTTGTACGGCAGTTAAGAAAGGTTGGGGACCAAAAGTTGGTGGCAATAGGTCTTTTAAAATAAAAACTTAACGAACAAAACAAGACAAACAAAAGCAAACCCAAATAATGGTAAGTTCTAGAAAGATATATGAGAACCACAGCCAGCTTGTTTTTGAGAAGCATTCTGATTGGAAGTTGGTTATTTATTTATTTTTTGCACAGGGGATATGCACATGCTACAATACAAATGGGCAGGCCAAAGGAGAGAAGAGCCAGAGAACCAGGAAGACTGCTGTGGAACAGTCTGTCCCACAAATGACTGCATAAATGGTACTGGAACGATAGCCATATTGATGGGCATGTTAACGTGGAAGGGGGATGTTCCCATAGGGTGAGATCCCTAGACTAATAGCTACCGACAACTGCAGATTGCTGGGAGAACTAGCTACTGCCAGGGATGAGTCCTCCTTTTGGTTATCCAATGCAGAGTGGCCAGCCCTGAAACCATATACACACAAACAACAAAAACACTCAGTAGGTTGCATGCATATATAAATATATTTGTGCATACACATACAAGTCTGGGTGGCATAAAAACAGAGACTACAAATTTGTGAATATTACAATTGCCTGTGTCTCCTTACAAAAATATAAGATTACACTGCTATTGAATATTTTAATCAAGGATTCTTACTTGTTATGGTTTTCAGTAAAAGAAAAGTTCCTTTTCTCAGAATTACAACAATAAGTGTGTTAAAGTATGCTAATTTACCTGTATTTATTATTCAAATATGCTCATTTTCTGAATAGTAATTTGCTGATTATTATAAGAGTTACTTTGAATTCTCTGCTGCCTGAAAATTAGCTGATGAATGATTTAATTCCAACTCATTTAACTCCAAGGTGATTCTCAAACGGGGCGTTGAGAAGTTCTAAGAACAAAAATTTAGGCATGTTCTTGAATGAAACATTTGATACACGTATGGTTAATGCCGACAGGAGGCTGTGCTGGATGCTTGCTGGCTGTTCGACACTGGGGAGAAACAGCCATGTCATCAGGGGGTTTCTCATACTCAGCTTTAATATCTCTGGGAGCAATGGTCTAAATGGTCCAGTGGCTCCTTATCAGCAATGTGTCAGGCCTACCCAAAAGCAGAGGGCTAAGAAAGCATTGTGTAACTGGGTACCATTTTTTGCTTAGATGGATCCACAGGTCATCCAGCAGAACATCTGAACTGAATATAAATAAGCCGTTTAGACCAATCAAACAAAATATGCAAATGAACTCATTATCCTGAGACTTAGTAAATTCTCGAATGGGGACATCATTATTGTGCAAAATTTCTACCCTCAGCAGTAGGTGGCCTCAGTGAATGGAGCAAGAGTTTGCCCTCCATAATTCAGGTGTTACCAGAGAGATGGTCTTTGAGAAATACAAATCTACCACTACTCTGTTTTATAAAAAGTCCATTCGCAGATGAAATATACTTAATAGAATTTATTTGAACAAAGACCACTGAATTGCCCAGCTCCCAGCACTAGAATAGGTACAGAAGGACTCCAGAGTTGTTACATGCCTGGACAGTAGTTATGGCCAGAGACAGAAACGATGTGCAGAAATCAGAAATAATGGGATTCAGAGATGGGGCACAGGCCACCCAGCTACTGTTACTGACTGAGCCTCAGCTATCGATTCCAATGTAGTTTCCAGCGTCAGGTTTTTAGGTGGTTCATTTGTTTCTGTGGCTGCTTAGTTTAGGACTAGAGAAGAATTTCTGAAGTACAATTCTGGTATGACTTGACAGCATAAAACTTTCCTTGGTATTCCCAGAGAAGGAAAGTCAGGGGCTTATAGTCAGGAAGACAGCAGTCTGGATTTTAATCAAGCCAGGTTTTTAAGTCATCATGGGGAAGGAGAAAGGTGAGAATGAACACATCTCTTTTGGAGACAAACAGGAGCGGGATGTGTCCTTTCTGTTCATGGCATAGGTCAGAACCTAACCACGCTATAGAATGCTTGGCAATCAACCGTTCCTGGATAACTCCGGCTCTTGCTGTTGTTCTGATAGAATGGGCTAAAGACTCATCCAGTGGCGTTTCCACCACAGAGTCTTCTGTCACCGTAGAGTCTGCCAAGAAGAATGGCATGTGGGAGGCTGCTCACTGTGCTGATGGGTCTGCCCAAGCTCTTTCATGTTCCAGCTCCATTCAATCCCAACAGCCATGGCTGGGCTGGACCAGTACTCCAAGGAAGAGAATGTGTTATTTCAAAGCCTGAAGTGCTTCCTTCTTTATGGTAGAAGATATACAACAGGCAATAAACTGTGGTTTCAGAGGAAACATACCAGCACACACTCAAACTCAGGATCAGAATTTTTTTTCTTTCTGAAATGGCACGTCCTTGAAGCCTCTGAATTTTATCTTCTATCTCCGGGAGTGTGTACCTCTTGCTAGGCCTCCCAGAATGGCAGCCATTTCTTGTTTCCCATTGCCAAACACCATAAAGTCGTTGATATAATGGACTGATACAAAGAAGCAGGGAACTTGGGCAATTGTAATTTCTAGGATTATATTATGATGGTAGGATGGAGAATTAGCATAGCTGTGCAGAAAAAAAATATGAACGAATATGTTTGTGCCAGTTTCAGGAATGCAAACCCTTTCACATTTCACATCCTCTTACCTGACCAGAATATCAAAGGATGCATTCTCCAAATCAATGACCACATAGCCTGCAAACCAGGGAGACATTACAAATCTGTTCTCTCCGGAAGACTACACTCAGCACAGCAGAAATGAAGAAAAGCTGCTGCTTATTTGAGCATGCTGTAGCCCAAGTTATAGTCACTCTCCGCAATCCATCTTTCTACAGGAATCAGCTTAGCATAATGAAGGCGAGGAAAGATGCAGACAACCCTCCCTGCAGCCTTTTGGATCTTTAATGGTGGCAATGATCACTGCCATCCCTATCTAGGTATACATGATGAGTAAGGAAACAGTTCGTGCTAATTACAGGCAAAAGAAACACTAAACTGCTGACTCATTCACCAGGCGTTGCAGTACAATTTAGGTTGAAAATTCAAGTCAGAGAGAATACTAATCTGAATGTATTTACCATGTGGCTAATTATTTTTTGTATTACCAAACATAAATTATTTAATATTTCAACTCTTAATTTCTCTACTTGTAAACAACGTGGGTAATAACTTCCTTCAGTCTGCAATGGGAAAGTAAACAGATGAACATAAAAAGCTTCTTTAATGATGGCAGGCATTTGATGCTGTAGAGGCACATTGGCAGGGTACCAAACACAGACACAATAAGAAGTGCAATCAAAGGGAAACGCCATGCCCATAAAGCTTTGCCCTACTGAATATTGAAAGATGAAACAGCACCTATAACTGTGGTCAGTCCAACTACTGAATAACAACAGTTGAGAACGTATAATTTCTGCCAGTGTGCAGCCCTTGGGGACAAAGCTACCCAGAATCTCAACCACTAGCAAACCCTGTAGAACAAAGGCCCTGTTCCTCAGCACTTCAAGGTGTTCAGAGTACCAGCTCTGAATTCTGGCCCCTCCACCCTCTATATAGTCTAGGTGTTAAAGACAGGGCCTGAATGGACAGGGGTTCATTTTTTTTGTTTCTTGTTTTGTAATTCTTCATAAAAGTTCAGGTTTTGAAGACATTTTGTTGATTCCATGTGTTTTCATATGAAACTACAATGCTCGCTAAGTAGAAATGCAGAACTGTGAAGTTCAACATCCTTGTGAACTGGATGACAATCTTTGATTTATATATATATATATATATATATATATATATATATATATATATATATATATATGTTTCATTAGAAGGAAGCACTGAGAAAATGGCATTGGTTTCACATGCATGACTTTATTTTTAACTTAAACTAACTGTGTACTGCATTTGTTTGGAATATGGATGAATCAATGCCCTTGAAAGTCCTCTAGAATGTTATGTAAAAACATATTTGTTTTTTATTGAAAAAAGAGGCTTATTTAATATTTCACATTAAATTAAAATATAGAATATGGTAATTATAAAGAACCTCCTTAACATTCAGAATTGATTGATTGTAATAAGTGAACACCCCTACTTTATTTATTACGTTTATATAGCAATGAATCTGAAGCTTTTTATTCATTGTATTTAAATAGATTTTTAAAGATTTATTTATTTATTAAATACACAGTCTTCTGCCTGCATTTGTGTCTGCAGGCCAGAAGATGGCACCAGATTTCATCACAGATGGTTGTGAGCCACCATGTGGTTGCTGGGAATTGAACTCGAGACTTTTAGAAGAGCAGGCAGTGCTCTAAACCACTGAGTCATCTCTTCAGCCCACAGTATTGGTTATGTTCCTCAGAGCTGTGACCAAAGCAGTTTAAGGAAGGGTTCATTTGTGTTTACGGTTTAGGGGAAGCTCAGCATAGTGGAAAAGACATGGTGACAGAAGGATGAGGCTGAGGGACACGTGACATCTAAAGTCTCAGGAAACAGGGAGTAATGGATGCCTATACTCAGCTTGCTCATTCTTTGTACTCAGCCTAAGACCACAGTCCATGATCGAAGGGGGTCACCCACACATAAGGTTACTCTTCCCACTTCCTTTAACCTAATCTAGTTAACCCCTTGCAAGCATACCTACCCAGAGGTTTATCTCTCAGGCAGTCTAGACTGATGATATTTATGTCCAACTGATGATATTTATCATCACTCAAAGTAAGCATTCAATATTCCTTACAGTGACATTTCCTTTAATGTCTTCATGGAACAAAAAGAAATATCATTATCTTATATAGAATTCAATTTGCCACTTATTCCTCCTCTGTTAATTTCACAAAGCTAATTTTTATATAATAAATAATGAATCTCTTTAAGGGTCTTAATCTCATTCACAGGGTGAGTGTCCCTCATTGTCTAATCATTATATTTAAGTATCACCCGAGTGAGAACACAAATTAAAACACTAGATGGATGATATTACATCATTGCCAAAATTTATTTTTCCATTGTAAATCACACAGTGGCTAATTGATTAATACCTGTTTCTTGAATACCTGCCTTGGGTAATATGTTTTAGTGGGCATTTTGCAGACATACTATCATTTCACCTTTTAAATAAGCTCTCAGTGTAGATGAAGAATCCTAACTTAAAAATAGGGATATCATCAGAAAGGATGACAGTGGTTGATTGGTTGATGTCATCAGAAAGGGTGACAATGATTGATTGAAGCACACAATCATTACATTACTCAACCAGAGTTCATGAGAGTTATTCAGAAAATAACATCAGCCTAAGAGATCCAGACATAGTGAAACACAGAATCCGAGATCATTTTTCATACTTCAGGAGACTGCTCAGGCCAGAACAAGGCATAGACATCTGGGATCTGATGAGGATCTTCGTGCCTTCACATAAGAAGGTAGGTGCTTGAGAAAGTAATTTCTCTTCAAGGGTCTTAATCTCATTTATAGGGAGGAGGACCCTCACAGCACACCACCTCTGAAAGGTACCAGTTTTTAACGCCATCACACAAGCACTGTGTGGTGAGCTGTGGAGGAGCCAACACCATTATACTCATATTACAAATTTGGTTGTCATCTCACACAGTGTCTTATATTATTCTTTTTCAAGATTTAATTATAAAAATGCATAGACGCCATTTTCTTTTAGTTTTGAAATAGCACATAGGGAAAGCAAGGGGTGGTAGAGTTAGGATGCCAATTGCTGAGGAGAAGTCTTCCTCCTTAATTGCCATTTTCTACCCACTGGAGCTGGGGGCTGCATGCACATGCTAATGAAACCCTCAACTAGATTAATAGGTGTATGTTTACATCAATCTTATAGCAGCTGTGCAGCAGAAATTCTCTGGAAGCATTCTAAAATTATAATTTTGATTTTTAATATTAGTAAGTACCATGCAGTTCTAGTAAATCATTCTTGCTGAGGCAAGAAACTTATCAAGATTTATCTGAAAGCTATACCTATTGAATGGTAGAAGTTCTGTGTTCCTAGACATGTTATATTTAAATGGGAGCGGAGTGAGAAAAAAACTAATGAAAATTGAGTATCTGGATGTGGTTACTTCATTGCTGATATTTGTTTCCCCTTTGTAAGTCACAGAGTAGGTAATCAATTAATGCCTCTTTATATGAATCAATTAGTATCTATTTATATGCCTTGGGTAAGATGTTATAGTGGCTATTTTGAAGACATAGTATCATTTGATATTAACAATAAGATCTCAGAATGAATGAAGATCCCTAACTTGAAAATAGGGAAACTGCATCTGAAGGAAGTTAAGACTTGCTGGAGCTAAGATTTATACCCAGTAGATTGTAAATTCCACATATAGCAGGTTTGCCAAAATAGCTTCAGCACTGAACTAAAAAATCGGATGCAGCAGGAGTTGGTTAATGCATCCCAAGAAGCAGGGGCTTTAGAGGAGGCCCAGACAGAATGACAAAGTCTAATTCCCGATAAAGTGTGAATTACTGCTCTATTAACTCTTCCATCCTGTTGCTGATTTAGTAAGCATTGTTAGGCTAATGACTGTGAACCAAAAAGCAAGTCTGCTTTATAAAGAAAAATGACATAAATCTCAGTGGCTTTAAAAAACAGTGCAACAAATCAGACTCTGTTTCCTGAAACCATCTCTGGAGTGGTTCATATCTGAGCCCTTTACCTGCCCACTGCCTGTGCCGTCTTGGCAGGGGACATGCCCATTAGGACAGCATGATAGTCTGTGGTTATAGACACCACACAAGCTTCAAGCGTCTGGAAGGGAGTGTTTGGTAGGAAACCTATCCAGGAACTAAAAACCATAGGCCATCTTTATTTATTTGTAAACATTTACTGAGCATATGTAATATGTGAATACGTTCGTCAGGCAGAACAAAGAAGAAAGTAAACAGTATTCCAGGAGCATGGAGTTTCTAGTGAGGAAGAAAGGGACAAGGTTAGCAAAAACCTAGTTACTGGCTGGAAATAAGTGCTTAGAAAGAAATTAAAAGTGCAATGAGACAGAGGATAATTGGGAACAACTTTATATAAGATATCATGGATATCTCTCCAAGGATGGGAGAACTAGATCATAAGAAAGTACCAACCAAGCAAGAATCTATGAAAAGAGAATTTACATAGAGGGCAGAAAAGCTTAAGAAAAATCTTTTCTGCCTGTGAGTTACTAGGCCTGCTCCAGTAAGAAGGTCTTTTGTTGGGAAGAAGTCCAAACAAGTTAAGTATAAGACCGCTAGGAATGAAATCAGAATGACAGATTGTACAAGGCCAGAGAGAATACAGATTAGGTTCAGAGAGTAAATCTCACAGGTACTGACTAGAATCTCCCATGGTAGCCCCGAAGCAGCCATGAGCAGTGTCTACATGAATGAGCATAGTTGTGTCTAGATCAAACCACTTACAAAAGCAAGCAGAGAACCTATATGAACAATAGGCAGGAATTGGCTGGCACATTCCCTTGAAGAACCACAAAAAGGATAGTGAGTGGTCTAAATAGCTGAAAAGTCTTTTCTTCAATGTGTATATAGGTGTGTGGATATTCTTATATTTGTGTCTGTGTCATGAGTGGGCATGTACAAGCAGAAGTCAATGGACACGCTGGATAGCATCCTGATGAACACTGTTGACCTTCTTGGAGACCGTGTCTCTCCTTAACCTGAGACTTGATTATGCTAGGCTGACTGTCCAGTGAGCCCCAGAAGTCCCCGGGTCTCCATCCCTAAACCTGCACTGCAGCCTCTGAGTTTTTATATGGTCTCTGGGGATCAACCTCAGCTGCTCTGTGACATGGCACTTTACTGACTGAGCTCTCTCCTCAGCCACTGGGAAGACTTTAAAGCAGTATTTTGATTGCTGTGATTGTGTTATCTGTTTGCTTGTTTATTTAGCATGGTTGCTATGGTTAGAGAAAACATGAGCAGAGGCAGGAAGACTCAGACATGTATGTGATAACGATCATTCAAGGTGTAGGGACACTTGGACGGCACTGTGCTCTCATGGACCTGGAAACCAGAGATTGGCAGATGAAGGGTGGGATGATTACTGTTCTATTGCTGTGATGAGACACCATGACCAAGGCAACATATAAAATGAAGCATTGAATTGTGGTGGGGGGGGCTTGCTTACAGTTTCAGAGGCTGAGTCCATGAACATCATAATGGCAGCAGGGCAACAGGCAGGCATGGCACTGGAATTAGGTGCCGATTGAGAGATAGCGTCCTAATCCACAGGCATCAGGAAAGAGAGAGAGAAAGGGGAGAGGGGGGGGGGAGAGAGAGAGGGAGAGAGAGAGGGAGAGAGAGGGAGGAAGACAGAGAAACAGAGAGAGAGGGGGAGAGAGAGAGAGAGAAAGGGGAGAGGGGGGGAGAGAGAGGGAGGGAGAGAGAGAGAGAGAGGGAGGAAGACAGAGAAACAGAGAGAGAGAGGGGGAGAGAGAGACAGGAAGAGAGAGAGAGGAGGATTTTTAAAATTTGAGTCAAGGGGGGAAGTTTAAGAGAAATTGTAAATATATATCTTTAATTTATATATAATATATAATAGAATATATATAATAAAAAATATAAAAAATCAGAGATTTGCCTGTTTGAAGACATCAAACATCAACTAGATGAGGGGTGCCAGGCAAAAAGAAGGGGATGCCGGGGGAGGGGTTGGGAATGAGTATCACATCATGTAAGCCCAGAGATCAGAGATTCTCAGGGGGGTCTATCATATTCCACTGAAAGATCGAATGACACCAGATGATACCTGGACACACTGAAGTAGGCAACAGAGTTCATTGACAGGAGAACAGGAGGAAACAAGCCAAACTGGAGAGAGTTAGAGCATACCTGGAAGACAAAGGGCTCAGAGGCACAACACCGGTTCTTATGAAAGGTTTCCCTATCGGGTTTAGAATCTGGAGGATGGGGGCATTGTGTGACTATGAAATCAGGAACACAAAAGTATAACTCAGTGCCACTAGAGAAAGGAGTTACCTGGGTGCCTGAAGGCAGGAAGAAACTAGATAGGTGGAAGGGAAAGGGATCTAGAGATAAGCTAAACAAAGCTAGGACCCTCTCATTTAGTGGTTGGTCACAATGGACACCGGAGTCACCCATGCCCTAAATTTTGAGTGCCTCTTTTTCATGGTTCAGTCCTGAGAGATGATGATAGATGTGACATAAACAGAAACTCAGTATATTTCTTACACTGTATGCAAAACAAAACAAAATAATCTCTAATCATGAACAAGTTCAAAATAAGCACCAGCGGAGGGAGTATTGGAAATATGTTACAAACTTAACACCCAGGTGTTCTGACTTCTGATGAGATATAATTAGTTTGATATATTCTCTGTGTACCTAAACAGGGAGGAATACAACCTACCCCACTAGGCATGACTGGCTTACTACTCAAAAAAAAGCATATTCCATTTTGATTAAGTAGGAAAATGAGAAGAATAATAAGTGAGCTGAGAGTGTTAGGATGTCTCCCAGACTATGAACTGTTGTTGTAAGGAGCCTCGCTTGCTGTTTCCTGGCTGTTCATCCCCCAAATAATCACACAGACACTATATTATTTCAAACACTGCTTGGCCCATTAGATCTAGTTTCTTATTTGCTTAATCTAACCCATCTCCATTAATCTGTGCATCACCATGAAGTCGTGGCCTACCAGCAGAGTTTCAGGGGCTCCATGGCTTCTCTCTGACCTCACCCTTCTTTCTCTCAGCATTCAGTTTAGTTTCCCCCTCTCTGCCTACCTAAGGTCTGTCCTATCAACAGGCCAAGGCAGTTTCTTCATTCACCAATGGTATTCACAGTATACAGAGGTGAATCCCACATCAATGAATCCCAGATGCTTCTGAGATTCTTCAGTCAGGACATGTTGATGGGTCCTTCTGATGATATAAATAATGTTATCCTCATTGATGACAAGCTCAGGTGGTAGATTTCACTGGTGAACTAATACATACACACCCTGGCCCATTGTACCTTTCTCCCCACTGTCAGATCACTAATGGTTTATCAAGCAAGGCATCTCGGTGTCCTTTCTTTTAGTCACCAGTGCACACAGAGCAAACTGATGAGTACAAACAGTGTCTCTCTCTTCTGTACCTTCTCCAAAACCTCTCTACCTACCCATGATCTCCAGAGCTGTGTTCTATGCCTGAACCCCAGAGCAGGCAACATATACAGAAGTTTGTAGAGCAAGCAGAAGGAGCAGCAGCCATGCGCAGGACCTAGTCCAACTAGAAGCTGGAATAATGGGAATATGAGCAAATAAATGTAAGATATATGGGCAGAACACAGAAAACAAGGAGCCTGTGGGTAGGGTGAAAGGTCAAAGAGCTATGGTCACAGGACACCAGTCTTTGGTACCCAGTTCCTCTGTGTGAGCTTGAACTGGTTATACAATATTGTGAGTCTTTGTTGACTCTCTTGAAAAATGAGGGTACCAACTATAGTCATCCGTGAGAGATGAGTAAGTGAGTTCATCGATGAAAAACTTTCAGAAACCACAGTAAATATTCACCAAAAGTTAGCTACCTGGGGGGAAAAAAGTGATGTGGCTGCTTCCAGACGCAAATGTTTGTATTTTGGTGACTAACTAGCCCTGTTTTGATGTCATCAAAGCATAAAGGGTGCATATTTTGAACTATTCCCAAATGGTCCATGACTCCTTTTCAACAGAGAGTGGGAGGCTTGGCTGAGTCACAGAAAAGGCAGCTGATTAAAGCCCTGGAAAGAATTTCATTAGCATCAAGCTGGCCCAGTAGCAGGGGGTGACAAAGAACTGTGTGATGGGTGCAGATCACCACAGTTTGCAAGTTTGAGGATGGAACTTCGAAATCTTCCTCTTGTAAGTCTCTTGGAACAGTCTGTGGTTAAGAAACAACCCAACTAGTGCTTATACTTTGCTATTTAAAAATTCATGTAAAGCTCTGAGGTAATGTCTACATTTTAACAGGAAGGAAATTTGACCAGTTGCTGCAGGTTGATAAGTGTCCATCTGAAAAGGCGGGGCCAATGTGAAGCTCCTTAACACTTGATCCTTTGACATCAAGATGACTGGGATTCTTTCATGAGGATATCATACTTGAATTTGCTCAGCACTAAAATGTTAATCTATGAGCCATTCATTTTAAAAGGATGTGCATTATTATATAGAGGATGTATACTTTCTATAAACACTTATAGCACCACATAAAACAGAATAAATATAAATATGGATGAAACACCTTTGCAATGTCATGCCACATCTTGTTTTTAAATATATGGTTAGTATAAAAAATCCCCATTCTTTATGGTGTTTAATAAGTTGACTTATCACATAAGTGCTGCATCTAAATAATTAGAACTTTGAGCCAAATATAACTAAAATTTATCTAGTGCAAAGTAGTCTCTAGGCTATTCAGTCTCTAAGTCCTGGCCCTCCAGGCAGTGTCAGAGGTGGGCTCCCTCTCATAGCATTGGTTGACCACTCCCATAACTTCTATGTCACCTTTACTCCAGAGCATTTTTCAGGTAGGATAAATTGTAGGTTGAAGGATTTGTGACTGGTTTGGGGGTCCCAATCTCTCCACTGGAAGTCTTGTCTGGTTATAGGAAATGACCATCTCAGGCTCGGTATCTCATATTACTAGGAGTCTTGTGGACTCCCAGAAGGTCCCATTGCACTAGGTTTCTAGCTTGTCCCTGAGATGCCCCTCCCCAATTCCAGTTGTCTCACCTTCTCTCTCTCCATCCTCCCCTACCTGAACCCTCCTGTTCACATTTCAACTCATCCCCAGGATGTTCCATCTTACCACAAGGACTGTGGGAGTCCATGGATGTGGACTTGGTCCACCTTGACCAAAGGTTAGAGAGCAAGTTCTTGCTCCTTCAATTTATTCTAAAGGTTTGATGCTAGGTGTGGTTACTAATAGGATATTTTGATCTAGGGTGTGGTTACTTGATGCTTTGGGTATTGAGAAAGGTAATTACTTTGTTTTTTCCTTGTATTGTGGAAAAGAGATCTCTTGCCTTCCCCCTGCTCTTTGGATTGAGGTATTTCGGTACTTACTGGCTGCCCTTCTGACTCTATCCTAGGTCTCTATCTTTTCTTTTGCATTTTTACTTTTTTTGCCTGCCATTTCTTAATTCTTATGCGTACTTCCAAACATGAATGAATAAGACAGGCGAGAACCAGGCTGATATCGTCACTTGAACACGGGATACGGTAAAGGATAGCTGCTCAGCTATGTTCATAGCAGTTTTATTCCTAGTGGACAGAAATTGGAAACAACCTAGATGTCCCTCATCTGAAGAACGTATCAAGAAAATGTAGTGCATTTACTCAATGGAGTGTTACTGAGCTGTTTAAAAAATAACATTATGAAATTGGCAGGCAATGATTGGAGCTAGAAAACATTATTCTGAGTAAGGTAATCCAACAGTAATCCAGATGCAGAAAGACAAATATGGTATGTACTCTCTTATAAGTGGATGTTAAGTTTGCTGTAAACTGTCCTATTTTAATTGAATGGTTTTGTTTTGTGAGCGACCAGAGTCAAATCAAACTGACTAAGGGTCACATGACTTCTCTACCATTGAAAAATCTCCAAACAGAATATGAGAGGGATGGTAATAAGTAGTAGTCTCCGGAAATCCAGGTAACAGGAAAATAGTTAACTGCCTCTCATTTCTTATTAGCTTTGATACCGATTGGTTGCTGTTTTATTTTGGTTTGTTTACGCACTTTAAAGAAGGCACATGAATAGCTACCTCTGCCTTGGAACATGCACTGGTAAAATTGCTCTAAGAGAAAACACGTACCGTCTATGACTATAAGCTATTGAAAAAATGTATTGAAAGATCAGACAGTAGCCAGCATTGAATATATGCCATGAATAAATGAATTCAGTGTTATAGCTATTAGCATCATGTTCCTATGTGAGAAAGAAAAAGAAAAGATAAGTTTTATAAAACCATCCATTTATAAGATCCTCAATAGACAGCCAGAGGACTAAAAGGAAAACTCACTAGACTACAGCCTTTGTGAACACCGAATGCTTTTGGATTTGCAGAAGAAACAGAACATAAAGGGAAGTTTATAAAGTAAAAGTATGTATAAATTTATCACCCTGTTAATTAAACGCCTTAGTTTCATTGCCAAACTCTATGTGGGTCTCACTTACACTGTCTCCTCCGCTCTCTCTGCATTCTGTAGGATTAACAGTTTCAGTTAAATCATTATACCTTGTATGTTTTAATGATGTCAAAGTGGAGATATTTAGTCATTATGAATCATATCTTATTCATAAAGAGATTAGAAATAAATAGGTATAGCCAGTTTCTTTAAGGTTCCTTAAAGGTCAGAATATTATTATAATGTTTAAAGATTTTACAGAAGCAGGGGTTGAAGTGGTCTGGGGCTCCTATAGCCTTGCTACAAATGATTTGGAGTCTTTACAGTATTTTCTAGTCATGGCTTTTGTTGTTCTTAGTGTTCTATGATTTTGAGAACTGGCATTTTCTGGAAGTAACTCTGTTCAAAGAGAGCTAGCCTTCCCTGTCTTCCCAGTCTATGCCCATGAACTACCTTTGCCTATGCAGGGATTTAAGGTGATTCCAACCTCTAACACCAGGGGAGCACTGCTTATCATCTGAGCATATGAACAGGCGCTTGATTCAATTGTCAATCATTATCTCTTTTCTGCTTGACAGTCCAGGAAAAATTTCCCTTCTGTGTCTGGATGTACCTCTGGCTCCACTTCACACGTCCAAAAACCAGGTAGGTGTTCTAGGCTTTCACTCAATTCAGACATCCTTGGAACTACATCTTCTTGTCCATACATAGGAAGGGCAGATAGTATGCCCTTCAGTTCCACATTTTTCTCTCACAATATCTATGTGCATATTGCTGGCCAGGCAGACCAGTTTATGTATTAAAACCCGCATGAGAGACATGATTTTAGGATTGAGCACAACAATATAGCGTGGGTTAAGGCAATTATTTTAAGTCTACATTGCTTCATACTTCCATAGAGAATATTAGTAATTATATAATTTCAAATCCAGTTAAAACATTTACATAAGCATCTCCCTATGGAACTATAATGCATGGGCTGTCCTTGTGATGTTACATAATATGCTGGTTTATTGTCCAAAATCTCTAGTGTGATACTTTCTGCCCAGTGGTAAGTCACTATGACACTCCAGACCTCGTCTTCCCCATTGGTAAGAAGAGAGAGAAGAGGGATTCATGAGGATTAAATGGAAGCATATAGCATATAAAATGCAACGAGTCTGACCCAGGCTAAGCACTATCAGGCTTGGCTAGTAGAACTATGCTTTAACTTGTACATCACAGTCAAAACTCACTGACAGTTTTTATATATCTTTTGCTTTAAAAATATTTTTTCCAAGCTGGGAGTGATGGTGTATGCTTTTCATCCCAGCACTTGGGAGGCAGAGGTTGGTGGATGTCTGTGAGTTTAAGGCTAGACTGGTCTGAATATCATTGTCTAGGATTGCTAGGGCTATGTAGAGAGATCCTGTCTCAAAAATAAATGAACAAAATCCAAAAGAACAAAAATGGCTAATAATAGATTATATTTCATTTACTCAATTGTAAGTTCTAACTTATAGCCAAATTGATTCCCCAAAAGGTCATACTGATTTCTCGTGTCAGAAAATTATATCAATACTCTAGTTTTGAGACAAAAAGAAAATGGTCCGTTAGCATTTTTGCTATGTTGTTTAATAAAATATGCTGTTTTAAATTCTCTGAGTGAGAGCAAGTCTTCTAAAATATTCTAAAATACCATGCACTCAAGTCATCTCAGTTCTGCTAGACAAAAACTGGCAATTCTAGAAACACGATACTGGCGAAAACTTTATTAAGTGTTAGATTCTTCTTGGTCACTAGGATAGACTAGAAGTCTTCTGGTAGTTCAGTGAGAAAGCATACAAATATAACTCTGTATTTTACTCAAAATCACTGAAATAGAGACTGCTGATAGCTACATCAATTAAAAGCCTAAACAAAATATAAGAATACTGTTTAGAAAGATTCAGGTTTCTTTATTAATATAAATTGTGTAGTCATTGTTAAATCATCAGACTTTAGGATGATTAATAGCCTGTTTTGATGCCCCTGAGTTTGCTTCTGTAGGCTGTCTACTGATAAGCATGCTACAAGAGAAGTTTGTTTCCCTAGTGAGAGATCCCTAGAGAAAACTCAATTTTCATTTGTGGGTGGTTAAGGACTGGAGATAGTTTCTGGTTTAGGGATGAGAACATTTGTACACTTCTCCTTTCAGCTCTAGGACCCCATAAGTACAAACCTATGCAGGCCCTGTGCATGCTGCCTCAGTCTCTGTGATCCTGTTAACTTAGAGGGCTTTGTTTCCTTGCTGTCCCCCATCCCCCCTGCCTCTTCCATTGTTTATTTCCCTGAATTTTGAGGGGAGAGATTTGCTGGCACTATCCCATCCCATTTAGGGCTGGGGGTTTCAAGGTCTATGTGTATTCTTTGGTTGTGGGTCTCTGTATGTGTTCCCATCTGCTGCAGGAGAAGGAGACTTCATTGATGATGGCTGAGCAAGTCACTGTTTTCTGAGCACAGAAAAATGTCATCAGGACTTATTTTGTGGCTGTGTTCTTTTAGTAGAACAGTAGCATTCAGCTTTATTGATGGATTTTGAGTTTTATCTAGTCTCAGGTTCTTAATAATTAGGCAGTTTTGGGCATGAGCTCCATCTCATTGAGTTGGGCCTTCAGTCAAACCAGATATTATTTGGCTACTCCCACAAATTTTGAACCACAATTGACTAGCCTACCTGGCCGGCAGCACACCACTGTAGATCACAGTGTTTGTAGCTGAGTCTTGTTTACATTTCTCCTTTGTTACTGTGCAGAGTACCTTTCTGTATCAAGGACACAGGCACCTAGGGGTGAAAGCTCTATGAAGCTCAACTTCACCACGTTCAATGAATTGTAAAGGTATTATCAGCAACGGTGCCTTGCTGTAAGTTTTGTGGAGAGACACTCATAGCCTTGGCAACAGTCTGGGTTGTTTGCTCCCACGGGACCCTTTTGCCCAAGAACTCAATTAGATAACCCTTTCTTAGTATTGGAAACTTCATTTGGTGACAAGAGATGGCAAGTTAGGACTCTTTCTCACCCATTATTTGGAGATTTAATTTAGGAACATGGAAACCTAATACAGTAGAAGCTTCCTAAAATATATACATGCATGAAGGCAATTTAATTTAATCAATAAAATGAGATAATTCTGTGGTTTTTGTCTTTCAGTTTGTTTATAAGGTAGATTACATTTATCAGTTTATATGTAGTGAACTATCCCTGCATCTCAGGGGTGAAGTCTACTTGGTCTTTTGGATGTGTTCTTACATTTGGTTTGTAAGAAGTTTATTTAGAATTTTTGCATCTATATTCATAAGGGAAACTGATTTGTAATTCTTCCCCATTGGGTCTTTGTGTGGCTTTGGTATCAGGGTAACTGAGGCCTCATAGAAGTTGGTCAAAATTCCTTCTGTTTCTGTTTTGTGGGGTAATTTCAGGAATGGTGGCATTAACTTTTCTTTGAAAATCTGGGAGAATTCTGCCACAAAGCTATCTGGCCCTGTTTTCTTTTTTGTTTGTTTTGTTTTAATTTTTCATTAGGGTTATAGGTTTCTTTAAATCATTTATCTGATCTTGATTTAACTGTGGTAAGTGGTATGTATCAATAAAATTACTCATTTTTATTGATATTCCAATTTGATAGGACATAAGTGTCTTAGGGGTTCTATTACTGAAACAAAACACCACGATGAAAAAGTAAACTGGGGGAAGGGTTTATTTGATGTATACCTTCACGTTATTGTTCATCACTGAAAGAAGTCAAAACAAGAACTCAAACAGCGCAGGATCCTGGAGGCAGGAGATGATGATGCAGGAGCCGTGGAGAGTGCTGCTCACTGGTTTGATTATCTCATGGCTTGTTCATCCTGCTTTCTTATGGAAGTCAGAACCACCAGCCCAGGGGTTGCATTATCCACAGTGAGCTGGGCCCTCCCCTCTTGATCACTAATTGAGGAAATACCTTACAGCTGTATCTCAGGGAAGCATTTTCTCAACTGAGGCGCACCTGCCTTTCTCTCTAGTTTGTGTTGACACAAACCAGTCCGTACAATAGATTTTTTTTAATATGGCTTTATAACTGAAAGACCCTCAGAGAGGACCTTTCCTCTCTGATGAAGACCCCAGAACCAGGACACTCCAAGACCAGGCCACAGGATGCAATTAGCAAGAGGTTTATTGAGTAAACACAGGTACCTGCGGGCAGCAAGTCTTTCGGAGGACTTGCGCGCCTGGAGGCTGGGGGGAGGTCTTTTTATAGGGAAGAGCAAAAAAGCAAGATTACAGAAGCAAAAGCGTGGTTATCGGTTGACCGGAATGAGGCGGGGGCATGAATGGTTTCCTCTCTCAGCATGAATGTTTGGCAATAGTCATCCTGTTCCTATCTTATAGCTAACCTGCTTTGTTGATATCCTATCTTATTGACATCTTGCCTTGCAGTCTTCCTATCTCTATCTCCTGCTCTCTCAGGCACATGGGATGTTCTTACGGGAGCAGGCTGGCTGCTGATCTGGAGAGTTTTTTTTAAAGCAAACAGGACGTTCCCCCAGGAGCATGCTAGCTGCGGGTTTTGAGGAGGGGGTCTGTAGGGTCTTTCAATAACTCTCTGGATTTCCTTGATATCTGTTTTTATGTCCTCCTTTTTATCTCTAATTTTGTTCATTTGGATCTTCTCTCTCTGCCTTTTAGTGACTTTGGATAAAGGTTTGTCAATCTCACTGATATTCTCAAGAACCAAATCTTTGTTTCATTGGCTCTTTGTATTGTTTTTTTGTTTTGTTTTTATTTTATTGATTCAGCCCCGAGTCTGATGATTTCTTGCTGTTTTCTCGCTTCTGGCTGCGATTTCTCAGTTTTGTTCTATTGTTATAGAGATTTCAGGTGTGTTGTTAAGTTGCTAGCATGAGATTTCTCCATTTTTCTTTAATATAGGCACTTAGTGCTGTAAACTTGACCCTTAGGACTGCCTCCATTAGTCCCATAAGTTTACGTGCATTATGTATTCATTTTCTTTCAATTCTAGAAAGTCTTTAACTTCTGCATTTACCCAGTTTTCATTAAGTAGTGAGGATTTTTTTTATTTTTTTCAGCTTCCTTAAGTTTGTGAGCTCTCTATTGTTTATTTTACTGTTAATGTCCAGATTTAACCTCTGTAGTCTAGAGAGGTTAGTGGTGGAAGCAGGAGGGAGGAGAGTTTTCACTAGGTGGTCTGCAACAGTATTGGAGTTTAGGCTTGGTCATTGGACTTCAAAGAGAGGAAGGAGAGGTGAAGATTTGAAGTCGGGCTACCTACTGTTTCCGTGGCAAGAGTCCTATTATAACCCTAAAACAAAGCAAAGCAAATAAACAAATTCATTTTTCTTCCTTGGGATTTATGGCTTGCACTGAACGTGACAAATGAAGATGGACCTCGTTACTGCCACCTGTCATGGGAGCCACCTTATTTTCAGGATTGAGAAGTTACTTTTTATATCTTTACTTAGGGCAGGATGCATGGCCCAATCAAAAATATAGTGTCTATAATTCCTCTGAGTAAACGAATCTCTCAGAGCTACCAGGCATTTTTTTTTCAAGCACACACCAAGAGGAATATGTAGACACCCCAAAAGGGAGAAATTTAGAGAGTGTCAGAGCTGACAAAAATTGTGCATTCTTGCATGTATTAATTAATTGATTGATTGATTTGGGCATATGCGATGACTCTTTGAAAGCGTTCTGAAGGACTTTTATCATAACAGAAGCTGTTTTAAGGAAAAGGCAGTCCAAAAGTGATTAAGCTCCTTTTCTAGTTTGAAAGCACACACAAGGAGAAATTAACGTGAGGCACAGTTATGGGAGCATCGAGGAAGGAAAAGATTCCAGCCTCCTTTACAGCCAACCATTTTCCATACTGAGAGATGGATGGCAGAAGGAAAGGGAACTTTTCAACACGCATGGACCAGCCCCAGATTCCTTCCTCAACAACTGTTTGAGTGACGCACGTGAAACAGGAGCACTGAGGTCACAAGGGCATGGAGGCCCAGTGCCTGGTTTCAGATATTCTTAAACAGAAGACAAAAGTACATACAAGTGACAATGCCCAACATAGGGAACCCCATGAAAAGGCACCAATAGGTCTCATTCAGCATCAGCATGCTTCTCTGATATAGTATAACAAGAGTGGAAGAATTTCCTCTTTGTCCAGTATACATTGTTGAAAGAAAAGTCGCCTTTAATTTCTCTTGTAATGTAAATTGAATGGATAGATATTGGATGCCAATAGCACAAATACTTGACCTCAAATCTGTAACTATAATAGAAGAAACAAAGAGCTAGGATTTCAGACCCCAGCAAGGGAAATCAGCAGCTATGAACTATGACTTTAGTACGAAAGGTAGTTCTGATTTTGGTGTATGATTTAGATCTCAGTGGAATGTGAATGTACATCTATAGTCATATCCCAGGGCACTTTAGAAAAGGAAAACACGGTTTGCATCAAGTACCTGGCAGAGAAGCCTTAGTGCAGGATTTGCTGCCTAAAGCAACTTCCTTTGCCTCTGTGCACTGACTCATTCCTGCTGAAGTGTGCACGATAACAACCAGCATCTTTAAAACGCCTATTCAAAGGAGTCTTCTGAATCCACTGGAAAACGTTTAAAGTCAAGGTCATAATCTAGTTAGGGATGCTATGCTTACAGTGATACAATATACGCTCTCTGTTACGTGATAATATTATGTGCATAAAGATTTTTACAAGTAAACATGCCATCTATGTAGCTAATTAAAAACATAGTTTTTATCTTTAATAATTATATTAATTTAGATAATTTCAAAAAACAATTTTCCCCCTAAACTAAGAGACATATATACTCAGTATAATTTTATATATTTCTACTCATGTGTTTACTCTTCAGCATCAACACATAGTGCAATTTCATGGTTTGATGCTTTGTAGATACTTGATTCGGCGTTTAGAACAGATCAGTGAGCACTGTTTTTTAACCAATTATATATCTGCAAGTCACAATAATAAATCAAATCACTAATAAACTTATTCATATTCCTGAAAGTTTAAAACATTTAGGAGAAAATATGTACGTAATCTTTAGTAATTTCATATAAAATTTTCAGAACTGGACATTTCCCTGATATCATTGAATTGACAAACATTTCATTACTAAATAACATATTACTTTATTTACAAAGGAGAAAGGAAATCCTGCTGAACAGATGGACTGAAGATTCACGAAACAAAAGAACCATAGCTTAGGTTATTGAGAAAAAGCAAAACAGAGCCTTGCTTAACCTCTCCTTCTTCAGGATACTATCAAAAGAGGTTAATCTCACTCCTTTAATGGGAAGTATTTCTCAATGTAATTTCATGTTTGAAATTTTGCAAGATATACAATTCCAGTATGGAAAAAAACAAAAAACAAAACAATAGAAGCTTTACTCTGTTGTGGTCCAGTAGTTTCTTTTTTGTTAAGTACAGAAACATCAGCAAAAAAAAAACAAGGAATTCCACTGGAATCAAATTTAGAATCCCAAGACAACTGAGATGTGCTTTAGCTGCAGCGTCCTATCCTTAGGCTGCGGAAGTGTCCAGGCCTCTTCTGCACAAGCTCCTCTTTGCTCTTTTCAGAGAATGAAGGAGGAAATAAACCTGTGATGATTAAGCTTGTCTCTGCAGGCAGCGGGGACACTTCCCTGAGCGTTGCTTCTGAGAGGGTCATACTTAATTCTAGGCAGATGACGATGTGTCGTGCTGATGAGCAGCCACTTGTGGATAGGAATAAGTAGTGGCCTTGACATCTCCATGGACATGTCTCTTCACTTGCCTTCGGCGCCATGTTCGGGGACTCTGGTGAAAAGAATGTATGTGATGGCAAAGAGAGGTGACTGGAGGAACACGGAGGAACATTGCACAACCATAGCTCTCAGGGGACCAGCTTGAGACAGTTTCCCGGCATGGAAGACAAATGTGCACCTTGATATACCGAAATAGGCCTTAGTTTTCCAAGCAGTAAATGCCATATTTATGAACGAGAAAACACGACTTGATAATTATCAGGGCCAGGAAGCCAGATGAACATTGTCACCAGCGCCAATTTCATGAGAGAATGATGTCCCCAGTAGAGCCCAGATGGCATGTTTGAATGAGAAAGCGGATTATGCCAAGAGGTTAGCATGCCCGAGAGCTCCATTTATTGATCTGTGAACAGGACCATGGGAGAACCAGCTATGAATATTGATCCACGAGTGCGATGTGAGCTAGATATGATGAGGGATTTATAACTTTCTAAAGCACCTAAGGAAATCAGAACAACCCAGGTACATATCTACTGTAGGAATGGCTTCCATCCCCTCAATCTCTTCTACTTTCTATCTAAAAATCAGTAAGAGAAATCCCATTTGTCTAAAACGCAGTACACAGAATTAAGACCATCAAGAGCCAGTGTTAAGTGAAGATGCTTGCCTGCAAAATTAAGACAAAGCATGCAAGAAGTGCCGGAACAGTAAAATAAAGAAACAGTAAAGTCAATGCAAACAGCTCGACCCAGATCTGCTTCAGGAGCAAACCTAACAGGAATATTGCACCATTGGTATTTTATGGGTTTTGATACTGTAGATAGCAGCTCCTGCTTCTATATGTGGACACTGTTGACTCTTTTGGTACCTGATGGGTATTCAACCAGAATAAAGAACATTTTCCGCTACTCAGTCATCTTTACCTGAAGCTCTGCTGATCTCTGGGAAGCCACGTAGCTCCGTATCAGCAAACCCAACTGAGGGCATAAACTTTGATGATGTAAACTGTCTGGGTTCCTCTAGCCTGAGCCTCCCTATGGGCTATAAGCACTTTTAGATTTTGCACATTAATGATGAAAACTCACTTAGCAATTCTGAGTATATTAAGTTACACAAAAGTTCTTGATGATTCATATAGAGGAAAAACCAACTCAGGAGCAGAAATATTACTGACAAAATTTCATTCAAGTTCACCTTCAAGAAAGTTTGTGTATATCACTTTGCCTAGCCAGGGCTGTGTGAGAATATGCTGCAGGGCTGTCTCTGGGGTTTGTGGATGTTGGTCTTTCTGTTTAGTAGTGGGCTTCCTTGTTATGTTTATCTCTTTCAGTTTCAATAAAGGAGAGCTAATACTGGATTCCTATCCAAATTGAATACTTAAATTGAATAAAGAACATAAGATCAGATTCTGATAAATGAGGATTTCAACTCTCTCTCTCTCTCTCTCTCTCTCTCTCTCTCTCTCTCTCTCTCTCTGTGTGTGTGTGTGTGTGTGTGTGTGTGTGTGTGTGCTTATTTGTGCTGGGGGAAGGAACATGTGTGTGCACAACACGCCTGTGAAAGACAGATGTCAAATTTGGGTGTTGTTTCTTATGGGGAGGGTGCTCATCTTTTTGACACAAGTTCTCACTGGGATCCAGGGCTCACCAGTTAAGCTAAGATGGCCACTCAGTGACCTGTCAGATCCAGGGATCTGCCGGTCACCATCATCCCACAATGGGGATCATAGGCACCTGCTGCCACACTCAGCTTTTAACAGGGGCTCCCAAGACTGAATCAGAGCCTCGTGACCCATGACCAGCATTCTGTTGATTAAGCTATCTTGCTAACAACATTGGAGTTTTGGAAGTTCAATGTAACTCACAAGAACAAGTAGTCTGTATTCAGTTTCTGCACGAGGACTATCTGACTGCCTGGGGCAATGGAGTGCATATTCTTAGCTCAACTAAAGTAAGGATTGTTATTAATTTATTGTCGTTATGGCGCAGAGAAGATCTTTCAGCATTAACACAGGAATTGGAGATAACACATGACTTGAGAAAACAGTAGAAAAACAATACAGTGAAACTCGCGATGATAAGAATGATTTCCCACCTCAGTGTTTATCTGTAGTGTTTTAGTGAAATTCATCATGGTAAAAATGTTCAAAGACTGTGATACCGGAAGCACTTGCTTTCAACTTGATAATTTTAGAACTATTCAAGTTTTATCTCAGCCACCAGAGGGAGCTCAATGTCACCACCTAGTAAAACATAGCTGTAGCCATTGTAAACATAAACACAAATTGAATTTATAAAAATAAAAACTTATGAATATAGTTGCAGTTATAATTACCAATATTTGAACATGCTCACCTAGTTGACTTTAAAAATATTGCGTGTGTGTGTGTTGGCACGGGGGCGGCACCTATAGGCCAAGGTATGTGGAGGTCAAATACAGTTAGGAGCAATCAGTTCTCTCCTTCGACGACATAGAGGCAGGTAAATCTCTCTGACTACATAGGTTGAACTTTGGATCACTGGATTTGGTGGCAAGCACTTTTATCCGCTGAGCTGTGTTACCAACCTCTTGGTTGCATTCATAACATTCTCTTCCATAAGAGCAGAACACACATTCATTACAAGACACAGAATGCCTTCAGGATAACAGGCTGTATTCAAGCCATTAAACATGTCTTTAAAGATTGTAAACCACTGTAAGACATACAAACTGTTTTACATGATGGCAAAGATACTGACCAAATAACAGAAATATTCCTGGAGAGATAATTTTTTTTTTTTAATTTTTTTATTGATAAAAGGAGGATACAGAAAAGAAAAAAAACAAATTTCCACCTCCTCCCACCCGCCTCCCATTTCCCTCCCCCTCCTCCCACTCTTCTCCCCCTTCTCCCACCCCTCTCCCCTTCCCCCCACTCCTCTCCCCCTCCCTTTCCAGTCCAAAGAGCTGTCAGGGTTCCCTGCCCTGTGGTACGTCCTAGGTCCTCCCCCCTCCATCCATATCTAGGAAGGTGAACATCCAGACTGGCTAGGCTCCCACCAAGCCAGCACATTGCGTAGGATCAAAACCGCGTGCCATTGTCCTTGGCGTCTCATCAGCCCTCATTGTTCGCCATGTTCTGAGAGTCCAGTTTTATCCCATGCTTTTTCTGGTAACAGTCCAGCTGGCCTTGGTGAGCTCCCAATAGATCAGCTCCACTGTCTCAGTGGGTGGGTGCACTCCTCGTGGTCCCGTCATCTTTGCACATGTTCTCACTCCTTCTGCTCCTCATTGGGACCTTGGGAGCTCTATCCAGTGCTCCAGTGTGGGTCTCTGTCTCTATCTCCATCCATCTCCAGATGCAAGTTCTAGGCTGATATGCAATATATTCGTCAGTATTGCTCTAGGGTAGGGTCATTTCAGGTTCCCTATCCTCAGCTGCCCAGGGAACTAACTGGGGACCTCAGCTTGGGCACCTGGGAGCCCCTCTAGGGTCAAGTCTCCTGCCCACCCTAAAGTGGGTCCCTTAACTAAGAATTGTGGTTCCGTGCTCCCCTATCCAACCTTCCTTTATCCCGATCCTCTTGTTTCCCCAAGTCCACCCTCCTTCCCTTCTACCTTTTCTCTCCCCATCTCCCCTAACCCCCATCCCACCCCACCCCCAAGATCCCACTTTTCCCCCCGGCAATTTTGTCTACTTCCCTTATCCAAGAGGATAACTATATGTTTTTCCTTGGGTTCACCTTCTTACTTAGCTTCTTTAGATTCGCCTATCGTAGACTCCGTGAACCCTATTTATGGCTAGAAACCAATTATGAGTGAGTACATCCCATGTTCGTCTTTTTGGGCCTGGGATACCTCACTCAGGATAGTGTTTTCTATTTCCATCCATTTGCATGCAAAATTCGAGAAGTCATTGTTTTTTACCGCAGCGTAGTACTCTAGTGTGTATATATTCCATACTTTCTTCATCCATTCTTCCATTGAAGGGCATCTAGGTTGTTTCCAGGTTCTGGCTATTACAAATAATACTGCTATGAACATAGTTGAACAAATGCTTTTGACATGTGATAGAGCATCTCTTGGGTAAATTCCCAAGAGTGGTATTGCTGGGTCCAGGGGTAGGTTGATCCCGAATTTCCGGAAAAACCGAAACACTGACTTCCACAGTGGTTGCACAAGATTGCATTCCCACCAGCAATGGATGAGGGTACCCCTTCCTCCACAGCCTCTCCAGCAAAGGCTATCGTTGGTGTTTTTGACTTTAGCCAATCTTACAGGTGTAAGATGATATCTCAAAGTTGTTTTGATTTGCATTTCCCTGATCGCTAAGGAGGTTGAGCATGACCTTAAGTGTCTTTTGGTCATTTGAACTTCTTCTGTTGAGAATTCTCTGTTCAGTTCAGCGCCCCATTTTTTAATTGGGTTAATTAGCATTTTAAAGTCTAGTTTCTTGAGTTCTCTATATATTTTGGAGATCAGACCTTTGTCTGTTGTGGGGTTGGTGAAGATCTTCTCCCAGTCAGTAGGTTGCCTTTGTGTCTTAGTGACAGTGTCCTTTGCTTTACAGAAGCTTCTCAGTTTTAGTAGGTCCCATTTATTCAATGTTGCCCTTAATGTCTGTGCTTCTGGGGTTATACCTACGAAGCGATCGCCTGTGCCCATCTGTTGTAGGGTATTGCCCACTTTCTCTTCTATCAGATTCAGTGTTTTCGGGCTGATATTGAGGTCTTTAATCCATTTGGACTTGAGTTTTGTGCACGGTGATAGATATGGGTCTATTTTCATTCTTCTACAGGTTGACATCCAGTTGTGCCAGCACCATTTGTTGAAGATGCTTTCTTTCTTCCAATGTAAACTTTTAGCTCCTTTATCGAAAATGAGGTGTTCATAGGTTTGTGGGATAAAGTCCGGGTCTTCTATACGATTCCATTGGTCGACTTCTCTGTTTTTATGCCAGTACCACCCTGTTTTCATTACTGTAGCTCGGTAATAGAGTTTGAAGTCAGGGATGGTAATGCCTCCAGAAGATCCTTTATTGTATAGGATTGTTTTGGCTATCCTGGGTTTTTTGTTTTTCCATATAAAGTTGATTATTGTCCTCTCCAGATCTGTGAAGAATTTTGATGGGATCTTGATGGGGATTGCATTGAATCTATAAATTGCCTTTGGTAGAATTGCCATTTTTACTATGTTGATCCTCCCAATCCAAGAGCAAGGGATGTCCATCCATTTTTTGGTATCCTCTTCAATTTCTTTCTTCAATGCCTTAAAGTTCTTGTCAAATAGATCTTTCACTTCCTTGGTTAGATTTACCCCAAGATATTTTATGCTGTTTGTGGCTATCGTGAATGGAGAAGCTTCTCTGATTTCCCTCTCTGCTTCCATATCCTTTGAGTATAGGAGGGCGACTGATTTTTTGGAGTTGATCTTGTATCCTGCCACATTACTAAAGCTGTTTATCAGCTGTAAAAGTTCTTTGGTGGAATTTTGGGGGTCGCTTATGTACACTATCATATCATCTGCGAATAACGAAAGTTTAACTTCTTCATTTCCAATTCGAATCCCCTTGATCCCATTATGCTGTCTTATTGCTATTGCTAGAACTTCCAGCACTATATTGAAGAGGTATGGCGAAAGTGGGCAGCCTTGTCGTGTTCCTGAGTTAAGCGGGATGGCTTTGAGTTTCATGGAGAGATAATTTTTAAACAAATGAGATCTTTTTAAAATAGCACAGGAGTTAAAAGATTAAGAGAAAAATTGTGAAGTATTTGTTGCTCAATGAAAATTCCATGTCGAAATAAGTGGATTTTTGATAAAGCAAAAAATAGGAAGAATTTTATAGAACAGACATCATTCTCAGAAAATGAATAAGGCCTTAAATCAATGAACTCAAATTGTCTAAGTAAATGAATAAGTAAACTAAAGTAAGCAGAAAATACTAACCTGAAAAGAACAAAGACATAAGGGAATTAGATGAAATCCCCTGGTTATTCATAAAACTGCATCTCTATGGAGCTGATGATCAGAAACAAGGAAGACAAAAAGATGAATGGAGACGGAGAAACCGGAACATCACCACAGATTCCACAGGGCTGCTTCAACTGCAGTGTCTGAAACCTATGAATAGACAAAATAATACCTTTTTGTGCTCACTGATCTTCCATGTCTGTTTGTTTATTTGTTTGTTTGTTTTTGGTGGTGGTAATAGAGTTGTGATGTGGGAATCCTCTTTGTGTGCTGTGATTACCATTAATGAATAAAGAAACTGCTTTGGACCTATAGCAAGGCAGAACTTAGGTAGGCAGGGAAAGCTAGGCTGAATGCTTGGAGAAAGAAGGGTGAAGTCAAAGAGAAGCCATGCAGCTGCCTCTGGAGACAGATGTGCTGAAACTTTGCTGGTAGGCCACTACCTTGTGATGATGCACAGATTAATGGAGATGGGTTAAATTAAGATGTAAGAGTTAGCCAATAAGAAGCTAGAGCTAATGGGCCAAGCAGTGATTCAAATAACATAGTTTCTGTGTGATTATTTCAGGGCTAAGTGACTGGAAATAAACAAGCAGCCTCCTCCAACAGTGTTGTTTGTTTATTTTGCTTTATTTTGTTTTGTTTGGCCTTTGTGTGTGTGTGTGTGTGTGTGTGTGTGTGTGTGTGTGTGTGTGTGTTTGTGTGTGTGTGTGTGTGTTTAGTATTGAGACAGGATCTTTCCCTGTAACCCAGGATGATCTGGTTCTGGTAGATGGTCCTAGAACTTGTAGCAATTTTGCTGCCTCAGTCCCCAGTGTCCTGAGAGCTGGGATTCTGGGTATGAACAACCACACCCAGCTCTCTCCGCCCTGACTTTCAACAAGAGTTGATCTCTTTGGAGCCTTCAGTGCACCACTTTCTTACCCCACCGGGTTCTGATACTATATAGGTGTCCTCCCTCTGTTTATTCCAGACAAAGCTTCTGCAGACAGTGCTAGGAAGGTCCTGGCAAAGAGAAGTACCAGATACACTAGAAATGACTGCCTTCAGATAAAATAAAATGGATGCTAAGAGTCAGTGAGTGAGGATGATGCTGTCCAGAGAGTGTAAGATTAGGTACTAATAGAACCAGGAAATCCAGTTTGGGCACATTCTTGGGAGCTGATGAGATCCATCAAAGGGAAAACTAGTTGGAAATGGAAGCTGGAAAATGCTTTTTGTTATTGGCAAAAATGAACATATTTAAATTACATTCTAATCACCTGCATTTCATTTTTGAAAGATATGTATTTGGAGGCAACATCTACTCTTATTGTTTCCATTATGTTCTTACTTCAAAAAAGATGTACCTTTTTTTAAAAAACTTTTTAGGAAAAGATTAAGCATTCATCAGTTCTGAGTCACAAAAAAGAATCAATATGTTGAGACTTGCATTAAGATAAAAATCTTCTTTTTTTCTAAGATAATTTTCCTATTTTTGTATTTCTATTACATAATTTGTCTCACTCTCATTTTTAAATAATTTATTCTAAACAGAAGTTCTACATACATTAAGTTCCTGGCAAGGTCTGTGCTAGTCTGAGAAAAGAAAAGACGGTGTCCCACATATGTGTTCCTTTCTAATCCCCAGAAGCTGTGAATGCTACCTTCCACATCAGAAAGTGAACATCCGTCTTATCTTCCATATGAGTCTTTATAGATGGAAGCATCTTCAGATTAAGATATCATTATAGATTGTTCTGGATCTGGCTGTCATCGCAGTGTCTTCAGGAGAAAAAGCACAGGAAGGCTTTATACACAAACAAACAGATGTATGTACATACAAGCATACACACATACTTACAGTCAGGGACACCCAAGCACACAAAAGTGAAGTCGAATCAACACAACTGAATCAACACAATTAGGAGCCAAGAAGCATTAAGAATTCTCTAAAACCTCTTAAGGCTGTGAAGGGCATATGATGATGCCTTCATTTCAATATCAGGCTCGGGCCAAGTTTGGGGGAGTTTAACAACACCACAAAATTATTTTAGTTACTTGATTTATTTAACTCAAAGCTTAAAAATATATCTAGGCAAAATCCCCAGTAACTAATATTTTCCTATCTTGTCATGTAGACAAGGAACTGAAAGAGTGGTTCAGTCCACCAATTTGTTTCAAACTGACATTTTTTTTTTTTTAGTAAGTCACATAGAAGCTGAAGGCAAATCAATACAAATTGTATGGTGCCATCTTGAAACCCTTGAGAACTTCCAGCTCCAATGCATGCCGATCAGCAACCAGTCAAGGCAGTTTCTACCGGAGTCCATTAATGGATGAGCAACGTTTATATGTCTGGCTGGTTTCAGTTGTGTACAATTTCTCTTAGCGTATCTAATATATTCACTAATTAAATTGATTGGAATAAATGTTTTAAATAATCCAACTGAACTAAAATTTTATTATCTATATCTTCTAATTTATATTCATTCTGAAATGAATGCTCGTATTAGCTCACACTGTAATAAACACCAAAGAATTTGTCATGCTTTAGTAGCAAGAGACTGTCTGAACATCTATCACTAGGTCATTTGCAGAATTCATCTAAAATTTTAAATGGTTTTGAATAGTTCTGAATGTTCATCATTTAAGTGAGGTGAATGAGAATTTGAAAGACAAAATATTTTTTCTGAAAGTCGCAAGGTTGCTGAGGTAGAAGTTAAGATTCCTTTGACCTCTCTAATCTTCTGACATCTGCTAACTCACACTGTTTTTATTATTATTAATTTATTTATTTATTAAAGATTTCTGTCTCTTCCCCGCCACCGCCTCCCATTTCCCTCCCCCTTCCCCAATTAAGCCACCCCCAGCCCGAAAAGCAATCAGGGTTCCCTGTCCTGTGGGAAGTCCAAGGAACCCCCACCTCCATCCAGGTCTAGTAAGTTGAGCATCCAAACAGCCTAGGCTCCCACAAAGCCAGTGCGTGCAGTAGGATCAGAAACCCATGGCCATTGTTCTTGAGTTGTCAGTAGTCCTCATTGCCCGCTATGTTCAGAGAGTCCGGTTTTATTCCAGGCTTTTCCAGACCCAGGCCAGCTGGTCTTGGTGAGTTCCCGATAGAACACCCCCATTGTCTCAGTGTGTGGGTGCACCCCTCATGGCCCTGAGTTCCTTGCTCGTGCTCTCTCTCCTTCTGCTCCTGATTTGGACCTTCAGATTTCAGTCCTGTGCTCCAATGTGGGTCTCTGTCTCTGTCTCCTTTCATCGCTTGCTGAAGGTTAATATTTAGGAGGATGCCTATATGTTTTTCTTTAGGTTCTCCTTATTTAGCTTCTCTAGGATCACTAATTATAGGCTCAATGTCCTTGGTTTATGGCTAGAAACCAAATATGAGTGAATACATCCCATGTTCCTCTTTTTGGGTCTGGCTTACCTCACTCAGGATAGTGTTTTCTATTTCCATCCATTTGCATGCAAAATTCAAGAAGTCCTTGTTTTTTACTGCTGAGTAGTACTCTAATATGTATATATTCCATACTTTCTTCATCCATTCTTCCGTTGAAGGACATCTAGGTTGTTTCCAGGTTCTGGCTATCACAAACAATGCTGCTATGAACATCGTAGAGCATATACTTTTGTTGTATGATAAGGCCGCACTTGGGTATATTCCCAAGAGTGGTATTGCTGAGTCCAGGGGTAAGTTGATCCCGAATTTCCTGAGAAACCGCCATACTGCTTTCCAAAGTGGTTGCACAAGTTTGCATTCCCACCAGCAATGGATGAGTGTACCCCTTTCTCCACAACCTCTCCAACAAAGGCTATCATTGGTGTTTTTTATTTTAGCCATTCTGACAGGTGTAAGATGGTATCTTAAAGTTGTCTTGATTTGCATTTCCCTGATCGCTAAGAAAGTTGAGCATGACCTTAAGTGTCTTTTGGCCATTTGAACTTCTTCTGTTGAGAATTCTCTGTTCAGCTCAATGCCCCATTTTATAATTGGGTTGATTAGCCTTTTACGGTCTAGTTTCTTGAGATCTTTATATATTTTGGAGATCAGATCTTTGTCAGTTGCGGGGTTGGTGAAGATCTTCTCCCAGTTAGTGGGTTGCCTTTGTGACTTAGCGACAGTGTCCTTTGCTTTACAGAAGCTTCTCAGTCTCAGGAGGTCCCATTTATTCAATGAGGTCCTTAATGTCTGTGCTGCTGGGGTTATATGTAAGAAGTGGTCTCCTGTGCCCATGTGTTGTAGAGTACTTCCCACTTTCTCTTCTATCAGGTTCAGTGTGTTCGGACTGATATTGAGGTCTTTAATCCATTTGGACTTGAGTTTTGTGCATGGTGATAGATATGGATCTATTTTCATTCTTCTACAGATTGACATCCAGTTTTGCCAGCACAATTTGTTGAAGATGCTCTCTTTTTTCCATTGCATACTTTTAGCTCATTTATCGAAAAGCAGGTGTTCATAGGTTTGTGGGTTAATGTCAGGGTCTTCTATTCGATTCCATTGGTCGACTTCTCTGTTTTTATGCCAATACCAAGCTGTTTTCAATACTGTAGCTCTGTAGTAGAGTTTGAAGTCAGGGATGGTAATGCCTCCAGACGCTCCTTTGTTGTATAAGATTGTTTTGGCTATCCTGGGTTTTTTGTTTTTCCATATAAAGTTGATTATTGTTTTCTCCAGATCTGTGAAGAATTTTGATGGGATTTTCATGGGGATTGCATTGAATCTATAGATTGCTTTTGGTAGAATTGCCATTTTTACTATGTTGATCCTCCCAATCCAGGAGCAAGGAAGATCTTTCCATTTTCTGGAGTCCTCTTCAACTTCTTTCTTCAAAGACTTAAAGTTCTTGTCAAATAGATCTTTCACATCCTTGGTCAGAGTTACCCCAAGATATTTTATGCTATTTGTGGCTATCGTGAAAGGTGATGCTTCTCTAATTTCCCTCTCTGTTTCCTTATCCTTAGTGTATAGGAAGGCCACTGATTTTTTGGAGTTGATCTTGTATCCTGTCACATTACTAAAGGTGTTTATCAGCTGTAGGAGTTCTTTGGTAGAGTTTTTGGGGTCGCTTATGTATACTATCATATCATCTGCAAATAACGAGAGCTTAACTTCTTCTTTTCCTATACGAATCCCCTTGATCCCTTAATGTTGTCTTATTGCTATTGCTAGAACTTCAAGCACTATATTGAAGAGGTATGGAGAGAGTGGACATCCTTGTCGTGTTCCTGATTTTAGTGGGATGGCTTTGAGTTTTTCTCCGTTTAATTTAATGTTAGCTGACGGCTTGCTGTAAATAGCTTTTATTATATTTAGGTATGACCCTTGTATCCGTAATCTCTCCAAGACTTTTATCATAAAGGGGTGTTGAATTTTGTCAAAGGCTTTTTCAGCATCTAATGAAATGATCATATGGTTTTTTTCTTTCAGTTTATTTATATGGTGGATTACATTGATAGATTTTCGTATGTTGAACCAGCCCTGCATCTCTGGGATGAAGGCTACTTGATCATAATGGATAAAGGTTCAGTAGTTGACTGTTCAGTTTCCATGAGTTTGTCGGCTTTCTGGAGGTAGGATTGTTGTTGAATTCTAACTTTAATCCGTGGTGATCTGATAAGACACAGGTGGACACTGATTTTTTTTGTATCTGTGGAGGTTTCCTTTGTTTCCGAGTATGTGGTCAATCTTCGAGAAGGTTCCATGGGCTGCAGAGAAGAAGGTATATTCTTTCCTATTTGGGTGGAATGTTCTATAGATGTCTGTTAAGTCCATTTGCTTCATTACCTCCAGTAGTTCTCTTACTTCTCTATTAGGTTTCTGTCTGATTGACCTGTCCATTGCTGAGAGAGGTGTATTGAAGTCTCCTACTACTAGTGTGTGTGGTTTGATGTCTGCCTTGAGTTTTAGTAATATTTCTTTTATATACGTGGGTGCTTTTATATTAGGGGCGTAAATATTCAGGATTGAGACGTCATCCTGACAAATTGTTCCTGTTATGAGTATAAAGTGTCCATCTCTATCTCTTCTGATTGATTTTAGTTTGAAGTCAGTTTTGTTAGAAATTAATATGGCCACACCTGCTTTTTTCTTAGGACCATTTGCTTGAAAGACCTTTTCCCAACCCTTTACTCTGAGTAGATGCCTGTCTTTGTGGTTGAGATGTGTTTCTTGCAAACAGCAGAATGTTGGATCCTGTTTTAGTATCCAATCTCTTAGCCTGTGCCTTTTTATAGGTGAATTGAGACCATTAATATTAAGTGATATTAATGACCAGTGGTTGTTTACACCGGATATTCTTATTGTTTTTGGAAGTAGAATTTGTGTGTCTCCCTTCTTTGAGTTGTGCTAGTGAAGGGTCGCTAGATGCCTGAGTTATTGTAGGCAGTGTTGGCAATGTTGGATTCCTTGGGTTGCGGTTTTCCTTCTATTACTTTCTGTAGGGCTGGATTCGTGGCTACGTATTGTTTAAATTTGTTCTTATCCTGGAATGTCTTGTTTTCTCCATTTATAGTGAACAAAAGCTTGGCTGGGTATAGTAGTCTGGGCTTGCATCCATGGTCTCTTAGCTTCTGCAGTACTTCTATCCAGGACCTTCTGGCTTTCATTGTTTCCATAGAGAAATCAGGTGTAAGTCTGATCAGTTTACCTTTATAAGTTACTTGGCCTTTTTCCTTTGCAGCTCTTAGTATTCTTTCTTTAACCTGTATATTTTGTGTTTTTATTATTATATGGTAAGGGGATGTTTTCCTTTGATACAGTCTGTTTGGTGTTCTGTATGCTTCTTCAATATTCAAAGGATATTTGAATATTCTTTATGTTGGGAAAGTTTTCTTCCATAATTTTGTTCAAAATATTTTCTGGGCCTTTGAGCTGTGACTCTTCTCCTTCTTCTATTCCTATTATTCTTAGATTTGGTCTTTTTATTGTGTCCCATAATTCCTGAATGTTTTGTGATGAGAATTTGTTGGCTTTGCAGTTTTCTTTGACCAGAGCGTTCATTTTATCTATGGTGTCCTCAGAATCTGAGATTCTTTCATCTATTTCTTGTATTCTATTGATTATGCTTGTTTCTGTAAGCTCTGCTCGTTGCCCTAGATTTTCCATATCCAGCTGGTCCTCAGTTTGTGTTTTCTTCCTTGCTTCCATTTCAGTTTTCAATTCTTGAACTGTTTCCATTACCTGTTTGATCATTCTTTCTTGGTTTCCCAGGGTATTATGTACGTATTTACTCATTTCTTCAAATTTTTGGTTATACTTCTCATCCATTTCTATAAGGGCATTTTTTCACATGTTGTTTAAGGGACTCTACTGCTTTCATAAAGTCAATTTTTTCTACTTCTTCTGTGTTAGGGTGTTGAAGACCTTCTGTTGTAAGATCATTGGGTTCTGGTGTTTTCGTGTTGTTTTTCAGATTATTGGGTGAATTCTTTCCTTGGTGCCTGCCCATCTCCTCCTATCGATGCTATCTAAGGGGTCTGTTAAAACTGGTTCAGGTTTCCCTGCTGGCCAGGGGCTCCTCTTACAAAATGCCCTTGCTCTGTTTCCTGGTTCATGCCTGGGGCCAAGATCCCTCTCACCCCTCAGAAGGGTCTTCAGGAATAGGACCCGTCTCCTCCTTTGCCAGGGACCTCCCCAACAGAAGGCCTACCTCTTTGGTTTAATTGTAGTGGGGCGATCTGTTCTCAGTGTTGCGCGTGGTCCCTGCAGCCTGCTTCTGCTGCTGGGACAGTTCCCGCCACCAGCAGCCTGTGTCCTCTGCTGCCGCTCAGGTCCCAGCTGGTCCCAGCCAGCTGCGCTGGGCGTCCTCCAGCCGCCTTCCGCCGCCCGGTGTCTTTCTTTACTTCTTACTCCGTGGCTTGCTATGTAACTGGTGGCTGACTTCTGATATCCTCCTCTCCTTCCTTCTTTTTCCTAGGTCTACTCACACTGTTTTGAACATTGTTTTTGTTTTGTTTCAGAGAGATATGGGACTTAGGTAGGCAGAAAGGGGAGAGGATCTGGGAAACCTGGGAAAGGGAAAATATATGACTAAAATATATTATATGAAAATTTTTAATAATAGAAAATAAATAATTAGCAACAGAGCTGGGTTTGAACGTGTGTTTTTGTTTTATTATTTTTTTTTTTTTGGATTTTTCGAGACAGGGTTTCTCCGTAGCTTTTTGGTTCCTGTCCTGGAACTAGCTCTTGTAGACCAGGCTGGCCTCGAACTCAAAGAGATCCGCCTGCCTCTGCCTCCCGAGTGCTGGGATTAGAGGCGTGAGCCACCAGCGCCCAGCTTGTTTTTATTATTTTTGACCTTTTTTCTTCTCTCTGTCTCATATTCCATTTCTTCTCTATTCCCTCTCCTTCTCTTTCTCCTTAGAAGGGTCTTTGGGTTGGTCTGCAGGTACAATCAACAGTCTAACTAGTAAGTAGCAAAACAATTAGGAATGAAGTTACACTACTTAAAGTAAGTACTACATGTTCTTACTTCATCTTATATATTCTATTGTGCCTCAAATTATTTTATTCTAAAAAAATCTACCACTTTCACTTACGAAAATATTTAATTATCTTTTTACATTCCTGTTTTTCTCATTGTCAGAAAATTGTCACTTTCCAGATGCACAGCTTTCATTATCTCCACACCATTGCAATCCTGCTTTTTCAAGTCACCGACATCCTTGCACCCACGTGCACAGAGAACCGCTTCTGAGACTCCATTATCCTGCCTAGAATGACAGTCTTCAGCTGTGAGGTTGGGATCATGGACCTAGTAATCTCTGATAGAAAGTCATTCCTTAAAATGCATTCGTACACAAAGCACACGGAGCTTCATGGAGCCATAGATAAAATGAGTGCTCACTCCTCAGGGTCGAAACCTTGCTCCCCACTGAATATTCTCTCCTTCTGTCAAAGATGTTCCTGCCCTTCCTTCTTCTTTCACCTGGCTCTCTAATTTCTCCCTCGAGTATATTCCTTAAGAGGATTTCAATATAAACATTCTAAAAGAACTCTCTGAGCATGCCAAGCCCTGGAAAAGGTATCTTGGAGTCAGCACGCCATCTTTGGTAAAATTAAATATGTGCCATGCATCTCGTCCCAACTCTCAGCTCAGTGACATCAGGTTGAGCCAACTGTAGCTTGAAGTCCTCATAATGAAGAACTGTAAACCAAACTGTTCACTATAAGGTAAAGTTTATGAGCACAACACTGCCTGCCTTTTCAAAGGCTAGTGTGTCTCACTGTCCAAAGTCAAATTCCTAAACATGTGCAGATTTCTATAAATCGACCATAAACTTCATTTCTACCTCTACTTTGTGCCATTCTCTGTGGACCATATATCATAATCCTCCAGTCCCCAAGCACACCAAGCTGCTCTCACCAGTTGGCTTTTTCACATCTGCAAGCCAGCATGAGCTAATCTCAATATCAACAATTCTTCTGCTTAAGGCCCACATCCACCTTACTTAGAACCAAATGCATTGGCCTTTTAGCTCTTCCACTTAAAATGTATCCATGTTTGTACTCTAATAACAATACTTTAGTCTTCTCATGGCATCTACCAATTGTTTAATAAATGTTTATTTAGCAGCCCCTGGGCATTGACAATATAACTCTGTCTGTTCTAAATTTATTATAAATTTCTTCTGAGCAAAAATTGCATAATTTGATTATCCAGATGTACCCTTCATGTAGAGATGTTTTTTCTGTTGCAGAAATGATATGTAATAAATATTTGTTGAATGTAATCAAAGTTCTTTCTGGTTCTTGCACAAAGCAATATTCTTTTGCCCCAACCCCATCCTTGGCCCCAACTTTTTTCTCAGTACTAAGTACTAAACCCAAGGCTTCAAGAATGCTATTCAACGGTTACCACTGCCTACGTCATTAGGGAAAATTCTAGGTGATAAAGCAGGAATTGATGCTAAACATGTGCCCCAGCTAGCATTCCATAAGGCTGAACATTGGATGGACAATTAACAGAGTAAAAAGCTATGCCTCTAAGGAAAGTAAAGAACTTCTGGGTAATTAATTCCATGAAGGTTAATTTGTAACCTCTGTTTTTAACATCATTTGTTCCAGTGCTGTGAACTCCTACTGAGGACAGTTTTAGACCATGTTACTTTTAGAAGCAGGTTTGAGGATCTCTGTTTTTGCCTAGCTTTCGTGGGTATTGACTGAAATGGATCTAACATCTTTCCTCTGACTCATTCCTCACCCCAGTCAGGAAGAAGTATTATTTCTATTCCTAAATTCCCGAAGAGGAAAGTAAGGCAAGAGAAGAATGTGTGGTTTGTTCACACTTAGCATGAAATGTGGATAGCATATGCACCGACACAAAGCAAGCAGACAGCACTTTTAATTGCTCATCTAACCTCCCGAAGGAGTCACCATCTGCTGACATTCCCAAGACTGTGAGATTATGAAACCCGACAGAAAGCTGAATAATAGACCATGCACCTCGTCATCGATCTTGGAAAGAGTCCAGGGTAAAGTGGAACCCATCAGATCAAACCAGCCAGGCAAGCAGGTAGGCTAACTGCAGATCTTCACCTCCTCCTGCTCCAGAGCCAGTCCCACGGTCTCACCCACCCCCAGCTCTGTAGCTGACCACCAGCTCCTCTCCTTGTCCCCTTCTCCCATCTCCAGAGGCTGACACAGATCTTCTCCTCCAACCTTCATTCTGACTCAGTCTATCATCCTAGACCCTGACTCCAGCAGGCGTTACCTGAGAAGCCACTGCCCAAGCCTGCCAGAGAGGTAAGTGTGCCAGCCGAGCAGGGAGGTGAGTTTCAGATCTTCACTTGCTCTCTTCTCCTCCAAATGAAGTCCCCCAGTCTCATGCCCAGCTCTGTACCAGATTAAATAGTTTGGCCTCTTCACACTCTCTGCCCCAAGTTCCAGGTGACTAAGCAGATCCTGGCCCAACACTCTGCGTTCTTGCCACCTGGGAGCCCCTCAGCTGCACCAGCATAGTCCCCATTCCTAAGTGTAAACTTCCCATACCTAGAAACACATTTAACCCAGAATCCCCAGTAGCCACACCTAGCAGGATCTCAGAAGAATTCCCCTCCAGGTGACACCCACCCACCGTATCACACCTTCTTAATAAATAAAAAGGGAAACAAAAACCAAGGGACCAAGCATTCACTCACAAAAACAAGGCCAGATATCAGCACGTAGAATTATACTTATGCCAAACCCAGATGCCTACATACCAGCGTAAAAACATAATCAATAACAGCCAGGACAATAGATCCCAGCAACCCTATCACAGTAGACCCTGGGAATTGTATCATAGTTGAAGAAAGACCTTGAGATAGCTTTTATGGACATGATAGAGATTCTTAAAAAGTAAATGGATAAATTCCTTAAAGAAATCTATTAATATCAAACAGAAAGTAGAAATAAATAAATAAAACATTTCAAGACCTGAAAGTGGAAATAGAATCAATAAAAAAAAATACCAAAATAGGGGAAATCTGGAAATGAAAAATTTAGGAGCTATAACAAGAACCTCAGAGACAACTCTAACTGACAGAATATAAGAGTGAGAAGAGATAATCTCAGACAGTAAAGACATTATAGAAGAAATGGATACCTCAGTCAAAGAACATGTTAAATCTAAAACACTCCTGGCACAAAACATCCAGCAGATGTGGGACACCGTGGTTGGTGTTGCCCTGGGGGGACATTTTGATTTCCTTGGCCTATGCTGCCACTATAATTCATTCTTAGGTCTGTGGCACTTGCTGACACCAGAGACCATGTAGATGTCCATGGTTGTGCTGTCTCCAGAAAACATGAGAAAGCCCAGGATCCATGTTCCTGCTGACCATAAAAGGCGAGGAAGCTACCTTTGCAGTGGTATCAATGTCTGCAGATTCACAGTTGAGAAAGAGTGATATGAATGGCTTCTACGACCTTACCCCAACCCATCCCCATGTTCCCTAAATGTAACAGCCTAGAAGGAAGCCATTGAAGAGACCTCTTAAAATTGTGATAAAGATGCTGAAGTGTAGTTTGCCAAAATTGATGGCTTCTGGTGGGAGTGGAGAAAGACTCGATTTTCTTTAAGGGGATGGTCACTGGGTATTTGTCCATGCTCCAGTGAGCATATGGGCAACACAAATTGGACTTGTTTCTTTTTCTTCTTTTGGGGTATGGGGGGTCAGCGGGTCACAAGGGTGGGAGGCAGACCTGGGAGGACTGGAAAGTGAGTGTGATTGGAAGCATGATGTGAAATTCCCAAATAATCAATAAAAACATTATGTTGGAAAAGAGTTAACTTAAGATTAGATAAGCAATTTAAGCAGCTCTATAAACCCTAGTGAAAAAGAAGCAGCCATTAAAAGTCTCCCAACAACAAATAGCCCAGGGGCAAATGGTTTGATGAGAAAGTTCTATGAGATTCTCTCCATACCTATTCAATATAGCGTTTAAAATCTTAGCAAAAAAAAAAAGAAGACAACTGAAGGGGATCAAGAGGACATACACTGGACAGGAAGAAGTCAGAGTGTCTTTATTTGCAGATGTTATAATAGTATATGGAAGTTACCGTAAAAAAAAAACTACCTGAAAGCTCTAACATCTGATAAACATCTTCACCAAAGTAGTAGGATATAAAATTAACTCACTAATAATTGGTAACCTTCTTACACACTGAGAAGTGGGATATGAACTGAGAAGCCAATCTGGGAAACATCACCTTTTGCCATAACCTTGAATAAAAAAATATCTTGGAGTAATTTTAACAATACAAGCAAAAGACTTGCATGATAAAAATATTAAGACACTGAAGAAAAGAATTGAAGGTAGAAGGAAATGGAAAGGCTGTACATGCCCATAGGTTTAATATATTAAAAATGACCATCTCTCCTAAAGCAATAAATAGATTTACAACAATCACCGTCAAAATTCCAAAACAATTCTTCACAGATCTTGGAAGGACAATTTTCAGCTTCATAGAGAAATACTAGAAAGTCAAGATTGCTAAAAACAAACAAAACTAATTCTGAATAATAAAAGAACCACTAACGGTATCCATATCCCTAATGTCAATTTTTACTACAGAGCAATAGTAATAAAAACAGCATGATATTTGTCCAACAACAGACCAGTTGACCAATAGGGTCAGAAGATCCAGACGTAAATCCACACACCTATCTATGGACACCTGATTTTTGATAAAGAAGCCAAATATACACACTGGAAAAAAAAGGCAGCATATTTAACAAATGGCACTGGTCAAACTGCATGTCTCTGTGTAGAAGAATACAAAAAAACCCATGACCCTGCACAAAATTTAATTGCAAATAGACCAAAAGTCTTAACACTAAACCAAATAAAGATATATTGAATGTGTTAGAAGAAAGAGTTAGTGAGTAGTCTTGAACCCATTGACATAGGAAAAGACTTTCGAATAGAACACCGTTAGGGCAAGTCCTAAGATCAACAATGAATACTGGGGACCTCATGAAAATAAAAAGCTTCTGTACATCAAAGGACACATTTGCTCAAAGCAACAGCCAGCAAAATGGGAAAAGTTTTTTTTCCAGCAGCATATCCAATAGAGGGCTAATATCCAAAATACATGAAAAAAATTTAAAAAGCTAGATATCAAGAAAACAGATTACCTAATTAAAAATGGGTACATATCTAAACAGAGAATTCTCAAAGGAGGAAGCTCAAATGGCTGAGAAGGACATAAAACAATGTTCAATATCCTTAGGCATCAAGCAAATGAAAATAAAACTACCGTGAGTTTGCATCTTACACCCATCAGAATGGCTGAAATAAATAAAACTAATGGCAGTGCATGCTGATGAGGATGTGGAGTAAGGGGAGCACTCATCCCTTGCTGGTGGGAGTGAAACTCATTACAGCCACAATAAAAATCAGCGTGGCAGTTATTCAGGAAGATGATAATCTCTCTACCTCAAGACCTGGTTATAATACTCTTGGGCACAAACCCAAAGGATGCTTCTTCCAAGCACAGAGACACTTTTGCAGCCATCTTCATTGCTGCTCTATTCATAACAGCTAGAATTTGGAAGCAATCTATATGTCCCTCAAAAGATGGATATATATATATATATATATATATATATATATATATATATATATATATTTGTGTGTGTGGTACATTTCGACAATGTAATGTTATTCAGTCCTTAAAAAACTGAAATTATGAAAACTGCAGGTAAATAGATGGAACTAGAAAAGAATCATCCAGAGAGAGATATCCCTAACCCAGAAAAACAAATATGGTGTGCATTCCCTTAGATGTATATATTAACTTTCAAGTCAACGATAGTCAAGCTATAATACATAGAACCACAGAGGGTAGGTATAGAGTAAGGTTCTGAGGGTGGAGAGACATATCATCCAAAGAGAGTGAAATATAATAGATTATTATAAATAGATCATCAGAAGGAGGGAAACTGGAACAGGAGGATTAAGTGGGGAAGAGAAGTAAAGGTGGTGAAGCAGGGGATATAGAGACAGACAACTATATTTTATGGCCATTTTAGGGATAGTATGGGAACCTAATAGAGTAGGATCTTCCTTAAATATAGACATATGTAGAAGTGATCTAAATAAAATTACCAGAAAAGGGGAGTGACAGAGCCCCAGCTGGAAATTTCTTGTCATCGAATGATGTTTCCAGTGCAGTTAACACGTGCATGTAATTGAGCTGCTGTCCAGGAGGGGCTCACGGGAATCCTTGAAAACACAGGCTATTGCCAAGGTTATTGGTGGCTCTCCAGAAATTGACAGCAAGCTGCCATTGCTGAAGACAACACACCTCATAGAACATGGTGAAGTTGACAGCCTACAACGTGCCTCCACCCCAGTGTGTTTGTGCCCTTGGTACAGAAAAGTACTCAAAGAAGAAATGTAAGTAAGAACCAGCTACAAATCTCGCAATCTACAGTGGTGTCCTACTGCAAGCCATGCTACTGCAGTGGCGGCACAAGGTTTGTGGGAATGGCTAATGGATACCTGTTAAGACTTACCCTACAAGGTGAGACCTATTCCCAAAACTGCATGGGTGACCAAGAACCTGATTCTACACCAAATGCTACTGCTCTCCTAAAAGAACGTAGCAATAAAATGACCCCAATGATATTTTTCTATACTCATATGTAAGTATTTGGTTCAGTCATCAACAACGAAGCTTCCTCCTTCAGCAGATGGGAACAAATGCAAAGACCCTCACAATGTGCAGAGCCACCTTGGAATCTTCAGCCCTAAATGGCCTGTGTCCATCAAATCCCTCACTTCACAGCTCAGGAAACCTGGTAGGAGAGGGCTAAAGAGTTACGGTAAAATCAGTGGGAGTGGAAAACACCAAGGAAATAAGGCCTCTAAGCATGTTTGAACTCACAAACCCGTAGGCAGCGTGCACAGTGCCTGCACAAGTTTGCACCAGAGCCAGCATCCAAGAGCTCAAAGAGAAGTGGATAGAAGCACTCGTACCTTACCCAGAATCTATCCCAAGTTGCAAATGACAATTTAGTTTTTCTCCAAGAAGTCTCTGTGGGTAAACAAACTACTCTTAAGGGCATAGGCTGCGTGTTCCTCAAGTAGAGGACAAAAAAAAATGAACTCAGCAGCAACTTTGTAGGTCTTGTTTTTGTTGTGTTTTTTAAGTTTAACCCTATTTTTACTTTTCTTGCACTTTATATATTTTATTGTATTTTGTACTCTACAGGTCCTTTGCATATACATTAGGACTTTATGGGATTCCTGAGTGTGCATGCAAATGAGTGGGTCTCTGCATCTCTAGCTTTCTTTTCTTCTTTCTCCTGCTCTTTTACTTTTTTGTTTGCTCTTTCTTATTCTGATATGTTAGTTTTCCTGTCTTAATACATCTTATTTTTATCTCCCAAAAGCCTGTTGTTTCTGGTAGATAGAAACAGAAACGGGATGGAGCTGGGTAGTAGGGATTGCAATGAGAAACTGAGAGAAATAGAGGGAGGGGAAACCATAATCAACATGCCTTTTTTTGAGAAAATAATCTATTTTCAAGAGAAGGGAAAATACGACTTACCTACAAGTAGAAGTGTAGCATTACCACTTAGTACAGGGTTCTGAGAAGCCTTCACCTGGGGACAGCACACAGAGTAAGTTCTTACTTTAGTCTCTGCAAGACAGATCATAATGAAAGATTTGTTCTTTGTGTCAAAGGGATGCTCCTCTCAACCTCTCCACTAAATTCTTCTTCATGCCTGTAATGCCTAGATGTTTATTGCAAAGGTTAAATTCAATCAAGTTGCCAAAGGCTAGATGACGTTTTCACAGAATAAAGCTAATTGTCTTTAGAAATAGCAAATGTTTGACCACAAGTCGGTTGATCTCTCTGTCTTTGTCTCTCTCTGTCTCTGTCTGTCTTTCTCTCTCATGCTCATTTTCTCTCTATCTCAAGTATGGAGGAAAAAAGTCTCATTATGGAACATTAAATTGTCAACACTAAATAGTCATGATCCAAGGTTTAATGTACAGTTGTCAAATTCCTTAAATCTACTATTAAATTAGAAACCAAGGAATGAAGTTCTGTACCATGAAATCATGATAGATTATATAACAGTAAACTCCAGATGAGATTTCCACAGAATGTATGTTTGAACTGTAGTTATCACTCAGTAATGATTCGTTAATGATCATCATGGCAGATGGCATTCCCTTCAGCAGGATGAGTTTGACATAATGAGTCCCTTTAATCTTTACCGCATTCCCATGATGTCAAGGATGTTAGCTATCCAAGTCTGAACTTGGGCAAGTGTCAAAAGTTGTTTGTTTTTTTTTATTTTATTTTAATTGTGGTCAGTTTCATAGCTAATGAATCTCAAAGCTGACAATCTGACCCAGGTAGGCTAGGACCAATGCCCACACACTTAGCTACTATTTAAAATCTAAATAAAGTTGTTTTGATAAATTTCAAATGATATATGAAACCCTAATAACCCTCATGCTAAAGTTGTTGCTCATGGCCAGCAGTGGGGTGACAGCCCTGGTGATGTTCTCAAACACACTGGATACATTTGTTTGTAATTAGTAGACTCAAAGGATCTTTTGTGTGCCAGGGAAGGATGCTGATGAGACTCTGAAAATGAATTCGGTGTGACATTGCAGCAGAAAACCTTCTCCCATGCCAAAGATATCCATGACACTGATGGGACATTCTTCCTCTCAAACAGCAGAAGGGACTCTGCAGATGGGTAAGTTAAAGATCCTGGATGAGACTATTCTGAGTTACCCGGAGAAATCCACCACAATTAAACCGCAGTTGCAGAGGAAAGAGCTGTGAAGACGTGGATGCGGAGTCCGTCTTCACTGACTATTGCCCTTCAAGTCACAGGATAAACCCAGGAGTTTAAACCAAAAATGTGACATTCTCAGATATGTTTCTTAAAACAAGAAGGTAGAAAGTAGGAGGGAAAAATCCTTTTTGGCTTGACCCAATACCTGTCTCCAACCACTAATGGATGTGTTAATTCAGTGCTTCTTATCCTGTGGATCATGATCCCTTTGAGGAATCTCTACCTCTCAAAATATTTACTTCATGATTCATAACAGCACCAAAATTACAGTTAAGAAGTAGTAACGAAATGATTTTATGGTTGAGGGTCACAACAAGAGGAACTGTATTTAAGGGTCACAGCATTAGGAAGGGTGAGAACCACTGTGATAAATAAAATTAAATACAGGTGAGATAACTTTCGCATAATCCATTCCACGGGGGCTTCCTCAGCCTTGCTCATTGCTGTTCTGTTCTCAATAGACAGGGAATGGAAACAACCTAAATGTCCTACAACTGACAAAGGAATCATAAAATTGTGCTACATATACATTATGGAACACTATTCAATTGTAAAGGAAAAATTGAATAATGAACTTTGCAGGTAAATTCATGGAACCAGAAAATATCATATTGAGTAAGTAACTCAGATTTAGAAAGATAAACATCACATGTTGGCCCTGTATTTCTGATGTATATTATTATATTGTGATTTTTTGTTATATCATTTGAATTTGGCATACAGTTAAATTCACTTAATCTGGATACATATCAACCTTATAGGTGATGTCAATCAACTGACATTTTGAAGTGCTACTTTTTTTAAACAAATGTTAAGATAAATGTTTAATTGTTGAAATAAACTATTAAAAATCACCTAAAAATTCAGTACATCACTCTTCACGTGGTGGGAATCCTCATTGTCAATATGCCTTTCTGTAAAGGAAACAAACTGATTTTTCAAGAGTAGGCAAATAAAACTAGGAAATGTACAAACTTTGATTCAAATTCAGTCTCCGTGCTTATGTGCTCTGGACATGGCACTCATAATGATAAATACAACTCTGTCGTGTGAGAAATGTCAGTAGCCGTGCATGGACGTCAGTTTTGCTCTGTCTCCTTAGGTTCTTGGGCATCTCGTGCAGGCAATAAAATGTGGGTATATGCACCCTTCTCCTCCCTCCCTCCTTCAGTTCTCTTTTAAGCGAAAACCAAAGCCTATATAACATTTTGTTTGTTCCTGCTTAAAATCCTGGCTTTGAATTCTTCCAGTGGGACTTGTTTTCCATTATCAACCAAAATGAGAATAAAGCAAAAACATTTAGAATTTTTTTTAGCACCTTTGACTGGAGGCCAGCCTGATAGAGTATTTATTTTTTATTTTCCTAAGAAAAATCTGTCTTCAACTTTCTTCAGAGCCAGACATATTTTCCAGGCAACTTCCCAAGGCCTTTCCTGTTGCTGTTTTGTTTCCTTCTGTTGTGTTTCTATGGCTCCATATACACGGCAACCCCAAACATGGCTAAGATAGTTTAGGTTTTAAAGGGTTAAGGCAACGTTACAGAATGAATGTGAGCCCTTTCGATCCTGGAAAATTTAAATTTAAAAACTCACATCAGACCACATTTTTCAAAATATTTCAAGTCATCAACACGTAAGTCTGATTTGAAATCTTTTAACCACTAGCCTTAGAGGCGACATGACACCTTTCACTTGAAACAAGCAGGGAACTTGCTTTCATAATTCCCCACTTTTGTCTGACTGTATCTCACAGGCGTTTGCTGCAAATCCACACAGTGAACTGAATCACATACCCCGTTAACAACTCATTGCAGTATAAACAGCTAATACATAATTCAACAAAATCTCATTATTTTCTGACTCTATTATTTTGGGATACAAAGTAGTTTGAACAGGTTGAGCTTCAATTTATCTTCCTAGATAATATTGTTTTAAATTGCTAAGTTCCAGGAGTGTAAACAAGGGAACCATTTAATCTTCTCAAAAGCGAAGGTCATCCAATCGCTTATGGGATTCACACACAAAATGAAACTGATTACAGTATTTGCAGAGAAGCAAGGGGTTAGCTAAGTGTCTTCAGCATGGTTGTCCAGCTACTATCTTATTATTGGCATAAATATTTAAAAATAAAATGCTTATAAATACTGTAAAACTTAAATGTACTCATAAATATTCATATATATGTATATATGCATATACATAAATAACTCATGTATCTCTCTCCTAGGTGTCCTACTTAGTATTTTTTTGTTTGGTTTCCTATATCTATGATTCTCAGCATAAGAATTAGCTCTGTAAAAATCGTCCAATGACAAGTAAAAGATATACATATAGGAGTATTATTTTGCTTGCTGACCTGTGGGTAACAAACTAGAAAAATATGTCTGCCGATATTGATTTTAAGTGAGGTTCAAAAAGTAAGTCATAATATTAACTAGGTCATAATAAGATGTTCCATAATTTGCATATTCTATGACAATGTTATATTCTGATATAGTCACAAATTTATTATTTTTAGTATTTTTACATTTAATAATAAACGAAATTCATATTATTTTTTGAATTTATTTAGTTGACTATAGTTTGGTATTAAATTCTTAACGTCATTTTGTTCAAGTTTCTCTATTTTTATCACAACTGTCAGGCATAATTTTGTGAAATACAAATTAATTAATATTCCAACAAATTATGAATCATTGAGATTATAAATGAAATTATAAAAGAACTCACAATTTACATTGTCTTTTACCATGCTGAACATTCCTAGTCTCTCAATCTTTTTCCCTGATGAATAATGATTAGCTCGGTTTGAAATTTTGCTTTTATTTGGAGACAGAGTTTCTTCTGTGGAACAGCTCTGGCTGTCCTGGAACTAGCTCTGTAGACTAGCAAGGCCTCGAACTCACAGAGATCCTCCTGCCTTTGCCTCTTGAGTGTTGAAATTAAAGGCATGCACCACCATCACCTGGCTGGATTTGAATTTTGAGGGATTATTTTCTCCTAGCCAACTGTTGACATAGCTTTCCTGTCTTTGGATTCATCTATAAATGAATTATCAGCTATCAGTTTCCTTTTCTCTTCTTCTATAGACTGGGTGTCCATTGGGTGAATGCTTACCAGCTTGGGAGTTTTCCAGAATATGCCTAGGCAGTCATACACAGGGTATAGATAAGAACCCATCAACACTGTCTAAATGTTAGTTGTCAATTAACATCTTGAATCTTCAAATCAAACAATCTTTATAAAATCACGTTCTCATACGTGTTCAAATCTCATTTTGTGGTCTTCCACTTTTTAATTAGTTTGGATGCATTTGCTAGCTCCTTCATATTTTCAATGATAAGTTCTCCAATATGTATTTCCCTCTTTTCTTTTGCACATTTCTTCAACTTGGTCTTAAGGTTTTTAACTCAAATTTAAATAGAAATTATTCTCTCCATTTATACTCTTAATTTCTTAGTTATACAAGGCATGCTCACCTCTAAAATCTGTCCTTATTTTTCTCTCCATCCTTTGTCCCCTCCAGAAGCTCTACTTTATTCAATGAAATGAGTTCTATTTGTTCTAATTGATCTTACTTACTTAGGCGTTTGGACCACAGAGATGGCTAGATGCTTTTACCTATTGTTTCCTTAGAGCTCTGCCAACTTTAAAGTCTTGAAAGTGGTGGTTAATTCATGTGTGGATGGGAGTTATCTGTCCTGCCGTTTACACTGGCTGCTTGTAGGCAGGAAGATCCTCTGCTCTTTCTGTTGTTGTCTCAGCCTTGAGGGAACTCAAGCCTTTCCTTCAGTTCCTACTTGCCTCATACATTAATGGAAACTCGGCAAATCTGTCTAGGGTTGAAAGTCTTCCTTACCCACTTTTCAGAGGGACAAGTTCTTACTGGGACTGGCTACTCTCAGATCCCCCACCGAGACTTTCAGATTTTCATTCAGCTGGCTTCTAAATAAAGAAGATATCCCCAATATCATATCATCAGCAAAATGGATTGTATCAGTTGTTCTCATCTGTTTATTGGATAATGTAACTGACTGTATCTATAAAGCTAAATTACTAAATTTATCATGTAGGAACTTGGAGAGAAGAAGAAAGTATCTGGGTGTCATTTTTCACCCAGAAGACCATTCCCAAATATTTTCTGAGGTATTCCTGTAAATGTTCAGTCATCAGTTATGCCAGCTTCACTTATTTCCACCATTCCTGTGACAAATTAAATGAGGCTCTCATCAAATGCTACAGCCTGAGTGAATGTGATACCGATCACCTGGAACTCTCCTTCCTTCTCTTCTTTGCACTGAATTTATGCCAGGAAGAAACGTCCAGATCAGATACTTAATATACATTATACATCGCTTCTTTGTAACTCGCCTGCCTCCCCCAGTCAGCCTAGAAAGAACGTTCCTCATCCTGATGACTCACTGACTTTCCTTGGGTCTATGGGAGAGGAGCTGCAGCATCCTTGTTCTCCAGGCTCCTTTTCCCCTTTCGGACATGCTTATCTTTCCTCAGGAGCAGACTTAGTTCAGTGTCCTTGAGAAACTAAACGGCCCACAGGAAGCCATATGGTTGGAATTAGATGAGCGACATGCAACCATGATGTTCACAAGATGATGCAAAAGCCTAAGGTGGAATTTTCTCTCTGCCGTTTTCCCCGAGAGAGCAGGGGAATATTAAGTGCCCCCGCAGGTAGAAGCAGGGACTCATCCAGTGAGCAGGAGGCACAGCTGTCTTCAGAGGATAACTATTCTGCGTCATAACGGATATATCCAAAGGTGAAATGACAGTATATTCTGGGCTATTTTTACTGGTAGCTTTCCACATACGTCAAAGACTCTCATAAACATCTCTTCCTTCTATCCTACGCTCGTCTCCTGTCAACTGCAGTCTCCCTGCAATGGAAGCAGCACTCACACCATGGAGGGTTAAAAAAAAAAAAAAAACGATTTCCAGGCCATACCTTACACTAATGAGCCCAAAATATCTGAACATAAATCTAGAATACCTAATCTTAAAGTTTCCTAATGGTTCCATGGTATAACTGCTTGAGCACAAAATATTACCAGTTGCTTGCCACTCAAATGATTGAATGAAGTTAGTATCATATTCATGACTTCGTAACTTTGTGCACATGTGTGCGTGAGTGTACATGCGTCTGTCTGTGTCTATGTATGCAAATGATTGTAAGGCACATGTGTGTAAGTTAGACGTTGACACTGGGTATTTTTTTTAATTGTTCTCTTTTTTAGTTTGGAGGAGAGTGGTGCTCACTGATTCTGCTAGGCAGATGGAGAGTGGGCTCCAAGAGTCCCATCTCTGTCCCCAGTACGGAGCCTACTACAGCACAGCTCCCTGCCAAGCTTCTTATGTGGGTACTAGGAATGGGAACCAGGGTCCTCATGTTTGTGCTACAAGATGTTTACTCACTGACACATCTACCCAGTACATGCCTTGGAATCTTGAAAAAGCCAAATCCAAGGTAACATCTCAAAATTGCCATGCTAAAATCTACAGTTTGAAAATACCCTATGGTGACAAATTTGCATGCTTAAACTTAAGAGCCCACTACTGAGAAGATAAAACATATAGAATATATATGTGTGTGTGTGTATGTGTGTGTGCATGTGTATGTACATATATTTATATATATTTCTGTATGTCATATGTGTTACATGCATATGCACTCTATATTGTAGCATCCATGTCACTTATTAAACCCATATAACACACAACATGCAAATGAGTTCATTCTCTTTAGTCTCACAATAAAATCAATACCTAATTCTCATGCTGCAGAAGAAAACTCTATTAAAACTGACACTGAGGAAGTTTCGGTTGGGAAAGAGGCTGTGGCTGGACCTCTCAGAGATACTTAGTGAATGCTTACAATATATTTAGTGCTGGAAGACTGAATAAGAACAAAAAGTGCTTGTTAGTAAGAAATGATTTTTAAATGAAGATAATATCATAGATATATTATAAGTTAAGAGTACCAGGTGACTGGATAGATGAATAAATAGGGAAATAGATAGATCATGGATAGATTGATAGATGATGGATGGATAGATAGATGATAGATAGATGATAGATAGATAGATAGATAGATAGATAGATAGATAGATAGATAGATAGATAGATAGATAATGGTAGATAGATAATAGAGACTGGATAAATAGAAGATAGATAAATAGATAGATAGATAGATAGATAGATAGATAGATAGATAGATAGATAGATAGATAGATAGATACCTATTTAGGGTTTCTATTGCTGTGAAGAGATACCATGACCACATGACCACAACTCTTAGGCTGCAGTTTAGCTAATTTACGTGAGAGAAAACATTTCTACCACATGGAACCTGTCCTATCATGGGCTCTGTTACTGCAAAAGGGATTCTCATCAACACGAGCACATTGTGCCAGCATTCCACTAGCAACATCACACGTGGATTTGACATACTCAACAGTATTAAAGGGCCAGTGTCCATGAGCCTATTCCACAGACAAAACTAAGGGCTGGGGAGTTGTTTAATTGCTCACAGCTGGTAAGTAAGTGTCATTCCAGAACAGGTCTGTAGACTTTGGCCACTCACTTCTCAACCACCATACCACTCTGTCTCCCACCCAGCCTGGTCTCCAGGCTTTGGACTCAGTCAGAAATTCATTGTTTGAAAATCTACCAAAAACATCATCACTGCCTCACCAGAACTCCTAATGCTTTCTCTTTTGTCTCGAATATTCCATCAAGGCTTGTACTTCCTGTTCCTAGAATTTAACTCTTGTCCAGTTTTAGTAGGTAGACTGCTGGTTTCTTTAGCAAAGCCTGCATGTTTATCTCATGTCTATGCCTGCTCCAGAAGCTTCTTTGGTTAATGGAAGAGTGACTGCCCTGCCTTCCAGCCACATTTCCTGTGGATGTGCCCTAGATGCTGTCAGGATCACAGTGGAAGACAATGTTTCCCCAGCTCTCCTCCTCTCTTCCTCGGGTCAAAGCCCTGAGTACTCATCAGAACGATAGCTGTGGATTGTGTCACTGAGTACAATGAGGAAGGGCTCTGGGTTAACTTTAGCACTAACTACCTTATAAGTTGAACATCTCACCTAACCTGTTTTGGCTTTAGTGTCTTCCATAAAATAGGGACAGAGTATGACATACTTTGAATGATTCATGTAGTGCTAGCACATAGCACTACTCAAGCAAAACACCAGCCTCTCCTCCTCTTCCTCCCCATTCTGACCTGAGCTCAATGCCATGGGTCTAGGCAGTACTAGTCAGGTTCTGCGTGGAGCAACTCCAAGTCTTGTTATTTATCTTCTTGTCACCTGAACTCTAATTGATTGAAAGGCCCTTAAGGAAAAATGTCGTCTCATTCATTGTTTTCCCTGATGTTCATTGGTTATTCCACACATGTTTCTGTTTCTCTTCGACTGTTGAAGACCATGAAGTTTAAACGATTCGTTTTGGAGATAAGAAAATGGAGGCTCAGCTTAAGAATGTGCCCGCGAAGTCAGTAGAGCAAGTTAGCAGTGAAATTGAAAGCAAAGTCAACACATACATCATGTCTGTGCATTGTTAGCACTGTTTCCGTAATCTTTCAAATCCAAGGTCGGACGTTCCCTTCTTTAAACACATTCCTACAGGATCAGTCATTTCTAATCTGATTCTTCTGGACATTATTGATGACTATATCCGGTTTTCTCATATATATATATGAGAAATTTTATATATATATATATATATGAGAATTATATATATATATAATTTCGTATCTAATTTCTCTACTGTGAAATCACATATGCCACAGATTATCCTTAGAATCTGTTACTCCCACAGTATCTGACGTAGTTTCTAAAAATTGAAAGCTGACAAAGAACGTGTGTTGGATTTAACTAGAAAGGGTTAAATCCTGCTTACATAACCATGACTGGCATGCTTAGGGGCTGGTCTTTATGAATGGTGTGCATCCTGGCTCGTCTTGTTGTATAAAAGTGGCAGAGATGGCCATAAAATCTCACCTGAACTCTTTGCAGTAAGATGACATTTGTAGGGAAGAGGAATTAGGTAGGGAAGAGAGGGGAGGAGAGGGAAATGCATGAGCAGGAAGGGAAGGGTAAGCAAGGAGATGTACCCTTTGCTATGCTGGTGACCATCTCACTGCCGTTCAGCAGAGAGAAGACAAGAAGTGCTGGCCAGTGAGGCGATGCAGGCTGCCAAGCAGGATCAGAAATATAATCCAAGCCAAGTTGAGCACTGTAGACTTGTGCTCCCTTTCTGCCTCATCTATCTCTTGTTTCATATTCGTCAGTGGCAAAAACATGGGAAGGACTCAGTATTGTGTATAATGATGAAACAACAGAGTGATAAATAATAAGGTCTCAAAGACTCTTGTTCCTGCTTTAAAAATAATGTCTTTTACAAAAATTGATGAGTATTGACTGATTTTTTTCCATTAGAACTGTCGGGGCTAATTATCAAAGAGTACTCAAATGACTTGAAAAAATATGACAAATATCATAAATTATTTTCCTATCAAGTTTTCTACATGCTGTGATAGAATCCAATTTTATTAAATATTGATTTTATTCTTAAATAACTGCCAAAATTGTGAGAAAGAGATTGTAAGGATATCTTATACCCCAAGAGTACTAAGTGACACACAGAGACTATTGGGTCTAAGCCAGAAAAAATATAATCTCTGAGATGTAATATTTTGTTCCTAATTCTAGGATCATTGCTATAAAAATACTAAGCATTGGCTTCTCTGAACTCATCAAAATAAGTGAGAACTTTTTATATGTGTGTGTATTTCATGCTGACGATGATGTGTACAGCGAGCATCCAGCTTCCTGCCGAAGCTGACTCACTAGCAAAGGAAAGACAGCCAACTGTGACTGTCCTTTCAAAGCCCTCCTGAGCCCAACAGCTTAAGACCCCACAGAGAAGAGTGAAGCCGAGGACAGCCTCCCTAGAGACCAAACAAGTAGTGTTGACTACGTATTTAGACATGGGTTGCAAAGAAGCCTCTATTCTGCTTTGAAGTACAAAGTTAGTTTTGCCTCCTGGTCAAAAAATCCTTCTCTTACTCCATTAGGTTGTCGATCTACAATGGACACCTGCAAATATCCCCTTCCAGAGAAGTTACAGGAAAACACATGATAGGGTAGCAAATTTTTCTACCACAAGGGGATGCTAAAATCTCCATATTTTACTTCAACATATGAACATTAGGGCAGTGTCTCTTATCCTTCTTTATACCTGAGAGTGCCCATGTAATAAAATTCTGGGCACATTCCTAAATCTCTCTCTCTCTCTTCTCTCTCTCTCTCTCTCTCTCTTTCTCTCTCTCTCTCTCTCTCTCTCTCTCCACACACACACACACACACACACACACACACACACACACACACACACAATTGAAGGAGATCTGAAGTGCTTTCCACAATACGTTGCTCTCTACTTTTCTTCTTTGTTTATCCATCCCTCATACTACTTAGAACATGACCTCTGCCATATTAAATTACGGGCAGGATTCAGTAGACCTTGGCAGAGGCTGGGTCCCAGAGGAACTCAAGAAGCACACACACCAGAGTACATATCTCAATAAGACTACTTCTCTCCTCTTTAAAGTGCTGTTCTTCATGGGTTTTGTGGAGTATTTTGGAGTTTTTGTTATTTTTATTGTTCTTGGTGGTGGTGGTGGTATGTTTGTTGTTGAAAAACTCACACCTAAACGAAAATCTAACACATCCACCCATACAAGGTAGATCATGTATATTAAATCAGATCTCTTTCAGATTTTGACCAGTATATTGATGGTGCTCATGTCTGTTATTTAAATATCAGGTTCAATTTGAAATTTGTTTTTTACATGGAGTGAAATAAAGGGATGCTTTATGGAAAATATTTTCTTAGCTAGAGGACTCAATCAGGAAAAACACAAATACAGTTTGCTTAGATATAGAATGTCCCTGGGGGTAAATGGCAATTTTAACCCAGATTGTTTGTCTGGGATAATGTTATCTGACTTTGATGTGACCCACAGGGAATTGTCCTTGTAAAATGATGCATGATGAATCTCACTGTGAGATGCTTTGACATTTTGGGAAGAAACAGTTTGCAGACATCCTAGCCTGGAGCAACTCCTGCTTCTGCCTGAATACTCACTCACCCACGACTGCAACAGAAATCTCTCTGTAAAATGTCATAGCCAAGAAGAAATGAATGAAAGACTGATTATCACTTGGAGAAAACCCCAATGGCAATGGCTATTCCCTAACACAAATATTCAAGGTAATAATTTCCCAGGCTCCAAGACGATCAAAGGGGCCTATAAACCCATTTGAGAGGAGATTAAATTAAGTGCAATATTTTATCATTAGGTGATATGTATTCTCCAGAGAGCTTTGAAGATGTCAACGACTCCTAATGCTCTAGAAATATATAAAAATAATATATGCAATTTATTTCTGCTCACTGTGCTCTTCTAAGCCTGGCACAGATTCCTTCTGACAGGTTGCTTGAGTGCCTGCTTCCCAAGATTGATTTCAGATATTAGACACAAATCCCACTTATTTGAGTGTTGTCTGCCCTTCAACACTCAAGAAGGATTTGTACAGGGATACTGCTACCTAACTGTGGGAACTTTAAGTTTCTGCTGATTCTTCAGGATCAAGATACAAATCTGTTCTCTTTTCCTAGTGTTGTGAATTTTCTCAATGCTCTAATCTGTTCGGTTTGAAATATTAATGTTGCTTGAAGTTTACACCTCCACACATCATGCTCCTTAGGTGATTTGTGTGCTGACTTCCCAGAAATATTATCACTGTGTTTCTCACGATCAGTTCTATGCAAATAACCTTCAAAATGGCTCAAGTTCTGAAATTCCTTTTATGAGTTAAATCAGATATGTTCTGCTTGTATTGTATGGCTGTGATATAAAACATGAAAACAAACACAGTGTTTGCATCTTAACTGTCCCTCTGCTTTCAGTCTGTGTGTCTGCCTCAATTAATGACTATGGAATCATTTTCATTTCTAGCATACAGAATATGGATGTTATTATCTATTTCCCTAACTCATGAGCTTGTCTCAGCCCTCATAGCTACTGACTTACTTCAAAGTCAAGGACAAGGAACTCTCTCAGATATTGAAGCAGTTGCAAAGTCAAGGAGAGTCTTCCCAGGGACATGGAAGAGCAGGTGCTAGCCCTTACCACTCAGCACACACAGTAGCTCCTGGGTTGTGTGCTTGTCTTCATTCTGATAGACCCTGTGCTCCAAATACATGTTCATTTGTCCATCGTCATAACTCAGTCTCAGTATCCTCCCAACTTAAACCTCCTTCCATCTTGTTTCTGGAGACATCCATTTCTGAAGAAACTTAATTCAGTTATTATCTATTAAAAAATAAAGTTCACTGCACTCAAAGAGAATCTGTATTTCTGCCTTAAGCATGAATCTCAGCACAATATATTTTGTCTATCAGTGAAAATTGGTGAGTACACAGTTACCTAGATACAGTCTGGACAATGGAGTTCACAGTTCCTACCCTTATGAAGTCTAGATTGAACATTGTGCGATCACAAACAATATTAAATACAATAACCCCCAAATCTAGGGCCATTATGGAGTAAAAATAAGAAACACAAAGTCAAGCTCAAGATTGTGACTCAAAAGTAATTCCAATCTTCACAAGTTATTCTTACAAAATATTACCAGAAATTCAATTTATATCCTACTGTAACACTCCATAAAATATATTTTCCTCCCCTGCCCACTAAAATTCCACTTTCTCTAGAAATGTAGACTTTATTATTTGCTAACTCCTTCAAATTCTTCCCCAGTGTACCCAAGAAGCATTTCAGTTTTTCTTACTGGCTTCAGGTTTCAGGGGTTTCTTTTTGTACTGTGTTCTTTTAATCCATCTCTTATATTCTGCAACATAAAAGCAAATACAGGAATTGATTCTTTTCTGTACCCTTGCTAGTTCTGACATACCATCTTTTGTTCTACAAATAATAATAGTAATAATGATAATAATAATTGCAAGAGTAGTATCTGCCGCAGAAGAAAGTCTTATTCAGTTGAAAAATGGAAGGAAGACATTTTTTGAATACTCACCCATTAAAAACATTGTATCTTAAAATTATTAGAAAATTTACCAAGGGACTTCTTGGCAACAATGATCTCTTCTAAAATAGCAAGGGAGTGGGGTGTGCCAATCAAACAGCTCTCAGAAGGGGTGTGGACGGAGTTGAGTTGAGAGAATGAGGTCATTTACGGACAACAAGGTCAAGATGGCATCCCACTTGAAACAGGAGATTCAAGCAATGGCAGTACCTTAGTCCCAAGGCAGGAAGTATGTGCTCCATATGAACATATGACTCACCTTTGAAATCACAGATGGCCATGAAAAATAGAAGGTGGTAGAACTCCTGGCCCAGGTGTAGACCCAGACTCACAAGGGACCAACGAATTCTGAAACATTGGCAAAAGAAACCAATCATATATAACTGCCAATCAAGTAATTATAACTGTGAACTGTAGCTACCCAGATTTGTACGTGTATCTGTCTGCCTCTATCGGTGTCTGTGTGTCTGTCTGTGTCTATGTGTGTCTAGAGACAACCGAAACAGACTAGTATGTAAAGAGTCACCCAGAGAGCTGGGGATTTCAGATTTCTAACTATCAGATGTGTCAAGTAATTAGTAAATAGAAATGTCTATCATTTTCACTTCCAACATCCTGAGCTAGACAGGTAGACGCCTTTTTGAAAGTTAGCTTTCCTCATTAGAAGGAATAGAGACAACAGTTCAAATGAACTTAGAATCTGTGGTTTACTGTGTGCAAAGAAGACATGAGTTCCCAATGACTTGCTTTTCATTTAATATGAAGCTATGGAAATCATCCAGGTTGATGTGTTTATATGTAAATCATTTATTCTCATGTGAAAATCCACTATGCAAATTGATTGTTTAATCAACTTGTTTTATCGAACCCAGTGACATCCAAAATCTTTGCTTTCACTGAAGCCATTACTTCTGTCTTTTCTCCCAGACCATGTGATGACAAATATGTTGGGGACAGAAAAGACAACAGCAGTATTCTCGATGTGCTTAAAGTGAAAGACAGATGTATTTCACATGGGGAATCACACTAAGGAAATGAGCTATAAAATCAAGAAGAAACTGTGAGAGCTAAAATCTCTGGATCGAAAAAAAAAATCACTAAGTTTTCTGAAAAACAAATTGGACCTCAGGGGAGAAATGGATCATAATCCATAATCCCAGGCCGATTCCAAAGCCCACTGCAGCCAGTTTAGCCAAAGCTCAAACTTATGGTTCAGCGAGACATCCTGTCTCATGGCAATGAGCTGGGGTGGGAGTAACAGAATAAGATAATTAACAATTGGCCTCTACATGCATAGAGATGCAGACACACAAAGAGAGAATTACATATACATCTATATCTAACAGATGCATGTGCACATCTATACCACACACACACAGAGGTGCAATTGCACATCTATATTACATACACACAAAAGTGCATATGCACATCTATACCACACACACACACACACACACACACACAGAGGTGCAATTGCACATCTATACCACACACACACACACATAGGTGCAATTGCACATCTATATTACATACACACAAAAGTGCATATGCACATCTATACCACACACACACACACAGAGGTGCAATTGCACATCTATATTACATACACACAAAAGTGCATATGCACATCTATACCACACACACACACAGAGGTGCAATTGCACATCTATATTACATACACACAAAAGTGCATATGCACATCTATACCACACACACACAGAGGTGCAATTGCACATCTATACCACACACACACACACACAGAGGTGCAATTGCACATCTATATTACATACACACAAAAGTGCATATGCACATCTATACCACACACACACAGAGGTGCAATTGCACATCTATGCCACACACACACACACAGAGGTGCAATTGCACATCTATACCACATACACACACAGAGGTGCATATGCACTTCTATACCACACACACACACAGAGGTGCATATGCACATCTATATTACATACACTCACAAGTGCATGTGCACATCTATACCACACACACACACACCAAAAAGAAGAAAACAAAAAGATGTGGCTTAATGGCTCACTAGTAGAGGCCTGACTCTCGTACACCAGATCATATATTTGATATACCACAAGAAAATAGCAAGACAAGGAGGAAGAGTGGTCAACTAACTTGAAAAGAATGAAATATGCACCATCCACATAGAAACAATTCAAGATGAAATATAAAAAGAAAGCAGAATGAGCAGTAAGAGAGGAAAGATACCGACAAGGAGTGACTTTTGGTAGAGACCTTTAAAATACATGTGCAATTGGAGTACTAGTTAGTTAAGGAAGAGTAAGAGGTACGTGGTAAAAACACAAGAGATAGTGTTCCTATATCTACCATATTTGATAAAGCTGTAAATACACAGATGTAAGAATGCTAACAAACTCCACATAGGGTAAACTCAAATGGAGAAAGCTAAGTGGAAAACAGCCTTTAGTGGCAATAAAAAATTACAGTAGCAGAAATACGTGAAAACAATCATGAACTCTCTTAAGTAATGGCTGAGAATCGGGTCTTTTAGAGATAAGTTCCCCCTATTGCCATTTAAATGTCACCCATTTCATTTGGTAGTTGTATAAATAGCGGTAAGTCATTTCCTCTCTAATTCAGTTTCCTGATATTGACAATATCAGAAACTATGCAAAAGATTATTATGCAGATTACACATGTTAATCTCTGAAAAGAATTTAGGGCAAACCCTACATAACCTAATCACTTACAGTCAATGTTAGATAAAATAAGAAACTTGGAATGACAGAATTGAAAAAAAATAGAAATAAATAGGATAAAAAGATGATAGAGAGACTTGAATTATATAAAATTGAACGTGTTTCTTTGAAGCGGGGTTTCTCTATGCAGCATTGGCTGACCTGAAACTTGCTATGGAGACCAGGCTAGCCTCAAACTACAGATATATCTGCCTGCCTATTCCAAGTACTGGGAATAAGCTTTGTAACACTATGACTAGTTGAATTTGCCTTCTATATGTTTACTTATATGTTTCTGCTCCCATATCCTAAAATTTGACAAAACAGGGTGTGTTTTACATTAAAACACAATGACAATTCCATATTTTCATGTTGCTAGTGTTATTGACATTGAATTGCTATCCCAAAGAATATGCTTTATGCAAAATATTGCCATAAAATATTTATTACTTAAAATTGGATCTTAGTGACATTACTATACTTATATCAATTTTGTATTACTTTAATTTATATTTTAAGAGCTACAAAGTATAAAACATATTTTTATGGCATACAGCTTTTATATATTATATAATAGTGAACTATTTTGTTCTATTCTAGTTTAATTTGTAATAATCCCTGAAATAGATTATCAATTAACTAAAATCTAATCAATCAGCAAAAAAACCCACTGTTTTAAAAAGTGGTCCAGTTTTAACTTTATAAAAATTTGTTTGGCCACACTATAGGCTGCACTAAGTAGACACTTTATTTTTATAATAAAAGGAATATTTTACAGAACGTTGATTTATTTTAAATTCATTTGTTGTTATTGTTGCTATCATTTTGTATTGAAACGGGGTCTTGGGTATCCTAGGCTGGATTGGGGAAACTAGTTATAAAGCCAAAGATGACCTTGAATTTGGATACCGACTGAGCTACATCCTGACCCATACCTTAAAATATTTATTAATAAAAATCATTTAAAGCACATCAAGTGTATTTTATATAAAAAACTTTGATTTAGTCATTCATTGAAGAAAGACTATGTGTCTGGGAAATAAAAGCGAATAAAATCCTCAGAAATAGTGTCTGTCCTTTGAGTCTTATTGCCCAACTGCTCGCAATTGCCAGACCATTGATAGTTCTAACTCAATGGAATCTATAAAAACATAAAAAGTTTTCAAGATAAACATCCAGCAGGAAATATTGCTGCTTCGTTTCCACTTTTCTTATTGCTAATCCATGGTGTCTGTTGCTTGTCTTGTGTATACAACATTATTATACATTGTCTCTGGTCCTCTGGAGGAGGCTTGTGGGTTCTTTCATGTGTTTCTGAGTTAATTTTTGTTTACAAACATTTACCCTTAAATTCGTGTCTTTCATAGCTTTGAAAGTCATTGCTCTCCTGACAGTAACCTGGTAGCAAGAAGGTTTGAACTAGTCAAAGTCTAAGGTGAAAGCTGATTCTAATTCACACACTAAATTTCTTTGTGACTCTGTGCTTATCATTTAAGTGCCTGAAGCCCAATTTAATAATCTATAGATTGACAATATGTTACTAGATGTTATAAAAGATCCTTTTATGCAATAAAATATACAATTCTCTGACCACTCCCACCCCAGGGTAAATCTTTCTTACAGGGCTATGGGCTGTGGTCTATACCTGGAATCTCAGCTGTCTGTGGAGTGTTTTGATTTTGATGTTCCTTAACCTGAAATTTACTGTACAAAAAGTCAAGAGAATATAAAATAATTAATTTCTGATCAAACTTACTTTATTTTATCCTTCTCTTTATCACCATTTCAAATTCTAATATATTTTTATGTTGTTTTAGAGCCATGAGTCACTAGTTTGCCTTCTTTTTCACTCTAAAACAAATTAGTTTTAAAGGAATGCTCATTTTTCTCCAAAATCAAACAAAAACTTTCATAGTATTTATGAGAATCTCTATTTTTCAATCAATATCATATTTAGCAAACAAACATTACATAGGATCTACAGTCTAACTAAAATATTCATTGAGTTTCTGAATTAGCTGTTAGGAATGGATATATAGTGAGCTTCATTTTAGAATGTGTGGCTCCCTTCCTCAAACTACTTTTTTCTCTTTGCTATCTGGATTCCGTTATAACTAGAGGAGTAACAGAAGAGATGAATCAAGTCCTGTTTAGCGTGTGATGCTTCTTCCCCAAGTCCCACAAATTAGGAAAGTAAAGTTGCAGAAGCAAAGTTCCAAGGATGGACCACAGAATACAGAGGAGGATGCTCCTCTAGACAGATACTAGTAACTGTTCTTAGTTTTTTTTTTGTTTTTGTTTTTCTTTTTTTGAGCTTTCTTTTAGAGCATTGAGCTTAGCAAGGAGCCCATTAAAATATCCAAGGGCACTCACTTGAGACAGTTTTAGTGGAAAAAAATCAGGCTATGTTAATAGCAACATGTTGTAGGGAAAGAAGGATCTACCAGACCACTTCAGAACCACAACCAGATCTGTTGTCAGCTCATACGGGTGGAGACAAAAGGACAAACACATTGCTCTTTATTTCACAACACAGACTTCACCTGGAAATAGTGTTTGACTGCTCCTACACAGCGTTTCCAAAAGAGCTACTTTAAAAATCCTTATATTTTTATCATCCAATCTTAGACCTGGTAAATACAGAATGTCCCCCCAAAAGAGAAACATTTGGATGTAACACCTGTCTCGCCGTTTGATGGTTTATGGCCGTCCGTTGTCATTGTTTAATGAGGCATGATTCACTTCTAAAATAGAAATGAAGTCAGGGATTGCATTATAATTATCTATTTGTAACATATTTGATGTAGGCAGGTAGATAAACACAATGTGGCTAAAATATGCCTTTTTAAAAAAAGGTACGTTCTGTACCTGGAAAGTTGCAATACTTTCCTGCTTTTCTGAAATAGCATTACTCTACTGTCAGCATAGAAACAAAATTAACTTAATGCTAATCAACCATTGGCCTCTCTAGTTCATGGTCACCCAGGCAGTTCTAGGTATAGGTTTTTTTCTAGTGAGTGGGCCTTGAGTCAAACCAGATATTGGTTGTTTACCACTACAAGCTTTGTGGAACCATTGCTCTCATATATATTTTAGGAAGGACAGAATTGTACAGAAAAGGTTTTGTGGCTGGGCTGGTGTTTACATTTCTCTTAACAGAGGGGTGAAGGTTTTATGTAGGTACTGGTTCCACCTCTCCATATTCAACAAGTTATGTGACCTAGGGTAAAACCAAATACTACTGGTCTTAAAAAAAAAAAAAAGTAGCCGGGCGGTGGTGGCGCACGCCTTTAATCCCAGCACTTGGGAGGCAGAGGCAGGAAGATCTCTGTGAGTTCCAGGCCAGCCTGGTCTACAAAGGGAGTTCCAGGACAGGCTCCAAAGCTACAGAGAAACCCTGTCTAAAAACCAAAAAAAAAAAGTAGCGATAAAATGACTCAATGATATTTTGTTATACTCATAGATCAGTTCCTTGGTCAGCTATAGTCAGAGAAGCTTCCTTCTGCAGTAGATGGGAACAAGTGCAGGGATGTTATACAGAGAAACCGACCTTGGAATGCACTGCTCTACATGGGATGTCTCCATGAAACTCCTACCCCTCAGAGCTCAGGCAAACAAGTATAAAAGAAGGCAGGAGTGTGCGAGCCAGAGGGGATAGAGCACATTAGGAGAACAAGGTCCTTTAAATCCACTGAGCAAAGCTCATATGAACTCGCAGAGACAGGAGCAGCATGCCCAGGGCCTGCCCGGATCTGCACCAGGGCCTCTGTGTTTATACTATGGCTTCTAGTTTGGTGATTTTATGATACTCCTGAGTATGTGAATGAGTGTGTCTCTGATTCTTGTGTCTTCTCTTGGGCTCTTTTCCTTATGTTACTTTGTTTTGTTGTTTTGTTTAACTTTGATGTGATGGTTTTTGTTTTGTCTTATATTTGTTTTTTCTATTTTGTTGTTATCACTTAGAAGCCTGTTTTGGTTTTCTAATGAGAGACAGAAAGGGAGTGGGTCCATGATAGGAAAGGGAGGAGTAGAGGGAAGGGAAGCTGTAATTGGAATATATTGCATAAGGAAATAATTTATTTTCAACAAAAGGAAGAAAAATTGGAAAAAAGTCAGACTTATGCAGTCCTTGCACACAGCTGTCTTTTTCTGGAATCACATGACTTTCTGGTAATCGACCAAATGTGTTCAACCTTTTGACATTGCCATGGTGTGTTGCCATCCATAAAGTTCACACTTGAGAATCCCTTAATGAAGATATAGAAAATAATTTTGAAACCATACATCTCCTCATATTTTAGGAAGCTTATGATTTTATAATAGCTTGTACCCATGGCTGTTTTGATTGTCCTCAATATTTACCTTAAAGGGGTCATTAAGTGGTAGGTGTGTTTTGGTGTGGAATGACATGAACAATCAAATAAGTAATACTCTACGTATCCATCAATGTATATCAAATAAAATAATCTCCATGAAAATCTCATGCACTGTGTGCTCACTCAGTAGTCTGTCAGCATGGTGTATAAAACAATAGCATATTTGGTGACTGTAATTATTTGAAAGAAAATGGCTCCCATAGGCTTATATGCTTTGGTTCCCAGTAGGTAGAATTTTTTAGGAAGGATTAGGAGGTATGGCCTTGTGGGAGGAGGTGTGTCTCCAGGGGTGGGCTTTGAGGTTTGAAAAGCCCATGTCATTCTCAATCTCTCTCTCTCTCTCTCTCTCTCTCTCTCTCTCTCTCTCTCTCTCTCTCTCTCTGATTGTGATTGTACCTTAAGATATCAGCTTCTTCTAATTCTTTTTCCTGCTCTTGGGACCTTTTTCCTTCTACTGGGTTGCCTTGTATAACCTTGATAAAAGAATATGTGCCTAGTTGTATTGCAACGTTTTATGCTGTGTTTGGTTGATATCCCTAGGAAGCCTTCTCTTTTCTTAAGGGAAATGGAGGGGGAGCAGATCTGGGGGAGAGGGTAGGTGGGGGAATGGGATGAGTGGAGGGAGGAGAAACTATAGTTTGGGTATCATATATGAAGGAAGGATTATTTTTTAAAAAGCAAGCTTTCTGGCACTACTCCAGCACCATGCCTGCCCTTTGCCATTCTCCTGCTGTGACAGTCAGGGGCTCAACTTCGGAAAAGGTAAATTTAAAAAATCATCTTGTTTCTATAAGTTGCCTTAGACATGGTGTCTCATCACTGCAAAGAGAGTAGCCAATACAATAGCATGTTTTTTAGAGAAAGAGATCTAGTAGTAGTAGGCGTTATTTATTCTGACTATAGAGGTAAAGTTTCACATTGTTATCAGTTATTAAATTAGTTGCAGGTTTTTAGTCAAAATTCTTAAATAGATTGAAAATATAACTTATATTCTTAGTTTCCAGTACTTTCTAATATGGATGAATGGATGCCCAATTTTGTTGAATAAGGTTTTTTTTGCATCCATTAAGATGTTCTAACCATTTTTCTTCTTTATTCTCTTTATAGCTGTGTTAACTTTTTATTGCTATAAAAAGTATCTGAGATAATTCACAAGAAGGAATTCTTTAATTTTAGACAAGTTTCAGAGATTTTAATCTTTGTTCAGCTCCATTGTTTTATGACCTTAATTTATGCAGACCAGTATAGCAGGGAAGATCCAGAATCCAGCACAGAGTTCTCCCGAAGCAGGAGAGACTCATGTGGGGTTTCAGAAACTTTCCATTACTGGATTGCAAAACTGTGTTACACATCAGAAGCATTTAGGTCAGCAGTGTCTGCTTCCTTTCGTGACTCATAGGTGGGTTATATCAATTGTCGATCACGGTGTATGACTGGGATGCCTTGCTTCCAATCAAAATTATTTCAGAAAATAGAATTGTTGTTTCTCCAACTTCATAACTTAAGTTTGGGTTCAAATATAAAGAAGGAAAAGGAGGCTTCACGATGCTTCTATTATTATTTACTATCAGATCAGATCGTTCCTGATTGTTTAGATTTACACCTTAAAACACCACCTGTGCGATACAGTATGTATCTTTTCCTCTAAAATAGCGAAACAGTATGCCTCAGTGATGAGAAGCTGGCTTCTCATTGGTTTTTAATTGGTATCCAATCATTATTCGTGTTTTCTGTTGTATTTGAAGAACTATCACAGTCAACACACACTACTAGCCCTTTATTCAGACTATGAGAACCATGTTGCTACGTTAAAATGCAGCAGGGTTGACAACCAAAGCACAATTTCAGTAGGTTACATTCAATAAGGTAAAGAAAATTAGATGTTTCTCATGATTAAATTTTGAGAAGATGGCGTTCTGCTGAATGATTAGAGTATGAATTATCTAACTGCATTCTTGATTATTCTCTGTTCTAGCTGTAGAACCTCACTGTGATTCCAGCCTGATTTTCCAGTTCTATCTCTATGCATTTTCATAGTACTTTTAGTAAAATTTCACCATCCAGCCCTGGAGCCAAGACTCTTCCTTTGTAATGAGGATGCTAACAGCAGGAGCAGGTGCTGGCCAGCAGCTCACCACGGGTTCCAATGTAGACAGTGGAGTCCTTCGGAGTCTGTTCTGTTCTGATAGTAGAGCTTGTTCTGATACTATAGCCTTAGGACTTTTCTTTTTGTGTTCACTCCTTTGGGAGTATACTGACCTATTCTGAATTCTACTTTCATGACTACATTTCCACTTCATAAAAAAAATGTATCCCTTCTCTTTCAGGTTTTGAGAATTTTCCTGGTTCTTCATTTCTTTCTTTCTTCTTCAGTAATATGATTGAAACGCTCAATTCATTAGCCCCATTCCTTGGATGTGTCTTCCAGACAATTTGTCCTATGTTAGTTTGAGCTTCATTCTGTTAATAATGGTTTGGCATCTTTACTTCCTAACCCTCAAAGTTATATATATTCTAATATATTTATATTAGAAGCTGAGATCTGCATATAAACATGTAGTGTTTGTACTTCTGCACCTAGGTTACCTTACTTAATTAAATATTTTCTTTTTCACACTGTTCAACATATTTATACTCCTTTTATAAACACTGGGATTCTGAAGTAGATCATTAATTTGATTCATACATGTCAGTTATCTTAAGATCTATGTTCCACAATAAACACTTACCCCAATGACAGATGTACGAAGAGTCAGATAGTGTCATTTCCCCCAGAGAAACTATTTACTACAAACGTTCAAGTGCTACTTAGCACCAAGCAAGCACCTACAATGGTAGGTATATCTCTCCATGCAAAGTCACCCACCCTACTAACCAACTCTCTAAGTGAGTTTGTCTTTAGCAAAGAGATGGTCAAGCTAGAGATTAACATACACCTTATCATAATTAATTAAACAATAAACAGTAACGCTGGGGTTTAAGCCTGTGACTCCTAAATCTAAGTCCAGTACTTATTTTTTCTGCCATGTTTTTCATAGACTGTCAAGCATTCAAAACAGAAGGGAGATAAGGATATTTGATGACTACCTGCCCCTGTCAAGGTTCTGATTTTAAACTGTCCTTGATTCCGCTATGCCAAAGCTTTTTCTGTTCATAAATTATTTGCCACTTAATGGAGCTATTTTTTTAAATTTATGAAATCATGCTTAGGGATAACCATGGACTTAAACTACTGCACAATGGCTTTTGGCTTACACAGAGTCAGAGTACAGCTAATGGGAAGAAAGCAAAAAATCTTAGGAAGACTCTAATATCTGTTAGTCCTATTTATTTATTTATTTATTTATTTTTGCTGGGAGTCTGTGTGGCACATTGCTTTTCGGGCTGGGGGGAGACTTAATTGGGGGAGGGGGAGGGAAATGGGAGGCGGTGGCGGGGAAGAGACAGAAATCTTTAATAAATAAATAAATTTTAAAAAAAAGAAAACACATTTATTGACGACATGAAATTACATAAAGTCTCTAAAAGAATATGGCATGATTGGTAGGTGTATCTGATAGAGATGGGCCCATTTGAAATCAATCAAAACAAATGGCTGACTTATGATCTAACGACAGCTATTGATTGCTATCAACCAAGTAGAGCTTGACTAAGAAAGGTATCTTTTTATTTGTACTAGGGCCATTTTAGTGGTGTGTGTTAAACTAAATTGTTTTGTTGTGAAATCAAACATAGCATAAATCACATATTTTAATTATGTTCATCTTCACTAGGTAAAACCAAGAAGAAATTAAAGTGGTCCATCCTTTGGTAAGAATAGGACCACCTGCTGTGTGTGTGTGTGTGTATGTTAACAGTCCATTGTAGCAATTCAAATTTGTTTGTACAAGCATATAATTTTTCCTGTTCTCTCACCTCAATCGATATGACTCATCTTTATCTTATGACGGTTATGGAATAATGAAACATTTTATAGTTTGTGTTTTTAACTTAATATTATAAAATAACTGTTTATTTTTCTCTTACATTCTCTCCTTTACATTTTGGCACTTATTAAACGTTGTTCCTCAATTTCTTTTCATGCAAAGTTGCAGATTCTCTACAGCATTTCCATGCATACTTGTGTTGGGTTGTCCCACCCCCTGCCCTTTCCTTTCCATCATCTTTTTGCCCCCTTCCCTGTTTAAACCCTTCCACTCCCAGCAGTTCCCCTTTTGCTTCGCTATCACATGTACCCATCCCATCTGCTTTAAAGCACCCCTTCTCCCCTCTCGTGGGCCTATCCTACAAATAGAGGCCTCCTGGTATCTCTCTCATAGGTGTGTGTGTGTGTGTGTGTGTGTGTGTGTGTGTGTGTGTGTGTACATATATAAGCTTCATATAAGAAAAAGCATGGCACTTTTGCATTGTTGAACCTGAATTCAATATTTAAAATTTTAATTGTGCATTCAACTCAATTCAATACTTCCCTGTTGCACCTATTTTGCTGTAATTGCATTATTTAATTTTTCTTTATGGCTGAATGACAATCTAATTTTTTTTTGTATTACCACATTTTCACTACCTATTAATCTGCATCTCTAAGCTGATTCCATTTCCTTACTGTGGTAAACAGAGCAGCACTAAACGTGGTGGCCAAGGATCTCTATGGTAAGAAGCAGAGTCCTCTGTGTACGTGTCCAGGAGTGATACAGCTGGGTATCTCTTTTTTGTGTGTCGCAAAGTCTGTACTGATTGCCATGGATATGGCATCATCTTGCACTCCCACCCAGCATGAATAAGAATTCACCTTTCCTCACATCCTCCACAACCTTGACTGTCATCTGTGATGATAGCCATTCTGACAGGGGTGAGATGGACTCTCAAAGTAGCTTTAATTTGCATTTCTCTGATAGCTAAGCATGTTTAACATTTTCTAAAATGTCTCTTAGCGATTTTTCTTTCTTCTTGTGGGAATTTGCTGTTTTTATAACTTTCTATAGCCTTGGGAACAGTCCAGACACACATTCAATGGGAATTCCAAAAAAGATTGTATCAAACCTGACTTATTTATAACTAGACACATACATGACATATAACATGAATAACATAAGAATTAATGTCTGAAGAGAATTTTTTCTTTTTAAACATGCATGGTTAATAGCAAATTTCCCAGTTTCTCAAGCTTAGGTGACACTCCTGTAATTTCAAATAATATCCTACACTTATTACATGTTTTTTCCTTGCCATGAAGACAAGAGTGGAAGGAGCTGGAAAACAAAACAAAACAAAAAAAAACGTAAAATAAATTCAGTAAAGCTATAGTTACCGAGGAAGTGTTTGGTAGAAACTGTTACTGCAGGGAAGAAAATGAAGATTTTGTCCTAATGAGGCATAGAGTCAGAAGAGCTAACCAAAGGTGAAATTTAAAAAATATCTAGAAGAAGAAGTAGGAGATTCAGAATAACAAGAAATGGGGAGGAAGTCTACATGGCTCCTACTGGATTGAGCAGGGCTCCACTACGTGTTTGCAAAGTTATACAGGGGTGACACTTTGAGAAGAAAAGAAAAAAGAAAAAACACTGTAGGTCACATTCATGACAAAATGCTTACATACCAGATGAGTGGATGGAACCACTGCAGACCTGAAGATTTTCGGATACTTTCAGGTTGTCTCCAGAGAGTCAAACAACCTGATCAGTATGTAGGAGTGGTATGTCGCAAAATTATACAGCAGATTTTACAAGAAACGGAGATAAGTAGCTTCTCTATTGTCAGAAGGAATGCTCACTCTCCTTGCTCTAAGGGAAAGAAACAGAAAAAAATAACACAAGAGCAATGAGAAGAAGGAATGCAAAAATCATCAGAATCTAACGAGGTTTACCATGGATCCAGCTGCAATGCGATGGTTGCTCATCAGCTGGATGCTTTGCTCGCCTTAGACTTAGATGAAGACCCAGTGTGCCAAGGGTACTGCATGCGCACTAAACACACATTTTCAATTAGAGAATATTTCAGTGTCACAGAGGATGGCACTGGGACATTTGGAGCTGAACTATGAGAAGTGAATCTGCACCTTGGTTGTAAGACATCAACCGTTGCTTACAACTCAGTAACTCATTTATTCTTTTCATCTCTGGTAGAAACCAATCATCATGCATAATTCACAGAGATTTTAGAAACATAAACTGACTCCATCTTATCTCATAAATGTAAGCAGATGTTAATTAGTACCTAGTATAGTGACATAAAATTGTGAAGACCACATTCAGCACCCTAGAGACTGAAGTACTGATAGATCTCCTGTCGACATATGACAGGAGAGGAGGGTGAAGGGATGAGAATGGAAGGAAAGAAGAGATCAAACTAAAAAACTAACTAGATTTTTAAAACATGCAAATCAACATTAAATGGTCACTAGTTATCATATGATAATTAGAATAAACGCTGGTTCTATTCTGTCTGTTCTATTTGGTCAAATCCTTCTTAACTATGAAGTTTAGTTGTTATTAATTACAGTTAATATAATCATTAACCTTTTCTATATTTTTTACAGTACTTTAGGTACTTCTCCTATGGAAAATCAATATGTCAAATATTCAGTAGCAGTAACTTGTCTCCATACGTTTTTTTTTTTTTATAAAGATGCCTCCAGTGAGTTTTGGCATATAACTGTCACGCTGATGCTGCAAATCCTATCTATAAATGGACCTTTCAGAGCCATCATTGTGTTCAGTGAGTGCAGCAACCTTCTGTTTGAGGACAGCATAAGTCAAGGCAAGGAGTCAGGGCCAGACACCAGAACAGGATGTTACAGGAATGCAAAGTGAACAGTCTGTAGAAGCTTCTCTCTCTGCTTAGCTCATGAAATGTGTGTTGCAAGGATTACTTCTTCTTTACTCTTGGTGGGGTTTTTTTAGGTGATAAAAGTAGAATCAACTTAAAATATTTTTAAAAATTTATATGTATTCCAACACAAACAATGCTATGGCTCCTCTTTGGTGGATGAAGAGGGAAAGATCCCAGCTTCAAAGAATATCCAATGTGGCCTTTCTTCCTAGAGGGTTAAGCAATGTTTAACATTTTAAAGTTCTGAAAGACCTATAGTAAAGAAAACTCTCCTCTTCTCTCTTCGTAGAACTTCAGGAATACATTTGGCTGCAGAATGCTCGCATTGTTTAGCATTGACTCTCAACATATTTTATGGGTCTCTATTACTAAAACATCATACACAAAGAATAAACAAGAAAGAAAAAAATGAAGACCCCCAATGTAATCAAGCCAGAAATCTGTTGCACAGAATTTGGTAGGGTAACAAAGATCAAAGAAACAAAAAATTCAGGTGATGTTCCAAAATTCTGAGTCATTCTAGGCAAAATATCTCTCTAAAAAATCAGAAACACACACACTAATGTACATGAGTAAATAAATAAACTGGACAATAAATCACAGTGGGAGTGATCTCTCATAACTATGCCCCTTATGACACTTATCTGAACACCCTTTTCAAAAGATTACATGGGGATAAAGAGTTAGCTCAGTGGTAAAGAGCATACACTGCTCTTTCCAAGGACCCGAGTCCAGTTCCCAGCACCCATGTTTGGTATCCCATAATTGTCTGTAGTTCCAGCTCTAGGAGATCTAACACTTCCGGTCTCTGTGGACATTTGTACCCACTTGCACATACCCACGCATAGTCACACACAATAGTTCTCTGTAGGAATGGGAACCTAAGTGTAATGCCTAAGCATGGTAGCATACACATACAAGTCCTTCACTGGGAAGGATAAGTGGGACTGGAGAGATGGCTCAGCAGTTAAGAGGACTTGCTGTTTTTCCAGAGGATATAGGTTCAATTCCCAGAACCCACAATTCTTTGATGCTTTCTTCTAGCCTCTATGGGTACCAGGCATTCGCATGATGCCCAGAAATACAGACACAGACAGGCAAAACACCTCTACACATATAAATAAACTAATTAAATAAATAAATAAGGAAAAATAAAGATAGATAGCACCTTCTGAAGCAAAACACCTGAAGTTGTCCTTGGGCTTCTTATACTACAGGCGGATGTACACCAGTCCACAAGCTTCTGCATATCCACAAAAACACACATACATACACACACTACATACACACACTATTCAAGTTCACTTCATATTTAATCCTTGCTGATTTTTCACTAACTTAATGGAGCCTAGTGTTAAAATACAAATATGTTTTCCATGTTTTAGAAAGATACTTTTCCAGCTCAAAAAGAATTGAAAATATGCTTTACTTTAAATAGACCAATGTGTATTTAGCTCTCCGTTAGCCGGTTTTCTATCCTTCCCACTGAGCTAGCTTGATTGTTTCATCCAGATATAGTCCTCAGACAACAAACAGGCTCTAAGAATGATTCCGTCCAAACTCCAGTATGCAACAGTGAGGAAGATCCTGCTGCAGCCGTCTGCCTCATCAATAATCAACATGTCTTAGTCCCTCATTGTATCGGCTCTGCTTGAAGCCCTTTGGAAGACAGAGTGCCTGTCCAGAAGATTGGCCATCATTCCTAACAGAATAAAATGGAAAAGCTGTTAGGCCATTCACGTGCTGCTGTTCCTCAATGGAGCCCTTGATTTATGTGCCCATGCCTATTTCCATGTTAGGATTAATAAAGATCTGTGTTCCAATTTCTGTTGTTTTCTGGATTATGCAATGATCCATTACAGTTTTAAATACATTTTTTTAAATCACTAAATTTTACAATATGTCTATAAAAATTCCTCTAGATAGAGCCACTAATTTTGTCTTGTACAACAGTTCCTGGTAAAATTCTAATTTTAAAGCTTGTCTTGGAAATTTATGCTTAGCAGAAATAAGAACATTTTGAATTTTGGGGTCTGAGTATGAACCTGAACTATAAATTGGAAGAATGAAAAGACTGGCGGCAGTGGTGGGGTTCATCAGTCTCCCACACTTCTGCATTTGTCCCTACTTACCAACTCGTACATTATGCTGAGGGTAGCACTTCAGCTTCTTCCTGTGAACATGCTCTGCCCAAAGTGCTACCAAAAAAGAATAAAGTCCTAGAGGAACCCAAAGTTTATGCAAAAATTTAACCTACTTATAATTTGAGTTGTTCACAGGCAGTTTCTTGGGGAACAATTACCTCGTTGTGTTTTCATTTGTTCAGTTCCTTTAGGTCACATACAATTCTTAGCTCTGATTAGGTTAGCTAGAATTTCAATTTTCTTTTCTCTGTGACATTCACAGGGTCTTCCTTGTTTGGGGGAGATTATAGTTTCAGTCCTAAAACTTAGACCAACACCCAGGCAGTCAAATAACTATCTGAATCTTGTGTCCATGGCTTCTCAGCTTCAGTTTGCTTTTCAATGGTTGGATACCATTTTCTCCATATTGCCAAGTAAAACATTTTCTAATACATTCAAAGGGCTCTTTTCTTGTTCTGTATGGAGATGCAGATCGAATGGTTTCCTTCTTTGTTTTTTTTTTTTGTTTTTATTTATTTATTTATTTATTTATTTATTAAGGATTTCTTCCTCCCCCCCTCATCCGCCTCCCATTTCCCTCCCCCTCCCCCGATCAAGTCACCCTTCCTCATCTGCTCGAAGAGCAATCAGGGTTCCCTGACCTGTGGGAAGCCCAAGGACCGCCCACCTCTATCCAGGTCTCCTAAGGTGAGCATCCAAACTGCCTAGGCTCCCCCAAAGCCAGTACATGCAGTAGGATCAAAAACCCACTGCGATTGTTCCTGAGTTCTCAGTATTCCTCATTGTCCTCTATGTTCAGCTAGTCCGGATTTATCCCATGCTTTTTCAGACCCAGGCCAGCTGGCCTTGGTGAGTTCCCGATAGAACATCCCCATTGTCTCAGTGTGTGGGTGCACCCCTCGCGGTCCTGAGGTCCTTGCTCGTGCTCCGTCTCCTTCTGCTCCTGATTTGGACCTTGAGATTTCTGTCCCGTGCTCCTCTGTCTCTGTCTCCTTTCATCACCTGATGAAGGTTAATATTCAGGAGGATGACTATGTGTTTGTCTTTGGGTTCACCTTCTTACTTAGTTTCTCTAGGAACATGCATTATAAGCTCATTGTCCTTTATTTATGGCTAGAAACCAAATATGAGTGAGTACATCCCATGTTCCTCTTTTTGGGTCTGGCTTACCTCACTCAGGATAGTGTTTTCTATTTCCATCCATTTGTATGCAAAATTCAAGAAGTCCTTGTTTTTTACTGCTGAGTAATACTCTAATATGTATATATTCCATACTTTCTTCATCCATTCTTCCGTTGAAGGGCATCTATGGTTTCCTTCTTTGATTGACAGGTAATATTTTTTTCACCTAACTTTAACAATCTGATAGAATCAAATGGAGTCAGAAAAATTGTCCTAGCCACGCCTTCTTTGGGCCACGTTTTTCTAATACACAGCTGTGGTGGTTTGAAAGAAAATGACTCCCACAGGGAATGGAATTATTAGGAGGTGAGGTTTTGTTGTAGTAACTGTGGCCTTGCTGAGAGAAGTGTGTTACGGTGGAGGCGTGCTTTGAGGTTTTATAATCTCGAGTCTGGTTGGTGGGACACAGACTCCTGCTGCCTGTAGATCAAGTTGTAGAACTCTTAGCTCCTTCTCCAGCACCATGCCTGCCTGCCTGCTGCCCTGTCTGCCATGTCCTGCTGTGACGATAATGGACTAAACCTCTGAAACTGTAATCCAGCCCCAATTAAATGTTTTCCCTTATAAGAGTTGCCATGATCGTGGTGTCTCTTCACCGCAATATAAACCCGAAGACAACAGTTTTAATTATATTTAGAAATAAATAACCAAGACAAAAAAAACATATCTGAGATCGAAGGGATTTCTTAGACTTTTGCAATTTTGGAAAATATCAAAAAAATGTATTAAAATAGTTTACTCTGTAGTATTTCATTCATCCAATATACATTTCTTATATATTATCCCTGTGCTAGTCCACATGACTGGTTAAAGATAGAGCAATGAACACAGCTGGTGCACTCTGCTCCTTCATGGCCCACAGTCAGGCTGAGATTCGTCATATGCCCCTCATATACATCTACATGGGTAATTAAGTTGTTAAACTCTCGTTTTCTCATTTTCTGTTTTCATTACTGTGGCAAAATAAAGTGGTTTAATTAGATGGTATCAAAGATTTCTGCAGCATCTTGTTAAGAGAGAAATTAAATCTGTCACCGATGATTGATGTAATGGAGTCTTCCACGTGCACCTTTCAATTCAACAAAAGCAGCTGTGGCTTTCATTTAACTCTATCAGTAGCTCCTCACTCATGAGTAGAAGAGACAGGGTTATTCAATTATAGGAAGTAAGTCACAGAAAGTAGTGAATATTCTTTGGGGCATAGGCAATTTTTTGTTAATTTAAAATTTCTATTAGCCCTTTGAGACTTTTTTATAATGTTTAATTGTTTTTACTCTCCCTCCACTAACTCTTCCCCGATCTACTTCTTCTTCCCTCACCCATCTTTATGTCCTTTTGCTGTTGCCTCATTTTGTGGTGCCCAAATATTCTTGGATGTGTAGTCTTCTACTAGGCGGAGGTCAATCTATCAGGGCTACATTCTTAGAGAAAATTGACCCTCTCTATCCCACCAGCTAACAGTTCCTAACAGCTCCTCATCTGGGGTGGACCATCATGCCCATCTTCCCTTTCCATGGTGGGATATAGTCTTCTTTGAGTGCTATCAAAACTGTTGTCAATTCTTATGTATAGCTACCCTGCTGTGTCCAGAAAACACCATTTTTTTCTCATTGTCTATCATCTCTGGCTCTTACAATCTTTCTGTCCCCTGTATCACAGTGGTTTCTAAACATGTGAAGCAGTCAGTATGGCATATGGGTTCCATTTAAGACTTTACATTCTGCAGTCGTTTTTCCTCTGCACCTTGACTAGCTATGGCTCCCTCTGTTGATCGCCATCTAACTATAAATCAGCAAAAGAAGCTCCTCTAATAAGGACTGAGAGACTCCTTAGTCTACAGGTATAAGGATATAAGCCATTAGGAATTGGTTTTGTCCTGTGTTCATTTAGCAGAATAATAGCAATAGACACTTTCTCAGGTCTATGATCTGTATCGGTTCTTGGCCCAATAATAGTGTTAGGTATAGGTGCCTTAAATCCATTCAGAAAGTGGTTGGTTTCTGCCACTACATTCATGCCCCAGTTGATGTGTCTTCCCATGCTGCTCTTCATAGCAGCTCACCGTGATCACAGCTGGGTGAGATTAATTACAGGTTTTCTTCTCCAGTATTGTCCGTAGTACCTTCTAGATCTATGATTATTCCTGGTAGGGATGATGATCTTAGGTCCTACCAGCTTGATTTCTCCATGTTCTACAGCTCAAGTATATAATGGCAATGAGTCTTGCCATCAAGTTCTGAAGGGCATCCAAGAATTGGCAAAATTGCTGGCAATGTTTAGGATTTCTGGGATCATACTGGTCAATATTCCCAATGGAATGAATATTCTCTTCATTTCCCTTATAAGGATACCTATATGATTCCCCTACAAAAATAAGAACTTTAAAAAATTATTCATGTCAAGATATGATTCAAATTTATGTGCTGTTTTTCTGTAATTTTTAGAATTGAGAGAGACATTGTGAAATGAATCGATTTTCCCCAGTCATTTCCTGGATTTTATGTCAGCATTTTTATCTCTCTGGACAGGTTAACAATATTGGGCACATTATACACACATTTTAAAGGCTATTTTCACAAATGTGTGTGTGTGGTGTTGGAGCTGGAAGTTGAGGATTAGGCATGCTAGGCATAAAATGTACTACAAACTCCATCAGATTTTCATACATGTATTTTATGAATACCTATGGAGGATAAACTGCTACATAATACCAAATGGTGAATGTTTTTGTATGTTCTGTCATATAATGATCTATTGATGAGCAACTACAGGTTGCTAAAACATAGAAATAATGTGGTAGTAAATGTAATTTCTAATCTTACAAAACATGATTTGGCCAAGATTTCTGGGCTCTTAAGAAGACGAATGAAGGAAGTCTTCACCCTCAATCTGTAGAAAGGGTGAAGAGGAAATATGACAAAGGATATAGATGCTCTGGGAAATCACCCATGTACCTTCCCTCCAGAGAGTGTGCACTAGTGTCTCTATAACTTGCCGTAGACCAGGATCATCAGCGATGTCTCTACCAGAGGGCAGATGGAGGACTCTGAGGAGGGCCACTTATAATGTGGTCTGAGCTAGTTAAGCTAAGATATTTTCCAATGAACAATTATTTTAGACCTTTCCAATTGAAACAATCACATCTGATCTGACTTCTGACCTTAGAAATGATTTTAATAGTGAAACACCAAAGATAAAAGGTGACATAATTAGTGAATAATCATTTCTACTCCCACCGGGAACATTCTGTTCATGATTTAGTTCATCTGAATGACATTCTTTGCTTTTGCCATACCAACACCATGCCTTAAGATAGAAACTACTAGCCCACATTTTAAAAATGTAAAACACACATAAGAACCCCAGTAAATATCCTTTCACTTCTTAACAAAAGCCATTTTGACAAATTCTAAATGACTCCAAGCTCTGCCCAATGTAATGAATGCATTACTTCTCCTGAGAGCCTGTTCTAGGGATATTCTCCCTCTAGTGGTAGTGACTTTTGTTTATTACTTCTTTTTTTTCCTGCCTGGTTTTTGGCTTTAATGAGATGATTCTTTTGGGTGGATCTTGCTTTCCTTTCCCAACCAAATTTGGTTTGGGCATCTCATAATGTCTATTTTCATGTATATTTCTGGATATTTCCGAGTATTCCTCAAGCTCAAAAAAGGCATGAATAGTTGCTTTAAATCATTAAGTTTAGAGGCAGCTGCTATACACCAATAGATAACTAAAGCTCTATCTGTAGTCATGGACCTGGATCTTTTTATCTTTTTTTAGAGCTTCTGGTTCTACCATTGTGACTTTCCCACTCCACAGTTTTTATATTTCTGCATAATTCTGTTTGATTCCCATAGAACTAAGATCCACAGAGACAGATACATCTTTACATTATGACTTTATTTTTTGCGGAAGGAAGGTATGAGTGTGCACAAAGCAATTGGTTTTATTGTGACATTCTAATATCAATATGTTGTTCTACATTGTTCTCATTCATGTCCTTCATTGCTAAATTCTTTTTTAAAAAATTACTAAATTATTTAAGCAAATATCATCAGAAAAAAATAGATTTAGTAAGTAGTCAAAATGATTCTGTATTTTTAACAGTGCCAATAAGAAGATTAATAAAATAATGACTCAGGTGGTAACAGCTAGGGTCATAGTCTGTTATCGTGCTGAAAGACATCCCCAGTTAGCAGCATCTCACTGTGAAGTTCACTGTTTTCTTGTGAAGATTTGTCAGGTCATTTTCCAAGTGTCTGTATTCACTGTTCTGTCTGAAATACTTAGTAATTATTCTATTAACTGCTTGATTGTTTTTTGTTTCGTTTTTGTTTTTCTCCTCCTCTTACACAGGATTCTCCCAGGATCTCTGAATAGAATCCGGATTATTCCCCCCGGCAATTTTGTCTACTTCCCTTATCCAAGAGGATAACTATATGTTTTTCCTTGGGTTCACCTTCTTACTTAGCTTCTTTAGATTCGCCTATTGTAGACTCCGTGAACCCTATTTATGGCTAGAAACCAATTATGAGTGAGTACATCCCATGTTCGTCTTTTTGGGCCTGGGATACCTCACTCAGGATAGTGTTTTCTATTTCCATCCATTTGCATGCAAAATTCGAGAAGTCATTGTTTTTTACCGCAGCGTAGTACTCTAGTGTGTATATATTCCATACTTTCTTCATCCATTCTTCCATTGAAGGGCATCTAGGTTGTTTCCAGGTTCTGGCTATTACAAATAATACTGCTATGAACATAGTTGAACAAATGCTTTTGACATGTGATAGAGCATCTCTTGGGTAAATTCCCAAGAGTGGTATTGCTGGGTCCAGGGGTAGGTTGATCCCGAATTTCCTGAGAAACCGAAACACTGACTTCCACAGTGGTTGCACAAGATTGCATTCCCACCAGCAATGGATGAGGGTACCCCTTCCTCCACAGCCTCTCCAGCAAAGGCTATCCTTGGTGTTTTTGACTTTAGCCAATCTTACAGGTGTAAGATGATATCTCAAAGTTGTTTTGATTTGCATTTCCCTGATCGCTAAGGAGGTTGAGCATGACCTTAAGTGTCTTTTGGTCATTTGAACTTCTTCTGTTGAGAATTCTCTGTTCAGTTCAGCGCCCCATTTTTTAATTGGGTTAATTAGCATTTTAAAGTCTAGTTTCTTGAGTTCTCTATATATTTTGGAGATCAGACCTTTGTCTGTTGCGGGGTTGGTGAAGATCTTCTCCCAGTCAGTAGGTTGCCTTTGTGTCTTAGTGACAGTGTCCTTTGCTTTACAGAAGCTTCTCAGTTTTAGTAGGTCCCATTTATTCAATGTTGCCCTTAATGTCTGTGCTTCTGGGGTTATACCTAAGAAGCGATCGCCTGTGCCCATCTGTTGTAGGGTATTGCCCACTTTCTCTTCTATCAGGTTCAGTGTTTTCGGGCTGATATTGAGGTCTTTAATCCATTTGGACTTGAGTTTTGTGCACGGTGATAGATATGGGTCTATTTTCATTCTTCTACAGGTTGACATCCAGTTGTGCCAGCACCATTTGTTGAAGATGCTTTCTTTCTTCCAATGTAAACTTTTAGCTCCTTTATCGAAAATGAGGTGTTCATAGGTTTGTGGGATAAAGTCCGGGTCTTCTATACGATTCCATTGGTCGACTTCTCTGTTTTTATGCCAGTACCACCCTGTTTTCATTACTGTAGCTCGGTAATAGAGTTTGAAGTCAGGGATGGTAATGCCTCCAGAAGATCCTTTATTGTATAGGATTGTTTTGGCTATCCTGGGTTTTTTGTTTTTCCATATAAAGTTGATTATTGTCCTCTCCAGGTCTGTGAAGAATTTTGATGGGATCTTGATGGGGATTGCATTGAATCTATAAATTGCCTTTGGTAGAATTGCCACTTTTACTATGTTGATCCTCCCAATCCAAGAGCAAGGGATGTCCATCCATTTTTTGGTATCCTCTTCAATTTCTTTCTTCAATGCCTTAAAGTTCTTGTCAAATAGATCTTTCACTTCCTTGGTTAGATTTACCCCAAGATATTTTATGTTGTTTGTGGCTATCGTGAATGGAGAAGCTTCTCTGATTTCCCTCTCTGCTTCCATATCCTTTGAGTATAGGAGGGCGACTGATTTTTTGGAGTTGATCTTGTATCCTGCCACATTACTAAAGCTGTTTATCAGCTGTAAAAGTTCTTTGGTGGAATTTTGGGGATCGCTTATGTACACTATCATATCATCTGCGAATAACGAAAGTTTAACTTCTTCATTTCCAATTCGAATCCCCTTGATGCCATTATGCTGTCTTATTGCTATTGCTAGAACTTCCAGCACTATATTGAAGAGGTATGGCGAAAGTGGGCAGCCTTGTCGCGTTCCTGAGTTAAGCGGGATGGCTTTGAGTTTCTCTCCATTTAATTTGATGTTAGCTGTCGGCTTGCTGTATATAGCTTTTATTATATTTAGGTATGACCCTTGTATCCCTAATCTCTCCAAGACTTTTAACATAAATGGATGTTGAATTTTGTCAAATGCTTTTTCAGCATCTAATGAAATGATCATATGGTTTTTTTCTTTCAGTTTATTTATATGATGGATTACATTGATAGATTTTCGTATGTTGAACCAGCCCTGCATCTCAGGAATGAAGCCTACTTGATCATAATGGATAATTTTTCGGATGTGTTCTTGGATTCGGTTTGCCAGTATTTTGTTGAGGATTTTTGCGTCGATATTCATGAGTGAGATCGGCCTGTAATTCTCTTTCCTGGTTGAGTCTTTGTGTGGTTTTGGTATCAGAGTAACTGTAGCTTCATAAAAGGAATTTGGTAATGACCCTTCTGTTTCTATATTGTGGAATACATTGAGGAGTATAGGTATTAGGTCTTCTTGGAAGTTCTGGTAGAATTCCGCATTGAAACCATCTGGCCCTGGGCTTTTTTTGGTAGGGAGGTTTTTGATAACAGCTTCTAGTTCTTCGCGACTGACAGGTCTGTTTAGCTTGTTCACCTGGTCCTGATTTAATTTTGGTAAATCGTATTTATCTAAGAAAGTGTCCATTTCTTTTACATTTTCCAGTTTAGTGGCATACAAGCTTTTGTAGTAAGATCTAATGACTCTCTGAATTTCCTCTGTGTTTGTGGTTATGTCCCCCTTTTCATTTCTGATCTTATTAATTTGCAAATTTTCTCTCTGCCGTTTGATTAGTTTGGATAGGGGTTTGTCAATCTTGTTGATTTTTTCCAGGAACCAGCTTCTTGATTCATTGATTCTTTGGGTGGGATCTTGGGGGTGGGGTGGGATGGGGGTTAGGGGAGATGGGGAGAGAAAAGGTAGAAGGGAAGGAGGGTGGACTTGGGGAAACAGGAGGATCGGGATAAAGGAAGGTTGGATAGGGGAGCACGGAACCACAATTCTTAGTTAAGGGACCCACTTTAGGGTGGGCAGGAGACTTGACCCTAGAGGGGCTCCCAGGTGCCCAAGCTGAGGTCCCCAGTTAGTTCCCTGGGCAGCTGAGGATAGGGAATCTGAAATGACCCTACCCTAGAGCAATACTGACGAATATATTGCATACCATCCTAGAACTTGCATCTGGCGATGGATGGAGATAGAGACAGAGACCCACACTGGAGCACTGGACTGAGCTCCCAAGGTCCCAATGAGGAGCAGAAGGAGTGAGAACATGAGCAAAGATGTCGGGACCACGAGGAGTGCACCCACCCACTGAGACAGTGGAGATGATCTACTGCGAGCTCACCAAGGCCAGCTGGACTGTTACCAGAAAAAGCATGGGATAAAACTGGACTCTCGGAACATGGCGAACAATGAGGGCTGATGAGACGCCAAGGACAATGGCACGCGGTTTTGATCCTATGCAATGTGCTGGCTTGGTGGGAGCCTAGCCAGTCTGGATGTTCACCTTCCTAGATATGGATGGAGGGGGGAGGACCTAGGACGTACCACAGGGCAGGGAACCCTGACAGCTCTTTGGACTGGAAAGGGAGGGGGAGAGGAGTGGGGGGAAGGGGAGAGGGGTGGGAGGAGGGGGAGAAGAGTGGGAGGAGGGGGAGGGAAATGGGAGGCTGGTGGGAGGAGGTGGAAATTTGTTTTTTTTTTCTTTTCTTTATCCTCCTTTTATCAATAAAAAAATTAAAAAAAAAAAAAAAGAATCCGGATTATTGGCTGTCATTCCCCCAGTCTCAGTGGTCATGTCTATATGCACCTAGGGAAGAGACGCAATCACAGTTGCTAGATATCTAACTGCTCAGCTCCGTTTGCAGACCTGCTCCGTCATTCCGTTTCTGTGAGGACTCTTCTGTTGCTCCTATAAAGAGATCTCTCTTACATTTTAACTCCCATATCTCTGTTGTTGTATCTGCTAAAATTTCTCAAATTTACCTTTGTAGAAGAGCTTGTGTTTAATTGCATTTAACTATTTGATCTCTAAGCTTCAAGGACAAATTGTGTGCTCTTGAAAGGCTAGCTACAAACATCTTCCTCCAGTGTTCATCAGTTAGCAAATTTCATTTTTATTTGCAAAATAATTACCATTAATCATGCCTATGAAATCAGTTCCCAGAAACCACAAGTTAGACGCTCTTTCTCAAAATATCTACACTGAGAAACTAAACTGTGGGAACATTTTATACTTAGAAGTATTACAATGCTGGCCTTTACCTGCTATCATCAAAGATTTCTGTCAGATGAGAAACTAGACTGAGTCCCTTAGAGGCAATTATACAATCCCATTTTTCTCTCTGAATCTGTCTTTTGCCTGCTTGAATTCTCCACGTGTCAAGACACTTTCCTATTTCATACTGAGGAGCTACTGCAGCCTCTGTCTGTGTTCCTAGTTCAGGTCCACATTAAAACCTTCATGAAAGTCTTCAAAGTCACCACCAACTGGCTTTTCATCTTGGTAAAGCAGAACTGCTTCCTCATGATACCTTTTCATTTAAATCCTTTAATTTATCTGCTTGGCAACATGCTGGCTCTTTAGTAAAGCCAACACTAAGGGAAATGAAGACCACTTTTGTACCTACACCAACTATTGCAAAAACTCTTAAATATGCAGCAAAAATACAACAATTTAGATAAGAAGGATTTATTCATGGTTTCTCTGACCTCTTTTCTCCACCCTCCTCTTCTCCTTCTTCTTCTTCTAAAAAGAAAAGATAACAAAGTAAGGTCTGAAGAATTATAAAATATGCATCATTTAGTCACTCAAAGGAGTAAGTATCCTTTAGCCACCAAGTTTGATGAAATCCGTGAGCCACTGTGTTTATGATATACTAATAGTATGAGAAAGGTTGGGGAGAGGTCAGGATGGTACTTGTTCTGTAGAAAACACATGTGAGAAGCCAGTTCTGTTCACAGTTGGCTTAAGGCTTGAATATAAAGAGCAACTTGACTGAATATTTAAGTATGAAATCCACCAAGGGTGAATCATATCTGAATGACTGAGAATGAGTGAAAATAGGCAGGGAAACCTGAAGCGTGAGAAAACAGAAAGCAGAGATAAAAGAGTTTTGGTATTTTATCAAGGATGCAAACTAGAGCTAGACCTCAATGGATATGATCTACCCAGGAGTAGTAGGTCCATGAAGTGTATTCATGACTAATCCAGAAATAGCCCATGCTCCTCAAAAATTAAAATGGGAGCTCAGCTAAAGAAAAAGGAGTGAGTTCTCAATTTATGACTGTTTGCCAAAGCAATGAAAAAACACAAAGCTCCTCTCTGGAACCCGCCATGCCTGTTTGTCTCCTCCCCCACCCCCACCAAGGCCTCTGGGCGACTAAGGTGGAAAATGAGTTCATCCTCTTTCAATTTTAGTTTTCTAAACTTTCCCGTTGCTAGCCACCCTGTCAAGACTCAAAGAAATGCAGTAAAATACATATTCCTTCCAAATGTAGCTGCTGTATTTCTCACCATGTTTTTTAGCCCAGATCCCCATTGTGTGGAGTGCCAGTAGTCAGAAATCTCCACAATGAGTGCTATTTCTTCTACTCTTAACTCATCTTTAGCCCTTTGTGCTCCTGGAGTGAGCAGAAACTCAATTGTTAAATCAGAAACCTTACACCTTCCAGCTTGAAACATGTCTTTCCTGCTCTTATCTCCCAGTGCCCTGCTCCAACAAGCGAAAGGGACATTGTGTCAGAGGTAGAGCACTTGGCCAGTATGGATGAGACCCCTGTATTCAGTCCCTACCATGGAAAAAAGAAAGAAAGAAATCTGTAACTGGAGGTTTCTCTCCCACCTTCTAGGTACCGAAGAACCACTCTGAGACCTAATATTAATTACAAACAGTTTGGCCTATTAGCTCAAGTTTATTATTATCTAGCTCTTACAACTTAAATTAACTTGTTTCTATTATTCTACATTTTACCAAGAAGCTCATGGCTTGTTTCTTCACATTCTGCTTCTCAGGTGGCTGTTGGTGTCTCCCAGACTACTCCTTCTTTCTTCCTGTATTTTTGTTTGGATTTCCCACCTACCTATATTCTGCCCTGCCATAGGCCAAAACAGCTACTTTATTAACAAATGGTAATAAGACATAATAAGGCTTATTCACAGCAAACAGAAGGGCATCCCACATCTGAAACCTGGCTTTAACCCTTCTTTCCCATTAATGACACATGTTAAATATTACAGCTTTATGATACGTTGTGAAAGTATAGGGATGTCTACGGCAGGAGTTTGGGGGAAAGGGAGATATCCTTTATTTTCAGAATAGTGTGTTTTACTGCTGGTCTCCGCTAAGACTCGTAAAATGCCCTTTTGGATACACAGCTGACTAGAGCCTTCATGTCATCATTTCCTCATTGAAGAACCTGCTTATAGCTTCTCCTGTACATGATGTTGTACTCCAGAAAAATTGCCAGGCTTTCCAGTCTCCACAGGATGAGTCCTGATAAATCCAAGACAATGAGGTCATAGGATTCATATCTCTGTCAGGTACTGGCTTGGGGAGAGTCTTGCTGTCCACCTCTCACTAAGGAGACAGGAATAGAGGCTAATAAACGAGCCATGCTTTCTAAAGTGCACATTTTGTTCCCAAAGAGAAATGGAAGAAGAAAAAAGAAAGGTTTTGATCTTTGGGATTTTGTTTGGTGAAAGTTGGTTGGTTGGCAATGCTGTAGACATTTGGAAATGAGAGGTGCCAGATGAGAACAGACCCAGGCTCCTGAAGCTAAATTGGTTCGAATGCACATTTAAATAACCTGTCTTGTCTCAGGTATGGTTATATGAGGGGAGGAGTTGTCATTTTAATAACTCTGAGTTCAATTACATTATTTGCAACCAATCTATAGCTCTGCTACAGGGCTCCACAGAAGTGGAGCGAGAAGAAAAGGTTAAAGTTCAAACCAGCCACATGGAGCCTTAGGCATAGCCTCCCTTAAGTACAGAAAATAAAGAAGAATGATGGTTCTGGGGCTCTATCAAATTTGAGAGATCTTGACAAAAATGGATCAAAAGATCATTGATACCTCAAGTAATCCTATTTTTTTATTTTCAAAATATTTATTTTTATTTTTTTTACTACCAACTACATACCCCTCCCTCCTCTCATCCTGACCCCTCATTTCTCCCTCCCCATCCACTCCTCCCCAGTCTCCATTTAAAAAGGGGCAGGCCTCCCATGGGCCTAAACAAATCATGGAATCTCAAATTGAGACAGGACCAAGCTCCTCTCCCTGCATCAAGGCTGGGCAAGGAAATCTAGATGTGGAATAGGTTCCCAAAAGCCAGCTCTAGTGCCAGGGACAGGTCCTGATCTCACTGTCAGGAGATCCCAAAACAGACTAAGCTACACAACTGTCACATCCTTGCAGAGGACCCAAGTCAATCCCTGGCAGGCTCCCTAACTGTTGTTTCAGAGTCTATGAGCTCCCATTAGCTCAGGTCAGCTGTCTCTGTGTGTTCCTGCATCCTGACCTTGACAGCTCTGGTTCTTACACTTCCTCCCCCCTTTCTTCAGTAGGTCTCAGGGAGCTCAGCCCAGTTCTTGGCTATGGATCTCTGCAACTGTTTCCATCAGTTACTGGATAAATACTCCCTGATGAAAATTAGGACAGTCACCAATCTGATTACAGGAGAAGACCAGTTCCGGCATGATGTGGGAGTCCCCTTTGTGTGCTCTGATTACCATTAATTAATAAAGAATCATCACTTTTAAAGGCAAGTTCTTCATCCTGGCTTTCCTCAGACCTGTTTCTCCGTGTTGTTGTCTAGAATGGGTGGGGGGGGGGCAACATTCCAAGGGAGAAATGGAAAACTTGGGTTTCTTTCAGGGCCCAGGTGGGCAAAGCTGTGAATGCTCACACTTCATATATTACTATTTTTTGTCCTTAGAACTTCACAGCTCCAAAGCTGCGGGAAACTCAACAGGACAGGTGACCTGGTTTCTCCAGCAGCTAACTTGTGCGATGGAGGAGGAAAAGAGACCAATTGCAAGGGAACTTGGAAATAGTTTCCATTTTATTTATGTTAATAATGCTATAGCCACATTTTGAAAGAGGTTATTAACTTTCATAGATTTTCTAAAATATTTGCAGATGCAGTACCTAGCAATTTGTCCCAAAGTAACGCATATTATTTGAAATAGGAAGTGAGGTTTTAAAGTTATATTAAATTGTCTTTTCCCGTTAGTAGATGGATTTTTCAAGAAGAGGAGAAGAAAGGGAAAGGGAGGAAAGGAGAGGAGAAGGGGAAGAAAGGGGAGAGGAAATGAGGTGGTAAGAGGGAATAGGAGGAGAGAGAGGGGAAAAAGGGAAAGAAGGGGAGAGGAGAGGAGAAGAGACAGGGAAAGGAAAGGAGAAAAGAGGGGAGATGAAAGGAGGGGACAGGAAGGAATAGGAGGAGAGAGAGTGGAGGGAAGGGGAAGGAAGGGGAGAGGAGAGAAGAGAAGAGAAGAGATGTAGAGGGCATAAGGTCCTTGTGCTCAAAGATAAGCACTAGGGAAACTAGGAATGTTAAACATGCAGGGTTATCTCCTTAACTGAAGGGATGTACAATCTATTTTCCTCCCAGAAGCCTGGGGGTGGGTATAATCAATAGCTGGGTGATTTGTGCGGTGTGTAGGGCCAGATCATGGCCGACTCCCTCAGACTTTATATTTATCTCAGCTATTCTCCCTAGACCCTTATCTTGAATATTTTTTTTTCTCAGAACATAGAAACCATATCTGTGGTAAGGGTCACATAGACTTTGAAGAGTTTCACTATAATCATGAATTAAGCTTTGTTGTACACACAGGATTGAGTTGATTATTATCAGAAACCGTTTTTCCACAATTGTGCTGTGCTTAAACATGCCTAAAATAAACTTCTCAGTGTCAGACCCCGAAGTTTGAGCCAACACTAGTGACTGAATGATGTTGAACTTCTTGCCTGCTGGCCATTGTATTTGCAGAAAAACCCACAAAAACGGAAGGGAAGGGGAGAGAAAAGAAGGGAAAGGAAGGGCAGGGAAAGGGAAGAGAAGGGAAAGGTAAGGGGAAGATATGGAGGGGAAAGGTGGGGAAACAGAGATATAGACAGAAAAAAAGACAAAGAGAGGCTATCTTATAAGCATAGCTATCAGGTGAACTATCAAAGACACAGAACACACAGATGAGTGATTTGCTGAAGTCATTTGTGCAGGCATTAGAATGATAATCTCAGAGGCTGTTATTTCTAAGAAACTAAATGATGTCATGGATATCGATGACTTACCTGAATAATTCTTTATAGATATCATAACCTGCATTTTAAGCTTATCACAAACGGCATAGAAAGATGCTGACAGACACAAGGACCACTCCATGACTCCTATCACACCTCAGTGGGCCGTCCTTGGACTTCCCACAAGGCAGGGAACCCTCATTGCTCTTAGGGCTGCCGAGGGAGGGGGACTTGATCGGGGGAGGGGGAGGGAAATGGGAGGCGGTGGCAGTGAGGAGACAGAAATCTTTAATAAATAAATAAATACATAAATAGAAAAGGAAAAAAAGAACTGACACACACACTTGGTAATCTCCCTTTATTCATCAACACATTAACATTGTGCAAGAGATTTTTAAACCTATCTTTTCTGCCTATGTATATAATATGCATCTTCGTATTTTTTTCATGCCTTCACGTTTAAATGACTTGTGTGAAAAGGAGGCCATGAACCAATTACACTTAAGTAGCTCATTTGACGCTCTCTCAGAAAATATGAAATAGTCTCTGGAAATAATGACTCAGTCCTTTATGCAACACCTTAAGTTCAGATTCTAATATCTTCAAAATATGCATTCAGTTTTACTGATTTGAATTTGCTAACTTCATTTCTCACGGCTCTGGTACACGTATTTCACAGTTCATTTCCATGTATAGTTTGCCAATTTCCAAGTTCCTAGAGCTGATCTCGGACTTTCAGTAATGAAACTTGAATTGTTCTCAAACTGAAAACAAATGTGTTTTTGCTTTAACTTAGCATTCACCTTCTACAAATTTAGCTACATGAAAGAAATGCAATTTCTTCTCTCTGTTTTTCTTTGTTATTCTTTATAAAATGCTTAAAGTTTAGCCTGGAAGAAATCATATTCAAGAATATCAAGTTTATAACCTCAAATTCTGAATGTATTTCTGGAAAAGTTGAACAGGTATGACACTGTGCCGTGATAACTAGAACAAAGGCTTTAATTGCTTATTCTTTTGTTGTTGTTTTAATGTGTGTGTATATATGTATGTGTGTACGCATCTGTGTTAATATGTTTGTGTTTATGTATGCATGTATGTGAATTTGTTCATATGTTTATATATCTGTGAAAGCTCAATGTTCATTGTCTTCTTCAATTGATCTATATCTTATTTTTGAATATATTTCAAAATAATTTTTATCTAGTTGTACATGTGCTCATTACCTTTTTGTGAGTATGATAGAGTGCTTGACAGATATAATTTAAAAGGGAAAAGTTTATTTTGTCTCATTGTCCAAGGGATTTATCTATCGTGGCAGTGTTGGAAAGGTCGTAGGCGTGGCTTATGGTTTTAGGAATCAGAGTATGGGACAACTGCTTGGGACATGGTACCAACCTGGAAGCAGAGAGCTTAGGAAAGTTATGGCTATTGTCCCAAAGGCCCACCTCTGAAAGCCATGCTTCCCGCCCCTAAAGGTCCCATAACCTCCCAAAATAATGTAACCAACTGGGGACCACGTGTTCAAACACATGCATCTTAGAATGATATATCAAACTGGAGAAAGGTCATAATACTATGTGTTTGCATATATTATTTTATTCAGAGTATTGACTAATTCTGCTGTACGACAGTATTGGCAATAGGAAAACACATTTCGGGGGCAGTTAATCTGGTCTTCATTGAAAACATCTGTGGCTGTGATGAACTATGACAACAGCAAAACATAAAGAGACAGGTTGTGCTCCGTACACTGTAAGGCCTTTCCATCTGAAGGGCATTTTCTGTTAGTTTTTGTTTTGCTTTTATGTCAGAAATAAAGGTTTGAAAGTTACAAGTTACAAATGCAACCTAAGTTGCTGCATGACATTGAGTGATCAAATAATACAACCAGAATTCAGAATTCTGAGTAGACCTTAAATTAATTGGCTGGTATGTTTCTGATATAGCATTGTTTATCCATTACTTAAACATGATCACCCTTGATCCCAGAAAATGTCAGACGAGAAAGATCTGTGGGTTTGACCCTGGTTGTGGTTCAACTTCTGCTATGTCTTTGCTTGACCTATGCCAGTGTCCTGAAGTCATTGTTTCTCTTCCTTCTGTATATTGTCTGCCTGCAGCAGGGGGCAGGATGTTGAACCTTTGCTTATTAATCATTCTGTTGCTAACTACTGTGTCTTCCCAGGTTCACAGGAGTCTCAAGCTGGTCACAGTGGTGATGCAATGGTTTTCTGTGAATCATTTCAGACTCCCTGGGAAGGCCTTGCCTGCCCTTATGTGCCATCTGTCCAGCCATCTGTGTCTTTCTTATCCTGGTCCCTAAAAAGAACTAAGTTATTATATGTTCCATTCAGTCAACAAACATCCCTAGGCATCAACTATGTGAGGAAGGATAGACAAGGTGTGGTGAGAAAGAATTTCTTCTGAAGGAAAACTTTGCTGGGAAGAGTATACAAAAATTTTCTTCATGCTAAAACATGTACTCAGTATTTCATTCAGCTTTTCAGCTACCAAGAGAGACTGAAAATTATTTTTCATTCCATATTTACACACATTTGTGTGCACACATGTGTATATAGCATTAGTAGTGGTGTGATATTTGAAATAGCAGTAGTCAGTGTTTATCCTAGGCATCATGAATGCAGGTGACACTGTTTCCACCATGTGATGCTTGCTTCTACCCATTTCTTACCTTTCAGTGAGTAAGCTAATCCAGAAATAAAGTCTAGATGGGCTCAGCAGGGGAGAGAATCTTAAAGGGGTGCTCCCTTCTGTATGTGCCACCACGTCCCTGCTTGTTCTTTTCACTCCCATGTGTTAGGCTATGTTTGTATCTATTAAAAATATACCTGTCAAGAAGCAAGATGGGTAGAGAACGCTTGATGAACACTTTACTATGTAAAGTGTGTTTCCAGCTGTGATATACATGTATAGAGATGGATATAGACATATTTTATATTTCTATGCCAGATGTTGGATAAGTGCAAAAGAATTTCATTTAATCATTCACAGGAATTTATTGACACAGGTTTGTTTTGTTTTGTCTTTTGTTTTTGTTTGTTTTTGGGTTTTTGAGACAGGGTTTCTTTGTGTAGCTTTGGAGCCTGTCCTGGAATTCGCTCTGTAGAACACGCTGGCCTCGAACTCACAGAGATCCACCTGCCTCTGCCCCGAAGTTCTGGGATTAAAGGTATACACCAGTACACACACAAACTAAGGCTCAGGGATATTTTTATAATATTCATATTTATGTTTTGAAAGCTTCCTACATGTATGTAATATATCTTGGTTATATCTACCTTCACACTCCTCAGAATCCTACCTAACACATAACCCTCTCAACTTCATGTCCTTGTTTTGTTTTTTTTATATTTTTTTTAACTGACTGGGTCTGGTTAGTGCTGTCCTTACACACATGGGTGTGGGGTCAAATACTGGTCTGTGGTCAGCCTAAAGTAGTAAATGAAAACTCAGTAACCAGCAGGTGGCATCTTGCAAAAGGGTGGTTTTCCAAGGGTGAGGATGTGTAGGGAGCCCACAAGGCACAGAGATGTCTATGGGAAGGACATGTGATATTTGCAATAGAAATGAGCATCTCAAGGAGTCATTACCATACCTAGCTCAGAAAAGAAAGGAAAAAGAGACAGAGAGAAGGTCGCTGCTGAAACTCCATGAAGATATATTGAAAGATAGGTTGTGATAAGGGAACCCTTAAATGAGGTGAGGACTGGATGGGAAAAGGATATCCACTCAAAGAAAAACATACTTTTATCTTGTTCTTTCTACCTTCCAGTTTCCTGGAGATGTATCTGCTTAATCAGCCCATCCAATGGCAGAGGCAAGAGAGCCTGTGATTAATGGTAAAAAGTCAGCATCCGGGAGGGGACAGACAGAATCACCGGTCTAAATGCCTTGCCCAGATTCATGCAGACAGTGAAGGGCGGTGCCAACAGTCTGTCTGCTGTTCTCTCTGCTCTAAAGAGCACATGGCTTCCGTTGTGACTAATTATTTCCCAGTAAATTGTTTTAATAACTATTTCAGGAGTCACAATATATTCTGGACCAAATAGAATGTTTATACGGGATACTTTATAAAAATCAAGACAGTGTAGTGCATAAAAAGTAAATTTCTGGTCAGAGTTGCTTAAAGATGACTGTGATCCATTAATGAGGACATTCAAACCTCCCAAGCATTCAGCAAGTGTGTTGCCTGTTACCGAATGGATACATGATGATTTTCTAAAACCCAATTGTGTGCTCTCGAAATGTGTAGGCTGAAATCCTAACCTGTGCATTGATGATCTTAGGAGGCAATGCCATTGAGAAGTGATTAGTTCCCGAGGGAAGTGTTCATGCGAACAAGTTATGAGAACAATACAAATGGAAGCAACCACAATAATAAAGCCATTCCTGAAATAAAGGGGAGGGTTAGGACGTTAATTTAATTTCCAGTTTGAAAGGATCTCTGGAAGTCTGAATTTTATTTAGCACCTTCTTACCGGTTCTGATGTAAAAGCACTCGTTACTCCCCAAGCATAGGTAGCCGCTCTGTTGTAACAGCTGTAAACACCTTGAATAGTCAATGGGCTAGAAGCCTCTTAGGTTCTAAGTACTAGCCCTACAAAGGTCTTCTGGAGTTATATTTTTAATTCCTTTCTCACACGATACCACGTCAGTCTTTAAAAGTGTTTGCATGTTTTCAGTTTGACCACTGTGTCTTCTTTCCAAACTACTTTTCCTTTAGTAAAAGTTATCTTCTATATACTATTTGACAGGCTCTTTTAAAAACTTGCACTGGGATTTAGAAGAAATGGTACTCTAGACACATAACTGGGAAGAGAGCCCTGCAGATGTGATAAGGAGCATGGTCTACCTAGGGAGAAATCGATTACTGTGACCCTGCTTAATGGACACAGCACTAGACAGACTCTGTAGACTTAGTGATATATCCATACAAAAGTTCTTTTCTCAGCTCTCATCAGAAAAGTTTCCTCACACAGCAACCGCCAACATAGAAACCCCGACTGGTCAATGTGCAAAGAGTAAGTGACCATGAAAGGTTCAGCCCCAAATAGGACATATATATCACAGCCCTTCCCCAAGGCTCAGAGAGCATTGCAAAAGAGGAGGCCAAAAGACTGGAGGAGCAAGAGGCTATGGATGGCTAGAAGTAAACTGTATTCTGAACACAACAAGGCTGTGGTTTATTCCAACTCACAGTGCTTGAGAAAGCATACACAAGGCCGGTGCAAATTCAAGCCAAACAAAATCCCAGCAGGGAGGGGTGAGGCAGGCACTAATCCTACTCCTAAGTGAGGAACTAATGGCAATCAATTGCTTCTGGAAGAGGAGAAGTCCCTTTTCTTAAGGGCATGATTCCTGATAAGTGGACCAGGTTCAAGGAAACAGTATCACGCCCAAGAGTATTTGGAGAACACACACTGGAATATATGGGTTTTTAATAAATAAACAAAGGAGCCAGGCGATGGTGGGGCGATGGTGGCGCACGCCTTTAATCCCAGCACTCAGGAGACAGGCGGATCTCTGTGAGTTCAAGACCAGCCTGGTCTACAGAGCTAGTTCCAGGACAGGCTCCAAAGCCACAGAGAAACCCTGTCTCAAAAAACCAAAATAAATAAATAAACAAACAAACAAAGGGAGAAAATTAGGCTGAGTGGATAGGGAGGGTAGATCTTGGAGGAGCTGCTGAAGAGGTGTTAACATGATCAAAATAAACTGTAGGAAACTCTCAAAGATTAACAAAGTATTTTTAAAGGCTTGCTCTTGAGACTTTTTTCCTCCTGTTGGGTTGCCTTGTCCCGTCTTGCAATAAGGCTGTCTCATTGTATCATGTCCTGTTTGGCTGCTGTCTCTTGGAGGCCTGCTCTTTTGTGAAGAGGAAACAGGGGGAGTAGGTCTGGGGAAAGGAGGAGGTAAGGGGAGCTAGAAAGGGTGGAAAGAGAGGAAACTGTAGTCAGGATGTATTACATGAAAGAAGAATCTATTTTTAATTAAACAAAAAGCCATGCTTTGATTCTTCCCTTTACAATACCCCCTTAAAAGTCAGAGTTTACATTTGTTCCTCACATGAACTGGGTAATTTTGTATATTTATGTGCAGAGCCTTGTGACTTCATTCTAAACATCTTCCTTGAGGTTGAACCAACCCCGAAATTATTCTCTGTGTGTTTTTTTTTTTTGTCACCACCAAAGGATACTTTTTCCAACCATCTTTTGCCCTTCCATGGTTACTTTCTGTTGCTGTGAAGAGACATCATGACCAAGACAACTTACAGAAGAGTTTATAGGCAGCTTAAAGATCCAGAGGGCGAGTCCATGAGTATCATGTCTTGGCACTGAAGCCATAGCTGTGAGCTCACATCTCACGAGAGAGAGAGAGAGAGAGAGAGAGAGAGAGAGAGAACTGAAAACAGCATGGGATTTTGAAACCTCAAAGTTCACCTCTTCAAACAAGGTCTTACATTCTAATCCTTCCTAAACACTTCCACTAAATAGGAACTTAGTATATAAAGCAACAGAGGGCACTTTCATTCAAACTACCACACAATTCTCAGCTGCTATTATCATCTACCACAGCCTTACATCCATTTCGGTATTTGTGCAGTGTAGTGGTCACTGTGCTTGCCTGACAATGCTCTATCTATATCTCCGAAAACATCTTGCCATGTCTTGTTCAAGCCCAGTATTACATATTAATATGTCTCCTCTGTGAACCCGGATTTTGAGAAGCAATTTTTGGAATTTTTAATGGGACTATAGAAGTACATTTATATACTAGAATTCTTGAAAGTTCTCCAAGAAAGCCAATTAAAATCTTGAGACTTAATCCCGCTGTCAATATTATTACATATTTCCTTCAGAAAGATCTGCTATTTTCAGCTATGAAAATAAAAAGGAACTAGCTCGTAAACATTTTTTTTTCTTTTCTACAAAAGTAGAAATCTCATCAAGGAAACTTTAACACATTGAAATACAAAATGACTCTAAGATCCCTTTATTCCGTGGCTCCCAGTTTGAAAGCTGTGTCTTTAAGCACAAACAATGTACACTTTGTTCCCCCTCTTCAATGCGAGTGGTGTGTTAAATGGAAAGGACAGACAGTAGAGAGTAAAATAAATTATTTGTCAACACTTTTAAGAAGGAAGTTATTACAATTTTTTTTCACAAATTGCTTTTTGAAGTAAGCAGGTTGAGTGTACTTGAAAAAAAAACATTGGAAATAGTCCAGGATATTCTGGAAATCATGAACACTAACGAATGTAGTTAAATCTGTGAGACCAGATGGTAGCTACCTGAACTTTTAAATTAACCCAGAGATGAAACCATTGAATTGTTAGCCAAAATGCAAAACTCTTTCTTTAGAAGTATAATGTTGGAATAAAAAAAAAAAAGAGACAGATTTCCAGTGTCACCCTGAGCCTCAGAAGATTCCCCTAGAAGACTGGTCACTGAGGTTAAGTGGCATTGGTAAGTGACAGATTAATGCCCACATTAAAATTCCTAATCTAAGAGGATGTCCTGCTGGCCCAGTGAACTTACTGAGGATAAGAGAGGCAAAACCTTATATTCCAAACAGCAGCGGGGGCCCTGTTTGGTGTTTGGTACAAAGATTCCCTGGGGAAAATACATCTTAAAATGCTCCCAAACTCATGTATACCAATTCAATATCTATAGAAATAAATTTATGTGACAATATTTAAAAATCAGTGGCTGTTTCAGCACTTGCTTTTTGTGTCTCCCACCACAGCTTTGCCTCATGGAAGGTGGCCTCAGAAGATGGCATCCTGTGTACTAGTCTTTCATTCAATTGTAGTCAAGGGCAAACCTGTTAAAACTGAATAGGAAGGTAAATAGGCTCAGAGACTCAAACCACGCGTAGCAAGTGGACAGTAGAAAACTACTAAAGGGGGGGGGAAGCACATGGAACATTACAGGGACATGGCCAGAGGGAACTTGGTGGGCATGCGACCAGGTGGGCAGGCAAGGTGTGGAGCAGAAAGCATCTATCACTAGTGTTCTGTCCTCGCTCTCTCCTCATGGGTAACACCTCTTTCTGGAATGGCGGGTATTGTTACATCAATGATCGTGCCAACCACATTCCTAAGAAAGAATTCTAAGGAGAAGGGTGATAGAAGTCAAACAAGGTCATTAAGTGAGAAGCAGTAAGTCCATCAGCTGAGTCAGTTGGGAAAACGTCATGCATGAGAAGTGAGAACGCATTTGTCTCTGAGAGCACAGGCCTGAGTGTATTCTCAGGGAGTTGTCCTGTCGAAGGAAGCTGCCCTACGTTACCTGCTTGCTGTGCTCGCAAACGGAGAAGCAGGAAAAGCTCTTGTGTTTCTGCCAACCAGCCACCATCAGAGTTCACAAATATTGTCGGCTAAGAGAATTCACCTGCAATACTAGTGTGACCTTTGCCACTGGATGAGTTTGTGGAGATTTTTAAGGGGTTGGAATTTTTACATTTCCTGTGTATCTTGAAATAATAATAATAAAAAAACCTATGAAGATCTGAGAATTGCTTTAATCTACTATTTGGGAATCCACTATGGTGTATGTGTGTCTCTCTGTGTGTGTGAGGGGGGGGAGTGGGAGAATTAGGAAGAGGGTTTGAAGAAGGGAAGAGAGAAGTAGAGAGAGAGGGGCATCCGACACAATGATTTGGATACTATGCAATTTGTTTCAGTTCTCACGACAGGGTCTCTCTGTGTATAACTGAGGTGTCTCGTACTTGATATGTAGACCAGGTTGGTCTTAAGTGCACAGAGATCAGTATGGGATAAAAGGTTACACCACTATGCTTAGTGCATTAAAGTGTTTTAATGATATACATTTTTACATATAACACTCAAAGTATTTTAGCACCGGGAACCAACATAAGGGCTAACAACTTCAATTATTATTTTAGATGAAACTGCATATTCTTCTCAAACAAAATCTTAATCCTCATTTTTATCTTTAATCTAACAAATGGATAAATAATAAAGTGCCATCAGAATTAAGTTATGATTCTCAGTTATACTTACTGGTACATCTTCTCTTCCACTGGACTATTTCTCATAATATATTTAATATTCATTCATGAATATCCACCTCCTTAATGCTTTAGGCTAGGCTGGGTAGTATTGGTGGTGGATGCCTTTAATCCTAGCACTCGGAAGGCAGAAGCAGATGGATCTCTGTGAGTTCGAGGTCAGCCTGGTCTACAAGAGCTAGTTCCAGAACAGGTTCCAAAGCTACAGAGAAACCCTGTCTCAAAAACACAAAACAAACAAACAGAAAAAAGTTCCAGGCTAGTCTAGGTTTGTTCACTTCTGGATCCTAGTACCTTGGATACTATCTGACAGATGTCCTCAAGGGAAAAATTGCAGAACAAATGTCAGGTGTGAAGGAAACCAGTGGTCAAGAGAAAAGATGCCAGGTGATGTAGAGCCAACATGAGTCAGCCTGGGCTTGCCTCAGCACAGCCAGAGTCCACAGACAGAGCCAGAAATTGGCTTGGTAATATAAAGTGAAAGTAGGTATTTATTCATTATATTTTAGAATTCCAGCTATACAATTCACACATACATGCACACACACACACACACACACACACACACACACACACACGTATACACATACACGGGGAGAGGGAGAGAGAAAGTATAAAACTTGGTTCAAGCCCAACACCAGGAGAAAGGGTTGGGATAACATAACTGTAAATATTAGAATGAAACAGAAAGAAAAAGAAAGACTATAAGAAGATAGTCCTAGTAACTGCAATTGATGGTGCGATATAATATTCAATCACTGCAAACATGGTTCTGCAGCAGGTTTACTCGGACCACCAGTCCCCAGATCATGAGATGGAAACGTATTAATTATGAATGCTTGACTTTATCTTATGCTCATCCCACTAGCTCTGATAATTTAATTTAACCTATTTCTCTTCATATATGTTTTGCCTCAGGGCTTTTACTTTTTTTCATGTTGTATATCCTACTTTTCCTGCTTCTTCCATGTCTGGCTGGCTGGTGGCTGCCTGCCTGTCTGGCCACTGGAGTTTCCTACTCTTTCTCTCTCAGTCTCTCTCTCATTCTCTCCCTAGCCCAGAGTCCACCTCCTTTAATCGCTCTGCCCTCCACCCTCACCTATCTCTCTACTCCTAGCTATTGGCCATTCCGCTTCTTTCCTTCCTTCCTTCCCTCCTTCCTTTTTTTTTCTTTTTGGTTTTTTGAGACAGGGTTTATTCTGTATAACAGTCCTAGCTGCCCTAGAACTAGCTCTTGTAGACCAGGCTGGCCTAAAACTCACGGAGATCCACCTGCCTCTGCGTTCCAATGCTGGGATTAAAGGCATGCACCACCACCAGGCCCAAACATTCAGCTTTCTATTAGACCAATCAGGCGCTGTAGGCAGGCAAGGTGAAACAGCAGCACATCTTTATATAGTTAAACAAATGCAGCGTAAACAAATGTAAGATACTTTACATAACTAAACAATTATTTTGCAACACAAACAAATGTAACACATCATCTTTACCTAGTTAAAGTAATATTCCACAACAAGGTTCATTTGTTTCATGGTTTTTGATTTGATTATTTGTCCTCAGACAGAGTCTCACTGTATATTTCTGGCTATCTGGAACTCACTATGCAGACCAGTCTGGCCTTGAACTCAGACTGCCTTTGCGTCCTGGGTACTGAGAATAAAAGCTTGTAATACTATGTCCAGCTTCACAAGTATGCTTCTTTAAAACTTGAATTCCAGTTGTAAAATAAGGAATTTATTTTTCAGGTAAGGCATATATTCGATCCCTGATCTTGATGACCTATCTTTATATTAACCTTAGTTTGCTATTATGAACCTTAAAATTTGTACTTAAACACAGAATTTAGATATTATTAGATTTCTTTTCCAGAATTGTCAATGTCAACAAACTTAGGAGCCTACCAGTGTCCATAGTCTCTCCAGATCAAACATTGAAATATACATTAATAGCTGCATCTCTCTCATCATTGCTATTTATTTCCCCAGAGTCATTTTAATGATCTCAAGCTTATACTGGTACTTAGAAATGCTGACAGACCTTTTCCAGGCTCCCAAGACATCTTCCGAATTTGGCTGCATGTTTTTGCCTTATGGGACAAATTTGAATCCTGTGAATCAAATTTTAATTAAAATAAATTACTTTGACTGCAGGGTTTCTGATGTTTTTAGTTGCATGATTTTAATTATTCATTTTAAGTAAAGAGCAGAGATTAGGAAAAACTAGCAATGATGAGAGTTTTTTTTTTCCAAAACAAAACATAAATGGGCAGAAGTCAAGGTAACCAAAGCTAATAAGATATGGCTAAGTTTATTTTAAAAAGTAGAATTCTAAATTATAACTAAATTTGACTACTTCTTTTTCCCAAAAATCAGTAAGGCAAAGGGAAATATCCCCTTCTTCAAGTTCTAACATCTACTAAAAAGAGCAGCAATATACAGCAATCTGTGTCATCTAAGGAGAAAATTAACAGGAGTGCCTTAGCTTCCAGTGAGAAATTCCAGCCATCAGGGCTGGGGATTTTTCAACATCTGGTGCGTTGGGATACGGGGAAAAGGGTCTCGTGCAAATCAGAACACAGGGGATGCAGAGTATGAACAACTGCCTAACAAGCTTTATTTTTCATGGCTTTTTATACAGACTAAAAAGCATTACCTCAACACTGAAACCCCTTTACCCATGTACATGATCATGAAAGACTCTTACCTCACCTTGCAAGAAACAATGCCTCAATAAAAAGCCATAATAAATATAAAAAGTAGTACATAGAAACAAAGCAAAAAGTATCCAGAAGCAAAGCACTACCTTAACCTATATCTGGTAGATCCTGAAGAACTGAGCTCAAAGGCTGCTTCCTTACCAAGCGTACAGATTCCGACGGAACATTGAGAAATGCACAGAGGAAGTTGCTTTCATCTATGCTTGGTTTGCCAAGCAACCGTTTCCCAACGTCGTCTCATCTGTCCCAGGAGGAGCCTGCACTCTAAGCCAGTTCTGTGTCTCCACAGGGATTGATGACACAGACAATTTGCTCACGAGTCAATGGTGCCTGTCCTAACCTAGGAAGAGAAATGAAGGATTATCAGAAGGAAAGAGAATGAGAGTTTGAAGAGATAAGGTCTGCCTCTACCCAAAGATTCAGGAAGTCTAGAGAACTGGTAACTTCTGGGACAGTCTGATTTCCTGCCCCACATCAGCCTTACCCAGTTCAGTGAAGCCAGGAATTCTGGTGCAGCTAGTGTGTGCTAGGAATATGTTTCTCGGACTGAATTAGAGATGCACACCTGATCCTCTTATAGACTTCATTGTGCGTTAACTAGCCACACAGAAGGGATTCAATCACTGATTGTACTAGCACTCTCAATTTTATAGGGCAGGATGCTAAGAGAAATGAATTTCAGTTTGTTATGTTGAGCCTAGTCAGTACAAAGTGGAGGATAAATAGTCTACTGCCTTTTTCATACACCGTATCAATGGTGAGTCAGGTAATAATTTGGAGAGTCAAGGTTATGGGATCCTGAAATTCATAATACCAAGAGGGAATTCTCAGATCAAATCAGAGGAATGAAAATTTAGAGAATTTTGTAGTAGTCTCTGTTCTCTGCTTTTGATTCTGTCTGTCTGCCTGCTTGTCTCTGTGCGCCTCTCTCTCCCTCTCTCTCTCTGTCTCTCTCTCTCTGTCTCTCTCTCTCTGTCTGTCTCTCTCTGTGTCTCTCTCTGTGTCTCTCTCTGTGTCTCTCTCTCTGTCTCTCTCTCTGTCTCTCTCTCTCTGTCTGTCTCTGTCCCTCTCTCTGTCTCTCTCTGTCTCTGTCTCTGTCTCTGTCTCTCTCTCTCTCTCTCTCTCTCTCTCTCCTCCCTCCCACTCTTGTGAACACAGAAGACTGGTGATATGCCCTGGAGAGGCTCTTCCATCACATGTGCCTTTAGAGAAAGAGAAGAAGAGCTTTAATGGAAAGCACAATACAAACAACTTGGAACAAGGGCCTGAAACAAACACCCCTGGTGACTCTTTTCCCACCACAACTGTAAACAGGAAACTGTACCAGGCCCCGGGAGGAATGTAGAAATAACAAGTGCCATCTGAGAGGGAGAAGGACTAGGCAATCCATCCATCTGACTTGCCCTTTAAGTTGCCCATTTATTTACTATGAAGATGAATAGGTCCTGCAGCTTCACTGTGCTTAAAACAAGCTTGTGGCCAACTACAGCTGTCCAGGGTATGGTACTGCTTCTAAAATTAGGATGACATTTTAAAGTTTAATTGAATAAGATCATTGGTTGGGAATAGGTACTTTTCTTACTATATTTTCTTTCTTGAGTAGATAATTTGTTTACTGGTTTTATAATTCATGGCACATAAAATCATATACAGTGAGAATTAGCTTTAGCCACTGACCTTCAATCAACCATTTACTTTCTTGGTGAGATGTCCTGGTGTGAGGAAGTTCTTGTTAGTCTTTCATTTCTTTTGCACAAATAGCATTGTAGTACACCCACTTCCTGGTGTATCTTGAAAAAAGAATGTCATTCTAATTCAGTACATTAAAATCTTCTGTTATTTTTAAGTGACTGAAATTTGCCCCATTGTATGATTATGCTATTTTTCACTTAATCTCTCTCATCTTGACTGATACTTAAGTTATTTTCAGCTTTTTGCTGTTGCAAGTATAATGCCTCAACAATTGTTTTCCATTGAATACTCATTCCATGATGCAAGTGCCCTGTTAAATAAATTTGCAAAAAGGGTATGTAAAGTCATAGTAAAAACAGACTTATGATTTTGATAGCCATTGCCAAGTTACACCCCATAGAAATTGGGACAATTCATACTGTACATTATTTACATAATGTCCTTACACTTTTGATATTGCTCTTGAATAGGAAAACATGGGCTGCCGTGTTTGTTGTAATGTGCATTTCTCTTACTGAGAGTAAAGCTGAGAATGATTCATGGGTGTAAGGATAGTTACATGTCCACCATGGCATTGTATCCTCCCCACATAAGAAGCAGACTTTTATGATGAGCATGCAAGTTATGGTCATCGCTGATCAGTGTAGAGAGGCAACATCAGCCATTTGTGATTTTTATGAAGAATCTTGTTTACATAGCCAAGATCTCCAAATTCATGCTTTACAACTAAAATTGCTTATGAGTGAGATCTAAGGTTACTGCATACAGAATGAAGCTTTTGTTTTTCTCTTACCTTCAAGCAGTGGATGTAGTAGAATTGCTAATGAGATCCCGTGTTAAAAATCCTGCCATTCACCAGGCGATGGTGGCTTTAATCCCACCACTCCGGGGCATAGGCAGGTGGATCTCTGTGAGTTTGAGGCCAGCCTGGTCTACAGAATGAGTTCTAGGATAGGCTCTAAAGCTATACAGAGAAACCTTGTCCTGAAAACAAAACAAAACAACAACAACCAAGAGTTTAAAAACTCTGTCATTTTGTAGCTCCAACAGATAGGATTCGGTAAAGAGAAATAATTTTGGAGCATGCCTTATGGTACCTCCCTGCAGGATTCTCTCTCCCTGTCCCCCTTTTTCTTAGCAGGGGACATGAAAGTTTAAAGAAAAAAAGAGATTTAAAAAAATTATCTGTAAATCCAGCTACCTTCTACATATACTCTAAGTACCCACGAAAGTACTACAATAAGATTTCATTTAAATGCAATTAAAAACTAGAATTTACCCGATAGAACATCCCCATTTTCTCAGTGTGTGGGTGTAACCCTCGCGGTCCTGAGTTCCTTGCTCGTGCTCCCTCTCCTTCTGCTCCTGATTTGGACCTTGAGGTTTCTGTCTGGTGCTCCAATGTGGGTCTCTGTCTCTGTCTCTTTTCATCACCTGATGAAGGTTAATATTCAGGAGGATGCCTATATGTTTGTCTTTGGATTCACCTTCTTATTTAGCTTCTCTAGGATCGCGAATTATAGGGGATGTTCTATCGGGAACTCACCAAGACCAGCTGGCCTGGGTCTGAAAAAGCATGGGATAAAACCGGACTTGCTGAACATAGCAGACAATGAGGTTTACTGATAACTCAAGAACAATGGCAATGGGTTTTTGATCCTACTGCACGTACTGACTTTGGGGGAGCCTAGGCAGTTTGGATGCTCACCTTACTAAACCTGAATGGAGATGGGCGGTCCTTGGACTTCCCACAGGTCAGAGAACCCTGATTGCTCTTCGAGCAGATGAGGGAGGGTGACTTGATCGGGGGAGGGGGAGGGAAATGGGAGGCGGTGGCGGAGAGGAGGCAGAAATCCTTAATAAATAAATAAATTAAAAAAATAAAAATAAAAAATAAAGTAGGTGATGTATCTAGTTGGAGGAAACATCATAGGGAACATACTTGAATGGATATATGTTGTCATTAACTATATCCTGCCCATCTCTTCTCCTGCATGACTATGGATTATAACCTCTGAAATTGTGCTAAAATAAATATTACCACCCTTTAAAAAATAAAAAAAACTAGAATGTATCTTTGTTGAAGTCCAAACAGAAGTAAAACTGAAGCCAACATATACAGTGAATTAGTACAGAAGTAGGATCCATGGATAACAAGCCAAATGTGGAGAAACAGTCACTGAACACATGAATTGCGCTGTTAATAGTAAGTAAGTAATAAGTAAGACCAAGGACACGTGGCTTCAAGATTTACCAAAACTATCTGTAGTAGCATTTCAATTGCATTTAAATAAATAAATACTCCCTGAAGACCTGAGAGTAAAACAGTCCCACTGCTTAGCCTTACAGACCAGATCATGGTAACACACACCTTTAATCCCAGTAGCCACACTAGTTCTAGTTCCCATAGAAACTGGGTGGTGAGTGCCCTTAATGACAGTGGTGCCTGCCTTTAATCCAAGTCCTAGAGAGGATTATAAACAGCTCTCAGACAGACAGTCTCATTCTGAGATTCCTGGAGGCAGGATTGCCATTTCAGATTGAGGTCAAGGTAAGAGCCAGTGGCTGGCTGTTTTGCTTTTTGGATCTTCAGGTTGAAGCCCAATTTCTGACTCTGAGTTTTTATTAATCGTGCTTCATTTGATGCCCAATGTGGGGCACGAATTTGTAGATGCCAATTTGTTGACGGAGGCTGCTTGTTTGTTCCCAGCTGCCCAGAACCAAAATAATCACACAGAAATCTGTATTAATTGCAATACTTTTGGCCAATAGCTTAAGTGTATTTCTGCCTAACTTATATCTTAAATTAACCCATTTCTTTTAATCTGTGTATTGCCACGTGGCTGTGGTTTACCTGCAAGGTTCTGGTGTATCTGTCTCTGGCCATGGCTTCTCACTGACTCCACCTACTCTCACTATATAATCTCCTTCAGCCTGATTTTACTCTGTTAAGCCATTGGCCAAAAGTAGTTTCTTTATTAACCAATGGCAATAAAACATTCACAGCATACATCACCTCCCATATCAACTATCTAATAAAATTATGCTTTCTTTGAACCATACAGAGACAAACTATGTGTTAATTATACAAAAAGAGGTAGCATTTGAGATTCCTAGAAAAACATAATTTTTGACCGCCAAATTACTGAATATTAAGAAATTTTCCTGGATCAATTTTAATTGACGTGGGTCTTCAGTCTTGTTCCTTGTGATGATATGCTCTGTGATCATGATTCTTCTTTAAAGCAAGTGCATCAGGAACCTTCTTATGATGATCTATACCAAGAAAACTCAACTCCATACTAGAAGCATGTATTTCTTTAAACATTAATCAATCATATTTATTAATTAATCACATACCTGAATGGAATGTGGAGGTATAAACAGAGCTTTATGAAAAGATGATACTGTTCAGTCATCGTTACAGGCTAAGAAAATGCACAGAGAAATGTTTAATGAAAATTGTCGTGACTAGGACATAACTCAGTCTAAGGTGCTTTATATAAAGACAGAATTACAAACTACACTAAACCTTGCTTTAAAACCTGCCTAAATGCTTATATTTATGCTTGCAGGTACTTGTTGATATTTTCTGAAGGGTGAACTAAAAGTAAATTTTGTTCCTTAAAAATCTAGAATTAGGTAAATAATACATATAGTAAAATTAAAATAATGAAAGGTAAAGTACACACAAATGTTATGAATCAAATCCTGAAGATACGCAGGCAGCAAAATGGGCTATTTTAAGAAATTCTTATGAATCTGCATTCTATCTGTGTTTTGTAGAAACACCCAACCTTTAAAAGTCGCATGGAATAAAGAATGCGATCAGGCTGAAATGTTGCCAATGACCAAAGCCTGTATAATTCAGTCAGCTCAGCTTTAGAAGCAATGAGATTACAGAAATCAATGAGAAATGATGCAGTATGGTTTGCAATGTGTAAGTCAAACCACATAAAATTTTAGGTTAGATTTTTGTCCATGTTTAAAAGACAAATGTGGTGAATTGATTAGGGATAGCTAGCAAAAGAATCAAACTTAATTTAATAAATGTGCAGAAGGCCAACAGTCTTTAAAAACAAATAGCCATTTATAAGTCATAATTTTAATAGTTTCATAGTTAGATTTGCAAGTTTTAATATTTTGTCATTTAAAAACACAGTAATCTACAGTTTAAAAGATGTTGCCATCTTGGCAGGGATTGTTGTAGTGATTTGGTTCTGGATTGTAGTACTTATTCTTTTTTATTAAAATTGGTATATCTTAAAATTGAAAACTTATAGATATATTACGATGAATGATTCAACACAGCCATGTAATCAGTGCTCAAATGAAGAACTAGGATGCGGTTACCATCCCTCATAAGCACACCCAGGCTTCAGTGTTTTCTACCCTGCAAAAACAACCTGACGGCTAACGGTAGAGATCTTACCTGGTTTTGAAGCTTATACCTCACATCCCCTTGTAGCAGCCTCCTTTTGTTCAGCTTGACAGTGAGTTTCCCATCATCTGTCTTCTGTTTCTGCTTGCTTCCTGTCTCCGTGGAGGTGTAAATTTTATCAGTAGCATCTCCAAAGCTGCTGTCTCAGAAGTGTCCTTTCATTTTCTGGTCTTCTAATCAATAAACCACCAGTCCTGTGCTTCTATAGTGCCCACTCCACAGAGTGTTTCCTTACTTCTCTCCGCAGGAATCTAAAATCACGGACACTGCAGGGAAGACCCCAGCATTGCTCTAAGACTGCAGGTGCCCGTTCCACCACTCCTCTGTATACAGGAAGTGCAGCTCCCACACTTGCCCAAGACATGAGTGGCAACTTAGTAAAAGTACTTGACTCTACATCAGAAACTCTCAGGAGACCACACCTTTAAGGGGACAGTATCTCTCATAAAAGGAGATTGTTTTTGTCCATAACCTTTGGAATAAAACTTTTTAAAAGTATAATATTGCATTTGATTCACTGGATTCAGAAAACCTAGACCAGCTTCAGCTTGTGAATCAGGACATTTACTAAACAGAACTGTGGCCTGGGGCTGTGGCTTGATGGGAGCTCCACACACACAAGACCCCAAGTTTGATCCTGGACACAACAACAACAACAACAAAAACCAGCAACTGCAAAAGCATAATAATAATAATATTAACAACCATAATAATAAATAATAATAATGAGAGGTAATATAGGTGACCATAAAATATAAACAACGAATTAAGTGTATCAGAATGATGTAGTAGCCAGGTAGCAAGTGGAGGAAGAAAGCCCTTAGCTACCACGAAGAAGCCCTCCTGCACAGCAACATGCACCCCTTGCTGTGGCTGGCTGGGCGTCTATATTTAGTTGTCTTCTGCTACTGAGCCAGATGAACGCTGCTCCTTCTTTGGTTTAGCTTTGGATAATGGCCAAATACCAGAATCTACTATTCTTTAAATAGCGGAGCTCCCATCTGTTCATAATAGGGAAAAATCAAGATGAGGAATATGCCATGATCTCTTGGCCACTCCTGTCTATTAGACTGGGAAAGGTTTGGAGCATGTGTCATGTGATTTCATCCCCTTCATTTTTGAAGAACGGAATTTTAAAATTGTCAGCGTACAGCGATTTTATAGCAGCACTTACTCCACTTTTTTCTTGGGAGATGATTAGCATAACTAATAATAGGTGAGATAAAACCAAAGTATAGGATGACCTTTAGTATGATATTTTTATATTTTTCCCATGTATCTATATTGTCCTCTCAATTTCCTGGAATATGACTCACAAGTCTAGTATGATCCATGGATCAATCAACTAGCCTAGGGATGGAGGGAAGGCTGGCAGCATAAAAGCATATAGCAGTCTCCTTTGAGAAAACATGTAAAATGCAAGTAACTCAGTTAACAAACACAGGCGTCCAACACAAAAATCTCAGCCTTTAAACAGTGTATTTGGTGCTGGCCTTCTATCTTGACTCCATATATACTAGTTTTTGAGATTATAATGTAATTACATAATTTATCCTGCACATTTCCTCTTCCCGACTTCTCCCATGCACTTTCACCCTCTTTTTGCTTGTTTGTTTGTTTTTGTTTCTCAAGACAGGCTTTCTTTGTGTAACAGTCCTAGCTGTCCTGGAACTAGCTCTTGTAAACCAGGCTGGCCTGGAACTCACAGAGATTTACCTGCCTCTGCCTCCCAAGTGCTGGGATTAAAGGCGTGCACCACTACCACCTGGCCAGTCTCTTTTTCTTTAAGCATTATTAAGTACGTGTGTGTGTGTGTGTGTGTGTGTGTGTGTGTGTGTGTGTGTGTTTATCTAAGTATATATATATATTTTTTCTTTTCAGGACCAAGGCAATTTAAAGGACTAAGTGTTTGAGAACATTTATTTTAAAGCACGTGTAGGGCAAACTTCTGCAGGTGCTTTGCAGCTGGTGGGAGAAATAACACTGAGTTGCTGAGGGACAAGATCCCTTTGTCCCTCTTCCAAACATGGGCCTTACCCCACACACAGCCTGCTCAGTCTGTACAATGTTACTTGTGTGTACGTTTTTAGTGCTGTTTGGAATTTGATTAGTAATTAGTGTTCTCTCCCCTGGAAAAAACGATTTCTCCTGTTCTCAGGATTTTTTAGTTGCCTGTAGTACCTTGTCTAGGTTTGAAGTTTTCTGAGCTTCTCTGGTCCACATTAGGACAGTGTTGCTACCCTTGCTCGGGCCATGTATAGGCAACCACATTAGTTAGATTTTTCTGGGTCTTATAAAAATTATAGCATTTTTTAAAAAGTTCTTTATCTCGAAAGCAATTTTCTGTTTCTGCTGGCTCTGGACTGATGTGGCAGACTCACTTTCACAAGTGACCCAGCTCCATTTGCCTGACCAGTGTCTGACTCATCCACGAAAAGACATTAGAGGAGTTAACTCACTGAAATGATATAAAACTGGCAGGGCCTGGTGTACTCTCGCCTTCATTTGCTCTCTCAGCGTGCACTTGTACAGTTTGAACACCATGGGTGCTGAGCTGGATGAGTGTCTATCGTTGGGACAACGCTGAAGAAGGGTCTTCCATTTCATGGTTATTACCACAAAATCAATTTATTTCACTCATTTGGAAATTATGTTTTGATGGAAGACAAGTATCTGTGAATCCTTATTGATAACTCATGTAGCCCTCTGTAGTCATTAGGAAAGAACATTTTTAGTAAATTAGCTTGGAAAGTATAGGTCAAAAATAGTAAAAATGTTCTCATAATCTGTCGTGGCATCTTTTGTATAAAATTTATCCTAAGCGAAAACCTCATAAAATATAAGCATGATGCCATTACATTTGTTATAAAAAGTTGAATGCATGGAGAAGGGTGACTAGCTCACCAGTAAGAAAACCACCATCTCAATCCAAACCTGAGTGCGGAATCTGAGTCAACACTTCAGCAGAGACGTACAGATGACGACTACAGAGAATCATCATCATCATTTACCATCAGGCAGCTGCATCTTTTAAATAATGAGTTGCTACTCCACCACTTCCGCTGGTTCAAAGCGAAGACATTACAAGCTGAGCAGGAGCTGGAACAACAGGGACACCCCCTCACTACTGAGGAGAATACAGTGTGGAGCCCCTTGGAAAGACAGCACTAAACTTCTGCAGAAGAACTGGCCTAGAATTGGCACCCTTTGTAGTTACCAAATGAGTTGGAAACTCGCATCCACTCAAAAGTCTGCAAGTGAACGCGCATAGCATTTCAAACTCTCGGGAGCCGTCAAGATGTACAGTTAGAACACAGAGTGCGATGCACGTCCCAGCCGAATATTATTGGGTGGTAAGAAGCCTTAAGTACTTATTGATAAGTGAAATAAGCCAGTTTGCAAATGCTCCGTACTGTGTAATTATAGCTATGCGACATGCCAGGAAAGGCAAAGCTAAGGGACCATGAAAGTGTCAGTGCTAATTGGGGTCTGAATAGGAAGGATATAAAGATGAACAGGTGGAGCGCAGAGAAGGCCGGAAATAGTGAAGCCATTCTACATTGTATTAAGAGGGCAGATACTTTTGTTAAAACTAATGGTTTACAAAAGAAGAGTAAGCCTTCATGTAGACTTCCGTGGGCATTCATTAACCATTACGTAAGAATGTAGGTTTACTAACTGTAATGAGTATGCTGTATTAATGCAAATATTACTGAAAAGAAAAAAAGCTTAAAGGGTGGAGGATAGAGGGTGGCTGGGGTGACAGCTATACAGAAAACTTTTTTGCAAGTGTGTATTAATATGCATATTAGCAGAGTTGGGCTCATACATATTGCCTGTGCCTGTGTGTGTGGAGGTCCGAAATTGACCTCACATGTCTCCATCATTCCCCGCTCTATTTGTTGAGCCAAGATCCCTCACTGGATGCAGATCTTGCAGATCCTGGTTATCCGGCTTGCCAGCTTGCCAGGGCATCTTCTTCCCCTGACTTCTGAGTTCTGGAATTCCAAGCACACAACTGCTCAGCTTTTCCTGTGGATTCTGCAGATCCAGCCGCTGCCCTTACACTTGGGAAACGAACGTTTGATCGACTGAGCCATTTCTCAAGGCCAAACAGCTTTTTTTTTTCTCTCTCAAATTTCCTGTGAAGCCTAAAATATCTTGAAAACATAAAGTCTAGTAAGTCTTATAAATGGAGAGAAAATAGGTTCGTTCTTTAAAGTGTGGGACGGTCTCTTGAAAATGTCAAGTGTTTCCCATAGTTCATCTTACACTTGTCCCGGACTGGTCTCATTAAGTCTGTACAGAACGTCATTTTGGGCCAGGTCTGGGTGAGAAGGTTATCAATAAAATATGAAAAAGCAACCTTAGAACAGTGGAAACACCTTTCTACTTCTTCAGGGGGCACAAACTAACAATTTATGCGGCAACTAATATTCCAGAGTAAGTTCAGGAATCTCCTGTTTAGGAGACTAGGACTACATCTCTTTTGAAGTTGAAACTAGTGCAGAGAAGTGATCACACCTGTTCTGTAACCATAGACATGGCACACAGACGTTGCATGATATTATTACTATTATAAATGTCCACTTTTTAAAATCCATAGCTTGGAAGACTCCATCTTTATTATCAAAATTAGGGCAAAGATAGATCCCCCCCCATGAATGCCTGCTTCTAATAAAAGGGTGGAAATTTTGTATTCACCTGTTTATGGTGAATTTATTTGTGGATTTCTTACTGATGAGAAGTCAAGACAGAAGGCTCTTGCTTCATTGAGTAAAGAATGTGGTACAAATATGGTAATATTAAAGTCAAAAATCATTTTGTACACATGGGGCATTCAGAACATATTGCAGAGATCACTGATACTTATGCCTCATGCTTCAAACCTAATTGTCACTGGGAAGGATTTTCCCACAATTGCCATTCATTCTGAACCCCTCTGTCTGCATTCCCGCAGCATGTGCATCTGCCTTTCTCCTTTCTCTCTTCATGTGCAGTTTCGGCATGGTGCTTCAGATTGTAAGCTCCTCCAGGGCCGCTTTTAAGACCCATTTGCAGCTCAAGTGCCTATCTCAGTGTGTGTTTAATAAATACATGTGCTTGAGAATGACAGTTTCCTTATTTTTTTAACTCACTGAAATTATGTTTCCAAAGTATTTATGAAGTGATGTAGCTACTTAAAGAAATGAGTCTGTAACCAAATAAAAGCATACAAAAAAGACCATGTGTTGCTCAGCCACTTCTGAACAGGAGAGTGGTCCTGCAGTGGTTAATATGCCCAGTGTCGCTCCATTGAAAAAAACTAATTCTCCCTCTTTCAGAAGGTAGAAGTGACAGTTTTGTTTTTAACCTTTACCCTAGTGGCTAGGTTATCATTCATTCATTAATCTTAAAAAATAAGATATAAGATGAAATAAAGAAAAGACAAGCCAACAAAAAGAGCCCCAGAAAAGGCACAAGAAACAGAGACCTACTCATTCAACCACTCAGGAATTCCTTATCAACACCAAACATGAATTCTTTTGGGCCACGGTCTTATTTTGTTTTCTTGGGAGGTTTTGTTGTGTACTGAATATTTGTTTGGTTTTGAGAAAGAACTTTAAGTTGAGTGGGTAGGGAGCAGGAAAGGATCTGAGAGGACTTGTGGGAGAGGAAGAATATGATAAAAATATATTAAAACTTAAAAATTGAGTATATTTTTAAACAATGAAAAATAAAATACAATAAATGAGTCTGCTGATTTAGGAAGAATTTTGGGCATGTTGATAAGAGATCCTTCTCCTTACTGGCAGTGAGACTTCAAGATGCATAATCTCCAAAAGATGATGGTTAACTAGTTCTTAGCTGTCATATTACTGTGTGCAATTGAGGTCTTTCAAGAACAATAGAATTTTTCAAGAAATTTATTTTAAGATTGAAACCTTTTGATGATCCATGCTCTAAGTGTTATATTTACTATTGTATTTCCTTATTCTTTGCCATTTGTTCGGAAGCAGACACAGCCTTACCATTTATTATAATGTGCTAGGATAGCATAACCTCTATGTAACAGTGGCTTCCAGTGCCGTTCCCTTTGATGAGAAAGTAACCCAAACTCTGTACGATGATCCCCCCTCTATCCTCATTCATCTCCTTTATCACCACCCAGCCCTTCTTTTTTCTGCTTTAGCTGGATGTCCTTGTTATATGTCTCCAAGCATTACATGGACCTTTGCTAAGTGAAATCTCTGCACACGCTGGACATGGGCCTTCTTTAAAATTCTTAGTTATGTGCATTCTGTGCTCTTAGCTGCTGTGCCCCCTCCATCCCTGGAACTTTGATCCTTTTCTCATCTTCATTAGTGATTTGTGTTCACCTTTCGGCTCTTTCTTCCCTCACCTTTTCAAGAGAATGGCCTTGCCCACCTCCTTCCCAGATGGGCATTCTGTCCCTTTCTTTCTCACACAGTACCCACTTATGCCCTCCATTATCTCTGTTTAAGATCTTTAATTATTTATATGGTATTTACTTGTGCTGAAAAGCCTCCCTCTCTCACCTAGTCAAAGCTCCAGAAGCAGAGGAACGTGTTCCTGAGTTTCTGAAAGGCACTCGGTGTTTGCTGACTGGAGAGATTTAGTTTTGATAAAATAGGAATGAAAATTGTAAGAAGTGTAGTGCATCTAAAGCTATAATCTTTAATTAAGTCATTAAAAAACAGTTATCCAATATTGACTTTAGAAAGGGAACAGGTTTCTAACTACAATAGCCTCTCATCCTCTTATGTATTAGGCAAACATTGTTTTAAAAGAATCCGTTCTGTTGTAGTCACAATGTTAATGCTTTTCTGATAGAATTCTAAGATGCCTGACTTCTAAGTAGCAAGCCTTTCATATTGTCACCGAAGAAAGTGAAGACCGCATATGCATAATCAAACACGGAACACTTTAAAACTCCAGTTATTTTGTAAAAGGGTCAATGCTTTCCCAAGTCCATTTATAAGTAACTTCATCGATTGATAACTGGTTCCATACTTCAGCTGGGAAACCTTCCTACCTAACATCTCCAGCTAAAGAAACTTCAGCCTTGTACTGGATCCTTCTTGTTACCATGCCAGCAATCCAGGAAAGATGTGTCCACTGGTGCAGTAGTGGCCAGACTGCTCGTGGGGGTAACCAACCACTCTCTTGATTGGATGTGAGACCTACTATGCAGGAGGAAATTTGTGCCTGCTATTGTAAGAATGGTCAAAAACCCATGGCTGGAAAGCCAGAGGCCTGAGGGCTACTGATATTGCTTGGCGAAACAGTCTTGTTGTCAAACTGTTCTAAGTATTTATGCTTATATGTGCAGATTTATCTGCTCTCAGCCTTGGTCGGAGAGCCCTCTTCAAGCCTAGGAACTATGAGCAAGTGCTGGCTGCTGGAGAAGGGAGAGTCACTTTTCTTTAGAGGTGGTTACTGGTCGGGTGCCGACGTGCATATGGGTAGCCCTTAATTGAACTTGGTGAGTCATTTGATAAAAGGAGATGATAGCAAGTTGAGACAGTGGTATGGCAGAGATTGAAGAGTTAGGGGTAGCTGGAGGGAGAAAGTTGGGGTGGATAGGACCAGTATATATTGTATATAGGTTTGGAATTTTCAAAGACTAGATAAAATATTATTTAAAAAGAAAAATATCCACACCATATTTATAGCATTTTGTTCCTCATTATCTGTAACCATAAATTGTTACTCAGCTATTTAATTTCTTATCTTCACAAATAGATGAATGTTGCTTCTAGGATTTAGTGCTGTTTTTGTTTTTTACATTATCCTTAGTCAAGCACAGAAGTCATGAAATGCATAGCTAATTCTTGCTACATAAGCCAATTACTAGCTCCTTTAGTGAATAAAAAAGGTAAAAAAAAAAAAATTCCAGCAAATTGTTCTGACCCTCTTGCTTTCACTGAGAATGATAAATGGACGCAGAAATCTTGATGGAATTTGCACAGTGGGCCAGCGACAGACAGAAATTTCCAGGGGGACATGATATTTGTTTAACACCAATTATGCACCAGAATTTTAATAACTGCTTATCTCATTTGGTACCCCTGAACAGGCTCCTTTGATTAGGGCTGTTGTTATTACTCTGCAGTTAAAGAAAAACAAAGCTAGATTTTTTAAAAATTAAAGCTTTTATGCTCAGAGGAAAATTCAAATTCAGTGCAGTTTGCCATATATTTTCCATAGCACTCTATCATCAACAAAATTTATAGCCGAACATTGCACAGTGCGCCACTGATAACCAACCTCGGCACAGCACTGCCTCTTTAGAGTTCACTCTTCTGTCGGTCTCCACAAGCGTGCAAAGTGATGGACAGACTATGAAGATACCACACAGATTTCCATCACCCTAAAGTTTCTCTGTGACTTACTTGTGTGCGCATCTCTCTTGTCACAGCTGGAAGCCATGTAGTTACGCCTTTTCTAGAACGCACGGGGGTCTTTGCAGTTGGTTGTTGCTGTTTGTTTGTTTGTTAATTTGTTTTTGATTAGCAGTATCTGCTGCTTTTCTCTAAGATTGTTCATGGTTTTGCAGCCCATTTTGGTTTTTTTTTTTTATCACAAATTAATGTTATCTCAGAGCAATGGCTATGACCCTTTAATATGGTCCTCATGCTCTGCTGACCCCCAACCACAAAATTGTTTTCATTGCTACTTCATCACTGCAATTTTGCAACTGTTATGAATCATAATGTAGATATCTGTGTTTGCTGATGGTCTTGGGGACCTCTGTGAAGAGGTTGTTTGACCCTTAAAGGAGTCACAACCCATGGGTTGAGAACCATTGCATTTGAGGACTATCCCACAGTTAATTTTCCCACTCATTTTCTGGAGCATACCTTGGTTACCTTCCGGGGTGATATGTGAATATTGCTGCCATGAACATGCATGTGTACATTTTTGTTTGATCATGTGTCTCTAACCCATTGAGGTTAACCTAATGAAGACCAAGTGCTAGATCACTGTGCTCTTATACATTTAGTTTTATAAAGAAATCCAAATTGTTTACTAAATAACTACAGCATCTTGCTTTCCCATAGTTTATAAGTGAGATTTCTTTTGTTTCATCTCCTGGCTTGAATTTGCATTGTTAGTATTTTGATTTTAAATGGGTGAGCAAGTTTATAGGATAAATATCTTATGTTATTTTTCTGTTCCACAATAAGATACATTGTCAAACATCTATTCATTGCCTTATATGTTGTTGTATGTCTTTTTTTGACAAGATGCATGCCATAGTCTTTTTCTCATTTATTAACCTAGCTATTTCTTTGTTAATGACTTTTACTCATCTTTTATAAATATTGGAGAAGTTATTTTTCAAATATGTCTTCAGATTTGTCTCCTCTCATTGTGTGATTTGTGTTCTTGTTCTCTAGCGTGTTTTACTTCAGAAGTTCTAGAAATATTAAGTTCCAGGTTATCAATTATTTTTCCTGTTCTATTACATCGAGAATGATATTGCCAGAAATATGGTTATATCATTAATTATCTTTGAGAATTTAATAATTTGCATTAAAATCACATGATTCAAAGTCCTTATTCAGTACTCCAGAAAAATAAAAGAAAATTCTGCAAAATAAACCACAATAACTGTCTTCGAATTCACAGAAAAGGCCCTAAAAATACATCTAAAGAAATAAAATATACAGTATGGTTCTCAAAAAATATAGCTGCAAAACGCCCACCCAGCAAAGACAAACCTTGAGCAGCCAACACTGGGTATAAACATCTGCTGTAGGTAGACACAACATTCCCAGATCTGGGTTGGGTTAATAAGCTCAGGGCCCAGTGCCCACTGCCATGAGGCTAGGCTCACACAGAATCAAGAGGTGTGGAGCCCGAAGTCAGCTGCCATATGTTAAGTGGAGCCATGTGATGGCAGCCTAGTAGGTTAAGATTGGGCTCACATGGTCAGAGGAGGCTGCAGACAGCAGAAAATCAGGTCCAGAGTGAGAAAACCTCTGAACAGATATGATAGTGCTTTGAAATGCAATTAGATGCTGAAGAAAAGAAAGGAAATGCATATAGATACTCATAGAAAAACAAACAGTCTAAAAATAATAAAGTAAGAGAGAGTAAGTAATATAAAAAATAATCCACATAAGGATGAGAAATACACAGGACAACTGGGTCCTGTATGGTACTTTACTGACTTTGAAATTTTTTTAATGCTGACGAGCAAACAGCAGCTTCTGAGAGACGTTGGATTACAAACGGGTCTGCTAATAAACCCAAGCTTTACACTTATATATCATGGCTTCAAAATAGAAGTTGGGAAGTATTTTGTGTTGGCAGAGAGGTTGTGGCATTGTTTTGAAGGAAAATAAAAATTATGATTCTCTTCAAAATTAATGAAGGATTGATTTGATTGGAGAAAACCTCCTGAAAATCTTGAGTACAGACATGAAAAAAAGAAACCACAATGTGCCTTCTTCTCTGCACCTCATAGAACTACTTAGAAACAAAGCAAGTCTCAACAAATATAAGAAAATTGAAATAAACCCTTTCTGACCACCATGAATTAAACCTAAATATCATCAACAAGAGAAACAATAGAAAGATTACAAAATCATGGATACTGAACAACTCTCTAATAAATGAAAAAAAAATGGATCAAGTCAGAAATAAAGATTTTTCCCTAGTGGAAAGCAGATGTAAACAGAGGATCCTCAACAAAGAAATCTCAAGTAGCTGAGAAACACTTAAAGAAATGTTCAACATCCTGAGCTACCAGGGAAATGAAAATCAAAATTTCTTTGAGATTCCATCTTAAACCTGTCAAATGGCTAAGATCAATAACACAAGTGACAACCCATGATGGGGGAGACATAGATGGAGCAAGGGGAACACTCCTCCTCTGCTCTTGAGAGTACAAACTTGTACAGCCACTGTGGAAAATAGTGGCATTTCCTTACATGATTGGGAAACAATCTCAAGACTTGGCTAAACCATTCATGGAAATATAACCAAAGGATGCTCTATCCTACCACAAGGCCACTTGCTCAATTATGTTTATAGCAGATTTATTTATAATAGCCAAAAACTGGAAACAACCTAGATACCCCTCAACCAAAGAATGGATAAACAAAATGTGGTACATTTAAATAATGGAGTCGTATTCAACTGTTTAAAAATGACATCATGAAATTTGCAGGAAAGTGGATGAAAATAAGGAATCCTAAGGAAGAGGGGGTAAAAAGATTGTAAGAGTCAAGGTGATGGAGGACAAACACTAGGGGAATATGGGGTTCTAATTCAGTTAACCAACGTGCATATAACCTCAGAGACCGAAGCAATAAGCATGGGGCCTTTACGAGTTTATACTGCGTCCTGTCCATGGTTTCCTGCATCCAATTCGTACTCTTTTACTCTTTTGGAAGGAAAATATGCCTTTAAAATGTGCAAAGTTAAAAATTTGCTTTTTTGCTTTTGTTTTCATTTGGTTCATGATTAAAAATGGCTTTACTGGTATGAGACTATGGAAGGGCACGCTGGGTTTGTTTCAACATACACACAAATGGATTTCATCTTCCATGGCTCTCACAGATTCAGAGTATGAGCCATAGTGTGGAGGAGTGTGTCCTTTCGAAGTGTCAGTATTGTTAGGTCATACTTATTCTCAAGTTTTAGATAAATGTTCACAGACAGTGTGAGAGCCTCACTGGCAGCATCATCCGAGTGGGATGAGCAAATAAGAACCCCAGCTTGTCTCAGAGCTTCATCATGTTAAAGCAAAATCAGTTCTGACCTGGTCCTTCACATCCCGTCACCCTCTCAGCTCCAGAGCCGTCAGCCAGGCTCTGTGCTTACTAACAGACAAAGGAGACGACATGCTGCTCCCAACAGTGACGCTGACAAAATTCAAGTCCAGTGGAGTGCGAGAGAACACCTTTATGGCCATCGCTCTGAGGACTGCCTAAAATAGCCATGGAAAGGTCAACCACTTATTTTATTTCAATTCATATAATTAAATAATAACATAGGCGAAGAGAAAAACCACAGAAATCAATGTGTCTGTGAGAGATAAAGATGTCGTTGGATGAAGGGTTCACTGCTAATTGGTCATGAAGCGATCAGATCTTTCCATAATGAAGGATTCGGACAAGTGATGGTGCAGGTGGCAAACAAGTAAAATCAATGTTGTTTTTGTGAGGCTGGTGTGTGTCTTCATACTGTTCCTTTTGAAGACGTCACTCCAGTTAGACGATCCTCTGAAAACCTGCAACTGTTTAGAAAATCTTCTCCTGTTGGTTTGTTTCTGTTTTTTATTTTTATTTATTATTATTATTTATTTATTTATTTATTAAAGATTTCTGTCTCCTCTCCGCCTAAGCCTCCCATTTCCCTCCCCCTCCCCCAATCAACTCCCCCTCTCTCATCAGCCCTAAGAGCAGTCAGGGTTCCCTGCCACACAGAGAAGGAGAAGGAAGAAATTTTCCATCTGGTAGAAGATTACAGTGGCAAGTCCATGCCCACACAGGATGCACTGTAAAGAAATAGTTTCTCCTCTGCAGGCTTATGTTTTTAAAAGTTATTCACTGTGTGTATGTGTGTGTGTGTGTGTGTGTGTGTGAGAGAGAGAGAGAGAGAGAGAGAGAGAGAGAGAGAGAGAGAGAGAGAGAGAGAGTATGTGTGTGAGTGTGTATGACTGTGAGTATTGTGTGAGTGTGTGTTAGTATGTGTGTAAGTGTGTATGTATGTGCAAGTGTATGTGTGAGTGTGAGTATATTTGTATGAGTATGTGTGTGAGTATGTGTGTATGAGTGTGTATGTGTGAGTATGTGTGTGAGTGTGAGTATGTGTGTGAGTGTGAGTATGTGTGTGAGTATGTGAGTGTGTGTGTTTGTAAGTGTGAGTATGTGTGTGAGTGTGTGTGAGAGAGCATATGTGGTGTTATGTACACTAGTGTGCATGTGTGAGTGTGTGTGTTATATACACTAGTGTGTGTATGAGTATATGTGTGTGTTATGTACACTAGTGTGCGTGTGTGAGTGTGTGTGTTATATACACTAGTGTGTATATGAGTATATGTGGTGTTATGTACACTAGTGTGCATGTGTGAGTGTGTGTGTTATATACACTAGTGTGTGTATGAGTATATGTGTGTGTTATGTACACTAGTGTGCGTGTGTGAGTGTGTGTGTTATATACACTAGTGTGTGTATGAGTATATGTGTGTGTTATGTACACTAGTGTGCATGTGTGAGTGTGTGTGTTATATACACTAGTGTGTGTATGAGTATATGTGGTGTTATGTACACTAGTGTGCATGTGTGAGTGTGTGTGTTATATACACTAGTGTGTATATGAGTATATGTGTGTGTTATGTACACTAGTGTGCGTGTGTGAGTGTGTGTGTTATATACACTAGTGTGTATATGAGTATATGTGGTGTTATGTACACTAGTGTGCATGTGTGAGTGTGTGTGTTATATACACTAGTGTGTGTATGAGTATATGTGTGTGTTATGTACACTAGTGTGCATGTGTGAGTGTGTGTGTTATATACACTAGTGTGTGTATGAGTATATGTGGTGTTATGTACACTAGTGTGCATGTGTGAGTGTGTGTGTTATATACACTAGTGTGTGTATGAGTATATGTGTGTGTTATGTACACTAGTGTGCATGTGTGAGTGTGTGTGTTATATACACTAGTGTGTGTATGAGTATATGTGTGTGTTATGTACACTAGTGTGCATGTGTGAGTGTGTGTGTTATATACACTAGTGTGTGTATGAGTATATGTGTGTGTTATGTACACTAGTGTGCATGTGTGAGTGTGTGTGTTATATACACTAGTGTGTGTATGAGTATATGTGTGTGTTATGTACACTAGTGTGCCTGTGTGAGTGTGTGTGTTATATACACTAGTGTGTGTATGAGTATATGTGTGTGTTATGTACACTAGTGTGCATGTGTGAGTGTGTGTGTTATATACACTAGTGTGTGTATGAGTATATGTGGTGTTATGTACACTAGTGTGCATGTGTGAGTGTGTGTGTTATATACACTAGTGTGTGTATGAGTATATGTGTGTGTTATGTACACTAGTGTGCGTGTGTGTGTGTAATGTACATTAGTTTGCAGGTATCATGGTGGACATGTGGAGCCCAGAGGACAGCCTTCTTCCCCAACGTGGCTCTACACAATCAGTGCTCTCAGACCCTCGAGGCCACCCCACCACTCTGTGGGGAATTCTTAAAATGCCAGGGAACTTTTCCTCACTCCTTATTTTGTTTAATTTGGTCACATTTTAGGGCAATGATATTTCTATCAGCGCCCATGAAGTTGAGGGAGACTTCTGACTTCCTTACAACTGACTAGAGACATGAGTGTTCATGACAAAACACATGGGCATGATCAGGGAAAGAAAGAAGCGGGGAAATACACTGGCAACCAATGCTTCCTCCTACTTTAAGATTTTTAAAGATGAAATCCGTATTTTGTGATACCAATGTTTATAATAATTTATATTATATAATATATTATATTATATAATAATAATTATATTATATAATTATATAATAATAATATATAATGTTTATAAGAAGGTCTCTTAAAGACCTTCTCTTCCCAGATGGCCTAAAGGAATCCTACAGTGGGGCTTTCTCAAAGCAGAGCAGCCCCAGAAAGCTGCAGCAGCATCTAAGGAGCCCTAAGACCTCTTACTCAGTTGCTTTTCCTACAACCTGCCTTGCCATTTTGCAATGGTAATGGTATATTTGTTTACAGTCATTCTTCTGTGGTTGACACCTGGATTTGCATAGGAAATCATCTCTCTCTGTTTTCTGACATGCCCAAGGGACCTTCAGGTTGGTACCCTTCTCTGGCACTAAGAATTTGCATGTGATTCAGGTGTTGCCAATCAAAGGAACATGGTGAATTGAGCTGACTACAGTCATTTGCTTAAGGAATACAAAATCCAAGCTTTGCCAAAAATAACCAAAAATCAGCTCCAGTGCCTCATAGATGCACATTCAATTTCTAGGCCATAGTCATTCCAAGTAATAGCTATTCCAGCCACAATGCAGAGAACTTCTCTGACTAAAATGCTGTTACTAAAGAAAGCACAGCCATTAGGACATACAAAGATTATCTACAAGACTGGTGACATTATGTGAGCACTTGGACCTAGTGTTACCACCAGAGCAGAATTTTTCTGAGAATTCCAACTAGATAGTCCAATGTATGCACTTCCTTAGGCTCAAGCTGAGTGTCTCTGACATTTGCCACAGTCCAGCAATGCCCCTGCTTCACAGCTGGGGATGGAAATGTTTTAATTCTTTAAATATTGTTCTGCTATGGGAACTCGTTTAGCCAGTAGCCTTTGAGATACCAGCCCACTTGGGCATGGCCTCTTATACCATAAGCCCACATAAAGTGCATGCTCACTTTGTCCTCCTGCTTCTGGATTTGGTTGCTGTTCCCCATTCGTGCAGAGGACTGTGATCTGTGAGTCTACCCCTAAATAAATAGCCCTTTATTATACTCAATTCTGAGCAACTGTGGGATATTTTATAGCGTACATCTTCTTCTGGTGCCCAAACATTCCACAATGTACATCTATATAAAGCCTAAGAAAGCTTAAAAAGAGGGCTTCTAGACACACAAAAACAGGAGCCAAGTGCAGCTTCTTGGTAGCTGCTTTTGTGTTTTTCAGATAGGCTCTGTTTGCCTGCAGTCAGCAGAGGCACGGCTCCTCTAAGAGAAGGCTTCCTGACTCAGCGGTAGCAGCAAAAAATACGTGGCTCCTTTAAGAAGGCTTCCTGGTTCATTCTAGTTGCAGGAACAACTCTGGCTCTCTCAGGAGGCACAGCATTTGAATGGGGTTTGAGGGCAGCGTGCTGCAAGTTATTGGTGGCAGCATGGGTCAACTGCCTACCAGAGTTGAGGTAGTGAGGACAGTCCCCACCCAGCGGTCCTAGAGCTGGCAGGAGAGAGGTGGAGCCAGCATCCAGAGCTGCCGCATACCTCACTGTTTACCATTTTAAAGTGCTCCTGCTCAGAAAATAATTACAGATATGCAAAAAAGACAGATTCAGACAAAAATATACCTCTGAACAGGTCACAGTGTGTTTAAAAAATGTACGTTGGCTTGAGAGAGAGAGAAAAGAGTATAGTTATAAAAATAAATAGTTTTAAAGAATAAAAAAAAGTCTTTAAAGAGACAGAGTATAGACAGTCATAGATTAAAGGAGTAAAGAAAAATAAGGCATGTAAAGATGGAAAATACACAGAAAGTCCGGATTATGTATATTATTGTTTTCTTTGAATTTTTTGACTGTAAATAAGCTAAGTACAGAGAGACATTTCATTGTACAGGCTGCTAAGCTAAACCAATATACATACTTTAAAAGTATCTAGGCCTTAGCCAGAGTTGGTTGTTCCAATGTACAAAATGAGACTTTAGGTGATTGCCCAGGTAGCCAGTTGTCACTGTCATTTATTGTACATTTTGGAAGTTGCTTGATTGCACTTCCTGTCTACTAAAGTAATATTATTTTCCTTCTCAGGTCTTCGATGGGGTTGAAGACTAAATAGTTGTAGTTGCTTTCCTCTCCTGACTTGACCAAGCTATTTCTAATGCAAGACTTAGACTCCTTATAATAGGATAATTATTAAAGCATCTAGCATATGTTTCTTGCTTGATATTGTTTAGTCTGGTCGTAATTTTAATTTTTATACTTGATATTTGTTTTTCTTGTATATATGTTTGTATTAAACTTAGAATGCTTTTATTTAAACAAAAGGTGGAGGTGATGTGGGAACTTCTTCAGCCAGTAACCATTAAGATGCCAGAGCACTTGGGTGTGGCCTCTTATATCATAAATGCTGATGTAAAGCAGGTCTCTCTCTCTCTCTCTCTCTCTCTCTCTCTCTGCTTCTGGATTTGGTTCCTGTTCCCCGTTCATGCAGAGGACTGTGATCTGTGAGTCTACCCCTAAATAAATAACACTTTATTATACTCAATTATCAGCTAGTGTGGAATTATTTTATAGCGTTTATCTTCATAGTTCTTTGTGGTTGTCTTTCAACCTGTATTAATTTTTCTTTGCCTAAAACAATTTTTGTTTTTTGTACAACAAAACACTAATACACCATGAAGAAAAAAACAGAAAAAAAATGACTTCAACATGAGTTTGAGGACTTATTATTTCTACTAGAAATAAAACTCCTTTTCTCATGATTTGCATCAGACTTTATCCCACTAGGCAGGCCATCAAGTTTTTTACTTCCATTTAATTTTTCTCAGTTTTATGCAGTTTTGTACTATACATAGATAACACGTCTACTTTTCTTTGCTCCCCTCTCATGACTCCATTGCCCCTTCATTTTCTAGACAGCTTTGCTTCTGCTTTCATGCCATATATATTTGATTTTCTGTTTCTCTAATAAATAACCTAGGAACCACAAATGAGAGAAAACACATACAGCATTTATCTTTCTGAAACTAGTTTAATTTTTTTCTATGGTAGTCTTCAGTGCATCCCTTTTTCCTCAACACTTCAATACCGCTCTTCTTCATGGCTGCAAAGGGTCCATGTGAACCAGCTGTGGAGGTACATGCCTTTAATTCTAGCAGCTGGAAAGTAAAGGCAGTTTATGGACTTAAGGTGAGCCTGTTCCAGGACAGCCTGGGTGAGATAGAAAAAGAGATTAAAAAAAAAAAACAGAAGAAAAGCACACTGTTTTTCATGCCTCTGGTTGGTCATCTAGTTTGGTTCCATAATTTATCTATTGGAAATTGCACTGAAAAAAATGCACACCACTCTTTGTTGGTGGTGTCATTTCCTTGCTTTATTTGAAATTAGGGTTTCCACTAAGTAGTCCAGAATGACCTCAAAATCGTGATTTTCCTTCTTTAACTTTCCTAAACACTTGACTGCAGGTATGTGGCACGATACCTGGTTCACATTTTGGTTTTTCTCTTTCTAAAATATTGTTCTATATTTTAAAATTTTATTAGCCATTATTGTTTTTCAATACAGTATACCCTGTATCATTGGAACTCATGGGCATTTCTTTCATTACTAAAATTAGTAAAACAAACAAACAAATGGGCTTAGCTAAAAATGACTAACTGCACAACCTCTAAGGTGTCTTTGTCTTTTTAAATTGTAAATAACATTTCTGTCTTATTTCAAAGGGGATGATGTTTCAGAGATTTGTTTTCTTCCTCGGAAAAGAACTAAATGGATTCAAAATGAAATGAAACTGGGTTATGAACCGTGGGCGGTTGATATTCTTACTAATCACCTCTTTTGTCTTCTCTCTGTGGTAGCTTTTACATCACCCCCTCTGCTCCTTCAAGGAGCACAGTCTTGAACCCTGGAAGACTTTACTGTCAAGCTGATTTCTGAAAATAAGAAAACTTACATCCTTGCCTTGTTTTGCATAGTCTCCTTTTTTCTTTCTCAGGGATCGAATAGGAGCCACCTGTTAACCAGGCACACTCAACAAGGCTGTACAGCATCTTCCAATATAGGGCATGGAGAAACCTCAACAGACATTTTCCAAAGAAGAATCACTCACACTTTCAAAAACTGGCAACTTTGGCCACGAAAAGAGAGGACTAAGGAAGTTGCGCTGTTACATTACTTCACTGGCTCTTAAACAGGGTGGCATTTCATGAAAACCATTAAAAGACAAAATATTTTGCTGAAATACTTCAAAACTCTAACTTGTGAAGTTTATAGTCTCCAAAATACAGTGAATCTGGATCCTGTTAAGTTTTCTGTAGGTATAGACATTGAATCATCCCTTCTCTTCTACCTGACAAGAACTTTTTAGCACATCTGTCTACCTGACATTTCAAATGTCTAATTTGCTTTCTGAGAAAAACAAGAAAAATCTTCTAACATATTGACTGAGCAAAGTGTGTGGGAAGGAACAAATCTGTCTTCTGCTTGCATGAAAGAGCAAAGGATACTGACTTAGGACATAGGAAGGGAGAGAGCATAAATAGAAGAAAAGAAGTCAAGAGATGAGTAAACCATTTAAAGACCTTGGGAAAAGGTGACAATAAAATCAGCTCCACCAACTCATCCTTGACATTTGCACATTTCCCCGTCTGGCTGAGTATCTATCCATACGGATGACTTACCTCCCCAGGTGGGTGGCAACTTGCTTTCAACTCCAGCACCTAGTTGAAAGTTTAGATGCCAAAAATTCCTTGGCTGTCTATACGTCATAAAGAACGAAATCGATATTTGAAAAAAAATGTGCGAAGATAAATATTTCTGTTTTGTGAAAGATGTAGCTAAAAAGAGGAGCATCCCACCGAGAATGTGAAGTGAAGCCACAGTTTTGAGGCTGGTGAGGTGAGTGGTGGAGATGATGGCAGAACTGATGCAGGAGGTGGGAAAGCATCATGAATTCTGTGAGCAACAAAATTAACAATACATCCAGCAAGCACTACTTGGGCCATCCTTCCTTATTAACTCTTCATGTCTTCTAAATCTATCTAAAAGAATAAAAAATGTGTAAAACCTTTTAAAGAAAACTAGAATTAGAAAATGGAAGATTATCCTGAAGCTCAGCCAAAGAAGTCTGGATCTGATTGTGACCATGGCCTACGCTCAGACCTAGTCAAAGATAACTCCTTCTTGCTGTGGGTACCAGTGAATTCAGAGATGTCTAAGTGCCAAAAATGCCAAGAAGAGATAGAGAGATCAGTCTAAAATGGAGTATCTTTATGGCAGTGCCTAGGAATCAATAGCTAATCTGCAGTAAGTGAAGAAAATGTACCTGCCTTGCACTAACCACCCAAATGTAGCATGCACATGGATCACTTATGGTTTCCTGTATGGATTTTTCCTGTTGCATAAAAACAATAATTTTATGAAAGAATTTCTACTCAATCTGGTATCTTTCTTTGGATGTTTTATTTAAAAATACAAATTAGGGCTGAGCATATATTTCAATGGTCATAAGGTTTTAGGGCCCACCTCAATATCTCACACACACATGTAGAGGGAGAGAGAGAGAGAGAGCAAGAGAGAGAGAGAGAGAGAGCGAGAGCGAGAGAGAGAGCGAGAGAGAGAGAGAGAGAGAGAGAGAGAGAGAGAGAGAGAGGTGATTTAATTATTATGAAAAAGAAAATTTCTTCACTTAATTTTTAAAAGACAAACCATTACATCTTTTTCCTATTAATACCTCCTTTTAACAAAGTCAGTTATGAAATGAAGTCTTACAGTTGTTTTTGTTTTGTATACTCCTTTCTTTTATTTTCTTGACCTCTTGTCTTATTAGACTTGCTTTGTTTAGATGTTTCATTAACTGTTTGCATTATAGTAAATGGTAAAGGCAAACAACAAACACACAGTAATGCATTATAATTGCTCCGTATCTTCCCAGCATGTCTCGAAGTAACGACCCTGTCCCCTTTTTCATAAGTGTAAGTCATTCCAAACAGCAGTGGTGGAGAATTGAGGAAATGTATGATGCTCATTACCTATTCCAGCCCACACTTCTTCCAAATGATTTCAAACCCAATCTTGTTTTACGGGAACTCAAAACTGTCCTGAATTATAATGCTCTGAAGTAAAAGCATCATCCCTACCTGGAGAAGATACCCTTAAAACCTCACACTGTCTACCAGGGGCTTAAGAAAACATTCGCACAACACTTGTTTATTTTCGGTGCCAGCTTTGTGCTGGGAATATTGGTGGCATGATTTGCTCTTACACGGCATAGAAGATGAAAGGAATAATATCAGATAAATAATTAGAAAAGCACACCCACATTTTCTTTTCTATCTATCCCCAGCTTGTAACTTCTTACCAGGACAATAAGTATATAGCTTTTCATCCCAAGGTCCTGTTTGCACAATTTAATCATTGTTGTTGTCCAGATTGAGAACCAGGGTTGGTGACACAGCCAAGGATCTCTGGAGTCTACATTACGCTGCCTGGAATGAACTGGTCTTGTCCTGAGATGAAGAGATGAAGTTGATGCTGCCCTGACAATAAAGCAGGAGTCATACACTGCCGGGGTCCCTGTTTGTGATACAGTGAAAGACAGGTCTACGAAGAGCTTCATGTGGAGTATCAGGGGCTCCGCTGAGTTATCTAGTCACGAGGTCATCTGTATAAACCAACAATGGAATTCCCCAATTCAGCCTTTGAGAATCCTGACTTTGTTCTAGATCTTCAGGGCTTGGGTGGCAAATGAATGTGTGAATTCTGTACAGGGTGAGATTGTGATCATTACCTTGTTGCTCCCAAGTATTTAATGGTAACTATCCTTGTGATTGCCCTGCGGATGTGATATCTATTGTTTGTTTATTTATTTATTTTGCTATATTGCTGGGGAGGTTGTCATCTAGATGACTGGTGGGCTTGTTTTTGTTAGAGGGAGTTGCTTTTTGTTAAATGTTCTGCCCTGCTTTGATACAACATTCATGAGCTGGGAGCTAATACCAGTTGCTGAGTTTACCTATTCCAAGTCTTCACCAAGGGAGTTGGAACTCATCAGAGATCTAGATCACTGTTACAGAACATTTCATTTCGGTTACCCATGTGTGTGTTGATGAGTCAATGTAGGTTATAGTGCAGGGATCTTCTTTAAAGGCCGTTGTCTTCTCAGGTCATTGGGTCATTAAGGAGGCCCAAACAACTTGAAACTACTTTTGGTATCCTAAGTCATGAGCCATGGTATAGAATCAGATAGAAGAAAAGCAGCCCATATTATCTCATGGAGAAGAAATTATTCACATGGTTAAAGCTCACATAAGCAGCCAAAAATGTTAGTGGAACACGCCATCCTGTGCCTCCAAGGACAACCTGTAGAACAACCTCACCAAATGGCCAACAAAGGATCTTTACCACTTACGGGCTTTGTGAAAACTGTCAGAGGATCTCTTATAACTGGCATTGTGGTATTGCTGGTACATTATCTCAGCTATAACTAGAGGATGGGAAGACATGGGGTGGATACACCTGTATGTACTGTACCAAGAAGTCTCAAGCTCACTGTGTTTCTCTTTTGATATTCAGTTCCAATTTAAATTCTCGAATCAAACCTGAGACTCCAGCTATACCGATGTTGAAAAGGTTGGTATTTTTCCTTAGCTTGGCTTCTTCTAACCTCCCCAAAAGTAGTCTGTACTATGAATAATAAAAACCCAGAGACAGGTATTGGGGTTCAAGTTGAAGATCAGAAGAGCAAAGCAGCCAGACACTAGCTCTTACCTCTACCTCAGACCGGAATGGGCAATCTTGCCTGGACAAATCCTCAGTCTGAGACTGTGTCTGAGGTCTGTCTCCTCCCATCATATATTCCTCTGAAGGGCTGGGATTAGAGGCACCACCACTGCCCAGCCTCTATGACTAACTAGTGTGGCTGCTGGGATTAAAGGTGTGTGCCACCACTGCCTGGCCTGTAAAACTGACTAGTGTGGCTGCTGGGATTAAAGGTGTGCCACCACTGCCTGGCCTGTAAAACTGACTAGTGTGGCTGCTTTGCACTCTGATCTTCAGGCAAGCTATATTTAAAACACAAATAATATACCACTATAGTAGTCTGTACAGACTGAGTCGGATCAGTGTCTGTCTGGATTGGTGCTGCCTGGAACACAAGCAATCATTAAGGGTCTTGTGTCTGTAGGCTCAGATTAAACACCATCCCTTGGGTTATTTTTGCCTGTCCAAATAAGATTAAATCTGCTAGATATATTTGTTTTTTAAAAAAGTGTGGCCACACGTGTAATAACTCTATAAAATGTCTTTTTGTTCCATGTTGAACAAAGGATCCAGAAAAACAGAAAATAAGTTCTATTTTTTTAAAAAAATATACAGCATCATAAAGCTGTTGCTTAGAAACAGATGCACATGAAATGTTTTTAAATCACAAGGTAGAATTGATATAAGCTCTGCCATACTTTCTTAAGCTCTGTACCCCAAAACGTGATTGTACCTCAAAGGGGTGAACATAAGTGCCATTCTATCTGGTTTCAAAAGTACTGTGTTAAAGGAATGAGGTACATGGTTAAGCAAGGTTATTTTAAAGTTATACATTCAAATGTGAAGGTTAATATGAGATCTGATAACTTTACAGAAAATACTTTTTCTCATGCCTCTATTTGTAATTCATGGATTGATGGTTTAAATGAGATGGCAAACTCTTTGGTCACAGTTGTTGCAGTTTTTGTTCTCGTCCTGACTTTGTAGTTTGGATGGTGTCAATGCGATTGGTTATCTTAGCAGTGTAGTTAATATCGAAGGGATCCTAGAAAGAAGTCAAGATGTTGCCTTCCTTCCTTGGCATCAGAGAGGTTAATACCTAAGTTGAACTCCTGGGTCTCATCATTTTCTATTCTTATTAATAAATTGTCATATTCCATCAAGTTTGAAACAGCATGGGAAAAATCCCCAGGAACATAGATACATATGAGTTCATAAACTTCAAGAATATTAACATGTGAACTCTTTTATCTTGAAGTTAATAAACTGCAGTAGTTGGTCCTTTGCTCTCTGCTTCTTCTTCCGGGTTGCTTGTTAGCCAGTCTCCTTGGGCTCACAGCTATCTGTTTTCTTTTTGTCTGTTTTCCTTCTCTGTGAATGGCTGAAAGTCAAGTGTAACTCTCAGGGCCCAGTTTTGATGAATGACTACCCACTGCCCCCAGGCAAGAAGTCTTGGATAGGAATCATACTTGGAGTATGGCTTTTGCCTTGGAATCCACCTTCCATAGTTTAAATATATTTTACATAGTTAAATATAAAGATATATAGTTAAAACGTATTTTAAATTAAAAATAAATAATTCTATATTTATAATAAAACCTGTAATATTAGCAAGTGAGCCCCTGTTGATCCTTTGTTCATTTTGTGCTTTGATATCTCCCGTTTAACAAAATTAAGGAATTAAAGTAGCATGGTGCTATTAACTAAACTATTGGTATCATTAATATTGGTAAACTAAAGATTCTACCATTTTGTTTTGGTGATGATTCGTTTCTTTCTGATTTAGGTTCGAAAATAAAACGCCCACTGTATGTACCCTTTGTGACCCTTTGGCCACCTTGAAAGTAAGGCAATTTCTTAGTCTTCACCCCCTGCTTTTTTATGACTATGGGCTTTGAACAGTGCTGATTAGGTACTTTTGCTTAATTTAAAATTGTCTGAATTTTTTTTTCTCCTTCAATAAACTGGAGTTGTCACATTTGGAAAAAAATTCTACCCAAATAAAATGCCCTTTGCACTCACATGCTAACAGGATGTCGTGAGCGGCATTCATGTGACATCACTGGGGGTGTTACCCACGTTATTGGGTTAAGATCCTGTCTGCCCATAGTCTCCACTAAGGTGTTGCCACATTTTGTTTGCCGTACATTATACTGTTCGGAAGCAAGTAATCAACTCCTGTGAGATATTCAAGCTAAAGCTAATAGAACTGATCTAGTACTTCGTTATTGGATGATCCTAGGGCCTTGGAGGCTGTGGAGGAAGCTGGTATACAAGGTTGAAAAATTAAGCCGAAAAGGAGAGATGCTAACTGGAAATGGATGGATTCATCCTTTTGCTCCTGATGCTCATAGGAAACTCCTGTCTTTTTGAGGCTGTATTTCATACTATGTTGCATCAGAGAAATCAACTCTCTTTCCATCTAAACCAGGATAGATTTCTATACATACAGCCAAAAATAGGGTTATTAACCTACTGTTTCATTGGCTTATTCTGTGAATTAACATAACCAGAATGCCAAGAGAGGACACCTACCAAATGACATGCTACAGCTCATGCTAATAGAACCTTAACTTTGAGTCAACTATATTTGAAAGTGTTGTGGAAAACTATTCCATTATGAAACTCTCGATGGTGCTTGATAATTTGAGATTTGTCACTCGGGCCCTGGATACTACAGGAAGAAAAGGAGAAAGAGCTGTAGCTCTGTCAAGGCATTGCTGCTTGCTCAATGCCTAAGTCATGTTTGTGTTAGACACACAAAAAGAGCAGCCTGATATTTGAAGTACATAATTATGCACACCCTTCTTCCCCGAGGAAAGGAATGTCAGAGCCAAGTCTTTTAGGCTTCAAGCATCTCTGAGTCGCATACCATGAGCCTCCTTAATGTCCCATGACTTTTACCTGGGGCACTTTTAGCCTTAACATGTAGGGGGGCATTTTTATCTTCAGTGCTTATCGTGAATTGATCTGTTATGACACTTATGTGTAGACATAAGTGCAGGAAGAACTGGGGCAAAAGTGGCTCTGAATCAGCTCATCCAAAGCTTCCTATTCTGTCTTCTCACAGCAGAGAAATAACGATCAAGAAGATGAACTTTTAATAGATCTTTAATGAAGCTGTCCTGGTATTTTCCTTTTCTCTTAAAGGACTAATTTAAAAATATTTTCACTTTCCCCTGTTAGTTCTGATTTTCTGAAGGCAAATTTACTGCGAATCACACGCAGCAGAGAGAAACCTAATGTCTATGGGTCCTGAATGGGCTGGCCTTACGCAGCTGGAGTAGAACAAGCTTAGGGAGCTGTGACAGTATCTGGAGGCAGAAGAGGTGTTTGACAGCGTGGCACAGGCTATCCTAGACAGACGAGCAAAGCAGGCAAAGTTTGCATTGTGTGCCATCGCGTCTCTAGACCTTCCCTCCACTCTCAGAAACCAAGTGAGGGAGTGGTTACCCAGCGACACCTTCTTCTAACAGTGCACAACTGCCTCAGTAGGCATCAATCGAGCACAGAAGATCAAAATAGATGCAGACATTTGTCCTGGTGTCACTTCTCCAATAGCTTGAGGTCAGCAGAGAAGGAAAAAGCAAATGTGCTTATAAGCTAAATAAAAGAGAGCTTAGAGGAAGGGAAGAGCGAAAGGCTGCAGAGAAGAGATAAAAGCAATGGACTGGACAGGAGTGACCCTCTGAGCGGGAGAGGAGACGCGGTGTGACAGAAGCCAAGAGAGAAGTTCACAGAAGACCTTATATGAAATTTAAGAAGATATTCTAGATTTAGTGATTTTGTTTTTGATTTTAATAGTGGATTTTGCTATGTAGCTTACTCAGATACCAAACCTTTAACCCTTCTGTCAGCCTCTTCAGTTCAGGAGTTTTAGGTAGTTATCAGCGTGTATAGTTGAAGATTTTAGCATAACTAAGCCTTCCATTGTTTTAATTAACAACCGTTTTGTTTATTTGTTTGTTTGTTTTGAGACAGGGTTCCTCTGTGACAGCCCTTGCTGTCCTGGAACTCACTCTGTAGACCAGGCTGGCCTTGAATTCCCAGAGATCTGCCTGCCTCTACCTTCTGAGTGCTGGGATTAAATGTGCACACCACCATGCCTCGTTCATTTATTTATAAAGGAAAGATTAAAGGGTATAAATATGAGTTCTGTGGAAGTTAATAATTTTATGGAACTTCAAAAAATAATCAAAATAGCTAATAACTTAAATAAGTGTAGGCATGGAAGAATAGCTTGGTTTGCAGAAGTCTTGCTCAGCACGAATGAAGACTATAAACTGGGTACAGTGGCATAGGCCTGGAATCCTTGCATTTATCAACCGAGGCTACACTGTTGAGTTCAAGGCCAGCCCAGGATACATAAGACGGTCTCAAAAATATTAATAATAACTCATAGTTCTAATAATGTTTCTAAAAGAAACAGGATACCAGTTGTAGGAACATCTGGATGGAGGGCAAAGAGAAAGAATCTATTTTTTCTTATGACATAGTCAGCAATGTAACCAAGTATACTGAATCACAAAAGAAAGGAAAATAATGCTAGGAAGACTGTGGACTGGAGGCCCCAGCTGTCTACAAGGCTCGTTAGATGGCTTTAATGAGTGGCTCTACTTTGGAAGCAACCCAGGCCCTGAAATCAAGATGAAAAGGCGGCAAAGAGGGGACTAACTGTCCCCCTAAGGCAGGCAAAATCAAAGAGTCCACACTTGAAAAAAGATAGAAAAAAAATTCTTCAAAGTATTATTATTCTTTTGCTCCTTTTGACTAACCCAGACCAATGGATGTTCCAGCAGAACTTGTCTTGTTCTGACTGCAGGGAAGCAAGACTCGGGGAAGGCAGTGGAAACTGTTGCTATCTTGTAAGTATCATCCATCACTTCGGATTTTAGGGATTCTCCTTTTGAGAATCTGTTTCTCTCTAGGAGGACAGAGTCATTTGGGTGAGCCTTGACAGCCAAGCAGGGTTCTTTTGTAAGATTGGTCTGCTCATGAGAGTGAAAGGCTTGATGCGTTTTGACAAAGAAACTAAGATTTCCAATGCTGTTTCATGTGCATGGATGGAAATGCATCATGGTAAAAAGCTAAGGAATACTAACACCAGCACACAAAAACAATGTTTGGTGCAAGAGAATTGTGCTTTCTCTGACATAGTCAGGCAGGAGGGAAGCTCTCCCATCTCCGTGCCTCCGAGCTTTGTGAACCAATGCGTACATTTTCTTAATTGACCTATGCTAGTGACCATTAAGTTGTGGTCACTTGGCTCTGCAAGTCTTGAGTGCAGTGTAATCGGAACTATACATTTATGTAGCAACTGAAAGGATTTTAAAGTGGAGGGCTGCCCTCTTTAGTCACTAACCATAATATGCACACAGTGCCATAAAAATGCCAAGATCCCATCACCCCAAGAGTGACTGGTGAGAAGCAGAAGCGGGATGCCAGCCACGTACACATTGTCCTCATCCTATTTCACTCACGACAGAATAGGCTGGGTCAGTTTTGTTGGCAGCTTCAGGGGAAAGAAAGTTAAAGATAAAACTGGATTGTGACTGGAGATGCAGGGGTCCAATTCAGGAGCGTGCCTTGGCCCTCACAGACATACACTGGTAGGCTGGTGTGGAAACGCTTATCTGTCTGACGTTGCTGCTAGCTGACTTCACTAATGTCTGACAGTGGCAAATTCAGCCCACTGTGATCGCTCAGTGGAGCACAGCCCTCGACAATGCATGATCCCAGAAGTCTTTCGTACCTCTTTCTGGGTGGACAGAGATGAAACAGTCACTTTCAAGAGAACACAAAATCTAGCGCAAACGATATTTCAAAATTCATAATCAGCTGCACTGAAAACGGCTCATAAATTTTCTGATCCCTTAATCCCAATGCAGCTATTGATTTCAGGAAATAATAGGTGATATTTAAATTTGGGTAATTTCTTGTCCCGCAGATTCTAGCTTAAACTGGGTATTATTTTGGGCAAGAGTTGCCTCTGGGCTTCAATGTCTTCCCCTGTCAAGCATAAGCAATGAATTCCTAAGTAATGAATATAACTTGCCGTTTGTGAGAGAAAAAACATGAAACTGTAACTTGGCCCAGGAAACATTGGAACATTTCATTCTTAATTTTTTTAAAAAATTATATTAATTTTTGTTTATAAAATGATGGGTTTTATTATGGCATGCTTGTACCACTGTATTTTGCCCAATTCATCTCCTTTCCTACTGGCTCCTATCGTTCCACAGTCCCTCCCTGTTCTGCTTTCGTTTTACAGAGAGATAGACATTTCACTTTAAAAGGAAGAGATAACAATTGTCAGGAACTGAGGAGGGATAGAGTGGAGATTAATAGTGGGAAGTAGCTCCCTTGCGGGTAAGGTGGTTTAGAGAGGCCCTTGGGCTGATTTGCCTACCGGTTTGATGCCTAGAAAACAGGGGGCACATCCTGGCAAAGGGACAGACTTGATACAAAGGCCGGATTCCAGTCTCCCCAGTTTTACTTTGCCCCCCCACCCCACCCCTTTCTCAGGATGTGCAGAGTTGGAAGGGTGGGAGCCATGGAAGTAGAAGCCAGAAGGCAGGGAAAGTAAATTACAGTTCAAGCAACGGGAACAGTACCTTCAAGGTCAGGGTGAGTGTCAACCAATTATGTAAAATCTTGCGGAAATAGAAGTCAGGGAAAAGCTCAGCCAACTCTGGCGTTCCCAGACCCCCTTTCAACCCGCTATCCCAATGTCACCCCTTGTTCAGGTCTTTGTATTTTATCCGCCTTCCCTCATTTTTCGTTCTAATTGCAATAAAAATCAACATAAAAACTTTTTCCTCCTCTCTGCAAGTCAGCAGCGGAGGAGCCTCTTCAGGATTATAGAGCATTTTCCCTCAGTGTCTCTGGCTGCTGGGCTGCTCTAGGTTGGGGGGTGCCATACCCGGCAGCTTGGGGCTGAGACTGGGCTCTGGCTACACCGGCAGGTGTCTGTTCTCGGGACACAGTAGGACGCCAGCTCCCGGAGCCCGAGAGCTCGCGGCGGGGACGCGCGGCGAGGGGGTGCGCTGGCAGCGGGTGGCTTCCTTCCGCAGGAGCTATTTTTAGCAGCGCCTCGCCCCCCTCTTCCCGGGGCCGCCGGCGTGGTCGCCTCCAGCTCGCGGCCGCCGCTCTGCAGCTCGGCGCCGCCTCCCCCGCCGCGGCTGGTTCTTGGTAGCTTCCACGCGGGCAGGTCCGGAAACTGAGCATGTCTGCAAGCGCTCGGCGGCCCCGGTGGCGACGGCGGGGGCAGAGCCCGGCTGCGTCAGGCTGAGCGCAGTCCGCGCGCGGCCGCGGGAGCGCAGTGCCAGCGCCGCCCGGCCCTGCCGAGAGGGGCGCACTCGCCGCTGCGGGGCTCGCACCGCTCGCTGCAAGCCCCCTCCCGCCGACCCGCAAGTAAGTTTGTGCGGCTGCTGGGCGCCGGGGTGAGGGCTGGGCGCCGGGAGCAGCCCGGGCTGGCGAGCCTGAGGAGAGCCTGGACACCTGGAGAGCGAGAACGGGCAGCCTTCTGCCTCCGGTGCCCGGCGCTTCTCCCAGTCGCTGGGCAGGTTGTGAGCTCTGGGTTACATGGATGCTCTAGCAAAGGTGACGGTGAGCAGACCCTGAGGGCTGAGTGGCTCAGGTGTCAGGTGGGGGGCATTCGGGAATGAAGGAAGGAAGGACCGCAGGTGAGGGAAGGGACCCCCACAGGCCAGGAGCCGAACCAGTGCTGGATGAGGAAGGGAAGATTTGGGGCGCAGGAACCTGCCGGGGAACAGTCAAAAAGGAAAAGTGGGTGTCCCCGGAATGGGGAGAGGTTCAGAGAGCAGAATAGAAGGCCAGTGTGTCCTGAACTAGGATGACAGAAGGGAAGATAGATGAAAAGTGGGGCGTGTGAAAAGCGGATTTGTACGAGAGCAAAGGACACCAGTGGAAGGGCTCAGTGGGCACTTGATGGGAGGATGGACTTGATTGATTTGGGGAGTCAGAGCAATCTTAGATAGAGATGATGGGGAGAGGCAGGTTTGATTCAAGCCTCCCAGGGGAGTGTGTGAGGCAACATGTTGAGAACCGGCGAGTGCAGAAAGTGGCCTGGAAAGGGGGGGGGACTGGAAAGGTGATGAGGGATTTGGGGGGACTTGAGGAGGGAGCGAGGCAGGAATCATGCGAAGCAGGGGGCTGCTGATAGGTCTGCAAACCGGGGGAAAGGATTGGAGACTATCCCTTGAGTGAAGTCCCCTTGATAGTGTTTAGAAGCGGCTCTCAGAGGTTCCCTTGCAGCCCTCCTCCATCTCCTACTTGGTTTGGAGGCGCCTGGGCTCCCTGGTGGATGTAGACAGAGATGAAGCAGTGGGGAAGGTATTCACTTTAGGGGGGCCACCAGTGCTTCCCTCACCTGAAATCCGGGTTCATTTTAAGCAATGTGGGTCTGAATTTGTGCATCACAAAGAGGGGGAGTGGTGTTCTAGGCCATGGGAATCCCTCGTCTCATAAGGGTTTGGGGGGAATGTGTGTTTGGGGCTGGGAAGTCAGGCAGAAGTCTGCAGCATGCAACACGCAGCATTTATTTGTAGGTGCATGTTGCCAGTCAGGGGTCGTCAGTGTTGCTGTAGTCTGTCTCCACGACAGTGAGATCCAGGACTCCCGGAGGTGGCTCAGGACAGGATTCAGGGAAACGTGCTTCCCGGAGTCTCTTCTGCTTCCTTTCCTTCCTAGACCAGGGATGCACTTCCATAGCCTTTTCCTGGTCACCTTTTACGAAACCTGATGCTGCTCATGTTTCCTATTTCTATGCTTGGAGGATGCATCTCAGCCAGGGCTGCTTCCATCACCTACTCAGGGAAGGAATCCTAGCAGTGTGTGATGTCAGAGAGGCTCTGGAACCACCGGGCCTTCCTAGAGAATTTGGGGTCCATGGTTCTCCCTGCGTCCCTTGCAGGTATCAGGATGATGATGACATCTGTGGATACAGTCAGCAAGCGTGTAGCTTCTAACAGACTGGGAGGGGCATGGGGGGGTGAGAGCAGTGAGCATGACTTACCTATTTCTGAAGGGGGAACCTCCTCTCAGTTCCAGGCATGTAAATAGATTACTTAAGAAGGAGAAGACTAGGTTAGTTCAATAGACAGTCCAAAATTCTGCTGCCAAAAAAAAAATGCCCATTTGATCAGCAAAGCTAAATGAATCAAGAAGGATCTTCCTGAAATGGGGATGAAGAGATGTGTCACCACAACCATGTCTTGTCTTCTCAAGTGCTGCCCAGCTGCCCATGTTTGCGGGTGGGTACGTTTGAAAGCTGCAGTGCTAGAACCGGAAATAAAGCTGAAGATGATGCTGGAAGCCTGGGCCATCTGTGGAGGGAGAGGGGCTTCCAGCTTTGGTCTCAGGCTGCTGCTTCCCAGACTGGGTCTCGGAGATTGTGTGTCGTGACCCATATTTTCAGCAGATTAAATGGTGTGTGTGTGTGTGTGTGTGTGTGTGTGTGTGTGTGTGTGTGTGTGTTGGGGGGGGTGTTCAGATAAAGAGAAGCAAGAGCTCAAGGTGTTGAGGAATGGAATGAGTTTTGTTTTGTTTTTGCGTTTTTTTTTTTTTTTTTTTTTGCCCAGTCTTGCCTGATGTCTAGAGTGACAGAATCCAGAAGACAGGTCTCGCCTAGTGGCCAGGGTGTGCCATGTTACTTAATTGGCTGGCTTGGACGTGGGGTCACTGTGTGAAAACATGTCTATTTTTCTAGAGACCTGCGAGGTGGGAAATTTGAATCAGAAAGGTGATGCCATCATCATTTGCTTCTGTTGCTTAGTTTCTAACTGGTTGCGTAGAGCATGGGAAGGTACCATAAGAGATTCTTCAGCAGCCGGCTCCTTTTTCTTTCCCTTCAGAATGTAGTTCTAACAAAACACAACTGTATGTTTGCCTGCGTTGACTTGGTGGTGGTTTGCAGGGGGCATCAAGGAGGAGGGAGGGAAGGTTGGATGTGGGTTTTCAATAGAGATAAAGACAGAAGTCCAAAGATCTCGTGAGTGTGAAGGTGAAGAGAGGTGAAGGGTTTGTTTATTTAACTCTAAATTTAGCGTGAAATGAGAAGACCCCTCCTCCCCACACCTTGCACTTTGAATCCAAAGAAGGTATGTGCCCTCTGGCTGCTTTCTCATTTCCAGAGTTCTGAAGTCAAAGCCTTACTTGACAATTCTCCTGGAGGATCTGCCCTTAAGCCTAGCTAAGCTTCAGCAAACAGTGAGGTCTGCTGCCCTAAGTTAAAGACATTAAAAAAAGAAAAAGGTGTGATGTCTCCCTGAGAATAAAACAAATGTCAGTCAAAGCAGAAGAGAAATCACTTTGTCTCACCCAAGGATGGATATGATTGATAGGTCCTTAGAACAGTTTTCCTCAGCTGCGGGCCTTCCCCAGAGGCAACCTAGCAATGTGGAGACAGTCTTGGCATTTATCAATCTTGGGAGCGAGTGTGATGGGCATTTCACAGGTGACGATAGGAACTGCTAGTCACATTGGATGATGAAGTAGACAGTCCCCACAGTTGTATGATCCTGGATGCCAGTAGCTTAGAAACTATGGCATTCCTTGGATTATGAATGGTCCCTTTAAAAATGACCACATGGCATGCCTGGAATACACACAAATAAGTAAGGAAATTGATTTAGGTCTTGAGATCAGAAGTGCATCTCAATAACAAACATTAATTTGCAGAGATGTCATTGCAAAATGGTCCCATAGTCCCAAACATTTGTTTTAAAGAAATGAAGTCTACATATTAGCAGAAGTTCATCTCAGCTTTTAGGAAAAGTCTTATAGGGTCGAAGAGATGGCTCAGAGGTTAAGAGCATCATCACTCTCACAGAGGAGATGGGTTTGGTTCTCTGCTCTCACAGGAGGCCCACGACCACATAGAACTCCACTTCCCAAGGATCTGCTGCCCTCCTGTGGCCACATTGGGCACCAAGCATACTTGTGGTGCATATACCGGCAGCTAAACATGAAAACACATAAAATGAATATTAAAAAAATAATAAAAAATGTAAACTCGGGATTCCTTAAAGCATTTGCAATGTGAATTGAGCAAACAGTTTTTATGATTATAGAACTCTTGTGCAGTGTGATTCACTGCACTGCTTGTGCTTAGTCACCATGTTCCCTATGTTCACTATGTTGCCTTTTAACAAAGAAAATGTTCATTTGTAAATTGAAGTTCACTTAAAATAACAATCAGTACATTTTTCCTCTAGTGAGTAAGTAAACAGAATCAGAGGAAAGAATGTTAAGTGAAGGCCCATGAACTGTTTCAAGGAGAAACTTTAGCATCTTAGCATTCTGCTATCTACACAGAAAGGTAGGAGATGCAGATACTTTTCCTGTATTTAGTTTCCATATTGAAATCAACAGAATGGGACTACAAGCTTCTCTAGTCACTAGCACAATGCGTTCCCCAGAAAAGCAGAACAATAGCTGGTGCCCATTAGTGAAATGAGATCTGGTGCTGTTTCCTCATAGCCTGCATGCAGGACCCGAGAATGTTTAGTAGGTAAGAGCTTCATTGCTATCTTGCGGAGGAAAATACCAGAGAAAGTACAGGTTTGCCCAAGGTTCCAGTTGCCTTCCTGGCTTCACTCTCTCACCTCTATTTATCGTTTGTTGGTTTCATTTAGATGAAGGAGTCATCATTAGAGCTGCTGCCTTCCTCTCTGGTTCTAATAGCCTTGCACGCTCAACCTTTAACATCCCTGAGGGATTTCTGTGGAGCAGAGACTCCAGGCACCTACCAAGCCCTTGGAGTCCTTGGTAGCCGCTCCCTTTCTCCTGTGTGTACAAACTGAAAGCTCTTACCTCTCCCCTTGTGGAACACAGTTTTGTCTCTTGGAAAACAGTTTTTGGGAAAGCCCTGTTTTGTTTTCCACAAAGCTAACCTTCATTTCCTTGCTGGTGTTGCTACTGGGTTAATTGGATGAATTGCACGATCTTGGTATTGCAAAGGATACTTCTTTCCCAAGAGAAACAGCCGAGGAAAATGCAACCAGTGAGATCCACCCCAGGCTCATCCAGGAACCTATGGTATGAAATGGTGGGAGCTACAGTATGAACCAAAGAGAATCATATGTATTAATAGAACTCAAAGCTTTTGAGATTTGACAACAGTAGATTTTGTCTATGACTTGAGGTCTTTGGGTTTGCAATGGCCTCTGCCTTGTGCACTATTTCCAGTTTATAAAAGCAAGTCTGTTCAGGATACTATGTTTATGCATGTCACAAAATGTATTTATGAAAAGAAACACAAAACTAACTCATTTTTAAGTATGGATCAGTTGTAGAGATACATAATGATTTTTTTAAAGAGGCTTCAGAAGAGTCTGTAAGACATAGAAAGCTAGAGAAACTGTTAAGGAGAAGCTATGGATTTTCGTGGGTTGAAGAGTCAGTAGGAGAGAGTGAAATTTGAGGTGAGAGGGGTCAGTCCTCGTCTGCTCTTCCTTTCTGTGGAAAATGGTTGTTGATTTTGTTTGACATCTGAGTGAGGAGAGATGTCTTTCTCGCACAGACACTTGTTGACTCGATCATGCCTGTCTGTGTAGAGTTTGTACAACCAGAACACAGCAGGTAATATTTGTTAAAAGAAAGCAGAATTTCAAGTCAGTTCTGTCCTGTGACGCTTGCAGTACAAGTTCTGAAGCATATATTTTAAAGTACGCGGCATTCTGATGTACTCTTTGGAATGACCAAATGACTGGAAACCGGGCACTCTTTTCTTCTATTTTGGAACTAACCCATAGATAATATCTGCATTTAAAATCCTCACAATAGGTTGGATGTAGTTTTCAAGAGGCAATGAGATAGGAGGGCAACCCCTTTGCCTGTGGAAGCAATCATGGGGCCTACTGGCCTGTCAATCATTGCCCCAGCTGCAAGGGGGGTAGCATGAGAGGTGGGGAGGTTTTCAAGCAGTGCGTGTTGCCCTTGGTAAATAGAAGAACATCACCAACCAGATTTTGAAGTTAGTGCTGTAGCAAAGGGGAAGAGAGTTTCTGTTTTTAATTCCACTTGAGTTTACCATTGCTAAGGCTGATGGGTAACCACTTATGAAAAATGAACCTTTAGTTGTGGAAGACTTTTACCCTTGTAAGTGCTTATTCATTACAAGGAGCTAGAAGGCTGACCCACCTTCCTAGGCCTTCACCCTTCACTGGGCTGTGTCTTTACTATCGTCAGAATATCCAGAGTGTGGTTTTGTGTGCTCTCAGACTGCCTTCTAAGTTTGGGACTTAGAGTTCCTCTGGCCTTTTAAAGAGGTAAAAAGCCTGCCCTATTTATCACTGAGAGCACAGTGGATGTTGTTGACAGCAGCCTCTTTTATGCAAGGACGTGTATGCCCTTGACATTTGTCTGAACCATCACTTGCTAAAAAATCCACAGAACTCTGCCTCCTGGGCTGTGAAGCCCGATTTCAGCAATTTTGACGTGAACAACTGTGTTGTGATCAGAATAATGGATGAACAAGAATATTACCTACCCATTTCCAGGGACGGAAGTGCAGGGCTGAGGTTGGTCTAGAGCCTCCTCGCAAATTAAAACCTGGAAGTCTTTATCAGTTTGACTTGGGGTAAGTGTTATTCTTCATGGAACTTCAGCCTCCTCATCTTTTAGTGAGAAATGGTTATATTTTTCACTCTGTGGACTTGGTAACAGTGTTAGAGTTGATGATCAAAATGACCAAGGGCCTTCTTGTTTCATCTTCTTTGCGATGAATATGGTGCTTTAGGTAATGATACCTCAAAACAAATGTGCAACTGTGGATAATATTTAGTTAGGGTATTTTTATTTGAAGAATAAAGACTAACTATACTTGATTGTGGTTATAGTGCTTTAAAAATTGATTCAGTGGCACCAGGCAGTGGTGGCACAGGGCTTTAATCCCAGCACATGGAAGCAGAGGCAGGTGGATCTCTGAGTTTGAGACTAGCCTGGTTTACAGAGTGAGTTCCAGGACAGCCTGGGCTACACAGAGAAACCCTGTAACAACAAAAACTGCAACAACAACAACAACTAATAATAATAATAATAATAAAAGAAAAGAACTTGTTCAGTGTCCGTGCATTGTGCAGGTTTTAAAGATGCAGATTTGTTAGAGCTATCCTGTTGGAATTGTGTATTCACTTCCTTGGTCATGATTAAAATATAGGAAGTTCTACTATATTTTAGTGGATTTAGCTATATTAAATGTAGGCAAAGACTGAGCTTGCTTTTCCGACTGCCCAAACACAGATAATCACACAAAAACTTTATTAATTGTAGCATTGTTTAGCCAATAGCTTAGGTGCCTTTCTAGCTAGCTCTTACATCTTAAATTAACCCATTTATATCAATCTTTGTTATCACCATGAGGCTGTGGCCTATTAGTAAGGTTCTGGTGTCTGTCTCCTTCTATAGCTACATGGCATCTCCCTGTTTTGCCTACTCTCTCTATATGTCTGTTCAGATATCTCACCTGTTTTTACTCTGCTAAGCCATTGACTTAAACAGCTTTATTCATCAACCAATAAAAGCAACATATATATAGAATGACATCCCACATCATCTTCCCTTTTCTGTCTAAATAAAAAGTAAGGTTTTAACTTTAACATAAAAAAATACATATAACAAAGCAAGTATAAAGCAAGAATTACACTTACAGTATTTAATCTGTTTGTATTTGGAAGGTTTCATATCTAATTTATCTTTTATCATAACTAAGGAAAACTATAGCTATAACTATCTGTCGTCAACTCTTCAAAGACCCCAGAAATATATAATATTACCTAAGTAAACAGGAAGTGCATTATAAGCAACTTCCAAAGTTCTAGAATTGATAGAGACATATTGCTGCCTGGACAGTCACCCAAAGTTCTTCTGTAACACTGGGGAATTCATCTTCACCCTACAGACTGGACTGGCCATGTGGGTTAGCCCCACACTGGGCACCATTTTATAGGCAGAGACCGTGCTTACTTTTCCAGTCACCCAGACCCAATTAATCACACAAAACTATATTAATTAGACACTGTTTGACCAACAGGTTAGGTGTCTTTCTATCTAGCTCTTACATCCTAAATCAGCCCATTTCTATTAATCTGTGTTATCATTAGGAGGCTGTGACTTACCAGGCTAGGTACTGGCATCTCTCTCCTTTGACAGCTACATGGAGTGTCCTTGATTCCTCCTACTCTCTCTATGTATCTATTTCTGTTTGGATTTCCCACCTGGCTTTACTCTGCTAAGCCATTGGTCAAAACAGCTTTATCCATCAATCAATAAAAGCAACATATACAGAAGGACATCCCACATCAATGGAAATAAAGCAAGTCCCACATCATTAATGATGGTATATTTCTAGTGTTGTTCTGGAGTTTCAAGATATAAATGAAATGAGAGCCATCATTTCTCTTCCCTGAGTAGACAGCAGTAGACTCTGTGGTTGGGCACAACACTAAATATAGACGTATTAAGCAAATAGGCTAGTACCTTTCTTTCATGAGACACTTGCTAGCTTCACTTCACCGTTTCTTGATAAGAGTCAGGGGATGAAGTCATTATGTAAACTATGAGCCAGCACAATAATCTCCCCCTTGACCCTGGGCCCACCTGGCCTTCAGCATTGTTTCTGTGCACCAAATTGCAGTAGACATAAGGTTACCACAATGCATGAACTAAATACTTCTGAGTATGAACAAGTATGTACAGCTAACTAATGTCCCTCGAGGTTAATCTGTTAGGTCTTCTTTATACATTTAAAAAACTCACCTCCCAGTGGGTCTGTTATGTATGTAAAGAAGAGAAAAAAGCTTGTCAGTTGCTGCTGTTTTCTAAGATAAAATGGTATAACATTTTGAATTAATATATTAATGGACTCAAGCGTCTTCCTCTCATCTATTTTTAACCCTTTGCATTGATCACATTGACAGGATGTCACAAGTACATGTCACACATCCAGCAGAAGGCTGACCATCATAAATGACTCCTAGTAAAATAAAAAATATGTTCTTCTGTTTTCATTTGTCCAAATGATTTAGTCATATATAGTAGCCTTATTTTGAAGTGTTTCCAAATGAGATAGTAAAATAACATTTCTTTGCATTTTTAAAGTTAGCGATGAGGCCACTAGGCCGCTGCAAAGGTGGCCTACTTGGGGTATGTCATTGTACCCATTGGATTTTTCCAGCAGAGGTTACAACAATGAGGGGTGAGATATGTAAAGATATGTAACAGACTGCTTAGGCTAGGCATGTAGCTCAGTGTTAGCATGTGTGTCTCTCACCTATATAAGGCATCATTTCCACTCTCCAGCACTACAAAAGTAAATAAACAAGTACATATTTCTTATTTGGAAAACTTCAGAAATCAACAATGCATTTATTACCTGGTGAAATCATTTTGGAATCTTAAATTTTTATGAAGCTCAAGCTAGCTATTTATTTATTCATTCATTCATTCATTCATTCATCTATTTATTTATTTATTTATTTATTGAGACAGGGTTTCTTTGTATTCTCTGTCTGTCCTGGAACTCTCTCTGTAGACCAGACTGACCTTAAACTCATAGAGATCCACCTGCCTCTGCTTCCCGAGTTCTGGAATTAGAGGTATGTGCCACCACTACCTGGCAATATTTTTGTATAACTATTGTATTTTTTGTTTGGTTTTGTTTTTGTTTTATTTTTAAAAAAATCTTATTTTACATACCAATCCCAGTTCCCTCTCTCTCCTGTCCTCCCACTCCTTACAACTTCTCACCACCCCACCCCACCCCCCATCCACTCCTCAGAGAAGGTGAGGCCTCCCATGGGGAGTCAACAAAGTCTATTGCATCTCTTGAGGCAAGACCAAGGTCATCCGCCTATATCTAAGCTGAGCAAGGTATCCCTCCATAGTCAATGGGCTCCAATGCACTATGGGTAGATACTGGTTCCACTGCTAGTGGTCCCACCAACTACCTATTCCACACAACTGTCACCATTGTTCAAAGGACCTAGATCGATCTTATTCTGGCTCCTCAGCTGTCAGTTCTGGGGTCAGCGAGCTTCCATTGGTTTGAGTATGGCAGTTTCTCAAAAAAAAAAAATGGCAATCAATCTACACCAAGACACAGCAATCCCACACTTGGGCATATATCTAAAGGATACAGACCCATACCACAAAGACAATTCCTCAACTATGTTCATAGCAGCATTAATTTGTATAGCTCAAACCTGAAAGCAACCTAGTTGCCCCTCAACCAAAGAATGGATTAACTAATATATAATTAAAGTGAGATTTTAATGTGATGCTCTTTCCAGCATGTTCTTTCATATTTTTTAAATTAGAAATACTATTGGGAACTGTTCAACAGAGAAAGCAGGAAGCCATTTAAATGATGAGGATCTAGTTTTTAGTTACCTGAAATGAGAAGTGACTCTCTAACAGGGAAAGAATCCGTGTCACTGAATGCTGATCTCAAAGCTTATCTATTCTGAGCTAACTGTAGTGCATTCTATTTTTATTTTTGAAAATCTAGAACTTAAGTCAAGAAGATGCCAATGGAAAATATAAAAGTTGAATAGTGGCAGTCATTGATTTCTAGGGAAATCAGACAAAAATCACTTGGATGACATTATTCATTACATTATACATTGGGTCTTACATTCCAGCACTATGTTGTAAGAAGGCTGCTTGTTCATTTCCCTGATTCCCAGAATCCCGAAATAATGATACAGAAACTATATTATTTAAATCTCTGCTTGGCCCATTAGCTCTAACTTCTTATTTTCTAACTCTTACATATTAATTTAACCCCTCTCCATTAATCTGTGCATCACCACAAGGTCCTGGCCTACCAGCAAAGTTTCAGTGTGTCTGTCTCCAGCAGCAGCTCCACAGCTTCTCTTTGACTCTTCTTCCTTTCTACCAGCATTCAGTTAAGCTTTCCCCACCTAGCTCTACTCTATTCTATCATGCAAAGCCAGTTTTCTTTATTAACCAGTCATATTCACAACATACAGAGGGGAATCCCACATCAGCACTGGGTACACATCATGCTTGTCATGGAATATTGTGAGAATTTTTCTTTGGTAATGGAGTTCATAAATTATTTTCGTTATCCTTGATGGAGGCAAGAATTAAAGGAGTTTGGCATGCTTAATGCTTTGGGTTTAGAATCCTTGGATCAAAACACATAGCTTTGCTAAGATGACAATGGATACGTTATTGAGTCTCTACAGGCACAAATTTTGAGGCACTCATTTATGTTATTTGGGGGAGGAAAGAAAGGAAATATTATAATCTGTAAATTACTTAAGTGAACCAAATAGAAAACAGATTATGGTTAGTTTAAACAGAAAAGCACTCATAAGATCCTTATGGTGGAGTTCATGGAATTGAAAGAAAAGATGAAGAAACTCTTGGCAAGGGTAGGACCCCATGGCAGGGATAAATGAGTTCTGTTTACCATCTTTGAGTCTCTACCTTCAAGATGGAATCCAAAGAGAGGAGGTGGGCCAAGGAGATTCTGGATGCAGAACCTTGTTTCAATGGTAAATTTATATGAAGGGAAAAACAAAGACATGGACTACCACCAAATAAAACCTCCCAAGCAAACGTTGAGTGTGTTATCTCACTAGATGTCTAGAAGACAAAGATATCAGCCATATTGGTTCCCCGTGCCCTCCTCTGCATCTTACAGTCTAGACCTAGTGAGCTTCTTAACAAAGAACATTCATTAAACAAATATACATCCTTATATTCTATCTCAACTTGCCAATACAATGTATTCCTGGGAAGAGGAATCTAAGGTTGAGTTTTGGATTATTGGACTGTGCAGAGTGAAGATATGAATCAAATTCAGAATTTATGTGTGTGCTATCTGAGGAAGAAGGGATAGAAAGAATGAGCAAGAGCTAATGAAAGACTTAGGACTATAGGGCCTCAGACTGAGGCTGGATCCAGAGACACCCAGCCCCAGTGTCTGTGCTGGCTGTGTTCATTACTGCCCCTTGCTAGGAGAAACCAAGACATTTATTGTTTCAACAATGAATAAGCATGTTTCAGTGGTGTTCCACTAGAATGTTAGTTGGGAATGGAAAGGAATGTAGGAATATTACTGGGCTTATCTCTGTACCAGTGGCCACTGAGTAGAACCACAGGGTCCAGAGACATGACTTTCAGAAAATAGAAAGGCTTGGACGTATATCAGATCATTATGTGAAAACTGGACTGGCTTAGGGTGGATTATCAGGGCAGGATACAAAGCCAGTACTGAGAAACCATAGTTCTAAGGAAAATATCTGGATACGGTCTGACTTATTACTGTTATATGTTAAATACCAAGTACTTGTATGTTAGCAATTTCTATTTTAGAAGCTCAATGCTTCTGTAAACATGTATGCAACTCTTTACCTACTCTGAACTTACATAAATCTTATTGGACATCATTTGAAGTAAGAGGTCCCTTAAGATATAAAGCAAACATCCATCTCAGACAGAAGCTTTTGCATTGTAGTTGCCAAGCACAAGTAGAATTCTGTTAGTAAGTAGACATGGGTAGAGAACATGCTGTTTTTCTCACTATTTACAAAGCTCTTTGCAGAATTGAGCATTTCACTATGTGGATCCTGGTTTATAAAACACAGCAGTATTAGCATATGCATGACTTTGTTACCAATAAATGTCATATGCAGTAGTCTGCAGATATTCTCAACAATCATTTATGCTCATCATAGTGTTGAAATTATTTTTCATGTCACACTATTCTTAAACCCTTTTATTTCAGGTATCAGAGGGATATGTATATTGTGCAACATATATACATATGTGTAATTGTTCTTTTAAATTAATTTCTGTTCAAGTTCTGTATAAAACATTCTGTGTAGAAACTATAAGCTCTAATAAATTCCTAGAGACATGCCAGAGTGAATGGAAGAAAGACCATATGGCCTCAACCCTACTCAAAGAACTATGGGGAACTAAAGAATACTAAGACTAGGGAAAATTGTCCTCCTCAGGGAAGGGCAGAAATTTGTTATTCAATACCAAATACTCGCTTGAGAATGTGCATACAAGAAACATTATACAGACTGAACAGGTTATATTTAGGAAACATACATATATGCATATGTGTGTAAAAACAACTAAGGAAAAAGGGGGTCATGCATTTTAAGGAAATTCAGGAGGGTTTTATAGGAGAGTATGGAGAGAGGGAAAAAAAGGAAATACATTATTATATTATAACCTCAAAAAATAAAAGATACAGAATCTAATCTCTTTCCTTGGCTCCTGGTAAATTCCTTTTGATATAGATGGCGTGGGGCAGAAAACCAGACCTACTGAGTGTTTTAACTGGTCACACACATGCATGATCTGCTGCTCCCCTGTGCCATTCTGTAGGAAGCAGTACTCCTAGAAGGCACACAGCACTTTCAAGCAGAGGGTCATGTTCTGGGCAATCACAGCTTATATATGGATTCTCTATAGATTGTCCTTCAATGGGATCAGCACTGCTAAGGATGGGGCTCACATATAGGAGCTGCTTACCATCTTCTCTATCTAGGGTGAGGATTTCCTGCCATCCCACATTGATGACTCTAGATTCTGGAATCCATGCTGCAGAGAGAGACAGGGGTTACAAAGGTCTTTAGTCTCTCAGGTGTCTGGGACCCTCTGTAAGACTGATGTGGATGTTGAATCACATATATCAAAGATATCCCCCCCCCCCCACCGTTTTGGATAAAATCTGTATTTGGATAAAATTTATACATCCTAAACGTTAGGTTGGATCTTAGTGAATACATATCCACTTGCTGCAATTTCTATTATTTTTTCCTGTGTTCACTTTTAAATGTAGTGTTTCTAAGGGCTAACATGTCTGAAAGAATCACCCGACTGACCTTAATGCCAGCAGAGATAGTCGGCCCTGGGGGTCCAGGCCCCTGAGCAATGGGAAGGGTGTTTCTCCCATGGGTTGAAATCCACAGTCATATCCCTGTCTATTCTAATGATAGACTTTCTAAGCATCACCAGATAGCTTTCTTTATATTTGGAGTCTTTAAGGTTTGCCTCTTTTTGAGTGAAATCTGTTTTTTATGTAACTTTTATTATTGATTTGGTCTGGCCTTTAAACCTCAGAATTATCTAGGAATTTCCTCAAGTGCTAGAATATGCTCTTATTGCGGCCTTCTTGTTCTGTACCAGAAATGCAGGTCATAGTGAAATCTGCCAAACCAAAATACATTTTGGCAGAGATATATTTATCTACCAGGAGACAGAAGTTTTATGCTACTTGGGACTTTTTTTCAGACCTTTATCCAGCATCTCCAAATGCACATAGCATCTTTCTCACAATTATCTAGGATTCAGTTATGAGCTAGGCACTTAGTAGGTGCTTTTGAGATATTAAAAGTCACGTTCATGACCCCTACCCTTGTGTAAGTAGCATGTGGGGGAGTCATTAGTTGTCCTTCTTGACTAATGTAATGTTCTAGTATGAGGGGCTGATGATTGTGCTGTGGAAATGAAGGCCCCTGTAGATCCAAGGCTGCTTGGATTAAGAAATGGAGAAGGAAAAGAAAATAGAATTGTATAGCAAGAAAATGAAAAGTGGTCTGAGTGGCAGGGACAGACATGGGATTGAGACCGAATGGCAGTGGGTAAGCCAATTCCAGATAGCATAGAATCTTCTAGGTGAGGTAGGGAATTTGGGTTTTAGCGTAGAAAGCAGCCTGATTAACTCTGTCTATTGCCACGCAAGTTATTATATTTACTTTCTAGGAGAATAACTAGCATTATAAAGTCCAGGCTGTCTTATAAGTGTTTGATGTCAAAGGCGTTGTCTTCAAACATTGCAGACATGGTACCCATCCCACCATGCATGTGTGTTATCAAAGGCACGCACTGACTTCTGGGTAGAGCAAAACTGACATCAGCACTGGCAGTACGTTCTCTTCCCTCCGTCCCTCCCTCCCTCTCTCCCTCCGTCCCTCCCTCCCTCTCTCCCTCCTTCCTTCCTTCCTTCCTTCCTTCCTTCCTTCCTTCCTTCCTTCCTTCCTTCCCTCCCTCCCTCCCTCCCTCTCTCCCTCCTTCCTTCCTTCCTTCCCTCCCTCCCTCCCTCCCTCCCTCTCTCCCTCCTTCCTTCCTTCCTTCCCTCCCTCCCTCCCTCCCTCTCTCCCTCCTTCCTTCCTTCCCTCCCTCCCTCCTTCCCTCCCTCCCTCCCTCCCTCCCTCTCTCCCTCCTTCCTTCCCTCCCTCCCTCCCTCCCTCCCTCTCTCCCTCCTTCCTTCCTTCCTTCCCTCCCTCCCTCCCTCCCTCTCTCCCTCCTTCCTTCCTTCCTTCCCTCCCTCCCTCCCTCCCTCCCTCCCTCCCTCCCTCCCTCCTTCCTTCCTTCCCTCCCTCCCTCCCTCCCTCTCTCCCTCCTTCCTTCCTTCCTTCCCTCCCTCCCTCCCTCCCTCCCTCCCTCCCTCCCTCCCTCCCTCCTTCCTTCCTTCCTTCCTTCCTTCGAGATTCTGATCTGAGTGAATACTAACCACTTGTCTTTGTCCTTTGTCTTTCTTGAGTTTCTATTATAAAAATTTACTGATATCTATTTCATATTTTTAAAAGGGCTTCTAAAATTGTTCATGTATTCCTTGATAATTTTAGTTGCTGTCGTTTATCTATTTAGGTGGATTTTACTCTCAAAGGCTGGTGGAACTATTGTAATAGAATATGTAATAGAATGAAAATGACTTTCACACAAGCCTTTATTAGGGTTGCTAATATCATGCATATTTGAATTTATAAAAATTTGAATAACCCATTTGTGTATCTAAACATTTGACCAAGACCTGGCCAAGCACCGGTTTGTTTCAGGGCATCCTCAGTCAGTACAAAGAAAAATCTTTAAAACTTTTAGATAATTGAAGTAAGAATATAAACTGCAGTCTGTATTTAATGTGTGTGTGTATGTGTATGAGAGAGAGAAACAAAATATTGTTTTCAAAGTAATGCTATCTCTGCTTCATTTGTAGTACTAAATACCAAAATTTAAAAATCACTCCAATCTTGTTATATTATTCTTACAGGGAGTCGATTTTTATTTCTAGGCATTCTGAGGTACTGGTCATTACTGAGGGTCCTGCTCTCTAATTCTGCTAACCATGAGCCTGCAGGTTCCCACATATACAGTTTGGGAAGTTCATGAAGTTAGCATGGCTTGCAGTCTTTTCTTATTTGGGTGCTTCCTCTCTAACAAATAGCAGATTTATAGAAGTGCAATTAATTTTGTACAGTGGGTGCTTTGGAAGGTACTTCAGATAACGATGTTGAGTGGGTGACTGGAGCATTTATAGAGAGGTAGTTGTCTGTGTTCTTGGCATCTTTACCAACAGAATGTCACCAAGATCCTGCCATAGTATGGAAGTTTTGTTCTTCAGAGGATCCTTTTCTGATAATGCACCTTTATGTGAATGTATCTTTAATCTATGAAACCTTCTTTTGTGGATGGCTTTGGTCCATATAAACCTGTTCAGTCCTCTGGTTGATGTGAGGTGACCTGAGCCCTTGGTATCTGTTACCAAGGGCTGCACATGCTATCTAACAAGCCACTGTTTTTTCACTTCTAGTTCTATGTGGCTGGTCCAGAGGTGTCTATTGACCTAATTGGAAAGATGATGAGAGAACAATCCCCTGAGAGTGGTCGGACACTAAAGATGCTCTCTTCATCATGGGATTTTCAGCGTGGTCAGGAGTCATCTTTGGTCATTGGCAGAAAGCTGATCAGGATAACTGGGACATGCAAAGGCACACCTTCCCTGCATGGGCCACCTTACCTGAAGCCACTGTGACTCCTGGACATTGTGGCTGCATAGACATGTTATTTTCCATTTCTCTTTAAGCTAACTTGAGTTGTGTTTTATTCCTGTCACTGAAAGGAACCATGAATTCTGTCCTTAAACAAACTGTCCTGTGCTGAGAGGGCAGCAGGAAGGAGAAAGGTCTGGGGATGTCATCTGGCCTAGCCGTGGAAGGTGGGGAAATTTCGCTTGTTTTGAATCAGGAAGAGTTTTGAAGGAGAGATCAAAGGTTATGAGCATGTGTTCTGCTACAGTTTCTTTAAGTCAGTCTAAGAAGCTTTAGCAAAAGCAATCTACCTTCCCAGGTGCAGATCCTAGATTGCCTCAGATAAGGAAAGGAGACACTGTTGCCATGCATTTCAGAAACAAACACAAGTGATCACTAGCTGCATCCTAGCTACAGCCTTGCTGTTTGAAATCCATGGATACACTTGGCTCCTTTGTTCTGTATTTGGTTTTATCATGAGGCATTCTAGGTCTTTTGTTCAACAAATAAGATATTATAACCCTGATAATGGCTCCTAACTTGAATAAAAAGATTAGAAGGAAAGGCAGTAAAATAATAAGAGGCAGATTATTTTTGTCGACCCTATATTTCTGGTTACTCAGCAATAAAAAAGCCATTTATGCTCTCATTTGGACACTGAATAGAGAAAAATATGAGTTATTCCTTTCAGATGCAAAATCCTGCCATAGCTTCATTCCGTTTGGTATCCTAAGTCTCAGCTTCTGACAGGCGGTTGCTTTGAGAAGGGAAGGGAAGATACACTGTATGATCATGGAAAGTAGTGTTTCAAGTATCCTGTGTGAGAAAATGGAGGAATTACACAATGTTGTCTTCCTCATATGCCTGTGAACTGTTCAAAGACCCCTAGTGGGTGCTTGAGACTGGAACATTATACAGACTGTATTGTTTTCTTTCTTCTTCTCCTCGGTTCCCATCCCTCTCCATTCCATTTCCTTTTCATCCTCTTCTTCTCCCCTTCCTTCTTCTCCTCCTCCGACTGACACCCCTCCTGCTCTCATTAAGGTAGAGTTGAATTATTTTGTCTAGGCATTCTTCCACTTCATGACTCTCCTGCCTCAACCTCTGAGTGCCGAGATCACAGGCATACTCTGCTACACACGGCCCAGCACTTCAATATATACGTATAGGTCTGAAAAAGTTCACTTTATAAATTGACACAGTAAAAGACTGACAATAGTAACAGGAAAATATATCAATTATGATTGTAAAATGTAATGAAAGTGAAGGGAGTCTTAAAGAAATGTTCTATATTCTACTTCCAGACCATTGGCTAACTGTTGATAAAAGCATAGAAAGGAAATTGAGAATATAGGTATGTGCTCTCAAGATATTTCTGGCACAAATTTATAACTAGTGGCTTCTTTTAACTATTTCTTCTGCAAGAAAGAATGAAAATTTGCATAAGTTGGGACTCTTTGTGGCTAAAAGCAGTCTGGGGTGTGTAGTCTATGATTAAGAGTCATTTTATCTTAGACTAACACTTGTTCTTATGGACAATTTCTCCTAAGAAGTGTTATAAGATAATAACTTACCTAAAAATAGATGCTGATTACTAAGCCGTAATAAGATGCGAGCTGCATGTTGTCTTTCAGTGACCATGTAACCTGGTCTTTCAAGATGTGTTATGGACAGTGTCCAAGCCTGGAGGGAAAAATGACATTAACCCCCGTTTTCCATAAGATCTGAAAACACCACCATAAAGGAAAACTGGTTTCTCTTTCTCAGGTGAATTAGTGGGAAAACCATTTAAATAGTACCCACGAAGGACATCATGAGTGATGCCATGTGCATACTGTGGTATTCAACAGCATTTAGGGAAGCAAAGCTGTAAGGAAAGAAGGAAACAAGCCAGCAAAGCAGGCTGGCCTTGTATCCTTAGGAGGCTGTTGAATGGACAATATCAGTGCTCGTATTCATGCTTGGGAGGCTCTCTCTAGTGTTGGGGCTGATATCAGTCGCTACCTTAAGTCTGTGTAGCTCACAGAACAGAGCCCCCTCAGCTGCTCCAGCCAGATGGAGGGCTTCCTAGTGTTACATGGGAAGCAGCTGGGAGCTCTACTTGCATACAGTAGTGTGCCTTGCACATTTAGGCCTGACTTTTCCGTAAGTTCTTCCACCAACAGAAAGTTGTAACACCGTGTTGTCATTTTCATGGACGTGTAGAATGCCTGTGCGGCTGGATGGAACCTTTGAGGGTGGGCCATGCAGGCAGATGGGGTTCCTGGGCGGTGAGTGCTTTAGAGTAGACTACTGGTGTGATAGTATTCAAGTCTGGAAGAGCTACCAGGGCCAAGGGAGTCTTTCTGAAATTTAGGTAAACGATGCAGCTGCAACTTCAGATGAACTTTTTAATATGTGTTTTCTTCATTTTGATCTTTGTGCTCTATAGGATTTCTATTTTTCCCTTATTTATTTATTTATTTATTGGTTTTTTTTTTTTTTGTTTTTCGAGACAGGGTTTCTCTGTGGTTTTGGGGCCTGTCCTGGAACTAGCTCTTTAGACCAGGCTGGTCTCGAACTCACAGAGATCCGCCTGCCTCTGCCTCCCGAGTGCTGGGATTAAAGGCGTGTGCCACCACAGCCCGGCTTTTCCCATATTTATACTATCCTGTCCTCCACCTCTTCCTGTTATCCCATCCATTCACTGTAAAATTCATTTGTTTATCATATACATACATATATATGTATGTATACATAGGCAAATAAATATGTAAATGCATTTAGTGTTGCTCTTACATATATGTTTTTTAAGACTGACCACTTGGTATTGGATAAGCATTTAGGGAGCTCAGCCCTGAAAAGGATTATTCTCCCTCTCTCTATATTCTTGTGAAATTTCCCCATCTATGTGGTCATATCAATTGGTATTGTTATTGTTCAGGTATTATTTAGGCAACCAGATTGTTGGTATTTAATAGGTGCATCATATATATATATATGTGTGTATGTGTGTATGCATATGTTATATATCTACACACATATATGTGTGTATATATGTATGTGTGTATATATATATCACTGTCTTGTAGCAGACATCCTGATCTTTTTTAATTTTTAAATAATTATGATACTGTGTTTCTTAGCCATGTGTATTAAATGGTAGAAGCTGAGGGACATTTCAGTGCCTGACTCACTATAGAACAATGTTTTCATATGATTTAAGATAGATCTAGTGATTTCTTCTACTTGCTTGTTTAGCATCATCTGAAGTTTACATCTGACATTTGGCAAGACTCCTTGAACTGTGAATACTTGACTATGTTTTAGCAGCTGACCACTGATCTAGCAATTCTAGGTTTCTCACTTAGTCAGAGTACTTAAAGTGTCCTTAAGGGTTTGTTTCTGTTTCTTTGTTTGTTTGTGTGTGTGTATATGTTTTTAGATTTTGTTTTGTTTTCTCTGAGCATGTGTCTTAGGGTTTTATTGCCAGAAAGAGACACAATGACCACAGCAACTCTTATTTTGAAAGAATAAACATTTAATTGGGACTGGCTTACAGTTCAGAGGTTTAGTCCATTGTCATCATGGTGGGGAGCATGGTGGCACACATGCAGACATGGTGCTGGAGAGGAACTAAGAAGCTGAGAGTTCTGCATTTAAATCGAGAGAGAGAGAGAGAGAGAGAGAGAGAGAGAGAGAGAGAGAGAGAGAGAGAGAGAGAGAGCGCGAACGAGCCATACTGGGCCTAACTTGAGCCTTTGAAATTTCAAAGCCTGACCCTAGTGACATGCTTAGTCCAATAAGGCCACGCTTCCTTATATCACCAATCCCTATTAGCTTATGGGGGGGCATTTTCATTGACAGCATCTATAACATTAAAAGTACCTGGTGCCATAACCCAAGATATATGTAAAAGCAGAGTGATGGGGGAGACATTTGTCTTGCCCTTAGGCAAGGGTAAAGTGAAATATGGCCAATTTCGTGTTGCACATACTCCCACAGGTTAGAGCAGAACGCAAAGCTGACCTTCTTCTTTGAGGAGTGAATCACAGCACCTAGCTGGAAACCTCATAGCCTAAAGGTCCTCTCACATGGCCCTGTCATGGCTGCTGTTTCTAGTGACAGTCCCCAGAGGTGCTGCTTTCATCTGTCCTCTTAGTTCTTGTTCCCATAGGTATACCAGCTGGCAGAGAAGGTTCCAAACAGTGGCAGCTTCAAAGTGTAGCTGTGACTGTAGTCTCCTGCAGGATGTTTCAGTGGGCATCCCATACAGACTCTCCTAAGAGTATACCCAGCTGCTTGGCATTGTTCTCCCAGTCCCGCTTCTATTTTCTTTTCTTTTCCTTTTTCTTTTTGCCTTGACATGGCCAATGCCTCAGCCAAGTTCCACCTAACTGAGATGGGTTCTTTGAAGATATCTATCCTATTGCTGGTCCTAAATAAGTCCTATTGCTAGCAGAAATAAGGACTTAATGGTTTCTCCAAGCTTCTCCAGACAACAGTGATGTTGATAATGGGAATAAAGGTATGGATGCCATCACTGATATTGCCTAGTGACGAATGACCCTCTGCCCTATTGGCTTTCCTCTGTCAACTACAGAAAAGGGATATCATTACTATCCCATTTTACAGATGAGTAAGCCAAGAAAGGAATCTTACCTCTCAACATTTTTAGTTTCTGTCTTCTAATAGGGAAGGACTATAAAGCCAACCCCAAATAGAAAGATGCTTGTCCATTTAGCATCCTATGATGGACTAAACTTATTGATGACCTGAGTTGTCCAGATGACTGGAAACCACCATCCATATTTCAAACAAAACACACTCTCTGCATAGTGTGCTGTCCGTGGACTAGCAGTGGATGTGTTTTATTGGCACTGGGTTGAAGGTTAAAGGCTGAGGCCAGTTAAAAGAGGATAACACTGAGACAGGAGGAAGACAAGTTCAGGTTTAGCTTCTCACCCACTCTGGTACAACTGTTCTGAAATAGTGGCTTGCTTTCTGTGTTCTTATTTGGACCTGAGCTGGTAACAGGCACAGTGTTGGCATTATTTTTCTTGGAAAAAAATATTCATTGCCTATGAAAAGATGGTAAGCAATGACTCCGGTCGGTTTCTTCCCTGGGATTCAGAAACAGCAACACCTGAATTTGCCACGGGCCTCTTCGGCAGGATTTCATTTGTTCCTTCTAAAGACCTAATGAGGTTGATTCTACTGTTGTTACCCACGCAGCAACTTGTGTAATCTTTGAAACTGATATCTTCACTATTGATATGTAAATCAAGTCTCTTGATGGGGAACATGTGAGATAAATGGACTTTGATGTTTTAATTTTATATTTTCTTTGATAAAATATAATATGCTATGATTTAGGTTGGATAATTTTCTTAATGGAAGGGTATTGCCACTTAGTAATTACCTGCCACGAGCTACTTCATGTAGATTCTTATTTTTATCAATCATATGATTCACTGTGAACATTGTCTAGGATGCTTTTTCACAGGTGCCCAATTCTTTGCCTAAAATACCTTGGGAAGAGAATGTGGAGCAGTCTTATAAGATGAAAGAAATAAAAACAAGTTATAAGGAGACAGCAAATGAATACAGAGGTTTAACATAGAGATGAGCCTTAACAAGCTATTGCCTTGGCCAGTATAGAAATCGATCATTGTCAAAGGCAATGATCCAGAAATGGACCACTTATAGACCTTGCAAACAAATCTTGCTGTTTATATGATTAGTAAGCAATAAAATATTTTCCTATAACAAACAGGATTTGCTTCTCTGCCTCTATCAGATTTGCTGTTGTTTACTGATGCATTTCAAACAGGGGTTGGGGGAAATGAGTCCTGAAAGAAGGAATCAGTCACGATCAATACAGCTTCTGTCCCTGAACTACCTATGTCTTCTGCTTTCTCCCTGTTTTAAGAAGTAAGTGGAGTGGAACCAAAATGACGCAAACGTGACTACAAAGCCAAGAGTGTTCAGAGATGGAGTCTGCACGTGGACGCTTAGTTCTGGAACAACAAATAGAGTTTATTGTCTTTAACTGAAAGGAAGGGTTTCTGAGAAAACAATAATAGCAAAAACTGAACACATCAGAAACCATTCTGTGCTTGTTTTGACAGCCTCTGCTACTGTGCCCAGACTGGCCAACTCAATTATCTTTCGCTTGCAGTGACATTGAGCTCGATGCTTGTATATGTACACACATATCAGTCTATGGACGTGCTGTACGTATGTCTGTGTTTATACATACACACATATCAGTCTACAGATGGGCTGTGTGTATGTCTGTGTTTACACATACACACATATCAGTCTATGGACATGCTTATGTATGTCTGCGTTTATACATACACACGTATCAGTCTACAGGCATGCTGTATGTATGTCTGTGTTTACACATACACGCATATCAGTCTATGGACATGCTTATGTATGTCTGTGTTTATACATACACACATATCAGTCTACAGATGGTCTGTATGTATGTCTGTGTTTACACATACACACATATCAGTCTATGGACATGCTTATGTATGTCTGCGTTTATACATACAAACGTATCAGTTTATAGACATGCTGTGTGTATATCTGAATTTATATGTACACATATATCAGTCTATAGACATGCTGTATGTATATCTGAATTTATGTAAAACAACACTGATTATTTTTTTCTACATGAATAAATTCATACAATAAGTTTATTTTTTTCTACCTGAATAAACACATGCAATAACTTTTGGGTAAACTAGATTATGATGTGTGTGAAGTTAATCCCAGAGTCACTGTGACAAAGTACTAACGTGTACCTCTTATGTACAGCATATGTCCATCATAGTTTCTAGGCTGGCAGCGTAACCTTCATTGGGAGTATCACCTATTTTATCACAAACGTGATTATAACAAGCCTCATAGTATGCTGAAGAACTTCTTTCCACCTGCACCAATTCTTTCCATATCATCATCATAGGTCAACATTAGCGCAGGACACATATCAATAATAATGTACTGTGCTGTATACAGCATCTTTCACAGCTGCACAAAGTTTGACTTCTGTATCTGCAAGGACAATATTGGTGGGTGTTAAGTTCATCAATATGCACACAATATCCTCACAAATAGATTCATAATGTCTTAATATTCAAATGGAAGCACAAAATATACTAATTAACCAAAGTGATCGTGAAGAGAGAGCAATACCTTTAGGTGGTAAAATACCCAATTCCAAATCACACTGCACATCCTGGCACTGGTTTCCAGCTAGACACAAGCACCACACGTGGATCTACAAGTGAAACTGGTTCAACAGCTCTCCGACATCAATGTGTGCCAAAACATGGGTTGGAAAAAGGACACCATCTTTAACAAAGGGTGATGGGAAAACCCCATGATAACACATAGAAAAATGAAGCAAAGTCCTTCTCACCCTCAACAAGAGCCATCTCAAGATCCAATAGACACTCAGTATAAGACCTGGAACTTGGAATCCACTTGAAGCAAACATGAGGCAGCCATTTCTGACATCAATATCAGCAGCTACCTCCTGACCAGCTCCAGTAACTCAGAACATAATAACAAGAATTGAGCAACTAGATTGAATCAAATTAATAAATTTCTTTTCTGCAGAGATAGTGGTCACCACAGTGAAGGGACAGACTACAAAATGAATGAAGTGCTCTCCAGCAAGTTGTTGACCAGGAAGTAATATTCAGATCACATAAAGAACACAAAGAATTAGACACAGAATAATAAAAAATCTAACCAATCAAGGTACATGTGAATTAAACAAAGAGGTCTCCAAAGAAGTACAAAAGATCAATAAGTAGGTGAAAAAATTCTCAACATCCTTGGTCATAATGGAAATGCGAATTAGACATGACCTGTGATTCCATCTCACCCCAGCTCAGTCACTTAACGTTAATAAAAGAACAGTGACCAGTGATAGTGATGATGTCTGATGTCAGGGCAGAAAAGAACCCTGATACTGGAGGTCGGTATGCAAATCAGCAAGGATGGACATCAGAGTGGGGAGTCCTCACCAAAAACAAGTAGAAGCTAAGATATATAGTACCTGTTTGGTTTGGAGTATTAACCTCCACAAACCTCAATTTCCTTATTGATTTAAAAGGTAAATAAACTGATAGAATCTTCCCTGGAAAGTTTCAAAGATTTATAGGGATATTTGAGAGCTATATGGCAGAACATAGAAAAATGCTGAGCCTTATTTTAAACATAAAATTGCTTTTTTTCAGATAGCTAGTTTATAATTCATATAAATATACTTACTTTCAGGAATCAGAAATAAAAATGTGGTCTTGTGTGCCAGAATTTTTTTGGGGGGGGGGGCTACCAACCAGCTCCCAAATCATGACAGAGTCTACTTATTAGTTGTTACTTCTAATGACTTAGCCTAACTTGGGCTTGTTTCTGGCTAGCTCTTTTAATTTTAACTTAAATTAACTTGTTTCTCTTTGTTTACTATTCGTCTTGGAGCTTTTTGCTTTTCTTTCCTCTTGTATATCTTATTTTCTGGCTGGCTGGCATCTGCCTAGCTTCCTGCCTCAGCTACATTCCTCTTTGTCTCCTTTCTTCTCATCTCTCACCTTCTTCCTTCTTTTCCAGGCTAGATTTCTCCCCCTACTTATTCTCTCTGCCCGGCAGCCCTGCTTATCCTTCTCTTGCCTAGCTATTGGGCATTCAGCTTTTTATTAGACCAATTAGGTGCCTTAGGCAGGCAAAGTGAAACAAATGTAAGACATCATTTCATTACATAATTAAATACACATCCTTACTTCATTAAAAGTGCAGCATAAAGAAATGCAACAATGCAACACACCTTTACACAGCTAAGGTAATATTCCTCAGCAGAAATAAATGTAACCGGTCTTTACATAGTTAAATATTCCACCACAGTCTTTGCCATTCTTCCTAAGTGAAAACAGAAGTCTTCAAAAGTAGAAGAGATTAAAAACAGTCTTGTACAGTGATTGATTATAAGGGTAAGAGGTAAATAGCCAGACAGAGGTATTCTGAATGATGAGAAGAAGACCTAACTCATCTTTTTTTGCTTGGGAATGCTGGCATCTTGATTTTTGTGAGTTCATTGTTGTAGGAGCCTGCTTGTTCATTCCCAGCTGCCCAAACCTGAAATAATCACACAGAAGCTGAATTAATTAAATCACTGCTTGGCCTGTTAGCTCTATCTTTTTATTGGCTATCTCTGACATCTTAATTTAGCCCATTTTTAGTAATCTTTGTATCACCACATGGCTGTGGCTTACCAGTAAGATTCTGTCTGGCGTCTGTCTCTGGTGGGACTACATGGCTTCTCCTGACCCCTCTTCTTTCTCCCAGCATTCAGTTTAGTTTTCCCCACCTACCTCTATTCTGCCCTGTGCAGGCTCAAGATAAATTCTTTATTCATTAACCAATAAAAGCAACACATACAGAAGGACTTCCCACACCAGTTGATGGCCATCTCCCACCTCCCTGAGTGAAGTTCTGGGAATCGCTCTTGCATTAAATAACTTTCTAGAGTCATTCTTCCACTAAAAGAACTTCCTACTGTGTTTTAATTTAGCAGTTTGCTTTACCCTAACTCTTGATGAAGTAAATTTCACAGTATAGGATGAATCTTAAGATATTAAATATTAGAAATTTGGGAATCATTGGGAAACTATGCCCTCAGTATGGTGGTGATAGTAGGATAAGGAAACAGCTATAAAGTGAGTATTTAAGGAAAACAGAGGAAAAGGGTAAAACCTGTCTGTCTTTTCTGAATTGCAAATATGAAAAGGGATGACTTGAATAAATTAGCTTAATATTTTAATTTTCACATGAACATTCATGCATTTTTCTACAGATTTTAAAATCTACATATTTTACACTTAGAGAGAAAGAGTCAACATTTGAAGTTCTCTCTGCCAGGAACTTGGAAATTTTTTTATCTCCCCTCATTTGTTCATTCACGTAAACCCATGAGATGAAAAGACAGGATTCTGAGTCACTGTTAGTAGAACATCGATGCTTTAGATTGATTAGAAACACAGATTTCTATTCAATGAAGTAGTTCACATAATTTGGAAGAAAATAGATACCAATATATAGTTTATTTTAAGCTATTCTCTACAGAGCATGGCTGTCCTGCACACCAAACTGGCTTCAGGCTCACAGAGCTCTATCTACCTGCTTCTGCCTCTCAAGTGTTGAGATTAAAGGTATATGACTCCAGACCTGGCTATAAACTTGTTTTAATGAAAATTTTAAATGAATATATAAAATTAATGTAGTTTTCTTTCCAATATTCTTCAGGTGACTACAGTTGAATATGTAATTTGTTTGATAAACGTGAAATGTATCCTTGTGATTAAGTAAGTTTATATTTCAGTTATCTATGTTTTGAGAAAAAGACACAATAAAATAGCACCCCTGCTCTTAAGCTGTGTAAATTATTTATAAATTATTGTGTTTATAGTAAAATCACTAATTTAAATAGTCTTTCATGTTTCACTAAAATTATTTTGGCTGTGCACGTATTTCTTTTAGATACTTTTGCAGGGAAATCGATTCAATCAAGTCTTTCTGACTACAGTCTGGAATCATGATTAAATTTGGACAGTTTTAAATTAAATCCTCTCTAATTTAATCCGTTACTTTATCAAGATTTAATCTGTGTTCAGTCTCTAAATAATAAGTGGCCTCCTGTGCGGAACAGCAATCTTGACTTTGTTACCCACATTCTAGATATTTCTTGGATCCACTTTAAAAGTCAATCAGGCTGAGGATGGAGCTCAGGAGTACAGCAAATGCTAGCATGCACAAGGCTCTCATTTCAGTGTCTAGCAACACACACACCCACACACAAAAATTAACAATAAAATCTAAACTTAAGAAGTAAAATATAATCAACTGTCATTAACCAAGTTCACATTCTTTATCTTGTGCTTCCAGGCATCTTTTCTTGGATAAGTGTTTTGAATTTTGTCCTTGTATGCTGCAAAAGTCTAAGCTAGGAATTATTCCAAATGAGTAAAACTTCAGGACTAATTATTTAGAAAAATAAAACAACAATTAATGGAAAAAGAGACCATGAATTTGAAAGAGAGCAAGGACAGTTGTGTGGGAGGAAAGCAAAGGGGCAAGTGTGATTATATTATAATTGCAAAAATAAAGTAATAATAAAATGTTGGGCATAATCATACAATTTATTTTAAAGTCAGGAGTACATAGCTTAAAAAAAACTATGAAACAGGATTCTATGTTTCACTTTAAAATGTCTAAATCCAAGGCTATATAATAGAAACGTGGTGTGAGCTATACATGTTGTTTAAAGTTTTCATGTAGGGCTATCACAGTGATGACTCAGAGAGGAAAGACACTTACCACCATGCCAGATGACTTGACTTCCATTCCTAGAACCCGCGTCGTCAAAGGGTAGAGCCAGTGTCCATGTTCCTATGTTGTCCTCTGAGCTCCACATATGTGTTGTGGCACATGAGCCATGCCTCTGTGGAAATGAATGAATTTAATAAAAAAATAGAAAATAAAAAAAAATTCTGTTTGCAACACCAAAGAACAGGTAGGCAAAATTATTTTGAATATTACCCTTTTTGACCCAAAGTAATAAACATCATTCCAATTTATAAGCAATATTGAAAAAACATTACTGTAATATTTACTACTTTTGTATTAGCTCCAAAAATGAATACATACATTCCACTTAAAACATATCTCAGCTAAATTATAATCTAGATGCTCCATTGTGCTGCCCTTTCTATGTGTTCAGGAGACACCAATATGGCAGCCAAGTTCTGAACAATAATTGTTTGCAGGAAGTTCCCTTGCGGTTCTACCTTTGATCAGAGAGAATTTCCATTCTGTGGCTGGAGTTGGTGTTCAGAAGTCATCATACTTCAATTAATATCCAGATAAAAGCTCCATGTTCAGTTCATATTAATTATTTTTAGATAGAATGCAATAATCTATATCAGGAATTACCTTTCATCTGTTACTTCCCAATTTAAGTGGTATAATGTTTTAAAAAGAAAACAATGAAAGCTAAACTCAGAAATTTCATGCTTTTTGTCTTCCAACTAAGCAGAAATTACCAGTTTGGTATAGCTAAAATTATTGCATAAAATAGTTATATTCATTGAGGTGGAATATGTTATGATACTTTATTTTCCCTACTGCTACCTCCATTAATTAATTACACTTTAATAATTTAGGCCTATGATTTATTCACTTCTTTTATTTCCAAGATCTATCCTATCTCAATACTTTCTCTTAATATAAAAGATATCCATAAAATTCTGTGTTTATAGCTTAAAATGTAACATGGCTGGACATCACATCCGTGTGTGTGTGTGTGTGTGTGTTTGTATGTGGTTCTTGTATGTGTGTCCACAAGTGAGTATGGGAACACACATGTTGATGCAGAGGAGGTAGACATCTATACTCCCTGTCACTCTCTACCTTGTGTGTTGAGACAGGGTAGCTCAAAGAAACTGCAGCTCACTGATGGACTGCCCTGGCTGGCCACCATCCTCCCTGGGTACCCCTGGCTCTGCCTCCCTGGTACTGGGTACACAGCTGTGTGCTGACTCTGTGTGTGTGGGGGTGGGGAATCCAAACACTAGGATTCATGCCTCTTCACCCTCTGAGCCATCTCCACAGTCTCAACGCATTTTGGAGCTCTACTTCAGTGAGGAAGATTTAGTAAAATACTTTTATATGTTAATAGCTCAGGAAAAGCCAACCCTTCTAATTATATGAATCTAAACTAGCCTAGGGGTAGATCGAGGAATTAATCTGAGACCTTGTACAGTTCTTTCACTATAATGAAAATCACATTTGATATGTTTTATACTAACATGAGAAACATTACATTAAAACATTATTTAATGCTTTGTTTAGCTGTGGAGAGATGATAATTTCCTATATTGTTTATTTTTTGAACCTTCAGGCATCCCCCAAATATGTCTGCCTTATTCTTTTGTATGCCTTTCTTTATGCTTGGTTGTTTTTGATTTTCCATTACAGCTGTTGATTTCTCTAGGACAGAGTATCTTTTGTGAACAGTGCCTGTCAAAGATTTAGTTTGTTTTCTGTACTTTTGTTTCATCACACGTTGTCAGTCATCATCGGGGCTCCTAGGTTGCAACTGGTACAGAGAAGGTTTTATTTGCTTGTTCTAATCCCAAGACTCAACGGATAACTCTACTGTGAAAACTAAGCATGCTTCATCTTCTCTCCACATCTCAGGAGAGGACAGGAGAGCATCCATACAGCTTGGGCTTTGGCAAACTGCTGTGGGTTTCCCCATTCTGATGCCACCGTCCTTGAGGATGTTCCCTCTCCTCAGACATTTTTACTACAATGCATGAATTTCATTCTCTGGTACCATTATATAGATTAACCCCTGAAACTTTCCATCACCCAGAAGTCTTGAATTTCAGAACATTAAAGGAATGTTGTTTCTTAGTGACTCCTAAATTGCAGTTTTGGATGTAAGAGGTAGATTTAATATCCACAGGAAAGAATAATAGGAGAGAATAATGCTGGAAAGTTTGGGGAAAGCCTGAAGGTTGAAAAAAAATGAATGCAGAGAATTAACAACCTTCCATAGCTATATAAAGGATTAAATAATATTTTAACCTAATGTTTTTCAAGTAAATGTGAAACATATCAAATGCAATTTTTATTATAGTGAAGGAACCATTCAATAATTTTTATATTAAAAAAGCACTGATATATAAATCCTTAAAACTAATAATTTTATTCTTTTCTTATCCACGTTAAAAGACATTTTAAGTCTGAAGGAATATATTGTAAGTTGGTTGCATTAGGCATTTGGGGACCTATGGTTAATTAATGTATTTATTCAACTCACACAGGAAACTTTACTCTCACATCACCTGTGTGTAGATTCCCTGATACAGATGTTAGAATGTAGGTGGAGATTGCTTGTTTGTTTCCTGGCTGCCCAGACCCAAATAATCACACAGAAACTATATTAACTACAATACTATTTGGCCAATAGCTTAAGCGTATTCCTAGCTAGCTCTTACATCTTGGATTAACCCATTTCTATTATCTATGTATGGCACAAGGCTGTGGCCTACTGGTAAGGTCCCTCCAGTATCTGTCTCCTTCAGCAGCTACATGGCATCTCTCTGACTCCGCCTAGTCTCTCTCAATATGTCTCTTCCAGCTTGGCTATATTCTGCCCTGCTATAGGCTTTAACAGCTTTTTTATTAAACAGTGGTAGTAAAACACATTTATAGCATAGAGAGTGAAATTCCACATCATTAAGGCTAGAAATTAACTTAGAATTAGGATTTAAAAACCATTAAAATTTAGTTTTAAGTAGAGAAATTAAGGCTCAAAAAACCAAATTAAAAATATTCAGCCAGATGCATAGTGAGAATAGTTATTATTAATATTAACTGAAAAATGAGAAAAATACAAGTATCTACCAATAAGAATAGATAATTTAGATTTTATAACAAAATAATAGGACATTACTTCATAATATAGAGAAAATGATACGTTGATACTAATCCTAGGTATTTATGTCTTTATTTTTGATAAATGAACAGCATATTGCAAAATTCTATTTTAGGAATTTTTAGACTATATCTAACTAATATAACTCATAGAAATAATACTAGTGATCACCTATCAGGTTGAGAAATTTATTGTAAGAGAAATGGAGGAACTTCATGGAACAAGAGACTTGATCTGTACCTTAATGTAAGTGTTGATTGTGAGTTTATAATTAAGTAACCATAGTCCAGTTTTTTCACTTTGTATCTTCATTTTGTTCTGTGTATCTTCAGAATGCAATGTAGACATTAATATTCATTTTATATGTATTTTCAGAATAGAATAGAATGTAGATATTTTCAAGAACTCCATAACAAATGACATCATTAGTAAGACAAATAGGGAAAGATAAAAAGCACTGCAAAAATGGTGTTTTGTAGCTTCATCTTATGTAGAAGAGCAAAGGGATACTGATGCTTTGTCTATCATCAGCAACAACTGGGGCTAGGAAGAAGTAATGCTTCCATGATAAATCTGCATTTGATGGCTGAAAGACACTTAAGGAAATGCTCAGCATCCTTAGCCATCAGAGAAGTACAATTCAAAACAACTCTGAGATTCCATTTTACACCTGTAAGAATTGCCAAAATCAAAAACACTGATACAACTTATGCTGGAGAGGATGTGGGGTAAAGGGAACACTCCTGCATTGCTGGTGGGAATGCAAGCTGGTACAGCCCCTTTGAATGTCAGTGTGGCGACTTCTCAGAAAATTAGAAAACAACCTTCCTCAAGACCCAGCAATACCACTTTTGGGTATATATCCAAAGGATGCTCAATCATAGAACAAGGACATGTGCTCAACTATGTTCATAGCAACTTTGCTTGTCATAGTCAGAACCTGAAAATAACCTAAAATGCCCTTTGACCAAAGCATGGATAAGGAAAATGTGGTACATTTACATAATGGAGTACTACACAGAGGAAAAAAATAATGATTTGTGGGGGAATTGATGGTAGAAAACATCGTATTGAGTGAGGTGACCCAGACCCAAAAAGACAAATATAATATGTACTCACTCGTAAGTGACTTTTAGACATAAAGCAAAGAAAAGCCAGTCCACAATTCACAATCCCAGAAAACCTAGACAACAAAGAGGACCTTAAGAGAGACATACATGGATCGATCTAATCTATCTGGGAAGTAGACAAAATCTCCTGAGTAAATTGGGAGCATGGGGACCATGGGAGAGAGTAGAAGGGGAGGGGGGAAGATGGGGGGATCAGAGATACATATATAGCTCAATAAAATTAATTAAAAAAATTAAGAAAATCTGCATTTGATCTTTTTGGTTTTAATTGGCACACATTTGATTATACATATAAATGGTTTTCTGTCCAAAATTTCACTATTCTCATAAAGTATGCAGACCAAATCTACCCTCCCATCATTTATCCTCCAACCACGCCATTTAGCTAAGTTTTGTTTATATTTCATCTTGCATGTATGCGACACAGCATGCATTTCTCTGTCTGCTTTATTTTTCATAGCATTCTCTAGACCCATCCATCTTATGGTCAGTAGCAAGATTTCACTGTATATTGATAAATATACATGATGTAGTATTATTATATATACACCATATTTCCTTTGCCCATTCTTCACTTGACCTGGTTGATTCCATATCTTCACTATTGTGAATACTGTCATATAGAAATGAAAATTCTGGTATAATTTTTGGAATCTAATTTCATTTTATTTTGCATAAATGCAAAGTCAGATATATGGATAAGTCATTTGATTGAGCAAGAGTTGGAGGACTGCCTACATTGTTCCTGATACTATTTGTATTAATGTATTATCTTCTCACTAAGGATGTGTATATAAGGATTTCTTCTTTTCCACATCCTGAAAGAATTAGCCATTATTTATTGTCTATGCAACATGTTCTGTACTAGTTATTATAACTGTAATTACTTGATTTCTCATGGCAGTTTTGTTTTTTTATGATCGATAATTATATTGAGATTTTTCATGTTGTTGATCATTTGCATTCCTCTTTTAAGATTTTTTTTGGCTTGGGCTAGAGAGATTCCTCAGTGATCAAGAACGGTTTTTGTTCAGGCAGAGGACCCAGGTTGTTCTTATCACTGGCATGGTGATTCACAACCATCTGCAACTCCAGTTTCTGGGGTTGCAACAACCTCTTCTGTTGTCTGTGGGCAATGCATGCATTCTGTGATCATACATACAAGCAGACAAATTAATCTATACACTTAAAATACAATAAATAAATCTGTAAAAGATTGGATTACTTTTTCTGTTAATTTCTGGATTTTTTTAAACTATGAGTATCTCTGTTTTTCAGAAGAATATCTAGAAAGCATTTTCTCCTATTCCAAAGGGCTATCTCTTCATTCTGTTTAATGATTTCTTAACTGTGAAGCCTTTTAGTTTTATATCATCCATTTGTCTAATGTTGCCTTTAATTCTTGTTCCTGTGTCAGCGTCTTGAAGTGTTTCTCTGTCTGTCGTTCCTTTTAGAAGCAGAATCTCAGATCTTTGTGTATGTGATTGGTTTGTATTGATGTATTTTTGTACAAGATGAGTGATCATGTTCAAGTTTAAGTACTGTAGATTCATCTTTCATAGCATTCATTTTAAAGAGACTGCCCTTTCTTTAACATGTATTGGTGGTGTTCCAGTCAAGAAGCAACCAGCTACAGATGTGTTGCTGTGTTCTCTGGTAGCTGAGGTACACGTCTGGTTAGAAGGCATGCATGAAGTATGGTTACTCTAGCTCTGTAAAATGTATCAGTGTTGTCCCCTCTCTTCGGGATTCCTGGAGCTCTTTAGAATATCATTGGTATTGTGGTTGGTGTTATAAATCTCTTTGAGTAATGTATACATTTTAATATCAGTTCTTCCTAATTATAAACATTGAGATGATTTCCAGTTTATGGGTCTTCAATGTTTTTATCAAAGATTTGTAAGTTTGGTTATTTGTAAAAGTCTTACTTCTTTTTTGTCAAATTTATTCTTAAGCAATTTTATAATTATTGTGAATATAACCTCTCGTAAGTTTTTGTGTGTATTCTCATTCTTGTATGGAAATTTTACTTATTTTATGCTGATATAGTAACCTACACATTATTATTTTTTATTAACTCTATTTTTTAGTCTTCTAATTAAATCTTGGTTTTTCTGTCTATAATGTTCTATCATCTACAAGCTGGGATCATTTAGCGTTCTCCTTTCCTGTTTGTCTTTCATGTCTTTCTCTTCCTTGCTCTGTCTAAGCTTTACTTTAAATCTCAGCATAGTTTTCCGATTCGAGAACCATCAGTGATGTGCCTTAAGAAACAAGGAGAATTGTTTGCAGGAAAGCATGAACATGCTCAGTCATGCTTTTCTGTAGAACTTGTCCACCGATGAGTATTCTGTTAGGGACACATAATATTTTGATTAAAACTTTTTCTCATAACTTTTCAGATAACATAACATGCACAATGCATGCACATGCACACACACACACACACACACACACACACACACACAGTGAAATAAAATAAAGTAAAAAAAACACCACTATTTTTTAGCATGCTAACTCATCCTTTGCCAGCTTTTTCTTCTCCACCACAGCTGCCATCATTTTTTGGTTTGCAGAATGTCTCTTTCTCTGTTGCACTCTGAGCCTGTTCACATATACTCCCTCTAAAAAGCAAGTACTAGCTTGGCAAACCTAAGAAACCAAGGGCTAAGAATCTCTCCCCTCTTTGTGTTTTGGCAGACCCCTCCCTTGTTGACTGTTTTCTGTTTAGATGAAAACTCCACGAAGGAAACTATACATGGATATCTATTTACCAAAAAGCTGTTGCATGCTTCTCTGTTGAATAATGCCTCAAGCTTATTGTTTTTATTTTAAAGCCATAATTCACTCTCTTATAAAAACTACTCAGCACAAAAGACCTGTAAAAGAAAATTGAAGGTCACTTAAATGGGTACCTATAGGTAGGAAAAATAAGTATCCAATATTTAATTACTTATTTGCTTATTATATATAAATTGTTGGCAGTAAAAGACAAATTTTTCTTAGCTTGACTTGAAATATTACTTGCATTGAACTAAGCTGACTGTAGGAAGTGAATGATATATGTTGACGTGGGCTCTTAACAAGAACAAGTTATTCAAATCACTTATTAACAGATGCAATTTGTATTTCCCATGAAAATCTCTGTCTTCTGTAAATAAGTTTGCTTTGCTCATTAGATTCATGTAAGTGCACTCATGTGATCCAAAGGCATTCTCTATTAGATTCCTTCCTGAAACCCACTGTCGCTGTCAGCAAGAAATTCAATCTACTTAAATGAAAAATAAATGATGAGTTTTCTAGGGAAGTAAATTTTGAAAACTTAGAGCAAGTGTGCTGTTCAAGAAGAATATATTTAATAAAAATATTTGGCTATGGACCTCATTCAGAAAAGTATTTGCAGAAATGTCTTTTCTTCACTTCACATCCATGAGTGAAATTTAAATTTTATACTAAACAAAACATTTGCAGAAAAAGACAATCAAATCTGCAACAACCATAGCAAACCACCACTGAAGAGCCTATATACAAACCTTTAACTGTATCTGTGTGTGTGAGAGAAAGGCATATATGTTGCAAGGCATATGTGTATATGTATTTTCTTATGTACATAAGTGCATATGGTATATGCATACACATATAACTAATACATATATATTTGTATATATAACATACACTATATGTACATAGATAATATAGTTAATTAGATTCTAGAAGCTATTTCTCAACTAAACTGTAGCAATGCCACAGTAAACTGACTGAGGAGAATGCTTTACTATCTGTTCATTTGATTTACTGCCTTTATTTGATTTATTCTCTTTATTTGGTTTATTTGGTGAGTAAATAAGTGAGTAACCATTGGTATTTTTCCTTGTGCTTCTCATTTTTTTTCATAAAAGTATATCCTGAACTCCTTCCCATTAGGCTGGTTGTGTTCTTAGAATCAAGAGGCTGGGACCGTAGGGGTAGGTGGGTACAAACTGATCATTCTCTGTTATAGGATTTTGTAGCATTTTCCTATCTTTCATTGTATTTATGAAACCTGATCTTTACCTGTTTGGGGGCCTCATACTTGAGTTTAACTTTTTGTGAGACTAATCTGTCATTCTCTTGCCTGGCACAATCGCTGGTGTCCTTAGCTCTGTATGGGTTGGACCTAAGGCCCCTGAACTTAGATGATCAACTTGCAGACATAGCCCCAGCCAGTCCACTGCCTCCATGAACGTCTGCCCTCTCCCTAGCTTTCTGTGATTGTCAAGTGAATTGAGTATTGTTTCTCCATTGCCCTTGTGCCATATAATGATCAGCCTTTTCAGTTCTGCCTAATTGGTTCTCCCTTGTTGTTCTGTCCATTCTGCCTCCACCACCCTCTGCACCTTCTGTTTGTCCTCTTGGTACTGTTATTACTCTGAGTTTGTATCCTTTTTAATGCCCATTTTAAACAGTAATCCAGTTTGTCCTCTGACAAACCCATCGTGGTTTCAGTACATCCTAATTACACTCTCTTAGCCTCCTTCTCTGCCCACCCTCCTTCTTACAAGTCCCTTTCCCACATTCATGTCCTTTTGTTTTGTGATCTTGTGACTATGTGACTGTAGGTTTGAAACTATCCATTGGAAGCTGGTGTACTTGCCAGTAGGTACACAATGGCTTCTCATCTCCAAATATATATATATATATACATATATATATGTATATATATTCATGTATATATACATGTTTATATTCATATATATATTCATGAGTTCAGCAGGGTGAGGAGGGTCCCATGAGTCCTCACACCATCCCTGACTGGCTGTCGACAGATGGAGTCTTGAGTAGACCCACAGTCAACTGCAGCTGTGATGCATGTGTGCAATGACTGTATTGTTCCCAGAAGGGAGCATCTTGAAGCTTCTCTCCACGTCTCTGGATCCTGCATATTCTTTATTGATGTCTCCTGAGCCCTAGAGTGAGTGCTATGAGGGTCATGTTTACGGGAGAGCAATCAACATTGACTCATTGCCATCACCTCCAGCAGAAAGTATAAGTCCACTTGTTTAAAGGTCACTGGTTGACTTACAAGAGGGAAGAGAGACTGTCTTGCTTTGTGTGGGGGTACTGATGTTTTATTTCATTTTAAAAAAGAAAACAAATTGTCTTTTTTCATTTATATACCAATCCCAGTTCCTACTCCCTCCCCTCCACCTGCTCCCACCCCACCCCCATCCACTCCTCAGAGAGGGTAAGGCACATTGCTTTGGGAAAGGTCTAAGGCCCTCCCTACTACATCTAGGCTGAGCAAGGTATCCATCCAAAAAGAATAGGTTCCCAAAAAGCATGGCAAGCAGTAGAGATAAATCCTTGTTACTAATGTCTTAAAGAGTGGATTTTATGGTATCTCAGACCCAGAAAGACAAATATAATATGAGTTCACTCATAAATAGGTTTTAGACATAAAGCAAAGAAAAACCAGTCTACAGGTCACAACCCCAGAGAAACTAGACAACAAGGAGGACCCTAAGAGAGACATACATGGTCTACATAGGAAGGTGAAAAAGACAAGATCTCCTGAGTAAACTGGAAGTGTGAGGGTCACAGGAAAGGGTAGAAGGGGACAGGGGAAGAAATTAGTTGAGTGAAATAAATAACAAGCAAGAAAGAGTGGATTTCATGTAACTTCCGCATATTTATAAACTAAATCTAGCCTGACAGCCAGCTTTTTGATGTAGTTTTCTTACTCCCTGTGCATAAATCAGAATGATAATGTTATGAAACATCATCCCTACTAAATCAAGATAAACAGCTGAACCCAGTCCTAGCTCAGCGTGGAGCAGCTTATCTTTCAGTAGAGGATTATTGTAGGAGGAATAGGAGCGAGCATAGGAGAACAGTTGGTGTAGTGCCAGGGATGTCTTCCAGGCAGACCCAGCCGAACAAGTATTCCTTTTCCTATCCACAATTGCTTCCTATGTCACATGGAAATTCCCTGCCAACTATGCACACATTCATTTATCTAGTTCTTTTAATCACATGGTATTATCCCAGCATAGGAAAAAACCCACAAAGGCCCTTGCCTTTGTGAGACTTACATTTGTGCATTACTTTTAACACTACAGTGAACTCTCTTTAACATTATTGTTTTAATTAAAATATTATTACATCACATCCTTTGTTCTTTTTCTTCCCTTGAACTCTTTCTATTATTTCCCCTACTCTTTTGCAAATTAGTGCCCTCATTTATACATATATATATATATATATATATATATATGTGCACAAATATAAACATGATACCTTGAATCTGTTTTTCTTGCTTGTATTTATATGATTTCAGGGCTGACCACTTTTATTGGATGATGATCAGTTAAGGCCTCGCCCCTGCCAGAGACAGATTCTCTCTCAGCTGTTATTAGTCAGCCGCAGTTCTTTGTACAGTGAATCTTCACATTTAAGAAAGATAATAATTCTTTGAAAAATCTACCTTCATTTTTGTTCATCACTACAGCATATCCCTTCCTCATTTAAAACACATCCCGAGAAATCAAGATCTACAGAGCCTTACAGGTTGAAGATGTATTAGCTATCCATTACTATGTAATACATTTAGACAGTGTAACACCTTAAAAGAACGATACCTGTTTCTCCTGTGCTACAATCTACTATGTTTGTGTCCTCCCCTCCCAGTACCTCTGATGGAAACCCCACAGTGATGACAATAGGATGTGGGGATTTTGGAAGTTATAACATCACAAGGACTTTACATGTCAGGATTAATGCCCTTGTGAAAGAAGTTGGATGGAGACATGTCCGTTCCACAGGTGAGGACACAGGAAAGTGCTTTTCTATCAGCCAGCAAGTGCACCTTCATCAGACATCAGATCTGCTAGGGCCTTCATCTTGGACATCTGTAGTTTCAAGGCTGAGAGAAAGAAATTTCTGTTTTTATAAACTACTGGGTTTGTTGATGGTGTTGTGTAAGAGGTGGAGTCCAGATAGTTGAAGATGGCCTCTCACATGGTTTCTGTAGGTCAGAATACTAGAAGTAGCTTGATTTGGATGCTTTTAACTCAAAGTTCCTCGCAAGATGTAGTTCATTTGCCAGTCAGGACTGCAGTTGTACCGGGATGGGTGGCAGGATGTCTTCTAGGATGCTTTATTTGCACGGTGCTGGTGGGTGGCCAAGGGCCTTAGTTCTTTCCCATCTGCTGCTCTCCGTGTTTCAGCTTGGCTCTCACAAGTGTGATTCATCCAATAAAAGAGGGCAGAGCTGAATGTCATCTATAACCTGGCTTATGGTGTCTCATTCTTTATTTTGTCTGAGAATAGTTAGCTCTATTCATTGTGGAAGAGGAAGCACAGCGGGGACATCAATTACCATAGTTTTGAAAGTCATAAAATTTAGTCAACCCATTAACCTATATGTTTCATGATATATGATGAGGTCACTTGTCAGCTGACCCAGGCATCTTATATGGACCCAATTTAAAGCTATTTTTTAGTGGAGAACAGGTCCTCACATTATACATGTGCTGCTCTTCTCAATGAATGACATATTACAGCCACACAGGGGTTTCCGTCTGACGGGTCAACCCTCTGGCCTGTGTAGATAATATTTTGGAAGAATTATCTTATTAAGAAAATTCGGTTACTGGAAACCTATGGGCAAAAAGACAATCAGAGATCTCTTAGCGATGTAAAATTTAGGGAAAGCGGTGGGCAATTTTGCTTCTTTTAATTTCAGTATGTACTTCTGCATTTTCATTCAGTGTTGCGGTAGTCACAGTACTAGATGAGATCATTTTGTGATGGGAGAATCCTGGCCTCCTCTTGCTGAGAAATAGTTGCCATTCCTTCATGCTGTGGAGTCAAGGATCTAACTTGTAGCTTCTTAAATCTTAGAACTGTATACATTATTACTTTTTGGAGAAAATTGTCATTTCAATTTTAAGTCCACTGGAAGTCAATATAATTAGAGTACAGCATATTCCGTCTTGCAGTAAATTTTAGAAACATGCAAACGAGGCACACTATTCTCCGTGGTCATTTGATTTTCATTTGGTTGCTTTGAATTTAATGAGATTTTCCTAATTTGGTGTCCAGGGGTTGATGCTGCATTTTACTGTGGAAGGGTTTGATAACAATCCTGGTTATCAATTGTGGGGTACATAATGATGTTTTGTCATGACAAGGAGCCACCCTAATCCAATATAGATTTTTTTAACTACTGTTAAAACAAAATGAGTCATTCCAACTATATCACAGCACAGAAATATATTATTTCTATGGCAGGAGTCCATGGCCAAAAAAAATGTTATGAATATTTTTCTGGATCTAAAAAAGTGGCTGTAGGTAGGAAGTGTAAGACTCCCTCCCATATGCTGCAGCCCCCGGCACTGCAGGAGCTGAGGTTTCAGCTTCTACCTTTACACCCCTGCAATAGGATTCTTCTGAACACTGGAACAGTCATGTCATTGTTTTCTACTAGAAATTAAAAATAGAGTGTCTGGGGCTTTTGTTATTGTTTCGTTTTTGTCTTCCTTCGAGACTCCCAAGAGGATAGTTGCATCCAACAGTGTCCTTAGAATCAGTTTTAAGAGGTCTTATACATCATTTCTTAGCAGTGAATGTCTTGGTTAATTAAATTCCATTGCTAGAATCTAAGTTTATTCTGTTAACATGACTGTGGGATGCCCATAATTACTAAAAACACCACAAATATACATTACCTGTAATTATCAATGTTATCATACACACGTGTGTTATATTGACAAAAGAAAATAAAGATCAGATATTTTTGTACTATAAACATATAGTAAGTATTAGAAAAAGAAGCAAGAGCCCTCCTGTGTTGCAGAACAATATATTCCAAGTTCCAAGGAAAGTAAACCTTCCTCTAAAGTACTCTTTATACATTTGTTTGTTCGTTTATTGGGGAGCAGAATAAGACATGGATTATAGAACAGATGCATAGTGTCTTAGGACAAATAGGTTAAAGATAATGGACAAATAACTACAGTAAAAGTGACGGAGCAGAATCAGTGACCATGGTTCTGATGCTGTTTTATTGTATCAGTTAAAACTTTTGTTTTATAATAGATGCTATACTTAACTCCAGATAAATCTTTCCTATTGTATCTTCTACAATTCTACATAAAGTAGTTGTTTCAATGCTACTCTAGGAGAGATAAAAGTGAATATAGAACAGTTTACTTTTGTTCAACTATTTAGCAATCTTTTAGCAAAGTACTGGTGAGACTGCCTGTGGTCTACGATATTCATTTGAGAGGCCGTTCTTTACCAAGAATATCAACCAGAAAGGTGTAATTTATAGACACTGGGCTCACAGCCTCTTCCTAAATAAACAAAAATTGGCCCTCTGAAATATTGAACTATTATAAAATAGTCCATTTGATGACATATGATGCTCACATGTTCTGTGATAATCTGAAGAATTCGGCAGTCTCACCAGTACTTTGCTAATTCTAAAGAGAAGGCAATATTTGATATGTTAATTAGTGATGGAACTGAATATAATATGTGCCAGTTTAAAATTAGGTTTAATTACTGCTATATAGAGGAAACTGAGCACGGTTTGCTCACTGCCAGAGCTGAAGTTAAATGCATAGAGAATTTTAATTCTATGGCATGAACTTCTTCATAGCACACATAGAGTGAATGAATCATTTGAGCTTCCTTGCTGTTGGGCAGCAGGCTAAGAGCTTTGTAGACTGAACCTATAAATGCTGACCGTGGGTGCATACAGAGACTCAAATGAGCACTCTGAGATTCCATAGTCAGTGCTACACCTAGGGAGGAGCTCAGAACCGGCCTGACTTTGACTTCACATAAGCTCTTCCGCCTGGTAAATACACAGGTAGGATGCTAACAACCTGTTGTAGGCCATGCACTCATCAGAGAAAGACCTCTGATTTAGATGAAAATACGGAGACCTTGCCTGGATTTTTAACAGATAATGATGTTAGTCAGGGCATAACAATGTAGCATCTTACACTTGTCTCTGTGACAGCTTTAACTTTGATGTAAATACTCAGAGTCTGATCCACTTGAAGGATTGGGTTGATGTGAATGACACAGCATGTGTACACCTGAGCAATTAAAATTTATTTTTATTTTATTTTTAAGTGATGAGTGTTTTGCCTGAATGTACGTTTGGGCACCACATGAGTTCCAGGTGACCACTGAATGTCAGGAGAAGGCTCACTGGAACTGAAGGTTATAAATGATTGTGAACCACCACGTGGATGCTAAGAATCAAACCCAGGTTTTCTGTAAAAGAGGCCAATGCTATTAACCATTGAGCCATTTCTATAGGCCCTGGGAAGACTTTTCAATTATATAAAAATGTATCTTGTCAGTGTTGTGGGTTCTTTTTGTGTTTGGTTCGCTTTGCAGATTCTCCAGTTGGCTTTACTAGGAAGGCATTCCAGTAAGAAGGGCTTATGGAAAGCACATATTCTGGGACAAATCGAATCAATTTTATCTCCCCTCTTTTGCTATTTTAGTTCTAAGTGAAATTTCTATTTGTTACTAAATTTAAGTTGATGTAGTATATTTTCAACACCAAGAAAAATGTCTGAGGATTTCAGTTGCACAGTGTTCTCCTAAGTTCATTGAAGATCTGAAGGCTCTGTTAACATTTTACATCAAATTATTTTTTAATACTAGATTCGAACTCCTACCTAATAGTTCATAAGTATTCATAAATACTATAATTACTTCATAACTGAGACATAATAAATAGTCCCCTTAGAATCAAACAGATGTAGTGGAATCCCAGAATAATGGAGTTGAGCCTACAGTTATAACTCAGTGAGAGTCCTTGCTTTACCTATGTGAGACCCACCTTCTAACCCAGCTCTTGTGTGTCAGTAGATCACATCTGTACCAGAGAGCATCATCTTCACCTACACTGAACATTGCTCTACTTCCATGTAGGTGTTCAAAGACTGTAATGTGTGCAACTACTTTAAAACGGTGACATGATTTTTTTAAAAAGAATTGTGCTGTACCTGGTAGTATGAATTGGTAATCCCAGCTACTCAGAAAACTAAAGCAGTAGAATAAAAAAATCAAGGCCTGCCTAGGCTACAGAGTGAACCCAAGCCGTCGGGGCAGTTTACTGAGACCATGTCTCAAAATAAAAGCAAAGACAGAGGTTAAGGATGTAGGTTGTTGGCAGAGTGTTTACATAAAGCATGTCTGAGACTCCAGGTCTAACCCCCAGTATGATAAAATAAAACAGCAAAGTCATACACTTACTTCACTCATGGCTCTCAACACTGGCGATATAATGTTAAAAAAAAACACAACAATAACAAAAAAACTGGCCACTAGAGACATGTAGACATCTGATTGGATGGAACTGCGTTGGCATGGTCCTCATCTTTTATCATATAATAGAAAAATAGATGAGACACTCTGGGTTTGATTCCCAACACTCCTAAGTGAGGCATGGTTGTCTGTGCCTGTAATTAAGGTAGTTGGGAGATAGGCAGGAATATCAGGTGTTTGAGGTAGTCCTTGATTGCAGAAGATTGAGGCCATTCTGGTTTACAGGAAACAGCAATTCAAACAAGCAGACAGACAAGAAACAAAGGTTTTTGCTTTCTCTGTTGGATATAGTCAAACACGGGCTAATAAAAATATTCAGAGAGTTCAGTTTTTCAGGCTGAAATGTCTGCAAAATAATGACATGTGTCGTACTTTGAAGGCTGCACTCAATCTTTATTGAACAGAATATTTACCTAAGACACGCAGGGCTGTTTGGCCAATCCTGGCTCATTACATCATTTCATATTCTGCCATCTTTTCTCTCTTGGTTGCTGGAGAATATAACCATTTACTTGCAGTGGTGTTTTAAGTGAAGGAGGATAACTAAACTCCCAGTATTAAATCATAGTCTTTCTTGGTTTCATTTGCATCCCTATAATGGTTCAGTGTTGAGCTTCTTCAGTAAAAGCTTAAGAAACAGTGATTAGTTTTCTCTTTCAAAACAGACTAAAATGAATAACTTCAATTTTAAACATGACTGTGGACAGGTTTTTCTGTTTTTTTTAAATGAAAGATAATCCAAGTATGATCAATAATACAGACTCAATACTTCATTTTGGTGCAAGTGGACAGACATTCTGAGTTTAAGATCTGATTTTTAAGTATTGATCAGTTATAATGAATAAATTTTACATAAATTACAAACAAGCTTAGTTGTGTATTTCCCATTGATTCATGCCCTAGGTGACTTTCTAGCTAGGACACCATCTGAGCAAACAGAGAGGGGCAGGGCAGGGATCGGGATTGGGGGAGGGAGAGGAAAATGATCCTCCCGTCCCCACCACAGTGCTTCCTGATATGTCCTATTTCGAGCAGCTGTGGGGTTCACTGCTGGAGCAGGCTGCCTCAACATCACTGACTCTTATTGCACATTCTTTCCCTCTATTCCAACAAAACTTCTAAAAGCGCAACAGTTTCTGTTGTTGCTTAAACATTAAAACTTAGAAAATATTTTTTTTCATTTAGCTGCAGCAGAGGATATCAAAATTCCAGTCTTTCTCTTGTAAATGAGGACACCAGAACAAAGAGAGTGAACTGGTTATAAATATAATAAAATTAAATGGGGAGCAATAGGTTAATATATGCCAAAAAGTCATGGGAGATAACCATGACTGCATTACTCCATGGCAGTCCCTCTTGAATAAAGTTTTCATAAAGTATGTAGTACATATATACACTGCTTATATGCCTACAAAGAGTTCTGCCTTAAGTCTAGCGGAGTCAACCCAACTAATTAAAAAAGATTCTATGACCTTATTAAGCATATACATGAAATTCTAGAAGCAGGACCTTGGGGTGCCAAGTTAGTGTTTCACCACTGAATTGTTTATAAATATTAAATGCTATGTTTTGTGGTATTTTTTGTGACTTATGATTTCTGCTTCAACTTTAACCAGCTCGCAGAGTCATGCCATCTCTCTGATTGGTGAGTGGCATTTTTATTTGAAGTTCCTTCCTTGCTTAGATACCTTTGTCGGCCTCTTGTGGCCTAAGAGAAAGTTTTAAATTTGAGTGTGGGATGCTTCACACTGTGAGCCCTTTGTCCTGTACTGGTCAAGCTCTCTGACTTCCTATCCCTGCTCAGTGTTCTTGGAATTGCAGCCATATCCCTGCCTGGCAGTTTCCCATTCTTACAACAGACAGCTTGAGTTTTCTCTCTGGAGAAGGCTTCTAGCATCTTCTTTTTCTGAATCCAAGCCTATTTACTTCCCTTCTCCTCTTTCTTACCCCACTCCTTTATTCATACAGAAAGGTTACATGTACATTTTCTCCCATTCCTGGTGGTTCGACAGTAAGGACAACTTTTGAAAACAAATTTTACACCACTAAAGCCTTAAATGGTAAAGAGATAAACAAATAAATCAAGTGGTAAATCTATCTGCAGCTGTCATTTAACAATTCAGGAGGTCTCCCTCATTTTATAAATGAGGGAGAAAAGGGATCCAAAATGCTCTTCCTTTGGAGTCAGCATATTAATCTTATTGCTCAAGTCGGTGGGTTATTTAGAGAGTTCATTCTTCTAGTAGCTTCTACAGTGCCAAGGTCATATACACTGCTTCTGTATGCTACCAACAGTCTTTGTCAGAACCTGGGGGCTTCATAATGATGCTTTATACAGTTAATTAAATGAGCTTAGCTGTATCATACCATTTTCTTGAATCCAATTGCTTTGCAGACTCTTCTTGCTTTGAGACTCTCCAGCAGAAGTAATTTAGGGTTGGTTTCTATCCAAAAGCCTTCTGTGCAGTGGATGGTGTTGAAATGGAGCCAGGGATGTTGAAATGGAGCTGTGCCCAGAGGAAAAGAAGGCAAAACATTGACCTCCCTCCTCAAGGGGCAAGAAGGTCAGGTTGTAAAGAGTCTTTCTTTGACTACAGAAAATCACATCCACTAAAGCAGCTCGTGTTTAGAATGGTGACTAGCCTATTTTGTATTCAGAGTGAAAGCAATTGTGTGGAAAAGGAGAGGGCTTTCAGAGAATTAAACTTCTTGTCTTGGTTGGGATCGAAGACACAAAGCACATCTTGGCCACCGCAAGGAGAGCAATTAAAGCTCTCTCTGTCTAGAGAAGGAAAATCAAACTCCAAGGGAGTGTTGAGAGGCCTTTTCCTGGTGAAATATGACAGTCTGCCGAAGCTGTTTCTGCTTCTGTTTACCTTTTCAATGAGGAAACTCATCTTCCTGACAAAAATTGTATTAACAGCAGCTATAGCCATTTCCCCTCAGGCCACATTGTAGGGGACAATTTGAGAGGACAACTCCCTGAAGACAAGTGGTTTCCTGGGAATCCTCCTGCACACAGGAGAAAGAAGGCTCTCCTTTATTTGTTGTCCTGTGGACATTTCTGTGACCTGGCCAGCTAGCCCAAGTGAGAACTCCGCAGAGCTATTTGGTGAGGCCTGACAAAGGCTTCAGATTGGCAGTATGTTTAGTTGCTGTTGTTTTTTTGTTTTCAGTTTAAGTTAGCAGTGGGATCGTGAGTGAGTGGTTATAGCTTATTTTTTCTGCTTCTGCATTGGATAGCATTTGCTAGGTGACCTTTTATAGTCTGACAGAAATCTGAGAAACTGGATCAGTTGATACTTTGGAGTGTACCTTTTCCTTTGAACACTGGTGCCCGTGGGTATTGGAACAAAAGTAGGTAGTATAGACATTCAACGATGGCGGTCACATCACACATCACCTGGTGAGACCTCCTGAATGCCCTCCGAAGATGTTTATGGGTGGGTGCTCCGGATTTCTCTCACTGCCTTGTGGATCTCTTCTTCTCTGTCACTGCCTATCCCTGCCTTGGCATCTTCTTGTTACGATTTTATATTTCCCGAAGTTCTGGGTTTATTAAAGAATGGTGGGAACAATCTTATAATGATGGAGGAAGATTATGAACAGTTACATTTTACCATTTTAGCAGCTTATCTGGGAGCCCACATTCCTTCACTCTGCCTATAACAGTGCTTAATTGCATGTTAGCTTTCACCTTCAGTTGAGAGGACAAATGCATGTACTTTAGAAACTAAGGGTTTCCTGAGTATAATTCCTTTCTACCAGTAATTCCTTAATGACGAGTATGAAATCACTGTCTTTGTAATTCTCATTTTTTCTCCCTTCTGCATCTACATTTTTCTTTTCATGCCATTTCCTTTCATTCTTGATGAGTTATTGCATTATTGATTGTGCTCAGCATTTGACAACAGAAGATATTGATTAACATGCAAAAGATGTAATAATATAAGCCTATAGATGCCTATACAATGCCAAATTCTTGTGGCAGCAATGAAATTTTTCAAGTTTAGAATCCATTTTAACTCTGCAAATCCTATGTTGAAAGCAATCAATTTTATATAAAGTGAACTTAAAATCATAACTGATGTGGGATTCCCCTCTGTATGCTGGGAATATCATTGGTTAATAAAGACACTACCTTAGGTCTGCTCAGGACAGAATAGAGGTAGGCAGGGAAAACTAAACTGAATGCTGGGAGAAAGAAGGCAGAGTCAATGTGACGCCATATAGCTGCTGCAGGAGACAGCTGCCAGAACTTTACCCAGTAAGCCACAGCCTCATGACAATACACAGATTAATGGAAATGGGTTAGTTTAATATATGGGTTAGCTAGAAATATGCTTAAGGTATTGGCCAAACAATATTGCAAATAATATGGTTTCTGTGTGGTTATTTCAGGGCTGAGCAGCCGGGAACAAACAAGCAGCCTCCTACAAAATTTTAACTCCGCAAATCCTATGTTGAAAGCAATTGATCGTATATAAAATGAATTTGAAATCACAACTTACAAAACAGAGCTTCATGAACATTTTATCTGCTGATACGACAAATGACAAGTAAATTTCCTTTGTCACACATTTCAAAGAAAAAAAAACATGTTTATAGTTTCGTTTGGGGTATGCATTTGTTTTTTTCTCCAGCTTACAAAGCAGACTTTTCAGTGAGGCGAGTCTTTTGAGTATGGGCCTGAGGCTGACAGTAGCAAGTGCCCTAGTGTGCAGTAGAAATGGGAGAAGCCAAAGTCTGAGGTGGAAGGAAGTACGGATTGACAGCAGCGGTGTTGGGAGGCACCACATATCTAAGCAACCCTACGTTTTTGCTCAGCACAAATAGACTTCTCACTCATTTTTAAAGCGTTAGACTATTTTGAGAAGCTACTGGATGAAGTGAGAGAGGCAAGAATGAGGAGAGAAGAGAAAACTAGGTGCTCTGCCAACTAAAGGCGAAGCCCCAGATTCTCCCCAAACTGTATCTTAATTCATGATAACACACACACACACACACACACACACACACACACATTTTATTTCTACTCCCACGGGCTTATTTTCTGGAACGGTGTTTTATGCAAATGCTTTGAAATGATGACCTCTTTAGCTGGAAACTACCAAGCATTTATTGTTTGGTGGTGAAAAGTCTTGACATTGATCAGAGGGCGCTTTTCTTACTTTGAAGGCAGATATGTTGTAATGACTCTGTACATAGCCCTTTGTATGTATATATTAACTCAGTTATATAAGTACTGAGCAGTAACAACACATTATACAGAGGAATAATGAATGACACAAAGAACAAAATGTCTTAATATCTATATCACCAAAAAGGGAAGCTTTGCTTTCATTGGTTTGACACTTGTGTTTCAATCTATTTTTTTTATTAGATAAGAAGGTTGTATACCAAAGAGGGCACTGATAGAACCTGCTCTTAGCTCACCCTGCCTTGGTAAGTGTCCTATGTAGACATCAGCCACACATCTGTGCAGCACTCACCATGTACTCAAGTATTATAAAGACAAGAGGAAGAACATGTTGGAAATATTTAGTACCGAAGACAGAACCCAACACCTTATTTCTGACCTGCAAACATCTTACCATGGAGCCATGTACATCTCTAGCCCATTTACTTAGCTCTCAGAAGAACCATCTTCTGCTAATATTGTAAAGATACTTAGCCTTTGAGGTTTTAGACATGGCAGAGCACTTTTGTAGAGAACCCAAGTTAGGTTCTCATCACCCACATTGTTTAGCTCACAACTGTAGTCAGAGGCTGCTCATTCATTTCCCAGCTGTCCAGACCTGAATAATCACACAGAAACTGTATTAATTACAACACTGTTGGGCCCATTAGCTAAGGCTTCTTATTAACATCTTACATCTTAAATTAAACCATTTCTATTCATCAGTATATCACAAAGAGTCTGTGGCCTACCTGTAAGGCTTCAGGGCATGTGTCTCCTTCAGCAACTACATGGTGTCTCCTCTGACTCTGCCTACTCTCTCTATACATCCCTTCCAGTCTGGCTATATTCTTCTTGGCCATAGGCCAAAGAAGCTTCTTTATTAACCTATGGCAATAAAACATATTCATAGTATACAAAGGGGAATCACACATCACAATAAGCTTGTAACTCAACTCCACCTCCCAGGGATAACACCCTTTTGTGACTTCTGTAGGTAGGTGCATTTTACACACACACATTCTCACACACACATGCAAGAACACAGGCACACATGGGTACACAGTAAAAAAATATATTCTTCAAAAGAAACTTGGTCTTTGTTAATACTCCCCGAGCCTATGAAGTTTCTCTTTACATTTAATCTGTGCATGCTCTCCTGTGTTTATTTGTGGCTGTTCTTACAGAGGACCTTCCTGACCACATTAGAGATATGGTAAGAGCTAAGGACAGCAATAAACTTCTTGACTGTGACACCCGGTGCTGATATGCTTTTTTCAAGATCACTCCTTTGCCTCCTCTCTTCACCTGAAGAGTTGTGTCATCTATGGCCTAGAGTTGTTGTGAAGATCACACCAGTGAACATATGAGTGTTCTCGCTGCCTGTGGTGGGGATTCTCATACATGAGCGTTCCCACTGCCTGTGTGAGGATTTTCAAGCATGAGTGTTCTCATTGCACATGGTGGAGATTCTCATGCATGAGTGTTCCCACTGCATGTGGTGGAGATTCTCATACATGAGTGTTCCCATTGCATGTAGTGGGAATTCTCATACATGAGTGTTCCCATTGCATGTAGTGGGAATTCTCATACATGAGCGTTCCCATTGCATGTGGTGGGGATTTTCATACATGAGCATTCCCATTGCATGTGATGGGGATTCTCATACATGAGCATTCCCACTGCACATGGTGGGGATTCTCATGCATGCTCATTCTTGAATTAACCTGGAATTTGACAGTAACATTTTTTTACTCAATCAAAATATTTATTTATATCCAAATGTGCTAATGAGATGTGAAAAAAGAAAACTGTAGAATGTTTTACATTTATATTTCTATGCAAATATACACAAATTATTTTGGTTTCATCTACTTTGCAAAAGTGAATAATACATTTTAATTAAGGTTTGCTAGAAGATAAAACTTCCTCTAAAAGTGAAAACATTGTATATAAGAAATTGTAAAGGAATAAATTTGGATGATATTATCTATCTAAAATTCATTTTATGACTTATAATAGATATAACAGGTATAATTATAGGCATCAACCTTAATCAATTGTTTCTTAGACTCTGGTCTAGGGAATATATCTAAAGTAACTTGAATTGACATTTTCATATTTATAATAATTTTGAATAAGAAATTTTGACTGATAGCTGGCAGGATAACATTTGATGGCGATATAGTATTGTCTCTGACATATGTCAAAGTTTATTTTCTTTATACATATCTTTTAATCTTTTGCTCATCAAAAGAGTCTCCCAAGGAACATGTGCTATACTAATACAAGAGCGATCTTTGTTGTGTCTCAGAGGGGTTGGGAATGCTGGCTAGGTACTCTTTTCCTCTGTTGACTTGGATGTTAGCATCACTGGAGTTGGAAGTTCAATAGTTAAGAAGAAAAGGTAGGAAGGAAATGTTGAGCGAAACCAGTCTTATTTTCTAATGTGTATTCTCCCTTTGACAAGTCGTGTTGACTGTTAAGGACAGAAACAAGTAACTGCTGACTCTTGCCTGTGGTTAGCAAGCTCCTGTTTATCGGAGCCAGAGGCAGTTCACCTTCTTCTGCTTATTTACTTCAACTTTTCCAGAAGAGCCTTAACTTCTGGCATCCCTTGTCCTAGCATTTTTACAGTTGTATTGCTGTCCCTTAAGGGACATCATTCTTAAAATGATGTTGGGATGGGAGTTTTCATTATGAGCTGGTTTTTTTCTGTATAAATTCATGGGATGTACTCACTCATATTTGGTTTCTAGTCATAAATAAAGGACATTGAGCTTATAATTCATGTTCCTAGAGAAGCTAAATAAGAAGGTGAATCCAAAGACAAACACATAAGCATCCTCCTGAATATTAACTTTCATCAGGCGATGAAAGGAGACAGAGACCCACATTGGAGCACCGGACAGAAATCTCAAAGTCCAAATCAGGAGCAGAAGGAGACGAAGCACAAGCAAGGAACTCAGGACCACGAGGGGTGCACCCACACACTGAGACAATGGGGATGTTCTATCGGGAACTCACCAAGGCCAGCTGGCCTGGGTCTGAAAAAGCATGGGATAAATTTGGACTAGCTGAACATAGCGGACAATGAGGAAGAATGGGAACTCAAGAACAGTCGCAGTGGGTTTTTGATCCTACTGCACATACTGGCTTTGGGGGAGCCTAGGCAGTTTGGATGCTCACCTTAGGAGACCTGGATAGAGGTGGGCGGTCCTTGGGCTTCCCACAGGTCAGGGAACCCTGATTGCTCTTCCAGCAGATGAGGAAGGGTGACTTGATCGGGGGAGGGGGAGGGAAATGGGAGGCGGTGGCAGGGAGGAGGCAGAAATCCTTAATAAATAAGTAAATTTAAAAAAAAAGAAAAAGAATTCTCTGAAAAAAATTCATCATTGGCTATATAAAGTTTATTTTTTTGTTTCTTTTTTTATATTAGCAAATTATAAGACACTCAGGTCATTGTGCCACAGGAAGGGCTTCAGAGTCTCGTCTACATAGTAAGTAGGGTGTCTCCTCCTCTTTTCCCCTCTGTTTCTTCTCTACTCCTTCCACTTCCCCCTCTACTGCTTCTTCTTCCTCCTCTTCCTCTTCTGCTTCCTCCTCCTCTTCTGCTTCGTCCCCTTCTCTTCTACATTTGTTCCTTTACCTTTATCCTTCTTATGATTACTTCAAAATAAGAAACACTACTGTGTATGTCTGTTATTCTTTGACACACATACATTATCTGGACTCAAATTTCAGCACTTGTAAACATTTCTCTCATTCAGTGAGGTTTCGCCATGTGGACCACTGTCTGATGATTGCAGATAGAGATCTGTATACCATTTGCTTTCTCCCAACACTCTCACACCCATTCCTCCATCAGTCATCTGACCAATGCCATTGGATGCCTGGACCCTGACTTCTCTAAGTGCCTGGAACATATCAGTGAATGCCCCAGACAGGAATTCCTACTTACTTTTGTAAAGAAGGAATGCTGTAATAAATAAAAAATTTAAAAACCCTAATGAGTAGGACAATGAGCAATTTTATGGCAACGTTGTAAAATTAAAGTATGTAGCTTGTTACCAAGTGCTGAAAGAAGTGGAATTTGCTGAGAACTGAGAAGCCATGTGGGGTATCATTAACTATGGTAATCACAGTGTGTATTCTTGAGAAAATGGCTTGTGAACAGAGCCTGGAGGGGACAAGGGAGCGAGTCAGATGACAGCTGGAAGAACGGTTCAGATGGAGAGGACTATGAGGTTAGAGTGCATTCTGAGAACATGGAAGAGTCTAGGAGGATGGTGTTGCTGGAGCAAAGGAAGTGAGCATGAAATCAAAACAGCGGGACCCTGAGAGATGCAGAGAAGCACCGTGAAACCCTGTGGGGGTGGAGGTGCCTCTTTTATTAATCTTTATGCTAAGAATGTTCTGTTTTAAAAATAACACATATTATAAAAACAAAAATGTGCTCAATACCTATTAACATTTTGTGAGAAAAGTAGTTTGATTGTTTTACATTTTAAGAAAAGCCCCACATACACACTTATATAATTAATTTCCATCTATGATAAATTTTTGGCTTATAGTGTCAGTTATGAAATGTAACATGGAAAATATTTTTTGCTCTCTGACCTCTGGATTTCTTTTTTCTTGTGCTGCATTTGGGGTGAATGTGTCTGCACTGGTCAGCCTATTGCTCTCTTTCTCAGTATTCTCCAGGAGATAGTTCAAAAGCAACTGAATGACTTTGTGAAAAATCAAAGTGTGGTGAGCAATTTCATGTCCTCCCCAAAACTCCAGTTTGAACCTGAAAGAGGTGACTTCTTGCTCTAGCTCTCTGATTTCATTTTAATTTCAAAACTAATTTCACGCTTTTAAATGTTAAATTACTATAAGAGTTTTCAACTTTCAATCCAGGGTTATCTATTATCTCCCAGGCTAATTTCTGTTCTGATTAATTGTGAGTGTAGCAGACACTAGCCCAGAAATAGCAGAGGTCAGAGTGCTTATTAGATGAGATTCTGATGCAATGTATAATTCATGGAATGTATTTGCTCTTCTGTTCCATCATCCCTAATTGAGATGTGTGTGCCTTGCTGGAGGCTCTACTTTGCTAGAGATGGCGAAATGTTCAGCTTCCTAGTGCTCTTATGCTTTCCAGAAAATAGTTTAGTTGTTTGGTGATTTGCTTTCTTTATAAATATTTACTCTTCCACATACCCACTTGATTTTGTGTCTCCAGGTTCTCTAATTGTTGCTTGCACTATGCCAAAGGGATTTTGAGTAACAGTTATAATTGAAGTTAATCTATTGACTAGAAAAATATAAATTTGCTTTCCTACATAATGGACCTTTCAAAATCCAGTGTTGCATTATTTTGGGTTTCAAATGAATGGAAAATTTTCTGTCTTTGGATTGATTGATCCACAAGATTTTCCCAGAGCTTGTGGCAGGAACCCAATTCAAATGATCTTTTTGAAAAAAAAAAGCATGGGAAAGGAGTAAGGTTGATTCAAACCCAGAAGTTCTGGGGGGTTGAAACAGTACAACTTGGATTCTAGATGTCCAAATGTCTCTCTCACATAAATAACTTTTTATTTCAGCATCATATTTTAGGCAATAAATGTCAGCAAATTGGCCAACTGTCAGCCCCAGAGAACATGGCCTTATAGCTAAGAATCTTCGAGAGGAGGCTATGATGCTTTTCCCTGTAGTGTCCACAATTTCCTATGCTGGGCCATTCTTAGTCATGATATGCACTTGGAGAATAATCCTCATGCAGACAGGTGAGAAGGGAACACTGGTAGAGTACCCAAATGAGGCAGGCAAAGTGAGATGGTGTGAATCATGGATGTGAGTTTGCATCTCTCTGAGAGGCAAGAGCAATTGCCAAAAAGTCAGCCATTCCTGATGCCAGGTGACAGTTACATTTTATCAATAGAACTTCTTTCAAGGCGGCATGTTAAAGCTTCCTTGAACCACAGAGAGAGCTCAGCCACACCCATAGTCAAGAAGCAGAACCTCTCGAAGGGCAATCACCTCTGCTGATCATGCAGCCTACTTATACCTCCTAGGGATCTATAATGGAGGAAGTGTAGTAAAGTGTATTTTTGTTCAGTCAAGCAACATTCTTTGAAGTGTTAAAATAGAAGAGTCAGGAACCTATTTGTATCTAAGAGAGTGAATTTTGGCTGTTACATTAACCATTAGGCATGTCTCTTAGTAGTATTGCGAGACTCCTTTTACCCCTTTGAAGGTGTTTGGTAAAGTAAAAGTGTTTTAGTTACATTTGTTCCACAATTTAAAAAAGAGCATAAAGCTGTGTTCATTCTTTCTTGCTTTTTATGTAAAGTCTCCTTTCAAATAAAATCGTCTACTTTGAAAGACAGGACAAAATTTGCTAAGCCAAAGATATGCAAGTATACTCTAGGGCATCTCTGTAAATCTTGTGTGAAACACATCGCTCAGCTCTGCCTGAATCTTGCTGTGCTGGACCACGTGAACAGCAATGTCAATCCTATATTTATGTATTATGGAAATGACATTTTTCCATTAGAATCAAGAATAAAATGATAAAAAGGGACAAGAAAGTGTGGCGAGAAAGACTCCCATGTGCATGAATAACACCAGATGAGGATTCCTTAGCACCTGCTGTTTTAGATCAGAAAACCTGAATGCTTTGGAGGGCGTCAAGAGCAAATTTCTTATCATTTTGTCATTATTTAAATCTGAACATCTTCACTTGAAGCAACTGGGTTGTCCTTTGCTGATTCTGAAGGTAATGGCTCCTCCCCTCCAGCTTTGATTGCCATTTTGCCTGCTGTGAGGTGTGTCCTCTCCAGTCCACACTGCATTCAGGCTCACCATTCTGAAACGTAAAGCTTTACTTGCTAGTTCTCAGTTTGGTACTCATCAGTGACATCCTCAGCTATTGGAAAGAATGTAGACCTTCTCTGGTGCCTTGCATTACACCTTGACAATAGGCAGAAGTTCTTCTCCCTGAGTACAGCCATAAAAGTGGACTTCCTATATCTTAGTTTCTTCATTAGTAATGGAGAAGTTGAAATAATTGAAATAATATCAGTCTTATAGATTTGTCTCATGAGAAATCAATGAAGAAAATATCCATGTGTTACTCATTGTGATATTAGGCCTAAAGTTTGGATGCTCCATCCCATGGCCAATCTCCTAGACATCTTTCAGTTCAAGCCCATGTTTTAGCCAGAGCAAATGACTTAGTTTCTGAAAAGCCTGTCCACATTCATCTGTTTCTCTCACTACAATAAAGAACTGAAAATTCATGGTTATATTTACTTAGGTTGAAGTATGATGCCAATGGAGGAGTTGTTTCAGACTGTACATGCTTCAGTAGAACTGGCTTCATGTACTTTCTTCAGTTCCGTCTCTCAGTGGGGCAGCACAGAGGCTACATAGTATAGAGCATTTCACCATAGGGGCACAGGCAGCCATGTGACCATAGGGGCACAGGCAGCCATGTGCTGCTGAGGCTGTTATTTGGACTGAGTTTTATCTAACTTTCCTAAACTGAATGCTTTAAAATAAATTTTTTTTGAAATTAAAACTTTATTTCTGCAGTAATTTCCCCAGGAATGACCTTGGCATGCTGTTTTCTGCTTAAATGTTTATGGCAAATGGGTATTAAGAACTCATAGATTGTGGGTTGTGTTCCTAAGACCCTACTTTACACTGGAAAGAACAATACTAATTGTAGGTCTCTGTTGTTGGGGTGACCAGCTCTACCATCCCTGGGTGAATATCTGGTCCTCTCTTGATCAGTAATGGAAAGGTTAGTCAGTGGCCTGACCCTTATAGAACCACCAGGGGTTTTTCTTCTACAAAAAAAAAAAAAAAAAAAAAAAAAAAAAAAGTGGTTGCTTCTGGAAAGCTTCTAAGAACTCAGAAACAGTAAATATTTTGTAAGCTCCACAAGGCAGGTTTTTTTTTTTTAAAATAAGGATCAAATGGCTTCTTAGAAATGGCCTTTTGAAAGATGAAAAGTTGGAAGGAATTGTAGCTCACAACTCAGAGCTGAGATGACAGAGTTGCTCTGAGCATATTACAGTGACTTGGTGTGGCACACTGCCCATAATTCACTGGACGACCGTGAACGAGTCATGCTCAAGACTCACTTGGCTCTTGGATGTGTATTAACTATTTCTTCAATATTATTTTACCTATTATGTAAATAATTAGGTTCCCTTTATCAACCTCCCCCGATAAGTCAACATTTCATCCAATGACAGAAAAAGACCCTTCTGATGTATTCTGGTTGTACAGTATCAACTAAACTCTTAAAATTAACTTTACTCAAGTGATATTGGATACATTGCATTAATTAATTAAAATCAAATGTCTGAAAAACTGCTTTAAGTGTTAGGTGAAGTCACTGTTACTGTCGATTAATTTGCTGCTGAAATATTTGTCTGGCTGCGTTTAGCTTATTTACAACTTGGTGCGACCACAGTGCTTCAGACGTACCTGTAAAATGAATTATACAATTATTTTAAATGAGTTCTATATTAGTTTGATAACACATCTATAATACGCTCCAGCTTCCAAGTTACCTGATTTGGATCACAGAGAGGAATGTCACACCATCTTGTCATTTTTATTTTGTAATACTGAGTGGAGGCTCTTTAAGGGGGTGTTTCTTCACATTCCTCGTGATGTATTTTGTAGAGCATATTATAGTGTCCTTCTTATCCATGAGTTTTTTTTCCCATAAGATACGTAATCTTTTGAGGGGGGGGTTAGAATTTATAATCGAGTCTTGTGTTCAGGAACTGGGAAGCAAATATGAGAAAAGGCCAAGGGTAATTTAGTAGATTAATAAAATTAGCAGCTTAGAGATTAGAGCCAGGGCTTCAGCATCTTAAGAATCAGTGTTCTCTACATTTTGTCTTTGTGATGGACTTTTTCCAGTCTCTCTCCACTCTGTGAGACAACTGGCAAGTTTGATTGTATGAGTGTAGGTAGTTAAGACCCTGGCACCGCTCCCTAGAAGTTGCTGATGGCTGATCCTGCTTTATGCCTATGAACCTGTGTTTTGCTGAAGCACAAGAAATTTGCTGTCAGGATGCTGCAATTGTTTAGGCAAAAACTAGCTAACTGGAGGGAAAGCTATGAGAGGGAAAATTGAGTTTGGAGATGTACTTTTTGTAATTGGTACTCCTGCTATGTGTGCCCATACTTGAACTTCTTTGGGGATCATGCCCATCATTAATAATATATAAACAAATTCACCTTTTTTTTCTCTATGTAATTTAGTGATCCTTTTTGGTATATTCAAATCACCACCACCATCTAGTTCTAGAGCACTCTAGTAACCCTATTGAAGCCTCTTGCCATTGGCAGTCACTTTATACATGTCTTTCCCCAGTCCTTAGTGCTCATGGTCTGTTATCGCTTTGTATGGATGTCTGTATTCTGAACATTAGATGGAAATGAGATGCTGCAGTATGTGGTCTTTGTGTCTAGATCCTCTGTTCAGCTTGTTTTCAAGATTCATTCATGGTATAACTCTGTTTTTAGACTCTGACTGTCCCAGGATGAGCATTACTATGTGGTAAATGCTTTAAAAGATTGAGTGAATGTATCCTAGACGACTCATCTTCACATGGCCCTCCTGGAAGTCCAGAACTGAAGGCTAAGCCTTACTCACACTGCTCTTCATGGGAGGCCACGACTCTCTGTACCTTCCCTTCTGTTGTGCCTTTGTCCATTGTGTAAGCATGACACTGTCATTACAATGACTATTTCACATGATTAAAGCAGAGGACACACTAACCCAAGTGGTTTCTAGATTATCTGATTCCTAGTCTAAGCGGTAATTCTTCTCATTAAGAGTTCCATTTGGCCTCTAAATAAATTTTTAACTGGCTATCTAGACAATAAAGATAAAAGTTGAAAGGGTAACTTCAGTGGCTGTATTGTTTTTTTAGACTCTTTGGTGATAAAGCAGAAGTTTGGGGGACAAAGGAGATCTGTTTCTCCAAGCCACATAAGGTGCAGTGATGAGATAGAGTAGAAGAGGGTACCACTTGGCTCTCCCAGGATTCCTCTAGTGGGCAGTGGAGGGAAGAACAGCAGTTTGCTGGTAGGGATTAGGCAATGCTAATAACAGTTCTGAGACTGGGTATCTTTCTTCAGTGTGCTGCGGGTGTGGGTCATATGAGTCACTTCCCATGAAGGCTGTGGGTTGGAATGTAGTCATTCACAAACTGGCATGCGTAGACCTAAATGACCAGTTCCTTAGTAGTGCATTACCGCCTCCCATTCACTTTTCCAGTGTAGGTTGGTGCATAAACTCAAACGAATGCGTTACAATCTAAATGTAACGCTGGATTTTAATTTTGGGGTACAGTTTACTGCCTTTCCTTTTCCTCTCACAATTCATTCCTGTGAGGAAGGGCTTAATGACAAGCCTCAAGACACTGCCTTCAACTTTCTCTCCCGAACTTGTGTGCCTTGGGGGGAAGAGCTGTGCCTTCCTCTGGAGAAAAATACCACATAGGAGAATATTTGCTACTGTGGTAGATTGGAAAACTTTTCAATATTTCTTATCATGGCTGCAGGGTCATAACAGCTTCTTAGTGGCTTGGGAATATTTGCATTAACCAATGCCATTAATAACAGTCACTGAAGCTGATTCATATTTTGTTGAACAAATGACTATGTCATGATGGTAGGGTATAATATGCCTTTAGTAATTCCAACTTCTTTAAATTTTGTGGCTGTAAATTTAAGCAGTTATGCTTACTCCGTTTTCTAATTGGGGAATGATCTGTTAATTACAAAGCGTGAATGAAAATGTTTAGATTTGTAATTAACATGACAGCACAAATATGATTCATGAATATGATTTTTTCCAGATGGGATTTTAATTGTGGTTTTTAAAAGTCAAATATCTCTAATATATGCTACATTAATTAATTAAAAAGGGTAAGATATTATGTAGATGACTATAGCCTAAATATATTCTGCACGCATGGCGTTAGGACCAATACAAATCAACTAAAAGTAGAGCTGCCCTAACATGGGAAGCCCAAACAAATTGCTTGAAAGAGGAAGAGAAGTCGAAACATTGTTTCCTGAGTCGACACACCGGGTGACCTCGTTTAGCTTCCTTGTTCCGCAGAGCGCAAGTTTGGCATCATTGGTTGTATAGCCCAGAACCTTCTGCGTGATAAGCAGTGTCCTGGGATGTAGGCCAGCCATCAACTTTGTTATATCATTCTGCTCATTACAGAACAGCCCATCAGTTCCTAGATCCAGAGAGGTTTAAGCACTGTCAGGTTTGTTGTTGTTTAAATTCTTAAATATATTGACGTTCCAAACACTAGAGGTTTGAAGGGGAAAAAATGAAATATACTCCCTAAGGAAGAAGTGGACGCCAAATTTTCCACTGGAAACTTAGACAGTCGCTTTTACTTATGTGGAAATGTACTCAGCGTTCCATTTTCAAAAGAATTTTACTTCATTATTTAAAATCATACATAAGAAAAACATAGAATTATAAAAGGTCTTATAAAAACTACAGCAACATGGGATTTTACAGTTGAGGTAAACAAATAAAAATAGTCAAAAATCTCAAAATTAAGTTTGGTTTTACTTGAAGGCACAAGTATGATTAGTGTCTGTCGGTCTGTCTGTCTCGTGTGTGTGTGTGTGTGTGTGTGTATGTGTGTTGTGTGTTGTGTGTTGTGTGTGTGTTACACCCATGCGCCTGCTGGTCTGTATATACACCTCATGAATTCACATGTCTGTGGAGGCCAAAAGATGTCAGCAGACCCTGGATCTGGAGTTGGAGATGGTTAGGAGTCACCTGATGTAGGTGCTACAGCTGAACACAGTCCTTTGTGAGAGCAGCCAGTGCTCTTAACTGGTGAGCACCTGTCTGTGCTGACACAGGATTTCCTAATGATCTGGAGCTCACCACGGTAGGATAGGCTGCTGGCCAGTGAGTCCCAGTATCCTCCCATCTCCACATTCTCAGTACTGCTATTGTAAATCGTGTCATAGAGATGAGCTCTTTAATGGAGCTTTCAGGGATGGAGTCCAGGTTCTAATGCTTCTAGATCAAGCACTTCAATAATTGCTCTATCTACCCAGTTCTTACAACTCTTAGACTGTCATTATCTCGTAAATTATTTGTGCTTTATGACTTCTATTCTCTTAAATGTATTCATTGAGATCTATAGAAAGTTTACTACTTTAGGAAAATATGAATTTATGTTGCCACATTTTTCGTGTCTTCCTTCCTTCTTCCTTTCTTTTTTTCTTTTTTCCTTTCTATCTTCTCTCTCATCAATCTAATTAGGAAACAAGTAAATTTGTGAACACTCTATATTTCTCTTATCAAAAGAGGAAATTTACATATATAATCTATATGAACAAAATTATTTTATTTTATGTTTTACTCTTTATAAAAATAGATTTTCATACAGTGAATTCCAATTATGGTTTTGTCTCCCCCAGGTTGTTCCAGATCCTCCCCACACTCCCAAATTCACATTCTTTCTTGCTCTTTGTAATTAGGAAACTAACAGGCATCTAAAAAAGAAAAAGAAAAGAATAATAAAGTAATATAAAATAAAAACAAATGAAACTGAATAAGACTAAACAAATGGAAAAAACAAAGAGGCAAAGAAAGAGCAAAAGTAACACAAATATATACAGAGACACAATGTTGGCAAACACACAAATCCCATAAAAATACAACATCAGAAACCATGATGTATGAGCAAAAGACCTGTAGAAAATAAAATTAAAAGTTTTTAATTTCTTTCTTGATCCATTTTTCATTCAGTAGTGAGTTGTTAAGTATCCATGAGTTTGTAAGCTTTCTGCTGTTGATATCCAGCTTTAGCCAGTGGTGGTCACTGTCTTGGTTAGGGTTACTATTACTGTTGAAATACCATACTTGGGAAGGAAGGTACTTATTTCCATAGTATTGTTCATCATTAGAAGAAGTCAGGACAGCAACTGCAACTTGGCAGAAACTTGGAGGAAGTAGCTAATGCAGAGGACAGGGGGAATTCCTGCTTACTGGGTCCCTCCTCATGTTTCATTCTGCCTGTTTGCTTATAGAACCCAGGACGACCAGCCCATGGATGGCACCACCCACAATAGACTATCGTTAATTTAAAAATGTAAACATCTTACAAGTTTGCCTACAGCTTGGTCTTTCAGAGACATTTTCTCAAATTAGTTGCCTCTACTGACTCTAGCCTCTATCCCGCTGACATAAAACTAACTGCATAGTTCAATAGGATGCAGGGTGTTACCACAGTTCTCTTGTACCTGTTGAGATTTACCTTGTGTTCAAGTCAGTGATCAATTTCCAAGAACATTCCACGAGCTCCTGTGTTTGGGTGAAATGTAATGTAAGTATCTGTTAAGTCCATTTAGTTTATGACATCAGTTAGCTCCAGCATTTATCTGTTAAGTTGTTTCTGGATGGTCTGTCTATTGGCAAGTCCCCCATTATCAATGTATGAGGGTCAATGTGTGATTTAAACTTTAGTAATGTTTTTTTTAAAGCATGGGTGCTCTTGTATTTGGGGCATAGATGTTAAGAATTAAAACATCATATTAGTGGATTTTTTCCCTTTAATGAGTCTGAAGTGTTCTTCCCTATCTCTTAATTAATTTTGAGTTGAAGTCTAGTGTGTTCGATATCCTGTTATTGTTTGTGTTTTCATTCTGGTGACTATGCATCTGAGTTTCAGATGACTGTAAACCTAGGTATTGATATCTGGTCTTATCTTCCTTGGTTTCTGTTGCCCTCTCCGGGGTGGGTGGTGCCTGTGTGTTGCTTGATAGAGTTCCCCCTGAGTCTCTGCTAGGTGGAACTACCAAGGATCTAAAAAGGGTCCTCTTGGTAGATCTTGTTTCTAGGTAAGGGGAGCTGACAGGCAGAGACGGGGATTTTTTGTAGAAGGAAAGGGGGAAAAGGCCTACAGGAGGATGAGCTTCAACCACCATGAGGATCCGATCTGATTCTTTGGAAACCATGGTGAGCGGGATTCTAGGGAGAGACTGTCTCTGGCATTGGTGGGTGAGACCAAATAATTGGGCAAGGAAGAAAGGCTGTTGGAGAAATTTGCTTGGTCCTTTTGGAGTGGGAGCACAGAGAAAGGAGTGGCCATGGGCACAGAGAAAGGTGTGGCCACAACCACAGCAGGTGGGCTGCTCCAAGCTGGGAATAAGACTGGGAGCTAGAGTTGAAAGACAGGAAGAACAGCTAAAAATGGCCTCCCTGGTTCCCTGGCTGTCTGCAAGCTAGATTCTAGATGGAGACTGGCTCTGGCATTGGCATATGAGACAGAGGAAACAAAATGTTTATCTTGGTACCGTCTTCCATTTACTGTTACTTCCCTGGCTCTTAAGAGAACCCATATTTCAGATTTCATTTTTCCTCTTTACAGTGACATTCTGTTCTTCTGTTTCTTCAGTGAGGATGTGGTTTCAAAGTGCACTTTGGTGGTTGTTGCCTCACTAATGCATTTTCACGTGAGTGTTGATAGATTTACCAAGTAGAGGTGGAGCATATACACACAGACCATTCTGGACAGGGACTGTGCACAGCTATCTAGAGGAACACAGTTGGCCTGTCCTGCTGCTCTCACAGCTGTGAGTAGACCTTACCAACACCATTTCAGTGTGAGTGCCAAAATATCTATGTGCTCTTCTGCCTTCTGCCTGAAGTCTCAAAGAGTACGGCATTTATTATCAGATATTTATTATAATACTTCAAGAAAGTGTTACTCTTTTCCCCACTATTAAGTTGATGAAACTTTATCAAGTGAAGACAGAATTTGAAGCCTGAAGGATTAGATGAAATAAAGTACAAGTACTACCAACCGAGTTGGAGATACGATAAGCACTTCAGACATTATGGTATATAAATGTGAGGTGATTATAAAAATATGAATAGACATAAAGCCCAATAAATACTAGGTTTTATTGTCTAATGTGTAAGCAATATCCTTTGCATTTGGATATTTCTTTTACAATACACGGTTTTCTAAGACGATAAAAAATGTTTGACAAATTTATAGTCCAAAACACTTTTGTACATTTCTCTTTTTTTGCAATATTTATTTATTATGTATACGATATTCTATCTGCAGGCCAGAAGAGGGCACCAGACCTCATTACAGATGGTTGTGAGCCACCATGTGGTTGCTGGGAATTGAACTCCGGACCTTTGGAAGAGTAGGCAATGCTCTTAACCGCTGAGCCATCTCTCCAGCCCCCAAAGCACTCCTGAAAGGAAGACTTAGACTCATCATTCATTCAAACTTTTATAAAGAACCTATATTCTTTAAACCCCCTCACTGTGGCCCTGATGTTCCTGCTGAGGTGACTACACAGATAAACTGTCGTTGGAGTAGCTGTCAACGACAAACCAGAGAGAAAGTTTTCTCAGATTCAGAGAGGTCATTATAGGGACCTGCCAAGGGGCTCACTGGAAAACCCTGAAATTGTCTCTGGGCCAGCCTCTTGGAGACAGCACACGTGTGCCTAATGATGGGCTTCAAAGCAGTTACCTGAGATACCAGACATCCTATTTTTATTTTTGATTCATTTTCAACCCTTCAATGTTCACAAATACTTAGAGATATGTTAAGTTGTCTCATTGTGAATTTTCTTCCTAAGCCTCACCTCTTTTGAGCTGAGCCTTCTCTGATCACATATGAAATCATAGTCTGAGCACTGCTGGTCTCTGTGACTTATTTTTAGTCACAACATTTATTATTTCTTGACTTAATATCCCTTTAATATTTTGTGTCCATTTTTCTTTAATAGGACCTAAATCCTTCAGTGACAAGGGAGTTTCTTTCCTCTCCTAGCATTCTCCTAGTCACTCTTCCTGCTTTTTGATTGTGTGTTAGACAAAGGAATAACTGTAAAAGCACCAGGAATCCTAGAGAAGCGTGACTTGAATCTATGTTGCCTTCTACAGAGTTAGCATCTTAAACTTTCTCTCTTGAGCTTCTGTATCATTTGACATTTATAGATATTTGCAAAGCCTTTGCAGCCGATCTTGCGAATCCCAAAGCTACATTAGACAAACTTGCATCATTCTTAGTGCACAGGTCAGCAAATAGAAACAGCGGAAGTATTGAGTGAACCCAGACTTTGACATCTTTTTTGACGCAAGAGGATAGAAAACATCTTAATGGTTATTATTAACCTTATCTTTTTATATATTACACCCCAAAGGGGTTGCATGCCAATATTTTTCTATGCCATGTCTGTAAATAATTTCCTTTACAATTACCACCATTAATTTGTATTGCAATAAGACCACTATATAACATATAAATACTCTAGTATGTCGTGAAGAACATATTCAACAGGTATAGGATATAAATTTAGGTTGAGGAGTCTTGAATTAAGGAACTAAAGATTAAGGAATAGAAAAGATACTTAAAATAGTATGTTGTTCTTTTTATAAATAATAATATAGAATTACCTCATTTATTAGACAGTCTACCTAGACTCATATCTGTTAGTAGTAAAATTAACATAGTTAAACATGCTAGAGTGTAAGAGGAAACGTTAAATAAAAAGCTCCCACCCTTCTAGGGGAACTTCAGTATAGCAGGAGGTGACAACTTCACAAGGTGGAGATGTGTCACATAATAATACATACACACATAAACATACATACACATGCATAAATGTACACACACAAACATATGTACACACATAAATATATGCACAGACATGAATATACATACACATATAAACATACGTATATGCACAAACATGCGTACACATATAAGCATGTGCGCGCACACATAAACATATATGCATGCATACAAACATGCATCCACACACATAAGCAACTTCTTTAAAGTGTATATGTGGAGGACTCTAGGTCAGAGGCACTTTGAGAAGTCTGTTCTTTTCCACGTTCAGGGAGGGAAATAGATAAGGACCAATTTTGATCATGTTATAATGTCCTAAAAAAAAAAACCCATTTGCTGACTCAAAAGAATCGTGTGCAAGCGCATTTCTTGGTGTCCGTGTCTGTGGGAAACACCTCACCAGGAACCACCATATCCTCGAGAAACTGGCACTCTCCGCATGCTCTCTACCTGTAAGGCTGCCCAGCTGCTATGGTCATTTCTTCTCTTGGAAGTGAGGTTTCTTTCTTTCTTATGTTTTCTTTTCTTTCCTTTAAAAAATACTTTTCTTTACATTATAATAAAATTACATTTGTTCCCCACTTTTCTCTCTCCAAACCCTTTCATATAACTTTATCCAGTCTTCTTCAAATCCATAGCCTGTTTTTATTGTTATTCTATGTGTATGTATGTTTCTATATACATATGTATTGCTAAACATAATCTGCTCAGTTCATATAATGTTACCTCTGTGTATGTTTTCAGGGCTGACCATTTGGCAATGAACAAATTTCTTTATGAAAAAATTTCTGTCCGTTTGTCTATCTGTCTGTCTTACTTTTTGGAAACTGAATATTTTATGTAGAAGCCTTTGCTGTCAAACAAAGAAATGTCAATAACTTTGAAGATTTATTTGGATTCAGATAAAATAAGTGAATCAATAATTATTGAATTTTTCTTGCTCTTTTGAATGTTCTAAAATATCTACAAGTCATTATATTTTAAATAAGTATTACTATACTTTGTTTTTTTATTATCCTTATTTTTCTTATAGGAAATATCCTCTACCCCCATAGCCCGAAGCTTCAAAGTGCAAATTTTTTAAACAGATATTTCTTGCTTGTGTAGTCAAACAATACATTGCTACTAACAATGCTCCTCTTTCACAGAGGAGAAAACCATAATATGAAAAAAAATCTGAGAAACATTATGGTAACATTATGTACACTACACAATGAGGTTAAATTTTTCAGAGTTTTGAATTACTGATACTTAAGCAGGGATGTATAAATTTTTTAGTCAAGGAGAGAGGGAGATTCCTGGAAGCAAGAACACAATGATCTTTTCTGTCTGTTCTGGAACATATGGGTGTGGAGTTCATTTGTTTATTCCGAGAGAAACCAGACTCGTATTGACAGGACTTAGAGGGCTGGAGGGGTGGAGGCATTTTAAGACGAATGTTGGCACATCAATCTGGGCCGTGCAGTGATGGACTTTAAAGCAATTTTCAGGGTTAACAGGGTGGGGGAGATAAGAATCCATCTGTTTATATATACTGCCTTGCATTCTTTTTTTATTGTTTTTTTCTTCAAAATTTTACTCTGAAACATTTAGAAATACATTAAATTTAAAAGATCCATTGACCATCCATCTTCATTTGATGTATCTCAAAGTGTATGCTATATGACTATAGGAAACATACCACTAATGAATATTTAATATTTTACAATCTTTTCTTTAGATTTAATTTACAATGAAATGCACAAATCTTCCACAAACACATGATTAAAAATGCATATGCTTCTGCTATCCAAAGCCATGTAAAGATTTAGAACATATATATGGCACAGTAGGATAACTATGGTTGACATTAATTGCATACTTCAAAATGGCTACTACAGAATATTTTTGAATATTCCTATTACAAAGAATAAATGATAATTGTTTGAAGTAACTGAAATGCTCAGAACCTGATCTGATCATTACACATTGTATACTTCTATATAAATGCCATGTTGTACTCCATAAATATATTGCTATATTATGGAGACACGGCTCAGCAGTTGAAAGTTGCTCTTCCAGAAAACCTTGGTTCAATTCCCAGCACCCATTTTGTGGCTTACAGATATCTATAACTACAGATCAGGGGATTTGATGTCTCCTTCAGCCCTCCTGGAATAGTGCATGATGTGGTACATAGACATACTTGCAGGCAAAATACACACACACACACACACACACACACACACACACACACAATAAAACAATAATAGTTCTTAAAATAATAACAAAAGTATTGGCTGGGGAGATGCTTTTTTTGATAAGGCACTTGCTTCTCAAGTGTGAAGGCCCGAGTTCAGATCTCCATAATCTAGGCTAAAAGGCAGGAGTGGTGGCATGCATTTGCAATCTCAGAGATAGTGAGGTGGGAAGCATATCTGAAGTGTCCTGACCAGCTGTCCTAGCCTACATGGTAACAAAATCTCAAAAACAATAACAACAATGGAGAAAGTGGAAGGTACCTAAGGACACAGAGCTTGTCCTCTGACCTCTAAGCACAAGTGAACACACATGTCTGTTTGCATCTGTACACACACAGGCACCCCCTACACATACACACATATGTACACATGCATACACACATATATAAATAATTTTTGAAGTACATTTATTGTTTACCGGAAGTTTTCCATTCTCCTCCAAAATCACTTCTGAGTGTTGCAATGCATATGTTCTGAGAGTACACAAAGATTTATTTAATGTGCCTAAGTATTTTTTTCTACTTGAAATATATTTTTTTAAATTCAATCTGCTGCTTTGTTTCTTTCTGTCTTTAATGAAGCTCGCTTTTTGGCAGTCTTTTTGACTGGCTCATCCACACGGGATTGAACCTTTAGTGACTCATCAAAATGCATTGGAAAATCTGAAAGCACGGGCTGGTTGAGACAGATTGTACTCTTTCAAACACTTGCTAGTTCATTGTTGCTCTTGAGTAGAATGATGTGCACCTGGAAGATGTGAGCTTGGGGCTGAGGACTGAGCTTGACTTTTAACTCGTTCCAAAGTGCAGATTGCTATACTCAGCCTTCAGAGAGGGGTGAGCATCATTTCCCTGCAGAGTGGGTAATTAATGTGAGTGGAAAAAGAGGATTGATAAGATAGTCAGTGTGAAGAGGATCCTGACCATAATGTTTAGATGACGGGGATTCACTTCAAAACAGGGAGTTTGAATGTATCTGTGTCTTCTTAAAATTGTTTTAAAATATTATTTGCAGTGTTAAAGGGACGTTTTCATGGCAAATATAACGAATTCCAGCTGTCGGTAATGTGCAAAGTGCAGCAGAAAACACTGGTGCTTGGGGAAGTCCCTCGGGTTCTCATCAGACAACGCTCATCCCCACTAGATGCTAAGGGTTGAAGACTGCACGAAGGAACTGTTTAGAGAATTTCATTTCACTGGTTGTGTTGGTCCATTTAAAACAATTATAATTGGTTCCTGGTTAATGAACGTGGAAAAAAAATGGACCAAGACTAAAAATAAAGTGGACTTGACCTTGTGCAGAGATAGGTATGCCCACGTGATAACCATGGCGGAAGGGAAAAGAGCACCACAAAAGCCAAATGCAGCCGCTCTCAGTGCACAAGTGCAGAACATGCCACTAGACGAGCCTCGAAGCACATAGACATAGGATATGGTGATTCCTTCGTGGAGTTTAGTACAAGCTGGAAGTGCTCATCTCCAGGGAGCAGAAGCCACATAGAAGGAGTGGATTCTGACCAAAGGCTTCCTTGGTTAAATCTAGGCTGCTTGGCAGCTGATGAAACTGTTGAGGTAAATACCAGGACACATCCATGGTTGGTGAAAAGGAATGCAGTGTGTCTAGAGTAGAACTTTCTAGACTTTGTCAAGGGAAGCAAATGAGAACAGAGGTATCCTTTGAATTCACAGTTTAGGCAAAGACTGCAGAATCAGGGTCACAGAAAGGAAAGAACCAATAAGATGTGGAATCGAAAGATTCTACAGGCAGTAGAGAAACATGATCAGAAAAGAAGGATTTCCAAGGGCAGCCAGAAAGTTGTCTTTGTAGTTCAGGCAAAAATAACACAAATTTGTCTCATGAAATTATAACAGCATATTATGTAATCATTTATCGAGATGAATGAAAATATCACAAACTTCAGTTTTGGAGTGATCTCTGTTTGAGTGACATATTTTAAAATGGCTGCAAGGTCATTATGGATTATTTCTCTGAATATATCAAAGACTCCTTGTAATCTGGAGGTAGGAGCTTGCTTCAGACTGAAGTGTGTATAACCAGATCCCTTCAACAAAAGCTTTAGACCCATTGCCGACACACCCAACTGAATACTAATACTGCCCATGAAGTGACTTCAACACAACCAAAATGACAGCTGCACTGCAGAGAAAAGACACATGAAGCTTTGCATTAGCTTGTCTCCAAGGTTACCATCTGTGCTGATCTGAAGCTTCAATGTGGGAATTTTTCGACCTGTGCCAAGATAGTATTTTCAGGGTAGATACCAGTGGGCACAAAAACAGCTTGGAAGGTTATTGAACCTTTGTAGAGTAGAGGTTATATCCATGCCGACCTTAATCACTCAGGTGTTAGAGAGGGATATATTTCTGCATTCTGCTAAAAATGTTAAGATTATAGAAATTGATAGAATGTCATTTTTAGTTAACCCTACTTTGCAAACCAAAAGATACTAATTTTCATACCACTAGCCAATGTTCTCAATAGAATCGAGAGACAAAACGGTTTTGGAAATGTGACTGAATCTCTGGAATTAACACGTTTCATATTTTATAGTTGGTAAGCAAATCTAAGTCAAGATAAAATAGCTTAAAAGCATAAATAGTTTCAGCTAAAGATGTAGCTGAGTTTGAAGAGTGCTTGCCTAGCATGCATGCAACTCTGGGTTTGATCCCCACTTCCCACATAAAACCAGGCATTGTGGGTGCCTGCCTGTAATGCGGGACTCAGAATGTGAGAGCAGAGAGCTTCACCTCTGCACAAGTTCAAAGTCATCCTCAGCAACATAGTGAGTTTCAGGCTAACCTGGGCTACATGAGGCCCAGTCTGAAAAGAATAAATAAATAAGCAGACAAATAAATATGCATACATTTTAAAAGGAAAATGTAAACAGGTCCCAAGCCTTAACTATGTCCCCAAAATCAAAAATAAAGACTAAAATTTTATAGTTGAAAAGAAAAGAGGCAATTCTCTTAGTAAACACCCTGAAAAATTGCCATTCTATTACTAATATTTATATGGAAAGAATTGTTTTTAATTCATGAAATAATTTTATATTGCCTGCCTCATTATACCAATTCCAAAAAAATATAATGGCAGTGGTAATGATGATGGAAATTTATTCTTGTAGTGAAAGAAGTTCATTCTTCATTTTTCAGCTTTTCCTGACATGGTGCTAGACTTTAGGTCTGTGGCTGAGTCACCATGGAAGGTTCTGGGAAAGCTGGGCTGTCCCTTTCTTCAGTTGGGTACTAACAATGACAGGTGCTTTCAGGGTCTCCATCTGAGACTTGGGTCTTCAGGCCTGTGTGTGCAGTCATAGAAGGAAATGTCTCCTAGAAAGTCACTGAACAGAAAAGCCTGCTGGGGGACTGTTGTTGAGAGGAACTCTAACTGGACGGCAGGGTTGTTTCCAGAGCCCTTATAGGAATGAAGTGACTTGCAGGACTGACTCATTTTCCCACTGGTTTCCTGTGTAGTCAGAATTTGTTACCCTGCAGCTGAAGATGACTGGACAAGCCTTTAGGGTGAAGGATAGTCTGTGAGATGCGTTTTGGCAGCACAGACTGTGTGGCTGGGCAGGTGCTGTCTGAGTTCATGGGCTGGGAGAACTGTTCTGATTTCGGGAGATCAGGCTGTGCCCTGTTTCCGACCATCACCTCTTTCTAAGTATTCATTTCTTGTGAGATGGTGGACTTCAGGCTCTTCCTTGCTCCAGGTAATTATTTTTGCAAAGCAGCAGTTGTATCTATGCTGATCACAACTGTGAGGCAGAAGGGCTCTGCTCCTTGTTTGTGGTAGCAAGAAATCCCCTTCTGTCCAGAATGGCATGGATGATAAGGAAAGTTTGTCCTGCAGATAAGAAAGGACAGTCTATTAACTTACAGTAAAATGGGATGGTAAAGGCATATGGGTGTCTTAAAACCAGGCCTGTGAACTTTTCAAATACACAGATCACTCAAGGCTATCACCGCCTCATCTGGATAATAAAAGGAAGGGCATCTGAAACAAGAACACACAGCAGTAACCCCTGGCCATGTTGTGTATACATCACGGAATGGAGAGGAGATGAACTCTTGACTGTCCCCTTTGCGTCTGCTTAGCATTCTTTCTCCCTGCTGCTTGAGATGACCCCGTTGAATGACAGAGTCTCTTCCTGGTCCTACATCTATCTTCTCCTTGCCCTGAGCCCACACTGCCCTGAACCAGCACTACTTTGAAGTTGCAAAGTTCTCTGTGACACCAACAGATCTCACACTGTGCTTGTGAAAATCGTATTCAGCCACCCACAGTGACCCACTGTGTCTGGGTCAACTGTCTGTCCTGTCTTCAGAGACTTCTTTGAACCCTGCCCCTTTAACTCTACTGTGGCTGTTATGTAAGGTTCATGTCTTGTGAATGAAATGTGGGATCTTTGAGCCAGTATCTGTGGTTAAGAATGGAATAGAAGAAGCCGTGATTGCCAGTGGGAGCACTGTGAAGTGAGATCAAGATTACTCAGTAAATTTTATTCGGTGAAACTGATATAGCTTGCAAAGTTATTATTGTCCAATAAGTTAGTCAGGTCTCTCTGTGTTGTGGCGTGGTGCACTCTCAAGCCTGTCTCCAGGTTTATTAATTCCCGGAGAGCTCTGGAAACTCAAGAATGTAGCTAACAAAAGACACAGTCCTTTTCTTTCTAAACTGACAATAGCTCTGGGAAATGACACACAGTATGCATTTTAATTGCTAAATTTGATAGCGCTTAATTCAAAAGAGTATGAAGCATTGAGGTAAGGATTCACAGGACTTGTGGATCTTGTACATATCCCCCAAAGCATGTGGATAAGAGAGAGTAGAGGAAAATTAATCTGTTGGGTGATTGAGAATAATCAACAAGCAACCACCATGAAAGCCTAGAATTTAAAATATGGACCCATAGAGTTCGTTTGTAAGTAAACAGAAAAGGAAGGAGATCACTGATGTCATGTGATATTTAAAGATATCTAAATTATATACAAATCAAGAGTTTAATATTCTCATGGTAATTTGTCTCCCTGACATCTGCTTTGAATCATCAGTATAAAAGTATTCTTCCCGATGTAATATAATATAACTGGTGTATTTTATTCACTTGTGTCCATTGTCTCTGGCAGTAGTTACAGTAGAATTTGAATGAATGTTCTACATCACCACCAATACAGCATGCCACTTAGAGCAGAATAGGTCATCCGTTAAACATCAGAATATTGTACTCGGTATCATCTTTCAGGTCCAAGATCTTTTTTTCTTTGAGCAAAACACTGCAATTCATGAAATGCAGGTAGTACATTTTTAATGCAATTTTCATTTCTATAATTAGTACATGAGTTTTTATGGCCCAAACTTTTGAACACTGTGATTATTTTTCCAAGTAATATTTTATAGCTTCATTATCTCCAAAGTTACTTTGTATATTGTGTTACGGAATCACAAAGTCATTGCAACTTGGTGAGCTTGACAAAATATAGTATCCCTTCAGCTGCATTAGAAACATAAAATCTTATTCATGAATAATAGATGTTTAAACATCTTATTAAAGCACCATCTCAGTGATGCATTATTATGTTTAAGAGCTACTTGTGTCTAATATCTTTATTAATTAGAGGGTATTTCATTAGGTTCACAAGCTGTTTTCCTTAACCTTGCGCTAAGAGCAACCACACAGGAGCAACTATATCTGCACGTACAGTTTCCAGCCCACCTGGGCACTCGGTGATGTCATTTCACTTCATATGCTTTGAAAGATTTCCTTCAACATGAAAATACTCTGTATTGCAACACAATGAAAGGACAGATAGTTGTTTTTTGTTATAGTACATTTTGGCTGAAAGTTATAAATTTATACTTAAATTGAGAACAGTACTTTTCCTGGTATTGAAATCTGACAGAGCTTTCTTCCTGTGAATGTTCATAAAGACAGTATTTTTGTGTTGGTGAATATTCTAACAAACCCAGTAGCTCATTTCATAGGTCCTGTGTTTGCTTATTATTTCCTGTAATTATATCCTTCAGTGGAAACTCTTGGTAAAAATGCAAAGTATAATTCAGTCAAGGCAATTTGACTGTGTATTAAACTAATGATATCCAGATACACAGCTCTCTAAAGAAAGAATTAAGTATATCCAGAAGAATGTATTGCATTGGAAAATGTTCCGCACATGCTGTTCACAGTAACTGAGTCCTTGGTCAGTGTCAAGCAGTACGTAAGAAAAGTTGAGAATGATCAGGGTGACAAAACATGGAGTTTCTGTGTTCTTAGCAATGTCTATCTATGTGATTTAACAGTTAACCAAAGAGGGATACACTTGACCGTTTCTTTTGGAATGTACTCAGTCAATTTAGCATGTGGACCTTCATAACTGCTCATTGTATGAGAGGGCCAAATTTTTTTCTTCCAGTCAGTTTCTGGTCAGATTTGGAATAATTGGAATTAAGTTTAGTTCTCTGTTCTACCACGGTGACCCAAATACGCTAGCACAAAAATCACTGATTTTTATTGCATGTATAATTTTGTCTATTTGTTGGATGCATCTATGTGAGTTCTTTATATGGACTATATTTTATTAATCTTGTATTTATTTTTATAAGTTTTAAATGGCTGTGACCAAGTGAAACTTAAATGTAGAAGGATTTGTTTTAGCTAACCACCACTTCTGAATTTTAATACATGTTGACAGAGGTTTCTGTCCCACCCAGTCCTGCAGTCGTTCAGTCCCAAAGAAATACACAGAAGCCTACATTAATTATAAAATGGTTGGCCTATTATCTCAGGCTTTCTTATTAACTCTTATGTCTTACAGTAACCCATAATTCTTGTCTGTGTTAGCCACATGGCTTGGTACCTTTTATTAGTGAGGCATTCTCATCTTGCTTCCTCTGCATCTGGATAACAACTGCAGACTGAGCCTTTCCTCTTCCCAGAATTGCTGTTCTGGTTGCTCCGCCTCTACTTCCTGCCTGGCTACTGGCCAATCAGCATTTTATTAAACAAGTACAAGAAACAATCCTTCCAGGGTACAAGACTGTTGTCCCACAGCAATTACATATTCCCTGGCTCCATTGCATCTGGACCCCAGGTGAGGCAGGTTACTATGGTAACCAGTGGATGTATCTGAGGCTCCCTATCTCATGGCAAACAGGAAACAAGTACAGCGATTCAGTAGTGGGAGGGAACTAGGGCAAGGTACAGCTTTTAAGGAGAAACCCCAAATGACCAACTTCCTCCAGTGTGTCTTTACCTCTCACAGTCTCTTAGTCTCCCAGGTACCTGATCAAGCTATTAATCCATCCATGGACTAGGACAGCGTACACATGATACCCTCATGGATCACATCTAGACATGTGCTTGGCTGATTTGGTCAGTGTTTCATGGTCCAGTCAGCTGTCATTAAAGATTATCCATCACACTATCCTTAGTAATTCTTTTTAATCTGGTGAGTACTCGGACACAATACATATATGTTGACCATTGACTGATCTAGGCAAGATGACATGTGATGTTTATTTCTATAAATCATGCAAATAAAGTTATTAGTAACCTATAGGCTGATTCCACCTCTCTACCATTGAAGGTTCATTTTCTGTGAAAGGTACCAAATTTATAAAATACTTCAGAGTCAAACTTATTGTGTGTTGAGTGTGGGGGCAGATTCTGCTAGTTTTCCTCCCAATCTGCTTTACCCTTCCCTAAAGGTAGACACATTAGTAAATATCTCGATATAAAAAAATACCCAGAGAAACAGCTCTATTTTTCATCTTCCTCTGAATAAAGGTGTCAAAATTACCAGGCTCTAATCAATAAAATTCAAGCATAAATGTTTTCTGTAGATTTTAGGACACATATTCTTTTTTTTTTTATTTTTTCCCCTCTCTGTTGGCTGGTGTGTAGACTCTCACTAGCTCTCAGCAGCCCAAATTAAGGTCAGGAAGAAAATACATGTTGAGACACGAAAGAAAGATCTGTTGTTACCCACTGGAATTCCTCTATTTCTGTAAACTTCTTTGCTTCAAACTTACTTATGTAAGAGACAATAAACTGACCTTCTAAAACTCTTGGACATTAGATTTTTTAAAAACTGTTTAACTAAGTGTTTTGATAACTGATGGGCCTCTTCTAAGACTGTCTATGTGTATCCTGTGGTGGCTTCTGCAGAAAATCTCCTCTATTATGCTTTAGTGACCTTTTGGAATAAAATATTTCTTGAAAATAGGGTCAGTATATTATATGAATGTCATTAATATTTATTCACAACCCACATTCATGTTATTAACACATATACTTATACATAATAAGTATTTTTTATTAGAATAATAGAAAATAGCCTGACCTATTAATGATAACAGTATTGATGGACTTAAATTTTGCTCAGAGAAAATTTTGTTTCAAGATTATAGGACAATATATGAAACAGACACCTAAAGAATTGTATGCAGAGATATTTGTCTTTGAGCGTGGCGTTTTGGCCTGGGTGAAAGAAACTGACCGAAGTCCATAAGATGATGTCCTAGAGACATCACCGTTTTCATTTTCTTCACAGGTCTGCTCAAGCCCTGAGCAAGTAAGTGGGTTGTGCCTGTTCCAACAGCAGAGCAGAAGCCTGCAGTGGTCCTGTGACGAGGCTCTACTGATTCCTTATTGTGACATCGAGAGACGACTCCCTCACCGGTTGCGGCAATGTCTGTATCCAATCTATCATGGTGAGTGAATTGCTTTCTCATCTCAAGGACACAGAAATGTTTACAGTAGCAGGATTTTGTGAAAGATCTGCTATCAGAACCTGTGAAGAGAACTTGAAAAATTGGATTTTTAGATTGTCCTATATTCGAGGGAGAAGAGATGTTTCTTTTCTTGTTTGATAATTTTGTACATAATTGCCTTATTTACATCATTTTCTCCTTCCTTCTCATCTCCTCAACTCCCTGCGTTCCTCCCTTATCAAATTCATGACTGCTTGTTCTATAGTTATTATTGTAACATACATACATTGGTAGCACCGGCTGAGTTATTTGTGTTGCTCATATGTACATGTGTAGTGCTGACTGCATGGGATTGGAGAACCTATTCGGGGTCTCACCTTTGGAAAAGATGGAATCTTTCTCTGTCTCGGTAGCCATTGATTGCTTGTCGCTCTTCAGCTCAGGGTGTGGTCCTGTGAGATTTACAGCATCCACATTCAGCATCATCAGTGCGGTGACATATGGGGACTCTAGAAAGGGGTCCAGAGGCATGTTTACCTTTCCCGTACACACCAGGGGAATGAGAGGTTGGAAGACTGTTTTTCCAGTGCCCTTTTCCTCATGTGTATACTCTCTGATTTAGGTCTGAGAAACCAAAAGTGTAACTTTGTGCACAGAATAGATATTTGCTCATCAGTGTGGCTTTTCTTCTAGTTCCATATCTCAAAAAAAATAAATAAAAATAAACTACCTAAATTAAACTAAACAGAACACAAAATTCCATTGGTCGATCAGCAGCTTCTCTGTGCCAGTAGCAGTATTTGATGAGTCTGAAGCCATTCGTGGAACTTGGAATATTCTTTAGAAGTAAAAAGAGGAATTAATGATGCTAATGTGAAATGGCAGTCTTTAGTACAGGACCATGAAGAGAAGCCTGGTAGCCTTCCATTTCTTTAAGAGCACATTTCATTTTCTTCTGCAAACAGAAATAGCATCGGAGTCAGGGTTTCCTTGCTGACTTGTTGCAACTCCCTGAACTCATTTCTAGATAAGTAAGCAATTTATTTAGGGCAAAGCATATAATTATTTGTTCAAATTTAGAGTAGTATTTCTGAAGGACCTAATTCTGAATGGCTTCCATAGTATGTGCCCTTGGATTCTTAGGCCTGGGTGTTGAGGGCCTCATTTTAAAAATAAAAAAAATAAAGAGAATTAAAATATTTAAAATATATTCTGTAAAGTGTTAATGAAATAAATAGTCAATTATTGCTATAGAATGTAATTTACTTTTCTATTTTTATTAATATAAAATTATCATCACATTTTTAACCTTAATTTCTCTAAATATTGTGACTCTGAAAACCTGTGAAAAATGCTGACCCATTTTTTAAAATAGAATTTTACCTTGGCCAGTGTGTGAGAAATGAATCTTGAAAGGCTCCAAAACATGCTTGAGAGATAGTAGAGTACTTGTCACTCAAACATGGAGACCTCAGTTCAGATCCTCAGCACCTCAGTGCTGAATACTGGGCATGGCTCTGCATTGCTGTAACCCCAGTGCCTAAGAGATGGAGATTTGAAAATCCATTGGGGGTGGAGGGTGACTACGAAGTCGACCTGACAAAATGAACTCCACCACACCAAAGGTGGAAAGCAACTGAGGAAAACAACCGGTGTCAACTCCTGGCTTCCACATGTGTGTGTACATATGCCCATGAACATGTAATCATAGGAACACAAGTATAAAGAAATAAATAATGAGATGCAAACAACATAGCAAAGAGGGGGAGTGGCCAGGAGAAGGAGAGTGGAAAGGAAGCAGAAGAGGAATGGAGGAGGAGGAGGAGGAGATGGGAAGAAAGGGGGAGGGGGAAGCAGGCAGAGGAAGAGATTAAAGCAGATGTGGGCAGGAGGAGGAAGAGATGATTAAAGCAGATGCTGTTGTCCAATCTCACGACCCTGTGAGTCTGAGCCAGATCACAGCGGCCGCACAGGGCTGACACAGGGATCTGGCTTTGGGAGCCTCACAACACCCTGCTGTGATGGATGATTTGATTTAAGGCCACCTGAAACAAGAAAACAAGATGTGTGTGTGTGTGTGTGTGTGTGTGTGTGTGTGTGTCTGTGGAGAGAGAGAGAGAGAGAGAGAGAGAGAGAGAGAGAGAGAGAGAGAGAATCATCCCAGCTTAATTGTCTGTCCAGGCTCCCACATGTTGGCAGGTGTTCTGCAAATAGATGCTGTAGAAATGAGTGAAAAAATGCTAAGCAGGCAATTTAATGAGAATGCATACCTTCATCCTAAAAGAAAAATTTAAATTCAGAAGCCATGCATAGAATCTAACATGTCTGAAAAAAAAAAAACAATTGTCTTCACGTTGACAGCTCAACGGTCTTGGAAGTGAGGCCATGGTGCTGTAATTCACCATTGTGTACATTAGGCTCCCATGCAGGGAGATCTTCATCCGTTCTGTCAATCATCCTCCCTCTCGGCATCTGAGCTGCCTCTTTCTAGTACAGAAGAGTAGGAAAGGAGTCTGAGGGACTCAAGTCAAGCCATAACTCATGCTCCTTTCTCTTGTAAGAAGTGACGAATCTTTTCCATATTAATCTTTGTCATTTTTCATATCTCCTACACTTCTAGCCTGTGCTTTGAGGAGAGATTACCTTGCATGTATTTAGCAACGTATAGCAGCCTACCAGTCTTCCAGTTCTCAGTGGAACCTCTTTAGAAAATTACAGGAATTTAATGAAATTGCTATTGTCCATGATATGGCTGTATTTTGAAGTCTAGAAACAAAGACTTGACTGTACTTCCTCATACTGGAAATAAATGGTATTGTCAGGTTTTTAACTGGCATGTAACACATGAGTGCCTAGATACCCGATTTGTTTGAAGGAGTGTGTACTCTACTGTGGAAGAGACAACCACAGGGGAAACTAAGTCTGTGTGTGTTGATGAGAGTAAGGAGACCTGTGCCTCTAAGGAAGATTCAAAGCCACAAGGAGAGGGCCCCTCTAGCAGGGTTTCTCGGAACAGTGTCTGCCTAGAAGTGAGAAGCAATTCGGTCGTGTTTTTTGGTTCTTTGGAACTGTGTTTTAGCTTAACTTGCTTCTGCTTGTCCTTCTAATCGACTTGAGAAAACTCACATCAGGGCTGGTGAGATGGCACAGGGGGTAAAGGTACCTGCTGCTGAGTCTGCTGATCTGAGTTTGATGTCCAGAACAGATACGGTGGGAGGAAAGAATCTACTCTGCACCTTGTCCTGGGACCTCCACATATATTCTGTAGCATGTGTATATTAACATATTCCATACACACAAAATAAATAAATAAATAAGTAAAACATTTAAAAAGTTCATGTCACGCTGTGGGCACTTTGGCTTGCCTAGCATAACATTGTATCCTATTCAACTTTAATGAAAATGTGTTGATTTTTAAAAGTAAACAGTCAACATAATGCAACAAAAACATAAATGTTTACATGTGTCACATCAACTCTGATTCCCACATGTAACATAAGAATTAAGAAAATGTAAGTTAAGATACTTATATTCCTTTGTATAGCTATCCTGTAAATTAAGATTCTTACATTCCCTTATACAGTTATTCAACCGATAATCTTAACTTTTAAATAGCTGGTCTAAAAGAAATTCTTATTTACATAAATTTAAAAATTGTTTCTTGCTGTAGTAGTTATGTGCATGCATGACAATTGTTTACACACACACACACACACCTCTAGAAACAGTGGCTTTATAATGCTTCCAGATTTCTAGGAAGCTGTGGTCTCAGTCAGAAAGGGGAACAGCAGGAACTGACTGTAGAGTTCCATAAAGATGAAGGAGATGCCTCATGAGTCTACTTTAGACATGAGTCTAGTTTATCGAGTAATTGCAAGATGGAGACAATGGCTGAGGTGATACTGCCCAGGATCAAACCAACAGGAAAGCCAGGATCAATTGCAGATATCCACAAACAGGTGGCAACTTCCAGGTTACCATCTGTGAAAAAGAAATGTCTTTGGTAGCAGATATAATTAGCAGGAAACACCAGAAGCCCTAAACAAGCAAGAAGGAAATTTGTAGCACAGAGGAGAGTATGTTGTTTGCATTTTTGTGAATGAGAACACTGAGGTGCAGGACCCTAAGTTGCATGCTCAACATGGCAAAACCACTAAGTAAAGGATGACGTAAGTGCTAATTACCTGGTTCCAATTAGCACCCACTCAGAAACTATTTTTCTGCACACAAAATATATCCCTTCTATATCTGTGTGCCCCAAAGATTCTATAGCTTCCATTTTAATTCAGATTATTCCTCTTAATTTTTTTTCCATCTACATACATACTACATCTTTCAAAGAACACCATCAGGTATTAGAATACTGTTGGAAGTGAGGAGGCTGGGGATAACCACCGATTTCCTAGGATAAACAGCACAATTGGTAATACCACAGATTTAGTTGAATTTTAAAAGGTGTAAAGTGAGCTCCTCCTTAAATGACAAGATTTCCAGAGAGTGAGACTTGGTTATTATTACTCTTTAAAAGAAAGGGTCTCAGATAACCCAGTCTGGTTTAATATTTGCTATGCAGCTGAGGGTGAACTTGAACTCCCTGCCTTTCTGCCCCTCTCTCAGTGCCATGATTACAGGCGTGCACCATCACCTTAGGTCAATTCATTGACTTTGAGTTGTTACTAAAAGGCTGTTGTCATCATACAGTCAGAAGCAGAGCACAAATATAGGCAGAGCTTGCTCTGATTTCGCTGGAATGGCTGTTCGGTCTCTGCCTCTTGAAGACCCTCCAATAATTCTTATAACGGAGCCTCCCACAGGCTCTGCTAGCTTAGAACTCCATAGCCTCCTGTTTCCAATCCAGTAGCTTCATTGATTAGTGTTTCTATGGAAAGCCCTAGCATAGCATTAACTGATTTTGCCGAATTAATAGTTTTTGCAAAATGACAGTTCCCAGGCTATTTTGTACTATGATGCCTACATACACTTCATTACTGTTTTTTTTTAATCTTCATTTTTTTCTTCTGTGAATGACGGTGCACACTTGCCATCTTTGCATTCAGAAGACTGAGGCAGGAAGATACCATGCTTGAAACAAGTCTAATCTATATAGTGAGACCTTGAAAAAAAAGAATAATTAATGTTTGTTTGGTATCTGGCAGCCAGAGAGGGATAACGATATCACTGGATTCAAGTTAAGAAGCCAAATATCCAGATCCATGGACATCCTTTATGGTCAGAGTCCTGTGCTAAGCCCAGTGGTGATGTGTTGATAGAAACAAAGACTTGTCTTAACAGAACATTTTATTAGCCAGAGGACTGAAAATTGATCAAGTACCCCTGACTTAGGGGGATGAGTTCTCTAAACAGAAACACCCAGAATGTTTTTGTAAAACAAAACAGCCGCTTGTCTTTCCCACTTGAGATGAAAGACCTCACTTTTCAGGAACACTAGCATAGCTCTTGCATTTTCCCCAAAATATAAAATGCATGCTGAATGCAAAGAACTGAATAAGATAGGCAGTGATAAAGCAGAAATTAGAAATGGCTTCAGTGACAGAAAACCAGTTTTAAGAATGCTGAGGTATAATATATATATATATATATATATATATATATATATATATATGTTTTCTTGCAAAAATACCCCTGTTGTACATGGAACTTTGACATCTCCTGCTTTCATGAATGGTTTATACCTGCTGCTGTATTGGATGGGTATGAAGCAACATCATCGGGGAAATGCATGCATACCATATGACAGTAGCATCATTTCTATGAGTCACCCAAGTAGTCTGGCTCTTCATTTGTCTTCTGATTTTCCTTTTTAGCAGTTTTCTACTACTGTAAATGATTCTGCTGCTGTGAGAGACAATTATTCAAATATCATTACCTCACCAGGCATTCACACACCATTTGGTATGTTTTGCTTTCTTGTGTGCACTAATGCTTCCTCCTGATTTAATTCCTATAAACACTTAGCATTATGCTGTTAATTTTCTGAGATGCTGTTTATTCCTAGCTGACTAAGGTAATTTTATCAGAAGTTAATAAAATTTCTTTTATGTGTGTCTGAAGACAAATTAAAGCTTGAATTGTTGAAGTAATTAATGTATTGACTACATTTACAAGAACTGAATTATATTTCCAAAGTAGGCTTATAGTTTAAAATTCTATTACGCATGTTGACAAATTCAATGTCATTCTAATAAGATCGGAAAAGTACTTTGAATTAATTTGTATTATATAACATGTCTGATATGAATGATATATCTTTAGTGTAAATATTACACGTAATATTTATTTTACGTTAGGTGCTGTGTTTGTATCAGTTTTCTTTATTTATGCTGTTAAGTTTCAGCCTTGCAGAAGTAATGTTCACATTTAGAGTGGCAAGAAAGTTGAAGCTTGAATTGTGTGTTCAGAAAGTTTAGAGCAGAAGGTAGAAAATACAGCTATTTGAGATTTCAGGAATCATTTTTTAACCCCAGATTTATGATAAAAATATAGTCAGAATTGGCTACATTCATTTGTAGAAGACAAAGAGAAGGAAAGTTTTACATAAACATAAAGCCGTTATTCCCATGAACAAAATGAGACTTCTGTGTTGAAGAAAACTTTCCCGGTGAGGTAACGGTAACTTGAGTCTTTCCCAGTATATCACTGGGTGGTTAAGACATAGGAAGAAGTGAGTGTACCTTTAGTCTAAAGTCAGACGCCCTCCTTCTGAAGGTAGTGACAATGAAAACTCGAAGGCCGTAAGTCTTGCAAACAAACAGACTACAAGAGTGTGTTGGGTTTAATGGAAACTCAACTAAAAGAAACCATCCTACAAGAAGAAAAGAGGAAACCAAACTCAAAAATCAAGAGCTCAAGAAAAAGAAAAGCTTTCTCCCTTCCCCAATTGCAGAACACTTTAAGGCAAAGTCTGATGACTTCTAGTAAAGTCAAGATCTTGAATTCTGTAAAATTTCAGTATGCTTTTCCATTCACAGCATGCCTTTTCAAGCCTCTTCAAGCTGAAATCTCTCCATTATTAAAATGATTAATACCAATTTGGTTCAGAATTGACTCTTCAGATGAATACATTATATTTTTAGAATTCTTGACTGTTTTGTGCTTCAATGACACGCCTTTAGAAATAGCTTTTGAAACTTTAACATTTATAGGAAGCCTCTTGAATATTTTTCCTATCTACCACAAATGATTTTCTTTCTCGAGAGGAGGCTGGTATAAAGCGAGACCACTCCAAATGTTTGCTAGGCCCCTTTGCACCTGGCTATTTCCTTCTGGGATTTTGGCCAAATTGTAACCCAGCCAGTTCAGTCTTTACCAGAGGTGAGCCAAATATGACTACCCAATCTTGGAATTTGAACCTCTCAAACTATAAATAAATCTCTTTGACAAAGAGCCCACATTGGGTAGTTTGTTATAACTACATGTAGTTTACCAAGCAAAGGGGACTTAAGAACAACTCAGGGCTGGAATATTATCCTCTTAGTAAATTCCAAACATCTCTCTCATGGGTTGGCCTTTCTCCTGTGACTTAGACTGCATTTTCCATCATTGGTGGTGTTTGCTTACTTGAATGTTTTCTTATCCTACCCTCAACACAGCAAAACTTTTTTTTATTGGTTTTTATTGAGTTCTACACTTTTTCTCTGCTCCCCTCACTTCCTCTCCTCCTGCCCCTACAACCCTCTCCATGATCCCCATGCTCCCAATTTACTCAAGAAATCTTGCCTATTTCTTCTTCCCATGTAGATCAGATCCATGTATGTCTCTCTTAGGGTCCTCATTGTTGTCTAGGTTCTTTAGGATTGTGAATTGTAGGCTGGTTTTCTTTGCTTTATGTCTAAATGATAATTGTTTTTCTTGGTCTGGGTTACCTCTCTCAAAATGATATTTTCTAGCTCCATCCATTTGCCCACAAATTTCAAGATGTCATCATTTTTTCTGCTGTGTAGTACTCCATTGTATAAATGTACCACGTTTTTCTTATCCATTCTTCGGTTGAGGGGCATTTAGGTTGTTTCCAGGTGCTGGCTGTGACAAACAATGCTGCTGTGAACATAGTTGGGCACATGTCCTGATTGATCACCCTATGGATATATACCCAAAAGTGGTATTACTGGGTCTAGAGGAAGGTTGTTTCCTAATTTTCTGAGAAATTGCCACACTAATATCCAAAGGGGCAGCAAAGGCAAACTTAAACTATTCACTGGGTTTTTGTAATTATTATCATGATAGTGTGACCCAAAGGTTATCTTTGAAGTCATTGCCAACACTCCGTACTCCACTATTTTTACTATGCATGTTGGGTATCAAGCAAAGCCCTAAAAAAGACAGTGGTGATTAAAAAAATGGCAGCTATGGGTCATGCCCTCCATTATACTAAAGATTCTTTTATAGAGCTAGTTAATTCTATTTCTTCTCAGAATAGTCCCTACATTTCCTTGTTATCACCCTCATGTAGAATCCTGATGCCTGTCAGAACTGATATGAATTTCCCTAATTACTTTTCTTTGCTCTCAAATCACCTTACTTGTAAAGTTAATTTGCTAAAAAATACCTTTTATTTTACTCTATGCCATTCTTTCTCATGAATTCTAGGCTATCTCCCAAACTAGATTTAAGGCTATTTATACTCTGGTCCCCACATGAATTTCCCATGAATAAACTTTTGCCCTGATCTAATTTTTTAAGAAAAGAAAAACAAATGGTAAATAGAAAAAAAAAAGAATACGTTCTTTGATCCTGTGGAGCAAATGCAGGGCCTCTTACCTTCCAGGTAAGCTTATGGCTCCTGACATCCACCTCCCAGGAAGGGCCAGCACTTTATCAGTGACATCCATTCCAGCTAGAGGTGAAACATCTCAAGGTGGAGAAATACTTGCAACTCATGATATGCCGAGAGGGGTTTACTTTCTTGGGATAATGAATCTGAGGCTGGATGTTCAATTCCCACAGGTACTAATTTTACATCCAGAACCTAGTCCTGCGGGCTTGATGAGCCTTCCTTCACACACATGCAATTAATCACTGTCACTCTGAGTAGGTCATTAATCATCATCAATTCACAACTAATACGGAGGAAATACGTAGGCACTCACGCCAGGTACACTCCATAGATTGGTAATAGATCTCAAGGATCATCTCCCCTTTGAATATTGTCTAGGTGAAAGAATGTGTCACTGTGGATTGAACTTCGTTTTTCTCTTTATTTTGTAATGGTCTCTCCCCATTTCCCCTTACCCCCATCCCATCCTCTTGTAAAAACTCTTACTGGCTAATAGCACCAATATTTCTTAGACTGTGGACTCTTTCCCATCAGTTCAGGTAGATTATTCCAATACTCAAAGCAGAAAAGTTGCTTTGGGGCCTTGAGCCATGGAAACTGTAATTTAGAAAGTAACAAATGGTTTATACTATATTTTCAGTCATTAAAATAGTTATGTAGTCTGAGGTATGTTCTTTTAAACATTATCAAATAAGTATGTGAAGTTATCATGTATTAATATGGGAAATACATTTCCATCTTTTTTGTCATTTACTGGGTTTTGTGTTTGAGCTATTTTTATTTTATTGTAAAGAGATTTCACTTTGATTTTATATCAATTTCAACTTAATCAACAGAAGACATGAAACCAATACTTTCTAACAATATTGGATATTCACTAAGAACATTTACCCCGGCCATTAATTTACCCTTTGCTTTATGTTCCAGTTTTAAGTTCATTGTTAGGAGTCTTGAGGATAATTTAATTCATGAATGAATAGGAATTTAAAAATGATTTTTACACAATTTAAGGGGTAGACTAATATAACTTAATAATATATAGACTAAAACTATAGCATTTTAATGTAAGTAATATATTATGTCTTATAACTACTACTTATTTATTTCAACATGTTTTCCTACATGTCATCAACATGTAATTTTGAATGCTATGGTTAGAATGGTGAATGAAACAGAAATCTCTAATCTCATGAAGCTTGCTTTCAGTCAGCGCTGAGGATGACTAGGACTCTATGCACACTCCGAGGATGATCAGGCAGACAGATTGGGCAGTATAGAGTCAGCCCTAGAGGATGGATGGGCCTTGTAAGGACTGGCCTTTTGGAGGAGGTGGTGTAGAAAGCTGCAAGGCTGCGCCTCGTTAGAGAAGATCCATCCAGGCACAGACTGCATTGCAGGTGTCCAAGCTGCATTTTAAGTTTACTACTAGACGTTTCCCTCACAGAATCTAAGGCTACTTTCAGGATAAACAGAAAACGTCTTTATATGATGACTTGGAAAGGCCCAGATGATGGCCGGTCCCTGATGAGATCATCAAGGGGGAGATGGGGGGCAGCAACCAGAAGAGAGAGCAGTGCTGGGAGGCGAGCTCGGCTAAGTGGCATGGAGTCAAGCGTGTGCAGAGACAAGGGGACTGGAGAGTCTCCCTGCGATGGGATATTGCTGTCACTCATTAGGCCTGGTGAAATATCACATAGAATGTAGATTCAGGGACAGGCAGTGATGGTAGCCATTCAGTGCTGAGAGCAGCCTTGGCGTCATGCGCCTTGCAAGTCTGAAGGACTTATCTGACACCTGCAGTTTATGAAGCTAATTATAGTGTGCTCTCAAACACGCGAAGAATATTCCTAATGAGATATAACAATGAGGGAAAAATAATGAAGTAATGAAAAATCCCTTGTAAGGATACAGTCTGTTTTTCATTATTGTCAATTTAAAAACGCTTAACAATACATCTCTGCCCATCTGAATAATTAGAGCATCATATAAAGGAAATTTCATCTATAAAAATATATTATCTTACATTAAAGATTTTTATAGTGAAGAGATAAATGTAAATTATGAAAAGTTGTGACTGTTTTTGTTGTTCAGTTTGCATTTGAAACTTATTATTTTCCTTTCTCTCCAACAAAATCTAAAGTTAATTTTAATATATAAGGCAGATATGGTGAAATGATTTATTGTGTTCTGTACACTGGTTGCTTAATGTGGGGATGGTTATGGAAAATATATAATATACAGTCAGGGGCTAATGTATGTTGCAGAGAATGATGGTATAAAATTACTAGGTGCCTTTTCTTAGGGGGAGAATCATCTTTGTTTTAAGATTATAACCATTCTACACTTCTGTGTTAAATATGATTCGCTTTTGTTACTTAAAGATGGAAGTTGGGATTTCTTAGTGTCCTTATTTAGCCAAACAAAAGCTGGAAACTCAGTCTTGACCTGTACCCCTCCCCCATCTTGGATTTCTGTATGTGTGTATGTTTATTTCACTTTGGACATAAAATCAAAAGGTCTGGAATTTCTGTTGTACTGAAAATTAGTTCAAATTAGTTCCAGTTCAAATAAGGTTACATTTATATAACATTAATAATGTTAGTGTTTTATGATTCTGATTACAGAGGAAATGTCTCATGGTACCTGCAACAAGTTCTGGCCCAGGGGTTCGCTAGAGTCAGCATATTAAGAAAATCTTCAACACAACCTAATAGAATCAAGTGACTGCATGACTGCAGATGCATCCACCCTCCCTGAGTCCTCTTCTGTCTGGCAGATATCTGCTACTGCCTAAACAAATAGGGATGGCTACTTGGTCCAGTTTTCTGTTCTTTTATCATTTAATGTCTATTGAGCATTTCCAGATAGTCACAACTGTTTCTTGCCTGGTCCTGCCTGCTTTGCAGTCATAATTAACATTTGTAAATTCTTTTTATTTTAAATAATTGCATTTCCTTTACTACAAAACATTACAGTTCTAATAGTAGTTTTGACAGACTCAGTGTCATTAGAGTTGAAATGAATTCATAGTGTCATACCCCTCAATTTGCCAATGCTGGTTCCATGTAGTAAGGAGTACATTTTTCAAAACTTGGTTTGAAGCATCAAATGTGTCTTAATTTTCCGGAATTTGGAAAGTTAAATGCTGATGCCCATACTTAGATTGCATAAATTTTGCTTGATGAGTTGAAACAATTATCAAGACAACATTTCCCCCTAATTATAGGTCTTTTAAATAATATGTATGACTTAGCTACCTCAGTGCTGATGCTCGCTCAGAAGTTGCTCAGAACAACGGAGCAGCTGAATAGGGATGGGATCAGCTCCACTGGGACCTGAGCTGCCACGGACCAGCTCCACCAGGCTTTCCTGTTTCTGCTGGGAGCTGAAAGCTGAGATCCTGGCACATCCACCATCTTTTGATGGACGTATTTCATGGAGGGTGGAGACCACTGTTTTGGATGAGTCCTCACCCTTATACTTTCTCCCTTAGTAGATACGTGCTATAATCAAAAATCAGTTCTACTGAAGCACGGATTAAAAAAAAATAGATTAGGTTAACTCCCATCCGGTTTTAGATGATAGATGCAAAGCGGTTTCATGAACAGACAAAAGAAATTGAAATTCAAATTAAATGATCTCCCTGAGTATGTTTTCACTTAGACATTTTTCCCTGAGGTTTTTATAATATCCTAAAGTTATATCCAGAAACAGAATTTGTATAGAATCAGGTTCATAGGAATTGTGTTGATCTTTTCCAACCCATAATATTCCCTTTAATGATTTTGTAAAACTAGTTATAGACTCAGAATGATTGTAAAGTTTACTATGTAAACTTTTAAATGCATCAATTAATTTGTTGCTTTGTAAAAGCAAGCATTATGTTTATTCCTTACCAGTCCTCACGTAATGACCAGCAGGAAGCAATTTTTCTAAAGGAAGTAGATCTTTCTGTACTTGCTCCAATACGGACTTTAAACGCTTGAAAAATAAAGAAAGCATATGAAATGCTTACTATATTCGGCAAGTTATAAAGGTTACCAGGTCAAGTCCAGCACTGAGCAGAAGCTACTACCATCAGGTACGTAAAGAGACGCAGGGCACCTACTTTCTCATTTAAAGTCCGCACTAGATGTTAGAGAGATGGCATCACCTTACTGAATCCTCGCCAACAGGTTTAACAAGTGCTTTGCATTAACAAATGGTCAGGGCCTTCAGTCTGTTTCCCATGCAGGCACTGGAACCCAGTGTGTCTACACAGCATGGGTTGGAGATTCTTGGCATGAAAGAAAAAAAATCTAGCAGGAGGGGAAGCGGTTTGGCTCCCAGAAGCTCAGTCTGTGTACTGGACCAGGCATTAGACACTGCTCACAGAGGGAATTTATGGATATATTTTCCCAGGATGTGCAAAAGCTGTGGCTTACTTGAGATAGTCAATAAAATGAAGCAAATGTGTGCATAAATTATTACTTGGTGTTGATGGGGCCTTTACCTAAGATTGTGGAACATCTTGAGGATGTGAATTTTCTCCATTTCCAGAGGTCAGGTGTGACGTTAGTTACCAAGTCTGAACTCATGAACAAGTCGTTGACAAAACCTAATCCAGAATTGGAAAATAAAGATAATAGTAGGTGCATGTTTTTAATTCTCCTTTATCTACAGTGATGTCCTTTCTGTGTTTTTGCTGTTACAAGAATCATTTTTTGAAATGGGATTATTATTATTAATTATTATTATTTATGCCTATAAAGGGGAAAGTTAATAGTCTCCTCCAATATTATGTTTCCATAAACCAGTGGTCAGCAGGAGCGACTGATGTAGTTGAACGAATTACTCAAGTCATATACCTCATCATCACAAACCACATGATGGAAACTCAACCTTTTCTGAAAAGCCTGTCTTTGAACTTGCAACTGTGTGGGCTGTTCTTTCTGCTTCTGAGTGTTTCTCATCACCGTGTGTTCACCCTGCAGTATCTCCATAGCAGCAACTGTAATTACTTATTTTTAACATGACCTATAATTGTGTGTGCTATGTCCAAGAAAATGCATCCCCAATTACTTCGACTAGAACACTAATTTTGTGGAATATATTACAAAGAAAGGGCTAGTGCTGTCACAAATTTGGGAATCAGTCACTTAAACAATGGATTACCTAACTTTAGTACTTCAAACAGCCTGGCACAATTCATGTGCAAAATATTTATCAAGTGGCTACTACACATTTATTAATCTTAATTATAAATATTTGACAGAGATATAGTGATCTTGTTTCCAAATTATATATATTTTCTTTTTTATCAGTGTTAATTTGATAGCTGAACTTATTAGACCAAAATCTCTTCTATGTTTTCTCCTTTGTTATTTATTTCCTTCAATTATTTATCAGTTATATGCTTTTAGATGTCCCTACTTACTCTTCCAACAAGCATTTTTAGCATTTATTTATTTATTTATTTATTTATTTATTTATTTATTTATTTATTGCTACAAACACAGTGATAAGTGAAACCAAGCATGGGCTGACTGCTATACTCACTCATTGGTTCCCGCTTCCTTCCACCTACAGCATCTAGCTATGAATTCTCAGCTAGAAATTCACAGTAAACTTCCATCTCCTTAAAGAATTGTCTTGTTTAGAGCTGAGCATCCTTCTATTGTGTACAGATTGTTCGATAAAGTTGTCAGTCAGACTTGAAACTGACAGCATGAAGCTGTCTCAAAGAAAGTTACAGGAGGTAACAGAGGGAAACAAGGCTGTCTTGTCCACACAGTGAAGCTCTTGGGACTTTGGAAACCACAGTGCAGACACCTGCCAGGGCACATGTATCCTGAGCTGCCTCGTCACTGTGATGCACAGAGCAGAATGTAGTTCAAGGTGGTAATTAGGAAGCGATGATGTCCTGGGGATTTTCACATCATTGCCCTCCTCTGCAGTCAAGAACCTGGACTTCATTGATCTCTTCTAGTTCTAACTCACCAATTCCCTACTTTTCTTGTGACCTTCCAAGTCTACTTCTACAAGGACCTAAGCTTTGCTGAATCTTTCAAACAAGAGCTGGTATACACCATACATTACTCATTCTGTCTTTTACAGTAGTCTCCTCTCCCATCAACAGTTACTTACTTACTTAGAAATTCTAAGTACCATAGGGTCATTTGTTACAATTGGGCTTGAACCAACCAGGGAAGACTGACATAAATATGACCATGGGAAACCTAAGTCGATTAATAAACAACCATAAGAAGTTCTGGGAAGTTGCGTCCTGGGGCAAGCAGAATCCGTGTCAGCTGTGTAATCCTGCCTGCATCAGGGATTCTGAGAGAGGGCGTCCAGCAATCTGTATTCTGTCAAGCCTCCAGGTGATTCTGATGAATGTTCAAGTTTGAGAGCAGATGGTACCAAATTATCTCTCTTGAGTCAGGATTTATAGCATGACTGCCAAAAATAATGAGTTCGGGCATAATTGATCTGCAGAAGATCCTTGCAATAATATTAACTAACAGTTTGGGCTGGTTGTCTAAGTTTCTGACAGGAAGAGAGTGCTGTTGGCTGATTTTCTAAGTTTCTGACAGGAAGAGAGTGCTGTTGGCATAGAATATCAGGTTCTCTTCTCCTGTTAGTTTTGGCACCTAATTGGTAAAAACATTGGACTATCTTTTTCAGAAAAATTTTAAAAGCTGAGTGTAGTTTCTTCTTTCTTTTTTTAATTTTTGGTATTTAAAGTGCTAACTGGAAAATGTGTTCCACTAAAGGACATTTATATACACTCTTGTTCTCATGTAAATTTTAATATACGAGTTCAATTGAAATGTAATTCACAGACAAAGAATCACAATCATTTTAACTATGTGAGCTTATGGCTTCCAATATACTCACGTTTTCCATCCATGACCAAAATCAGAGGTAGAATATTTGTTATTTCCAAAAGAAATTCCCTTCCCTTTATTAGGCATTTTTCTTCTAAATAATATTTATTATTTTATGTGTTTGAATGTTTTACCTGCGTGCATATTTGTGTGTCCCATGTATCTTTGGTGCTGACAGGAAGCCATAATAGGTCATAAGATCTCCTGGAGCTGGAGTTAAGGATAGTTTTGGGCAGCCATGTGGGTGCTGAGAATGGAACCCAGATTCTGGAATCCAGGTCTTCTGTAAGAGCAGTCAGCACTCATAACTCCTGAGGTTTATCTCCAGCATCAGCCACAATACATTTTTCTTCTCTTCCAAGAGTCCTGTGTAACTAATCTGATCCTTTCATCCAATTTACGTCTCTGAGTTTCCCATTCTGAACACTTCACATTAAATCAAGTCACAAAATATGTGGTGCAACCTTCCATTGAATAGATTTCATTCAATTCAGATTGCATTTTCTCTTGGGCAAAGACTTATAATGGGAATTCCTAAGTAGTGCAGTAACTCTGTGTTTAGTTTTTTAGTAATCACTAGCCTTTTTTTCAAAATAACCATATCATTTTCAGTTCTTACGTGGGTCCGTTAGTGTTTGTTTATCATCACTAGTAGCTCTTGTAATATGGATTTATTTTCTTCTTTTGGATTGACGTAGGGCCTTTGTTTATCTTCACAAAGTAAATCCTAGAGGGTCTGAGTAGTTTCTTACTTTGATGTTTGTTTAAACACCCCGGTCTTTAATGGTGTTCAGTACCTTTCTCTTTGCATAGTGGTGAATGCCAATGTATACTTATCATATTGGTCGTTTCAAATGGGTAATTTTTTATTTTTGATAAATCCCACACTAGCTCAGAATTGAGTATAATAAAGGGTGATTTATTTAGGGGTAGACTCATAGATCACAGTCCTCTGATCCAAAAGGGAATAGAAACCGAATCCAGCAGCCCGAAGAGAGAGGGAGCATGTACTTTACATGGGCGTTTATAGTATAAGAGGCCACACCCAAATGGGCAAGTAACCTAAAGACTACTGGCTGAAGGATTTCCTACAGCAAAAGAGTGGTAAAATACCAATGTGAACCCAAACAGACTGAGAACTAAATATTCCTGATTAAGCCTCTAAGTTCAGAACCAGTTCCTGATGGCAAAGGAGAACGCTTGTTCTAGAATTACAGTGAGGACATTAGCAATGAGAGACTCTATAGCCTAGCCTCCTTCGTTGGAATGAGCAGGAGGGAAGACTGACATGGGCTGGAATCAGACTCGAGGAAAAGGAACATGTTTGGGGCAGTAGAGGCAAAGTATGTAACGAGGGGAAAGCAAACTGAGTGTGACGGGCAGTGAGGATCAGGTCACCATAGGCTATCCTGGGACAAAAGAGAAATTCAGAGGCACAGTCCTACAAAGGACAGCAGACCACCCATTGATGTCCCTCACCCTTCATTGGATGTATGGATCAAAGACTGTGATCTTATTGCTCACATGGACCTGTTGGTGTGAGGGAGGTTTCTGATCTTTTAAATCACTTCTCATAATATGCTTGCCTGATGTTTCTATCAAAAGCAGACAGACTCTATTGATAAAAAAAAATCTTCCATAATGTATAATATTCTTTATCGTTGTATGTTTAAAAGGCATTCTACAGTTTGAGGCAAGCTTTTAATGAGTTTTCACCAAATACCACTTATAATTCAGTATCTCTAGTGCATATGCCTGCATTCCTACTATAATACCACATGGCATGGAGATATGGGAAGTAGATGACAGGTTTCCATCTTCCAGAAGAAGCAAAATTAATAAACAGTACAATTACTTCTTTCTAAATGATGGGCTTCCTTCAGATGATTCCCTCATTACTTCTACACCTCACGGATGATGCTTGGCTTTTGAGATGGTTTCAAAATATGAGTGAAAATCATGTGTTTTATTCACACAATGAATCCATAGACCCCTTAACGAGTCTGACTTTGTTGGCAGCTGGCTGTGTTCTTGGTCAAGTCACTTTTAAATACTTTCTTTTCATTGTAAAACTACAAGTGGAAATGGGCATAAGGCTCCTTCCAACTTTCTTAGTTTAAGGAAGTTTAGATTAGGCTGAAGATGAATTTTTTTGCTTTCTTATCATGCCCACATAGTTTTAAGCATGGTTGTAGCATTCTGATTTCTGAACTGTCTAAGTACTGTAATGTCATAGTTTCTCACTGATGTTTTCCTCAATCAAGAATAAATCCTTCAAACAGAATTTCCAAACATTTTTCTTCTGAATCATGGAGTCCTCATGTGTAACTGTACCCCCAATCCAGAACTGCAGGGTGGGCTCTCCCACTCCAGCCCTATATCTCATGAACACTCTTCTTTCTTACTCTAAGAGCTTGGCCTTAGCCTCAGTTTCCCCATGAGCCATCATGAGTATTACACTATGACCTCATCACCTACCTCTACCAGAGGGTCACAGGCATCCAGTATCTTCTAAATTGCCCTGTTCAGAACTGTGACATTATGGTGGGTTTTTTTTATTATCTGTGCTTTGAGGGTTTTCTTTTTGGGTTTCTATAGACTGGGAAAGTGTTTTCTGTACTATGTACTGTGTTAGGTATACTATAGCTACCATGGAAGTCGGATCATCACTGCTTTGTGTGAGAGAAAAGAGAAAACGAAGGGTAACACAGGATAAATAATAAAATCTATGGCAGAAAATGGTCTGAACCTCTGACAGCTAATGCCCTCTTTTTTTTCGTGTGTTCATCTACGACAATTGTTGAGAGAAAGAGTACCAGATTTACATTGGAGAAGAATGTAATCCTGTCTTAAAAATGTGAAGACTATGGAGAAAAACTGATTATCGTAATTTTTGAGAGCTTATTCATTTCATTTCAAGGTATCGGCTTTAATGGAAATCAGGTTTTCCTGTTGTTCCCGGTTACTGGTTATAAGGGCAGTTGCCATCTCTTGAGCTGCTATGTAATGAGACAAGAGCACTGTTGATCGGTACTATTATTAGGTTGGAGCATGGAAAGTATTCTCAAATTTTTCTGTGTAAAATTTCCATGCATTTTACATGCTCAACACCATTCATTTCTGTACACCTAAATTTGTATTCTGCACCTTTAATAAGTCATGGTGTATTAAGCTGGAAACGCGTTATTGATGATATGTGTTATGTCCTCTAGGCAGCTACAAAATTACATTAAGAAGAAGCATGGCTTATAAGCCAGATGTGTGCCTCTGCCATAGCACCATTTGAAGCACTGCACTATGAAGAAATTGATGCAACACTGATAGATCGACTAGGATTTTCTTGTGTGCATTTTATAAAACCAAAGGAACAAGCCGCTACTTCCCTGCATGAAGACTAGAATGTTCGTATTTATCAAGTATACACTTTGGCCTGAAAGATAAACAGTGGTCAGGACTGAAACTCAGTCCCACAGTTTGCAAGGGAGACAGTAATGTAATTGGATTTTCGATAGCATGGCGTAAGAATTATATTTTGTTTAGGGGTTCTACCTAAAGGGGCTACACACTTAAATCACAAATATGAAGTTACGTTGGCTCTAAGCAGAACTCTTTTATCATGAGGCATTTAGGATAATGTTGCTATCATCCTTAAAACTACAAAATGAGAGACTGGGAAGAATTGCAGCGGCTCTAGAAAAGGCCTTAAGATTTCATTTGTTCTTAAAGTAGATGTAAATGTAAAGTGCACACAGCTCTCATACCTGGTAAAGGGTGCTATTATTGGAAGTGTAGCTTACAAACAAAAGCAGGGAGATGTCACCTGCCAGCTGCCATCGTGAACCCATATTGACAAGAAGACACTTGCATCTAGTTTTATTGTAACATTATTGAAGAAAATGATTAAATGAACACTGTCTATAAGAAGTGTATTTAAGTAGAATTACAACCCAAGAGTATGTTTTAATTATGAAATGTGAGCACTGTGAATATAAGTGTTATCACTAATAATACTGAAGATATATGACATCATGTCAATGATCTCTCAGCACAGTGAAACAAGAACACTTACCTTCCAAGTTATTGATGTTAAAATAGGCACACAGAGATTACTGCACTCCTGAGGTGACGTCATCAGGAAGATGAAGAGATCAAGCCCTTTCATCAGTGATAAAGTCCTTGACAGCTCTGTCCTAGGACACTGCACTTTGTGAATGGACAGAAAGTAATGTCAGAGAGATTCAGGATGCAGATCAACAACTGGGGTACATTCTGCAGACTGTGCCAAGGCATATGGGAAATAATTTCCTGGTCAGTTCAGAAACCAGCAGGAGGATCTGTCCATGGTCTATTCTACACCAGGGGAAGCCTTTACTCTGGTCTCTTCCTTTCACTTCAATGTAAAATGAAAGTTTTATAGTTGTCTGGGTATGAAGGGTTGTCAAGAGCTTTTGTTGACTCATCGTCCTTAAGTTTTTTACTTAAGACTTAGTAGAGGTCAATGGGTAAAATAGTTGGTCATGAAGTATGAGAACTAGAAATCAACTCCCTAGAACATCCATGAAATCTGGGCACATAGCATGAGGATTTGTTTTCCTTTCACTCCCAGGGGGATGTAAGTACAGAGACAGGAGAAGGTTCTGGAGATCACAGAGGGCTAGTTTTGTGAAATTTGCTGTGAGCCCTGGTCAAACAAGGGAGAAAGTAAAGATCAACATCAATAGGTGCCCTTTAACCTCTGTTGACCACTATGCATCTGCTGTAGATGTGTGTCCTCACCTGAATATAAACACACACACATGCATACACACACATGCATACACACACAGACATAACACATGCATACACACATATACAAGACATCACATATGCATACATACACACATGCACAACATACACACAGACATCACACATGCATACATACAGACATGCACAACATACACACACAGATATCACACATACATACATAAACACACAGACACGCAAACACACATACACAACATACACAAAAAAACACACACACATTTTTTTATTCAATGTTATAGAACATTTTATTATTTCCTACTATTAGTTCTAGGCCAGACTCATATATTATATTAGAGATGAAAAGAAATAGGTTTTGTTTGAAGACTCTGAGTAAACCTCCCAGGCCAAGGCTACACATATCTTTCAAAGAGGTCAGGTGTTTAATCCTTGTGATACTGTCCCTAGTGGCAGTTACAGTCTATGACTATTTTCTAATTTGAGGCAGACTAATGACAAGTTTCTTTTGGTTTTTTTAATAATGGTATTGTAAAAGTAAGCTGGCAGCAATCTTTCTTTGATAATTGGCAAATTTCATCTATTTTATTTAATAAGAGTTAGTTGTAAAAAAAATGTCTTAGTAATAAACCAGGCCCTCTGTTTATATATTATGTTATGGCTGTTAGCTTAGTGGTTTTCTGGGACTCCTAACAATAGGAGTGTGTGTGTGACTCTGACTCTTTCGCCTGATCTTGAAACTCTTGTCCTTCTGTTGGGTTGCCTTGATATGAGGTCTTTTATCTTGTTTTAGTATATCTTTGTTTTGTCTGTTTGGCTGTCTTCTCTTGGATGTTTGCTCTTTTCTGAAGATTAAACAAAGGGGGAGTGGGTCTGGAGGAGAGGAGAAGTGAGGGCAACTGAGAATACTGGAGGGAGGGGAAACTGGTAGGGATGTATTGTATGAGAGAAAAACCTATTTTCAGTAAAAGAAGAAGTTAGTCTTTGAAAATATTACCCATTTCTCTAAGAGTATGAATCTAATTTTCATCTCCATCTTTTGACTTATAAATCCTTATAAAAGTGACACTTTGAAGGCATTGGGATTCTTAGTGAGCAATGGCATTCCCAAAAGTCATAAGCAGAGTCCAAAATAACTTCCATTTTTCCCACATGGAAAATTATAAGGGTGAAAAAATTCAATTTAAGACTAGGATTGTGGCTACGAGGATTTAATTTCAAGTAGCTTATTGAAGGACACATGCCGCAGACCAGGCCTAAAAGTGCATCTACAAGTGCATGCAATTTCCCAAGTAATGAGGTTGCTTAGGTTTTCATTATTCTCCCACACTCGAGTAGTTAGATCTGATCAGTACTAAGCTGGCGGCTTACGGAGTTCTGAGTCCACTTAAAACGCCACCTTATCTATCTCCCGGTAGCTTATTCTGCAACATTATCCATCTCGGTACACACTAAGGGTCAGAAATCAAGGTTAAAATTCCCTTACATCCCAAAATAGACATACTAGTACCTGTCATCTGAAGCATAAGTGCTTAGGGAATTAGCCAATGGGCAGTCAATTACTTTTATTGTCAGTCTAATATTAGAAAGTTTATATTGAGGCTTCTCAGATCTTAGCAAACTTGAAGCAACAAGTTGCTGGGGGGAGGAAAGGGGCACAGCAGAAAATAAGACCACATCAGGAAGTTAAAGCCAGGACTGCCACTGCTTTAAGAGTGAATGAACATAAGTATGATACTGATTTCTGTATTCTTGAAGGAAGTTATTTAAAGGCCTAGACGTAGGTAAAACATTTGGCTAACTTTTGGCAAGTAGTCGGACAGTGATACCCCATCCGTGCCTGTCCACTAGGGCCTGCCTTTCAAAGACGTCCAGCCTTTGCCCTGGTCTAGTACTGCAGATAAGCCAAGAAAAGAAAGAAAGTAAAAACTAATTTTGGGTGCTACATACATTTGTCGTGGGTCTTTGAAGACATTTTTATTGTTGTCTTATCTTCTACATAGTCGCAAATTTTGATCTACATGAGAATCTTTTTAGGTTTATGTGGGAAGAATGCCTTTAATGCAGAGCTGTCCTTTCTAGCATTGAAGGGAAATGTTTGAGTAAGTTTTTGCCGTAACTTTCCACCATTTACTTTTTAGTAGTCAGTGTCACCCATTAGGAAAAACATTTTCAATACGTTTACATGACTTTATAAATTAGATATCTGTTCGAGTCTTGCACTTTTTCCCTAAGACTGCTGTGACAGTGGCCCAGCAAGGTGGTGACTTAAACAATAGAAATTTACTGTCATGTGGCCTGGAGGAAGAAGGCAAGAATAAAGATGCCGGTAGACTTTCATCCTGCAATGGTGGGAGAAGGCTCTGCTTCTATCCTGTTTCCTAGCATCTAGGGATTTGCTGGCGCTCTAGTATGCTGTGGCTTGTGAATCATTCACCCTGTTCTCGTTCTTTCTCACACACTGTCCTCCTTGCATGGTAGCCTGTTCATATGTCTGCCAGGACACCAGCTCTAGGATTAGGATCCATCTTAATGATTTTATTGCCAATTATTTGCCATTGTGAAGATTTCTATTTCCAAATAAAGTCAATTATCCCATTTCCCTTCATTTAGGGAAATACTGGGCTTCTGGTTGAACTGTCCAGTTTAACAATAACCACATTTTCTCTGGTGTTAGTTAGATTATCCTTTATTTGTCGTATGCTTTTAAGAATTTGTTATTGTTACTAATATTATTGTTATTGTTTATTTATTTATTTATTTTGGTGTTTTGGAGACAAGATTTCTCTATCTTGCCTAGGCCAGCCTAGAACTCATGAGCCTCTGGCCTTAGTCTCCCCAATGCTGGCATTACAGGCAAATGCCACCAGACTCAGCTTTAGCTGGATGCATGACACAGTTTCCTTGGACCTCGAAGAAAAGGCAGGCACATAATTCTCATTCCCAAAAGACTTCGATTTTGATGTTAGAGAGTGCAGCCTGGGCATGAGTATCTCAAAAAGCATTTCTCCCAATGATTCTCTCAAGCAGCAAGATAGAGTCACCCTGGGATGAGGAGTGAAGGTGTCCTCTGCCTTTAAGCAAGGGGTAGACAATGTCCTCTGCCTTTAAGCAAGGGGTAGACAATGAGTCTATGGTGATAGCTGTTTTAAAGTTTGATTCCTTACAAATCCAGCATCAGGACAATTAAGCTAAAGTAAAATGACTGTTCAAATTCAGTTGTCACGATAGCTCTTTAAGCCAGATGTCTTTGCGAACCCCTTTTGTCTATGGGAACATGCAGCAGGCAGAGGTGGAAAGCCGACTATATGCAGGTGCTGCCCACCTCTCCTCACAAGAATCATTTCGCGTTCTTTCATTAGGCTACCAACTCAGAACTCACCCGTGATGTCCTACGGGCAGCTAGCATGTACGTGTGAGGAACCACCACGCTTTCTCCTCCTTCCCAATCCTTGACTCACTAGCTGCTAAAATTCTCAAGCGTACGTATTCCTTTCACATCCCCCTCTGGGGATATTTTGCTTACCCTCCTCCTAATTTTTGGTTCCCTCTTGTCCTTCGCTAAATCATCCCATCCAAATTCCAACGACCCAATCTTTTGCCTGTCTTCCTTGACTTGCCCTGGCTGTGATTTTGGTACCTCGGAGGCCAATAGAAAATACTGAAAGGGGAAGTCGATGCGGAAACGGATGATCAGTTAGACCATGTGCCCATGAAAACCTCTTAAATCATCTGTGACAGAGATACAGTGATTTCATCATTGTCCTAGTGTGCTTTATTTTGTTGTTGTCAAGATTAGATGAATAAAAATGAATATACAATCTGCAAACAGACCTGGAAAATATAAAATATCACATTATATTTTCCCAGTCGTTTGCATTACACTTAGTGAGACAGCTGCAGCTGCCAGCTATTCTAGCTTTTCATCATTGTTTTGTCTGGCTCCCAGCTGTTGGTTAACCTGGCTGGGAACACATGAAGTAAAATTGAGTCATTATGGATCAATTTATAACCCAATGGCATTGACCTCTGCTATGTATCTTTTTAAGAATGGATACAGTGGGGTGTTGCAGTGCCAGACGTGGCGATTAATGCATATTATTGAAGTAGGTTTTATTGTCCCAGGGAAGCTTTTCTGAAAGTACAAGCCTGTAATGAGAGCCATCTTTATACAAAGGTAATCAAGAGCTGGAGAGGGAAGGGAGTTCTGGGAAATGCAGTTGCTCACTATGGTGACATAGGCAGGCATTCTTCTTATCTGTGTTCTCCAAATGGGTTCGGAAGGAGACAAGTTAGAAAGGACCTTCAGCTACTTAGGGACAAACTGGCCTTTGAATCAAGTGAATACCTTTGATTCTGGTCCTGCTAGTACCTGCTTGTAGTCCTAGAACTTGGGAAGCTGAGGCAGGAGGCTGGAGAGGTCAGGGACAGCTTGGGCTCCTTTGGGAATCTGATTCTCAAAAATGAAAAAAACAAATGTATTCACAGTGACTTGAAGACAGGCCCAAAGCTATGGCCTCCGGTACTTCGCTGTCTTTGTAATGTAAGTGTGGTAACGTGGGTGGGAGCAGGGTGAGAAAGGGTGTGCATGAATAGGGTCACAGTACATGGGTGGGAGCGGGGTGAGAAAGGGTGTGCATGAATAGGGTCACAGTGTGTACATCTATGTAGGCATCACATCGTGTACATGTATGAAGATGTCACGGTGTACATCCATGCAGGCGTCACATGGTGCAAATCTATGAAGACGTCACATCGTTTGCATCTATGCAGACATCACATCACGTATAGCTATGAAGATGTCACATCCTGTCCATCTATGAAGGCGTCACATCCTGTCCATCTATGAAGGCGTCACATCCTGTACATCTATGAAGGTGTCACATTGTGCACATCTATAAAAGCGTCACAACTTTCAATTCTTACTTTAAAAATCCTCAGTGAATTCTATTCTTGCTTTAAGTTTCCTTGTTTCTAGTTAATGAAAGAAAACTCATCCCCGAGTGGTTATAGCACGATTCGTTGCCCTGTTTTGATCAGCATTCATGGTAATGCCCTTTGGATGTTGTCCCTCATCACTGTCGTCTCACACGCTCCATATTCCTCACACTGCAGCATCCTTCAAGCGGGATCACTGTGCACTTATGCTGCATCGCCCTCCCCCAGGGTGCAGTGTTCATGCTCAAGGGTTTTTCATGGTAAATAAAGTCAATTCCACTTAAAAGACAGGAGGTCATGGTCATATTGGACAACATTACTTACATATAGATGCATGTATATGTTTGAAGACAATCAGTTTGAAAGCCATCCTGCTTTGATATGATGATTTTATGGTTGTGCTCTAAAACTGTCCCTAAAGAGGCAAAATACAAAATATTTTTGAATTAGAAGAACCTCGGCGTTTCTAACACTAGCAAAATATATTTCCTCCATCAGTTTTACCTTATTGTAAACTACATTTTTAAAATGTCCACAATGTTTTTAACCCTTATTTGTGTTATGTATTTTTTGTGTATTCCTGGATTTCTTTATGAAGTTTATTCATCTACTCCTTAAGGATATCTATCATCTTCATATAGTTGTTTTTAATGACTTTTACTAGTGTTTTAGCTGTGTTGAAATACCTGTTGTGGTATGTTAGTTGGAATGTAGTGGAAACATCTTGTCCTAGCTGTTTTGATTGTGTTTTCACACTGATATCTTGGCATCTGGGTGTGGGATGATTATAGGTCTGATTTCTGGGTTTGTCTTTGTTAGGTTGGTGTTTTGCTCCCGGTTTCTGTCTCCTCTCTATATTTTTAATATGTGATGGCTGTGGGTTGCCTGTTTTACTAACCTGCTTGGCTGGTGTGTTCACAGGGAATGCCTGCTGATGTTGGCGGCTGGGATGCTAGGGTGAGTGGGAGGTTGGAAGGAGTGGTCCATAGGATCCACAGGAGTCCCAGGCAGGGGTGAAGTGACATCGCAGCTGGTGGTCTGCTGTAGAACAAGGGAAGAGGCTGAAGGGTTGGCTCTAGGGGAGCAGAGAGAATGGAGAATTTTCTGTGGGCAGCCCACTTGGTGTTCTTTCAGGTGTGACCAGCCTTGGTCAGGGGCCTCTGCTTGAGTTGGGCCCTTGAATATAGCAATGAGTCAAGGAAGAGAGGTTCAAAGAGAATGGTCTGTGGGGACTACAGGAAACATGGATGGGGAAAGGAAGCTGTGTCTGGTGTTCTTCTACAACACTAGGGATGACCCTGTGGATTCCGTCTGATGACGAGAGTGAAGGTGGTATGTGGAGAGCCTTGTAAACTTAAACATTTGTAGTACCATGACTCCATTATGAGGCCCCACTCAGAATCACACTTGGAGACAGTGTGTACAGATCATGTATGCTTGAAGATACTGCAATTCTGTTGAATGGGCTGTTCTAGATAGATAAGAGCAAATATGTCTTTGGATGGATTAAGTGATCATTGCATGCCTTTAATTTACTTCATTTAGCGGTTGCTACTCAGCACAAGCCATGATAAATAGTAGACTAAAGGAAACGGGCAAACTAGGAAAGATGGGAAATGAAATGTGTTTGATAGATTTTAAAATTACCTAATTAATTGTCCTGAGTTTTCTTAATCCTAACTTTCTAGTCCTGTTCCTTTCAAGTCCTTGACCTTCCATCCAAACTCTTAAATTCAGACACAAATACTTGCATATCTGATCAGTTCCTTTTCTGAGCAGAGTATACAGCCTCATCCATTGCTCGAGGCTCTCCCCACAGGAAGTGCTCTTGTTCTTGCTGCTTTAGGCTGGGTCACAGAGAGGAGCCTGTGTTGTTGAAGCTGCCCTTTCCCTGTCGGGTTTAAGTTGCAGGCTTGTACCTGCCTGTCATGCAGAACTGCCTGAAAATTATGCCAAAGTCTTCGCACCTATGCCAGTTCATTCTAGAAAACTTTCTGAGGCCGTAGGTGAAAGCTCCGAGAGAGATGGCTGTAAGCAGGCCCCGCAAGAAGTCACCAAACACATTCTCTGTAGAAAGACTAATTAAATAAAAAAAAAAAAACTGTCCAACTGCCTCTGAGCGTGTAGGGCAGCAACAGCTTCAAGTTTTTGGGGTGTTATATGATTGGGTGACACAGGGAAGCAACATGTCATCTCATACTACTTTTCATAAACCCCATTTTCATGGGGTCTCAATGCTATTGATCTGACTAAAATCATGACTGTCTTAAGGACAACTCTCAACGGCCCATAATGTGCACATTTGAAGATTAAGTTTCTAATACAAAACTGGTACATCATCTTCTGATTTGAAAGGTGATAAATATCACTGAAAACTGAATTATCACATAGAGTGGCTTGCGTGAGAAGTATCACCCACTGTCTTGGGCATTTTAATCCTTTTTTAAAAAATATTTATTTATTTATTTATTATGTATACAATATTCTGTCTGTATGCCTGAAGGCCAGAAGAGGGAGCCAAACCTCTTTACAGATGGTTGTGAGCCACCATGTGGTTGCTGGGAATTGAACTCAGGACCTTTGGAAGAGCAGGCAATGCTCTTAACCACTGAGCCATCTCTCCAGACCCTTGTTTTTTTTTTAGATTTATTTATTATGTATACAATGTTCTGCCTGCATGTGTCCCTGCAGGCCAGAAGTTGGCACCAGATTTTATTACAGATGGTTTTGAGCCACCATGTGGTTGCTGGGAATTAAACTCAGGACCCGTGGAAGAACAATCAGTGCTCTTAACTGCTGAGCCATTTTAATCCTTAGTGCATCGTTAGCGACATTGTTGGGGAAGTTTAGGAGGGGCAGCCTTGCTGGAGGAAGTACGCCACTGGATGTCGGCTTAGAGAGTATATTACCTCTCCCTACTTCCAGTTTGCTCTCTCGGCTTCCTGCTCTTGCTGTCGTGCCTGCCTTTACAATAATGGACCCTCATCCCTCTGGAACCATGGGCCAAAATAAAGTTTCCTTCTATCAGTTGTCTTGGTAATGGTGCTTTATCAAAATGACAGAAAATTAGAATAATCACTAATTCTGGATTGGGAAGTTAATATACCCTCGGGATACAGCAGGTTGTTGTCCTTTCCACAACCACTAAAGTTCTTCTTCTCGTTCTACGTGGATTAATGACAGAAATGGGAAAATGCATATGTGCTAGACTAGAAGCTGCCTACCAGATCTCAGGCAATGTGTTCACTTTCTCAAATAAGGAGGCCACATCTGCTATAGCATCATAAGGTACTCAGACTTGTTCTGTTCTTGTCATTCGTTAAAAACATTGAAAGGTAACCAGTAGGGAATAGCTTAGGACCAGAGTGATTGAGTGGCACTCAAGAAGCCCTAGGTTCACTTACAATACTCAAATTTATTAATTATTATCCAAATAACAGCTAATGAAGACAGTTTATCTGCTCTTGCTATGTATTTGGAATGAGTTGTAGATGATTTGAAGAACCACATCATTTGGTTCTTACAGCATGGCAAATTTACCCTGTAACAGGAACGAAAGAAGAATAACAATACAAATAGTGAATTATCCCAGGTGTTGGTGGTGCATTCCTCTAATCCCAGCACTTGGGAGGCAAAGGTAGATGGATCTCTGTGAGTTTGAGGTCAGCCTGGTCTACAGAGTAGGTTCCAGGTGAGGATTCAGTTCTATACAGAGAAACCCTGTCTCAAAAAACCACAAAGAAAAAAGAAAAATAGTGAATTATCCCAGGTGTTGGTGGTGCATTCCTTTAATCCCAGCACTTGGGAGGCAAAGGTAGATGGATCTCTGTGAGTTTGAGGTCAGCCTGGTCTACAGAGTAGGTTCCAGGTGAGGATTCAGTTCTATACAGAGAAACCCTGTCTCAAAAAACCACAAAAAAAAAGAAAAATAGTGAATTATTTTACATATCAGGAAGTGTGAACCATATATAGCCATACCAGAGGGTACTTACTACTCCTGTCCTTATCTGCAAATGAAGCAATTAAAATTAAACAGTGAGTACTACTTAGCTAGTGTGTGGAAAAGCAGGATTTGATCTTTGGTGGTTAGCTGTTTCAGTAAGTAGTTAGTGCTTTAGACCTCTAAGTTTCAGAGTAACTTTGTTACACAGTGAAAGGTAACTGATACACCAAAGTGTGTCAATCAGGTTGGTTTTGAACTGACCATGTAGCTAAGGATGACTTTGGATCTTTCTAAAGAGTTCTTTACAAGACAAAAGCTAACTAACATTGCATAGCATTATTATATCCTGTATACACATATATAATTAAATCTAAAATACACTTAGAGTATTCTGAACTCATTTGAATCTCCTAAGAGATTTGTCAGCCCTGAAGTATTTATGACTAAAAGAATATACTTAGGATACCCCTCTCTGTTTGTTCCATTGACCTGATTTTATCATTGGGCAGTTTAACTCACTGCTTCTGTGTGCGTGTGCAGCAGGAGAACAGCCTGATCTCATTAAACACAGGAATGATGTTGCTTCCAGGTCTTTAGTCCAATTGCCGCATGTCTTCAGAAAACTGTGAGGAATACATAACATGTGATGAGCTCATACATGTAATCCCAGCACTAGGAAGGTGGGAGGTAGTGGCAGGAGGAACAGGACGAAGTTCGTGGCCAGTGTGGCTGCATGATATCCTGCCTCAGAAAACAGAACACAAACAACAAAAAGAAACCTATACATTAAGTGATTACTTAACTATAAACTGATTTATATTGGAGTCAGGAATATGAGAAGTCATATTCATCTCACATGGTATATATACAAACACATATATATGTATGCACATACACCTACACACTTTAAATATCTACCTCTGTATTAAAACTTACACATTGAAATTTATAGTAACTCTTCCAAGCAGGGGGATGGTGGTAGTGGAAAAGATTGTAAGAGTGTGAAAGCTGTCTATAATATTGATAGAGTTAGGTTTCTCTCTACCTTTGTGGAACATTTTGGGATTTTTTGAAGTACTTTAATGTATTGCATGTGTATATCTGTGACAGGCTAGCAATGACAAGGTTGTAACTCTTTGAAATGGATGCAATCCGGAGCAATTTAAATCACTGCCAATGTAATAATGCTGGGATTTGTCTAAAGGGTGAGCAGTTTCTCCTTTGAATCTGAGTAATTTCCCCCCTAGGGCCTTGCAAACCAAGATTGCATGTCTAATCAGCTTGCACTATTCAACTTATTAGAACTGCTGTTTGATTAGGACTCGCTACAAATCAATAGAACATGAAGGTGCCCATCTTAATGAGCAGGGAGACTGCTATAAGAGACAAGGAAGATTGATCAAAGAACTTCCCAATCTTCACGGGCACTGGAGGCCATCTCTTTACAGAACACCTTCATTTTATAGACGAAGACAGGGAAATCCTAAAAAGTGAGCCACCTTTCCCATGGTTACCCAGCTAGTTGATAACCAAACTAGGCAGGACACGATGGTGTCTTTCAGCAATGCCAATTGTCTGGAATGTGTCATGGCAGAAGTACAGAGGGCAGCTGGACTCTCCCTTTATAAGTGGAAATTAGTTTGGCTCTGAAGCTCTAGTGTTGATAACAAGTTTATTTGTGAGTTTTCCCATGAAATGCATTCATAAGGAAAGGACAGAGATTGGCTTTGCAGTTCATGTTTTGTTCACTCCTGAAAACTTAACTAAAAACCCACTATGTTTGGGGAATCTCCACTCTCTTCCCCAGGCATGAATCCCAGAATTCCCACCTTACTTTAGCTTACCGCTCTATTATGCCTGTAATTGAACCAGGCAGAGGTTTGACTCCCTGGGAAACACCAGTCATGCCTCAAAAGATAGTTTAAGTATCATGACTTGAAAATGTTGCTGGTAAATGCTAGTCAGAAGCCAGGCATGCTGCAGAACACCGTATAGTACACAGCTCCCAGATCCCATCCACCCAGTAAGGATTTCTCCAGGCAGAAGGATCAAGAATGATGAGGAAGGAAGACTGAAAACAACATTGCCCTGAAAGTCCTTGCTGAGAAAAGGGATGACCCTGTTTACTGTTATTTCAAATAGTTTGTAAATATTTCAGGACACTAAGAAATATACAGCAATTATACATTTTTATTTATTGCTGTTCCACTTTTTAAAAAGCAGTTTCTGGGTATTCAGATTTGAATCACATACCACCGCAGAAGTTATCGGTGGTGAGACTTTTCTTTCTCCTTTCCCTCTTTCTTCATTTCTTGGCCTATTTTTACAAGATTTGGACATACAGTATTTAACTCATTGTTTTAAGGAAAGGTAATAAAGGCTTCTTAAACTATTTTTCTTCCAAAGAAGATTCTTTTGTTCTTTTGTTAAGAGAAACTAATGTCAGGCTCATGGTCAGGTCAGAGGGCAGGCAGCCCTCTTCTCTCATGGAAATTTTAAATTAGCTTTAGCTGTAGCTGAGGGAACCATCAGTCAGGAACACATAATCTTAGCGTTCAGCCATCACTAGAGGCCATCCATGCTAAGACACAGTGCTGGAGAACGTCAGAGAGGGGTAGTCAGAAGCCTGCTTGGCCAATAAGAAGAGACTTAGCAAGTGAGCCCCCAGGCAAAGCTCTTTCACCTTGAAAGGAGCCATTGTGAGATTTCTTTCCTCCCTTATACTTTGGCCCTCTCAGGCTTCTCCCATAGCCTGGTACCTGTTAGGTCTAGGTGCTGCTTCTTGTCTTAGCATGTGGAGTAAAGCCACCACACACCACTTTCATCTACAAACAAAATCTTTTCTAGAACCATTCACGGTCACTCATTCTGAAAAAGTAGAGAAAATTAAGATCATGATTAGATTTCAATCAAATAAAAGAAAAATTACTATCAAACACAATAAATATCTTTTTTTGGCACAGGTAGTCTTACTAGAGGACTGCTATCTAAGTCTTTGAGGTGATCTTGCAGTTTTGCCTTGAAAGGTTAATTAAAATTGAGAAAATGTTTTCTTTCCAATGATGTCAAATCATTTCATTTTTATATTGGAAACACCAAACGTTTAAATGTACTCAGCATACAAACCTATGGCATTGTGAAAGGAATGTACTTAGAGTTTGAAACATTGAAGCAATGTTTCTAAACCTTTGGGGTTCAAAAGACCCTTTCACGGGGGTCACCTAAGACCACCGGAAAAGATAGATATTTACATTACAATCATAACAGCAGCAAAATTACAGTTAGAAAGTAGTAACCAAAATAATTTTTATGGTAGGGTGTCACCACGTCATGAGGAAATGAATTAAAGAACCACAGCATTAGAAAGGTTGAGAACCCTTGGTCTAGATGGTGCTTCAGTGGTATTGAGATATGTCTAGTAACTTTATATAAGAGAATGATATAATTGAGAAGTGGGAAAGTCTTGCTCATGATAAGCCTTGGCATAATTATAGAAAAAATTAGATTGACTTTCTTTTCTTGGACTACATAAAATAACAACATATGGTCTTTAAAATGAGCTCAGTGAATTATTTATTTTTCATAGAATTTTTTCTCTCTTTCAGAGAGTCATCTTGGAAATGACCTTTAAATATATATGACAAAGGTCTTCTACCAATAAAGGACAAGATGAGAATTTCCTCTTTGATAGTGTAAATTGATTGTAAAATATTTTGATTCTTTGAGAATTTTATATAATACAATTTGATTATATTTACCCCAGCCTCTCCCTCTGATTTTTAAATGTCTACTAGATAGACAAGGATATAGTTCAGTTATGAAGTCTTTGCTTAGCCTCTGATAGAGTCTAGTATACAAGAGATAGCACACACACACCTGAATACATACCCTGGCAGGAACTTTTCAAAGGTGTCTAGTACAGAGACAGTTCTGGATTGAGAGCTGACTCTGTAGTTTCCAGTTGCTTCAATAAGAAACTGAGGATTCGAGGATGAAAACATTTATTTTGCTTTTCTACTTCATTTAGCTTTATTCTTTCCAATAAGAAAAAAGAGAGTCTGTGCCTGTTCTGTAGACTGAATAACAGGCTTGGTATCTCTGTGACCACACTAGTTGTGACATTCCATTTCAGCAGGAAGGATTTGTCAAAGAAATGGCAAGAATATGGTTGATACAATGGAGGATAAGACTGCTATATTTTGATTACCTTATTAACTACAGTGATAATCAGTATCTTTGCCGTGGCATATAATGGTAGATGTTGGTCGTTAATGAGTTAGCCATTGAAAGAGTTGGTTCAATTCATCAGTAAAGACCGAACTTGAATTGACTCTCAGGTGCTTCTCACCATTGGATGCTGGTCCAGGTGGAGAAGGAAGTGTTAATAAACATAAGAGAGAGAGAGAGAGAGAGAGAGAGAGAGAGAGAGAGAGAGAGAGAGAGAGAGAGAGAGAGGAAATTCTGGGAGTTAAAAACCTAAGGCGTGGCTGAGCTAGGTAATCAAGGATGTACCCAAAAAATACGGGCAGTTTATCAGCATAAGAAAGTATTACTATGACGTTTTAATTTTAATTTTCTCAATTTCTCAACAAACAAATGGAAAAGAAAATCAGAATAAACCTTGCAGGATTAGAGAGAGGATTGAAAATGTTTATACACATGCCCAATGTATAGTAGCACTAAATGCTAAAATTAATGAATTATGATTTATATTCTAAATACTGTTAATCAGTTCACACAGTACTTAGGAAGTAGCAGTGAATTTTTCATATGGATCTGATTTCTCTTTATCTCTGAAACCTTTCACTCTCCCAATCAAGCTCTCTTGGGGCTTTTAGATGTCTCTTTCTTGGCCCTGTTCAGCTCAGTGACAATGTACAGCTCAGGCTCAGCAATCCTAACTCACCTTCTGAACTTCAGATAGTGCCTGGAGAAATGTGTTCATGGGATTGGTTGTGAAATGCATTGATCTCTCCATGGAGGCTGTTTAAGACCCATTCTTGGAAACAGTTTCCAGAAATCTTTCAAATTTGTCAGCAAATACAACTACCGAATTCTAGAATTAAAATCAATAGCGTTCTTATCATTTTCCATAAACTGATTTCCTTTGACACAGAGCCTTCCTGGACAATCATTATCATTTTTCAAGGTGAAGTATGCAAAGTAGCAAGAGGTTTTAGATCCAGCACTCTGCCACGAAATGACATCATATTGTGCCAGGTAAACTGAGCCAACATTGCTGTTGGTTTAAATGAACTAACTGAACTTCTGAACTTCAGTTCCTATGAGTATTTGTAGTGGTTATCTTCCTGTTTGTTGATTTTTCTTCTCTTTTCTTTTTTTATTTTGGTTTTTAGAGACAGGGTTTCTCTGTATAGCCTAAGGGCCTGTTATGAAACTAGCTCTTGTAGACCAGGCTGACCTTGAACTCACAGAGATCTGCCTGCCTTTGCCTCCAGAATGCTGGGATTAAAGGTGTGCGCCACCACATCCTGGCTCTGTTGATTTTCTCCAAAGAAGCAAAGTAGATCTGTATTGTTTAAATAAGAAAAATAATTTCACATTTAGCTTCCATGTGATTATATAACATTGTAGCATAAAGCCATATGTGTATATTATTTTCATGGTCCTATTTATATTTACTGCCGTGTGAAGAACATGCTGGAACCCAGTATGTTATAGACACGGGTGAGTAGCTGTAATTTTCCATAAATCTCTTGAACATGTTCCTGCATTTTGATGACACAATAGATTATCTATTTGGTTGAATGTGACTGACAAGTATGTACTTGCAAATAACTGAAAAGGAGATGAGTTTCTATCATTTTTATCTTCACATAATTTTCAATATATGCTTATGATTCTAGAACTTTAGTGATATGTTGCATTCATCGTGATTGACTCCTGTTTGTAGTTATTTCGTTTTGTGCTAATTTGGGAGTTTGGCTTTAACCTACTGGTGCTCCCAAGCACACAATCATTTGATATTAGGCTAAAGCATGTATTGGGTGCAAGTTGAGACCCCTGAGCCTTGGTGTTCTGCTGTGCTCCCATGGGCCCCTCTCCCTGTACAGCACCTCTGAGGACTCACTGGGATTTTTAAAAAAGTATTCAGTGCTCTGTCTTTCAAACTTCTTGTTAAGACTCCAAAAATCCTTAATGATGTAAAATAGTCTAGATACATGTAGTAATCACTGAATATGTTCAATTGTATAAAAGCCAATAAAGGAAATTTTCAGCAGCATTGAAAAGATTAAATAGATTGGGTGAAAGCTAATAATTAAATTCTTTTTAGCTTCATATAGTCTAGAAGATATTCATAATTGTGTCCTTTCTGGTTTTCAAAAGTTTGCAGTACATTTATCATGGCAAAAGTGGCTTATCTGCTTTACATTTGTGGAGTCTCCTATAATTTGTTGTTACTGTTGTACTGTGCTTACTTTTCTCCACCAATAGTAATATTTTAGTCAGACTAAGGAGGTATTAAATTTGGGAATGTAATATGATATTGTTATACTTGGGATTTTGCTTTATGGGATTCTTGGTTTGTTCCTGTTTGACTTGCAAAGTCATCATTGATAATGTGTCACTGACAGGAAGGTTTACATTTCCAGTATGCTCAGGCTAGAGAGACCAGGTGGCAGAGCAAGGGCGGCTTCCATCACATGTAGTATCAAGAGGGAAGACAGCATGTTGAGCTGGAGAGATTGTGGAAAGGAGACCAGCTATGTTTGTTATGTTACCCTTCCCTAGACTTTGCGGCAGAAGGGCTAAAGGGTCTTCTATAACACATTCCTGGTCACCTAGCAAGGGGAAGATAAGAACTCTCTTACCTGAAACCAGTTATCTCTCCCAACCGTACCACTTAAATTCTGAAGTATGCAACACACTTTTGAGACCCATCTGGAAAGTCTGGAAATCTTTGCTTATGTAGACAGAAGCTTGGCCATAGACTGGCGGCAGAGGAGCACAGAATATGTGAAGGGACCCACGACAGTAGAGGACAGGCATCAGAAAGGGTCTTTGTAATAAACGTAGCAGTGAGGTTTTGAGTCAGCCAGAACCAGCTTTGGAAGAGTGGTCAGAATACAGACTGTGAAGGAGGGGCGAGCCACAGTTGTGAAGGACTTTTGAGCACCAGAGAAGGAGTCAAGTCCTAATTAGGGAGGCAGCAGGGAGCCACTCGGGGTTTTGTGTGGAGAAGCAATATGATCACAGCTGACAACAATCTTAATAAGACTTAATAAATAGCACAGTTTATAACCCTAGGCCAACCACTGAGCCAAAGCCAAAGGCTGTGCTACAAATTTAGCAAACTGATTACTGTGAGGGTTGATGGATGGATTTAATCCCGGTCAGCCTTTGTCCTGGAGTAGAAGCTCCTGGAGACGCAAACAAATCCCTGCAGTGACAGGTGACATGTCTTTCCAGAGCCCACTTCCCTGCAGGGACGCCCAGTAGAAATGGTTTGAGCAGCGCCACCATTTCCTTTGCACCATTTTACAGACCTCTTCTTCCCTGTAAATATTCAATGTTCTTTGTGAGTTTCCTCAGGCCTAAAGTCTATCACCATCTGTCTTAATACTTGCAATGGTGTTGTGACATCTTTTATTGGAATTAAGATATTTGCCAAATAGGAAGATGTCATCGTTTTATCCGCAGTTTGATCTAACAGCTAATGTTGACGACAAGATGATAATGAAATTTCAGCCAGCCTCCCCCTCATATTTCAAATGTTGACTAGATAAATAGTGGATATATTTAAATGTTTTCTTCTTAGTGAAGGAACGGGTATGTAAGAACCAGTAAATCCCTCCTCTATGCTTTTGGAATTAGAAAATTTTAATGTTTTAATTTATTTATGTATCTCTCAAGTAAGTGGGTTTGCACATGTGAGTGCCGGACAAGAGCACTGGATCCCCAGAAGCTGGTGCTTCAGGAAGCTATGAGCATCTCAAAGTGAGTGCACGGAACCAGGCTCAGGTCATCCCCAAGAGCACTGTGTGGCTGCGTGTGATTTCTCCATTTCTCCAGCCCCTGCACTAATATCATTTAAAGAAGTTGGGAGGATGGGAAAGAGAGGCAGTCAGAAACAGATACCAGTGTAGGAGAACAAGAATGGCTGAAGGAAGCAGAGGCACCGGAGCAGAGCTAGGCTCACATCCTCATGGTGTTTTATTGCATTGCTTTGAGACAGAAATCTCACTGTGTAACCTAGCCTGGCCTTGGCCACCATGTCTCTTACTCCCACCTCCCTAGACATGAGATTGCCAACAGGAACAACATTCAATTAACAGGACCCAAGTTGGTTCTCTTAAAACATAAAACCAGGGGTAATTAAGCTTTCTCTATTACAGTTTAAAGTAATTACTCTGAATTTCTGATAGCGCTATCAATCACCATGATTACCCATTGATATTTTTTTGAAGGAAAACAAAGCCTTTGAGTAAAAACAGCACATTTAAAATGCTTCAGGCATCAGGTAAGGTTCTTTTATTTATGCCAAGAAGGATAATAATAGTCTCAAATTAAAACCTGAGATTCAATGAGATCAAGGAAACAAAATGATTAACAAAGCACACAGCAAACAGGAAAAGCTCCATGTGTTACTGCTGTGTGATAGAATCCGCATCCCACAATCGGAGGAAGAGTCTAGTAGGTGTGATGGTCTGAGCCATGCTCAGATCTGGCCAGTAGTCCGTTAACATCTATCCCAGTCCATGTTCTTTAACATATAATTTATTGTTTGAAAATTTAATACATGCATATAAAGCATTTTAATTTTACCCACTTTGCTCCCCAGCAGTTCCCCCCATATACACCCAACATCCTCTTCTCATTTTCATGGCCCCCCACTTTTGTTTCTTATAACCTACCGAGTCCACTAGTGTTGCCCATGTGCGCATGGCTGTGGGGATCCCCTGCAGCATGGGAGACCTAGCCGATGGAAGGCATGCTTGCCACTTCAGATCTTCCTTGGCCATTTGTTGTTTCTGAACGTAAACCTAGAGAGTCAGCTTTCAGATCTGATTTCATTGAGTGACTCGGCCTTGTGTGGCTAGAAAGACTTTGTGAAGCTTTGACGCACGGATCAGCGAGTTTTCTCTTAGGATTAACGTTAACAGTCAACGTTGCAACTAATGTTGCAAAGAAGCAGGAAGGAAACCTACGAAGGAAGGGGGATATAAAAAGACTTAGGAAGATTACACATCAGAAGGAATCTTTTTAGTATCCTAAATCTAACACCTGTGTTTTGGATGCCTTATACCAGCTGTGTGACCTTATCTGGAAAGATGACAGCATTACCTGTGTTATAAGAGCACAAGGGGATTAAAGGATAATTAGTATGATATGCCTAACACGGTGGCTGCAATTGGCTCAGTGTTGGTCACAGCTGTTGGAGTGTCAGGGCAATGCAAAGATGACATAATCATGCGAATAGGAGAAAATGCAATTTTCTCCAAGTTATCACTCCAAAACATTTAGGGTTTATGAAACGTGTTTTCCAAAATCAATTACCTATCATTGCAGACTTCAAACCTAAAGGAATTCATTTATTGCAAGCATGACTAAGAAAGTAACAGTTTAAGTCATTACTAATTGTGTCTTTTTAGCTCATATATCATAATTTCTGTTCTTATCATATAGAATACATACAAAATTATTGCCGTGCACAGAAAATGTTTCAGACTTCCTAGCCAGTTTAAACGTATGATGCCAGCAAGAAAGAGGTTTAGAAGACATAAAATCACACATACTTTGACAGGGAGATCCAGTGGTAGGAAGCTGTGGATTTCAAGCTATGTCCATATACATAACATATATGTGAATCTGCATCCACAGAGGTATGAAGTCACTGGAATGTTGTCGATGGTTAGCTTCTTCATAGCCAGGGCAAGCAGTATTAGTCCTCAGAGGATACATTCTTTCTAGGTTTGGACACATGCTCAGAACCAAAGCACACGAGCACTGAAAATATAGGATGATTTTGGTGTACACTTGAAATTCTGAGGCAGGTTAATTGGGTGTTTGAAGCCAGCCTGGACTACAGAACTGAGAATATCTCGAAATAAAAGTAAAACAAGACAATAAACCTATTTTATAGGGTGAATCGCAGTTAATATAGAAAGCTCTGATTCCATCCATGTTATGTTCCGAAATGGTCACATGTACGTATTGATGATGAATTTGCAGGTGTCATTTTGGGGAATGGAATAGTAGGGGCTTTGCAAAGAGAGAAAAGCAGTCTCTTCAGTCCCTTTAATCTCTGTTGTTGAGAAAATTCCTCATCCGGAGCAAACATCTTCCCATGAGCTCACATTGACCTGAAAGGACAGCTTTCTCCGCCTCCTAACGAGCTACTGAAGCAGACGTGTGGCGGGCTATTTCTTCTCCTCTACTTACCTAGAGGGCCCGAGGCACTGACTTGTGTGTAGGCTTGTTCAAGGTCACAGCATGGGTCTGTCGGCAGCTCTGGAAAGAACATCTTAGTCCCTGGAGTCTGGAACGAGTCAATAGCCTGTTGGCTCAAAAACTAGCAAGTGATAGATGAACTGATTACATGTTTGGAGGCATGGGGAGCTAAAATGCCATGGAGCCAGAGGGACCATGTTTATGCCTGCTGGGGCAGCAGGGGACCCATCCATACGGGAATGTTTCCTATCCTCCCTTAACCTTCTTCTCTCTGGATTGCTAGAGAACAGACCTCCTGTTCTCACTCCTCTTTCTTGTGTACCAGTTCAGTGATATTTTTTTCAGGAATCTGTGCTTTATTTTTTTCTATCTAACTGCAATGGTATGAATGTATACATTTATTCCATCTTATGGCTCTATCTCAAATCACCTTGGATACTAATATGTAAATTAGACTTTACATATAAGCATTTATTCAGAAGGAAGGCAATTGAGTCTTAGACAAACACAAAAACAGTGTTGAAACTAAACCAGTTTACTTTCCACTAGCCACTGAATCATTCATTTTGTGTGTGTGTGTGTGTGTGTGTGTGTGTGTGTGTGTGTGTGTGTGTTCATGCATGGTGCATTTATTTGCCCATGTGTTCCCATTGTGAAAACGTGAACATATGTATGTGTAGAGGTCAGAGATCTACACATACTTGCTTTTTATCAACTGGGCCATCTATCTCTCCAACCCTGGCCCCGCCTTCTAAATGTTCCCCTACCGCAACTCTGCTGTTCTGAAAACTAGCTTCTAGCATCTAGACATTTGGAAAGTATATGGAACCCATGTCCAGACTATAGCAACAATACAAATAGATTCTGAGTCTCAAAAACAATATGCAGTAAAAGCATATTGTTTATATTAAAACCAAGATGCACACATGTAAATACATGTCTTGTACATGAGATGTTTGGAAGGCTTGAAGTTGGTATGAGCATGTGCCCGTTGGTTGCCTTGGAAGAACCATCAATATTAATGCTTAGCCTAACCATCGTGAGTATGTATTTAAAGATTCCTTAAACATAATAGGATCCAGATGATTGTAGTAAAAATGTAGTAAGTTAATTTCCTAAAACTTCATAATCACTTTGCCGCTGAGTCCAACATCACTTATCAAGCTGGCCTAGGGAGTAAGACGGCAGGGCTTTAGTTGTTCAGTCATGGCTCACATTCTAGCTTTTTCTGTTGTATCAAGTCATTCTCTGTCCCTTCAGCCAGCTCCCAAATAACAACATAGAGACATCATTAATTATAAATGCTTACCCTTAGCTGAGACTTGTTTTCAACTAGCTCTTATTACTTAAATGAACCCATATCTTCATGAATCTACATTGTACCACATGGTTTTTACCTCTATCCCATTCTGTCTTTCCGACTCACTCCGCATCTAACTGGTGTCTCTCCTGCCAACAGACACATCTCGAGTTTCCTCTCTTTGTCTGGAAGTTCCACCTATCTTGCCTGCTTAGCTATTGGCCATTTGGCTCTTTATTAAGCCAATAAGAAGGTGTTTGAGGCAGAGACCCATATTTACAGTGTAAGCACATACTCAGCAACATTCTTGTCTAATGCGATCTTCCTTGTGCTCACATTTGTTTTGCTGCAAGAAGTTTGTAACCAGTGCCTCCACTGCTAGCAAGAGTCCAAGCCTATCCTCAGCTGCCCAAGGGACTAACAGGGGACATCACCATGGGTTCCTGGGAGCCCCTCTAGGATCAAGTCTCTTGCCAACCCTCAAGTGGCTCCCTTAACTAAGAATTGTGGTTCCTTGCTCCCCTGTCCAACCTTCCTTTATCCCAATCCTCCTGTTTCCCCAAGTCCCCCCCTCCTTCCCTTCTAACTTTTCTCTCCCCATCTCCCCTTACCCCCATCCCACCCCACCCCCAAGATCCCAATTTTCTCCCCGGCAATTTTGTCTACTTCCCATAGCCAAGAGGATAACTATATGTTTTTCCTTGGGTTCACCTGAAATGACCCTATCCTAGAGCAATACTGACGAATATCTTGCATACCACCATAGAACCTTCATCTGGTGATGGATGGAGATGGAGACAGGGACCCACACTGGAGCACTGGTCTGAGCTCCCAAGGTCCCAATGAGGAGCGGAAGGAGGGAGAAGATGAGCAAGGAAGTCAGGACCACGAGGGGCGCACCCACCCACTGAGACAAGGGGGCTGATCTAGTGGGAGCTCACCAAGGCCAGCTGGACTGTGACTGAAAAAGCATGGGATAAAACCGGACTCTCTGAACATGGCGAACAATGAGGGCTGATGAGAAGCCAAGGACATTGGCACGGGGCTTTGACCCTACTTCATGTTCTGGCTTTGTGGGAGCCTAGCCAGTCTGGTTGTTCACCTTCCTAGACATGGACGGAGTGGTGCGGACCTTGGTCTTTCCACAGGGCAGGGAAACCTGACTGCTCTATGGACTGGAGAGGGAGGGGGAGAGGAGTTTGGGGGAGGGGGAGAGGGGTGAGAGAAGGGGGAGGGAAAGGGGAGGCTGGGAGGAAGCGGATACTTTTTTTCCTTTTCTCAATTAAAAAAAAAAAGAGTCCAAGCATCTTAGTCCTCAGTCTCTGCCCCCACAGAGAAGAGGATGCCCAGTCAGCACCTTATACCCCTCAATAGTTCATGGTGCCTACTAACAGTTTTTAGATATCAGTAAGGAATCTAACATTCCTAACAAATTATCACTTTGTTGAATAATTTATGACATAAATATTATAAATATCATTTTTGGAAGAATAATACAATGCGAATATATACAAACAAACACAGATTGATTAATTATATTTCTCTTTGCTTGAAGAAGTATCTGACAGAGAAGCAACTGAAGTGGAAAAGAGCACTTTCTATCAGGGAATTTTAGTTCCTTTTAGTTAGGAAGGCAGCATAGGAGTGGCTCAGTCTGTAGTGGAAGACTATGTGGTGGCAGCTTCTCATGTGACTGAACAGCAGATTTCACAAGGCCAGAAGTGGAGGAGAACATAACAGCAGAGGTCTCCAGCCATCAGTTAGGCTCCACGTTACGAAGCCTTGCCAATGCCCTCCAGCCAGAGCTCTCAGATGCAAACTGAGTGTTCAAACACAGGAGCTTATGGGACATTTCACTCTAATAACAGTGTGTGTGCACGCGTGTGTGTGTTTGTATGCGTGTGTGTCTATGTGTGTGTGTGTATGTGTGTTATGGTTATTTCCTGCAACTTCCAAAGGGTGTGGCTAAGCTTTTAACCAGTCTGCTTTTGGATTTCTCATTTTTGCGATCAAATATGACTGAAATTCTGTTAGAATTCATTAATGTCTTCTCTTATTTCTTCATTATGTTTAAAGTCTATGGGTGTTCAATACAAACATTTTCCAGTAATCTCTGCAATAGTTTATTTCTTTGAATAAATGGCCATGGAAATTGATGTCCCTATAAAGGTGGAAGTAAGAATGGAAAGATTTTTGTAGTCATTCTATGTGAATGCATGTGGACGGAATTTTAGTGCCTTTATTTACATAATGAGTCGGTGTCCTTTTGTTCTCTGTAAGCTCTTTTTCCTGAAGCTGTAATTTCTTGCAGAATGAAGAGATTTTTCAAACATCAAAGGACATTTGCCAAGCGTTGAAGGAATTTTATATGTTATGTAAACTAATGGACTCGTTCAGTTTGCTTAATCTTTGGAAGGAAACAATGTGATGAAAGTAGCTAGCATCTAAAAAATATGGTAGTACCTAGCCCAGATGAAACGGAGGGTTCCACTGACCCCAAATGAAGGGTCTGCTTACCCAGAACGAGGGTTCTGCTTACCACATACCCCCTTCCATGCAGACTCTTTTTATTATTTAGCTACTTTATCTCAGAGCTAATGGGGGGGGTGTAGTGTTGTTTTTAAGTGTCTTGCTTTTAAGAGCTGCTTTTGGGAGAAAAGCTTATTGATCTTTTTGTAGCACTAGGAGTCGCACTTCTTTTATCTTTCCCTACTTCCTAGCAACTGAAGTTTGTAAAATGATACCCTGCCTCTATAGAAACAAAGTTGGTACATGTTTTACAGATTGAGAAGACTTTGGGAAGTAAGGCAGAGGCAGAGCCACTCAGAGTGTCTTTGAGCTGATCTTTCCATCTCTCTCCCTAGCATAGAGAAAATGAAGTCTTATGAATAACATAACCAACTGCCAATTGTTGTCAAAGATATACTGAGCCCACCTTTCAAGGGAAAATGGTTTTAGCATCTTTTATTTCAACTTTATTCAATTGAAATTTCAACAACAGTTCTCTCTCCAACCCCTTCTACCCCTCCTTCACTTTCCCCCCCATCGCAGCCCACTTCCCAACCACTCCTCCCAAAGGGTAAGACCTTTGTATAATCTGTCCTCCTTCTCTTTGACTGGACTCCTATAGCTCAGCCTGGCGCTTGACTGTGGATCTCTGCATCTGGTTCTATCAGTTACTGCATGAAAACTCTATGATGACAGTTGGGTTATTTCTCAGTCTGATTACAGGGAAAGGCCAGTTCAGGGCCAGGCCTCCTCTCCACTGTTGCTACAAGTCTTAGCTGGGGTCATCCTTACGGATTCCTGGGAATTTCCCAATACCAGGTTCCTCTCTAACCCTATACTGGCTCCCTCTAATCAAGGTATTTCTTTCTCTCCCACTCTACTCCATCTCTCCCCCAACTCGATCTTCCCCCATCCCTTCCCCTCTACCGACCCTCACCTTGCCCCCAGTTTACCCAGGAGATCTCATCTATTTCCCTTTCCCAGGGTGATCCTCTCAGAGTCCTCCTTGTTACCTAGCTTCTCTGGAACTGTGGATTGTAATCTGATTATCCTTTGCTTTACATCTAGTATCCAGTTATGATTGAGTACATACCAAGTCTGAAAGGAAAAATTAATTTTAAGGTATCTTAGAGGTACCACAAATGCACTACAGTAATGAATATGATTAAAATACATTCTATAAAATCCTAACAATATAAATAAAATGAGAAAATATTATTTTTAAGTGTTCAACATCCTTAACTATCAGCGTAATGCCGATGCAAGCTGCTATAGGATTCTACCTCACCCCAATCAAAATGGCCATCATCAAGACGATAAAGGAGAACAAATGCTCTGATCTAGGGAAGAGGGAATCCTTACACATTGTTGGCGAAATATACGTAGGGCACCCACTGCAGAAATCAGTCTGGAAGTTTCTCTGAGTCCTAGAAATAGATCTACCAGAAGACCCAGATACACCACTCCTGGGAATGTATCCAAAGGGCTCTTTATGCCCATCCATGTTCATGGCTGCTGTTTTCACAGAGCTAGAAAATGGAACCAGATCCCATGTGGTATGCATTAACTGAGAAATGAGGAGAGAAAATATGGTATACACACAATGGAATTTTATTCAGCTCTAAAAAGAGCTTAAATTATGAAATTAGCAGAAAGATGATGGAACTGGAAAATAATTACACTGAGTGAGTTAACGCGGGTCCGGAAATGCAGACACTGCCTGCTCGTCTTTGTCAGTGCTTCACAGCTTCTAGTTCTTGATTTGAATCAAGTGGAATAAATTTACAGACCCGGAAATGACAAAGGGGCCATGAAGGAGTGAGAGGAGGCCTTGAAACACTCTTTATGATGCCAGAATACATCCTAACGTCTCTTCCTTCTTCTTGCCGTGATCTTTTTCTGAATATCGTTTTATATTTCTTATACAAAATTGAAGTTTTTCATTCACTGTTTCTAATAAATGTGGTTGCTAATAAAACCACAATAAAAACGTTCTTTTAGAGATTCAACATACAACTTTGCACTCCTGGCAGAATTTGCGTTGGTATAAGAGGTGTGTACACATTTCTGCTTACTGTGTGTTCCCTTGTGAGAGCAAAGTCTTCCTTAGGTAAGACCTTCTGTTAGCGAATACTCTTTAAAATTTAGTTTGAGCATTTCATTCAGCTTATTTTGATCATATTCTTTCTTCTCCTTCAACTCCTCCTAGATCTCCCCTACATTCTTACCCACTCAATTTCATGTTCTTTCTCTCTTTTCAAAAAAATATTAATATACACTTTCTGTGTCTACAATAATGGCTGACATAAAGGAGATCCTAAAATTTAATTTAAATAAAGAAATGGAGCAAATGTATTTTTTTCAAATCGCATACCACTTATATCATATAGACTATGTTTTGTGGAAACTGTAGTTTCTCAACCAACATTGCTTTTGGTTGTTGGGAGGCAGGGTCTGCAGATGCACTCCACACTAGTCTGGAACTTACAGCACGGCTCAGTCCGGCTTCATTGATTCCCCTGCCTCTGCCTTCTTCTCAAAGCTAGGATTTCAGAACACCATATCCAGAACAAGAATGTTCTGATTTTTTTTCTAAACCATGTTCATTCATTTCAAAGTTTTTTCAGTCACAATTGAATGAGATAAACTCATGTTTTCTAGACTGCCATACGAAGTAGATTTTATGATTTTCCTCTTGAGAATAAGTAACATGTCCTTCGTCAATAAAGGACAAATTAAAGAATGGAAAAAAACCATCATCCTGGTACCAAAACAATACTTATCTATATACTGTACCATATTTGTACAACGGTGCTACTGATACAGTACTGCTTTAATACTGGAGTGTTTGGAGCCACTAGTACATCACTAAACACACACACACACACACACACAGAGTGGGAGGAGCAAAAAACAAGAGCTTTATAGTCACATACTTAGACCTGGATTCTAAACTTATCTGTACTGCTTTTGTAGTATGACCTCATAGAAGCTTGCCAATAAAATTGTTGAGTAAGTGCCAAAGAAGGTAGTCATGTTCAATGCTAATGACATTTTATATACACATGTAGTAAAGTCCTGCATATTATCCTTCCCTGTGAATAAAATCTCAAAGAACTTGCTAACTTTCAACTCATCGTGCTCTGCAGAGATGAAATTACAGGGTAAAAGAGCTTTTACAGGAATTAGTCATACCCGAAAAACATGAACATAATTTTATTCAACTGATATCATTTTGTTTGTCCTAGAGGGGATTGATAGTGTTGTACCTTGTAGGTGTGACTTCATTAATAGTGCTTAAAGTAGACATCAATTTTAGAAAATCTGGTGTTATGTAGATATTATGGTCTTAAAATTGGCTTATTCTTAGGCCCACATGTTACCAAAAAGCTATGGTAGAACAGATTGTCTTTGAAGAGTGGATAACAGGATTTCCTGGACAATTGAAATCAAACATGCCATGTGGACCCATAAACATTTTGTCCTCAATCCTAATAAATGTCTTAGGGTAATCTTCATAATAGTTGTATGAGAGTATCATGTTTTCCGTGTTCACACCCAAGGCCCTACTGTACTCCATAGTGGGAGAATCTTGCAGTGAGGATATGTTTTATGGTGAGCTATCAGATATACTGATGGTAGGAAAAGGAACCTTTCTCTTCCATTCCTTTGTTTAGCTCTAAGTGGCAGAATAACTTCATATTCACTAACATTTCATCATTACATCTTCACATAAAGTTTATAGCGTAAGCTGATTTATGCATCTAAAATTGTCAAGCCACCATGAATCAATACTGCCAAGTCTCTACTCTCGTTGTCCACTTTTCAACGAAAAATGGGATTTGGTTTTTAGCTGCAAGTCTTTGGAAATAAATGATTAAGATAATATTGAAGAGACAGCTTAAAAGCCGGAATTTTTGAGTACTAAAATAAATAAGTAGCATTACCAGATTGCAGTTAAAATACTAAAACAACTTGTTAACCCAGATGAACATGGATTTGTTTGTTTTTTTCCGATTTGGTGATTCTGAGATTAAAATATTAGCGATTTCTTACCCCAAGCATAACTTTTAGCCATTGTTTCATTTTATTCTGTCTTGTATTATATATTTGTTTACAAAATAATGGACTTCATGATGAAGTCATATGTACATATTATTATACTCTGCTCTTCTCTAAATTTTTGTAATTCCAAAATTCTTGTAGAAATGTATGTGTGTATAGACACACACAGAAATATACATAACATACACACACGGTGCTGATGTTAGCTTTAGGAGAATGTAATGCGCATCTCTGTATTTAAGATCAAATAGAAAATACTTCGGGTATGATCAAGCAAGAGCATTGGGTATGCAGGGAGACCTTTTCTGACATTTCTAAATTTGTCGTCTAAGGAGCCTAATCACAGAGCCGTTTGTGTACAGGACATCAAACGGAGGCTGCTCAATCAGGCCCTGATTGGCTCCAACTGCTTCCTGCAATTTAGGAGACCTGAAAAGTGGTACTCACCAAACACATGCTTCTCACCTCGTTTATTTCCCGCTGATGCCCGTAGACTGGTGGAAAGCTGGCAGGGACTTAAGAGGCTTCTTCTGGTGCAGAATGCCCATCAACTGTGAACTCTGAACCCCAAACAAAGTGCCATGCCGGAGGTGGAAATATCACAGTTAGGCATTTCCTTCCTCTGCATGGTCAGCGCCAGGTGGGCCATCTGCACGACACCTAAGACAGACACTGGGGAACAGCTGCCAGGGGCATATGACAAGGGCAGATACCCAGGGAAGTAGTCTGGCATCCACAGTTGGAAACAGCTTGTCGTTAAGGGGCTTGTGTTTCAGGGCATCCCCACACCCAGATGGCACCACTTCTAGCTAACAGAAATCCAGGGCTCCTCCTGAGGCCCTGTACCCCCTGTCACCTCCTAGAGACTTTGTTCCACTTTTAAATGTCCTCGGAAGGGTCCACTTAGTTTGATTTAAATTAAATGATACGTAAAGAAATAAACGGATATGCATGCTGATTGGCTTTCATTTTAGCAATGATTCCAGCTTAGGAATTCTTTCGGAAGAATTACTTGCCATGGCAAGGCATATCTTTCTAGTTTTCTTAAATTTCAAGGCGTTCCTCGGGACAAATGTTGCAAAAATGAATTTATTGGATGAGAAAAGTGAGGTCCTAGGTGACAAGCATGTCAGCCTCAACTTCGTCCAATGTGGGAGTGTTGGCTAACAGAAGCATTGGCAAGTCCAGAGACTTGCTGTCTTTTTCAATCTGAGGGCCGAAAGAAACAAACAGGACCTTTCTCAGGTTGTGCTATGGAGGTTGAACTTGTGGGAGATTTTCTCCATTCCAGAGACACAGAGGGGAGGAGAACAGTTGTGAGCAGTGGCTGATGTCCCGGACAAAGACCCTCTCCTGAGATTAGAAGAGAGGACCGTACAGCCTTGTATTGGAACATGATTGGTTCTTAGGCTAGTTGGCTTGTGACCTGCAGAAGCTGCTCAGACTCTATCCTTCCTTCATCAGTCCAGTGTGGTTATCTCTTGGTACCATCCTGCCTGATGGTGTTCCAGGGCCATAGTGAGTGTTTCTGTTTATGCACGGGAGTTTACAGGGATCTCCAGAGGGCAAGAAAAACCTAAGAACTGTATCGGGCCTCCCTCGCCCGTCCTTTAAAACCACGCTTTCCTCTTTAAGCCACGTCTGTGTCTTAGGACACTTGTGATTTCTGGTTGAATGGCCTAGCTGTTGACTTTTAATAGTTTTTCATCTTCCATATCCATCATTTTGAAAATTTCCATTAACAATTAAAAGACATTGTGGGGAATAGAAGTCTAAAACTTCTTGAGGATATTGATTGGAGTTTGAGAGCTATTTTCCTGTACAGTGCTATAATTGTAATGACTTGGTTGAGGGTGGTGGTAATGCCTTTACTCCCAGTGTTCAAGGGGCTAAGAACCCAGAGGGTTGTGAATTCACAGCCGGATTGGGCTATAGAGCCAAATATGGCCTCAGTCCCTCCAACCCCAATCACTAAATGTGCCTCATCTATGTAATTTCTGCTAACACGTAGGAAGCATGTTCTTTCTGATGCTACACAGGACTCCAACGAGATCAGTGCAATCAAACAGGGGAACGAAAAGAAAGTGTTCAAGAAGTCAGTTCTCCAAAGAGTTCACCTTGCAATGTCTTACAGTGGCAGGTCACATGACATAGAGCAAGTTCCTCAACCTTAGCCTTAGTGAATTTTCTGGAGGGTTTTTTGGTCAATAGAAATGTAAAAAGCACCTGTTGTCTAGGCCACCATGCTTTAACATGCTTACCACAGGACCCAGCACATGTAAGAATACAATGACGTATGACAGTAGCTGTGTCTTGGAATCTTGTGGATAAAATGAGCTCTATCTCTAAATGACTCCTGCGTTTTCTCTGCAAAATAAAAACGATACTTCTTGAAGCAGATTTCTCATATGAATATCAGAAATCCAGCTGTAGTCCCAGTCCCTCTGCTTGAACTCAGTGAAAGCCGTGTTTCCTGGCAGGAGAGGAGGTTGTGGTGTGGAGCTTGGGATCGCCTCCTGCACTGGGTGTTTACCTGAATAACTGGCTCCCGGAGGGAGGGGCGGAGCTTGCCAGACATCAAAGCTCACAGGTAACTCTTGCTCAGCTGATGCAGATCCAACTGAGCTTTCAGGAGGCTGTAAGGTTGCCTGCCACCTGCGCAGCAATGACCAGGGACAAAAGCAGCTCCGGGTAGGTGGCACCTGCCCGTCTCCATCTGTTCTCACTTCCTGGGTTAGGGAGAAAATGTCTCTGGTTATGACATGGATCTCTAATTGCTGTGTAAATGGGAAATCAAATCTTTGTGGTTACAGAACCAAACAGATGTTTTCTTTTGTTTTTTTAAATTGCCATTTTGTTGCTGCAGAATGAGACCATGTCATAGGAATGGGTACTAAAGAAATGTTTTTGGCTTGATCCTTCTGATATGTTTGACTTCCTGTATTTATTGATGCTGATCCCTTTCAAGATGATAGTGCTTTCTAACTTCTTTAAAATCAACAACAACAACAACAAAAACCCTTTTAGTTTTTGAGGTTCTAACTACATCATTTCCCCTTTCTCTACCCTCTCTCCAAACCCTCCCATATACCCCTCCTCACTCTTTTTCAAATTCATGGCCTCTTTTTCTCCGTGATAGTTGTTACAGTATTCCTAAGTACAACCTCTGTAGTGTTCCGTGTGTTTTCAGGGCTGAGCACATAGTGGTGATTACTGAGCTGATGTGCTCTCTGAGGAGAACTGTCTCCAGTTCTCAGCACTCGGTAGTTGTCCGGACTTCTCTGTGCAGTGCTGCGGCCTCCTGGACCTTTCCCTTCCCATGTTAGCATGTCTCTGTTGTTGTCCTTGTTCAGCTCATGATCGACCAGCCTCTTAATTACTTTTCTATTGCTGTCCTGAGACACCATTACCAGGCAACTTACAGAAAAACGTATACTGGGTTTACAGTTTCAGAGAGGGAATTCATTACTGTCAGGTCCAGAGTATGGAAGCAGGCAGACATGGTGCTGGGACAGTAGCTGGGAGCTTATGCATTGAGAAAACAACCACAAGGGAGGGAAGGAGGCAGGGAGGGAGGGAGGGACAGAGAGAGAGAGAGAGAGAGAGAGAGAGAGAGAGAGAGAGAGAGAGAGAGAGAGAGAGAGAAAGAGAGAGAGACAGAGAGAGAGAGACAGAGAGAGAGAGACAGAGAGAGAGAGAGAGAAAATGGCACAGGCTTTTGAAACCTCAAATCCTATCTCCAGTGACACACCTCTTCCAACAAGACCACATCTCCTAATCCTTACTAAAGAATTCTAACAACCAGTGACCAATTTATTTATTCAAATAAATGAGTCTTCAGGGTCTATTGTCATTCAAACCCTCATAGGCAGCTATGTTGGTGAGACTGTATGGATGTAGCTTCTAACACCCCTAGCAGACAGAAATTCTGTCTTAATATTGTTGCTTATAAATTCCTTTTTTATTTATTTATTATGTATACAATGTTCTGTCTGTGTATATGCCCGCAGGCCAGAAGAGGGCACCAGACCCCATTACAGATGGCTGTGAGCCACCATGTGGTTGCTGGGGATTGAACTCAGGACCTTTGGAAGAGCAGGCAATGCTCTTAACCTCTGAGCCATCTCTCTAGCCCTATAAATTCCTTTATTGAAAATAGTTTTTTATCTGGGCAGTGGTGGCGCACGCCTTTAATCCCAGCACTTGGGAGGCAGAGGCAGGTGGATCTCTGTGAGTTCAAGGCCAGCCTGGTTCACAGAGTGAGTTCCAGGACAGGCTCCAACGCTACAGAGAAACCTTGCAAACCTGTGCAGGCCCTGAGCATGCTCTCACAGTCGTCTCTGTGAGCTCACGTGTGTGCATAGGTCCTGCTGTGTCCTCGGTTTCCTTCACCCCCTCACCCCCTCATCCCCTCACCCCCTCACCCCCTAATCCCCTCGTCCCCTTACCCCTCACCCCTTCACCTCCTCACCCCCTCACCCCCTCATCCCCTCACCCCTTCACCTCCTCACCCCCTCACCTCCTCATCCCCTCACCCCCTCATCCCCTCACCCCCTCACCCCCTAATCCCCTTGTCCCCTTACTTCCTCATCCCCTCATCCCCTTACCCCCTCACCCCCTCATCCCCTCACCCCCTCACCCCTTCACCTCCTCACCCCCTCACCTCCTCACCCCCTCACCTCCTCACCCCCTCACCTCCTCATCCCCTCACCCCCTCATCCCCTCACCCCCTCACCTCCTTACCCTCTCATCCCCTCACCCCCTAGTCCCCTTACCCCCTAATCCCCTCATCCCCTCACCCTCTCATCCCCTTGTCCCCTCATCCCCTCACCATTCCACCTTGTCTTCTGCAGGATTCCCTGAACCCTGAGGGAATCACTTTTTATATTGCCCAACACAATTAATGCTGTTCTTCCCTTCTGATACGAAGTTTATACGTGGGAAGGTGGCAAAAACACAATTCTTAAAACTTGAGTGTTTAACCAGATTACTTAATTAGCATGATGCTGCCTGTCTTGCATTTACACTTGACAGAGAATTTGCATTTTGAAGCCAGAAAACCACAATTATTTGGAAACGATTTTTTAAAATACAGATTTTTTTTTCCCTTGAAGGATAGAGATTATCCAGGGTTTGAAGATGTCCCATGGAGAACTAGCCTGAGCTCATGCAGCTCATGACACCCCCTTGCTCACTTCTGGCTCTGTATAATAAGATAAAAGTGTGTATTTCTTTTTGCCTTCCTCCTATGTATATTAAAAGGCTGAAAGCCACCCAAAGCACTGAGCCAAAAGCAGGTGGTTATGCAGAGTACAATTCAGTTTTTAAAAGTTGTATCACTTACTGAGAAACCTTATCAAATTATGTTGTAGAAATAGCTTCAGAGGGGAGTCCGCTGACCATGGAGAGCTGCCACTGTTTAATATAGGCTACGTGTATCTTGTGTATTGTTCTGGTTACCGACACTACGAGGACAAGATTCATTTCTTTGCTCTCTCTTTGGTAGTGTAGAATGTCCTCACACAATTTTCTTTGTTCTTAAATTACAACCATGTATTTGTTGGTTCATATTTTTAAACAAAAATGAAAATGGTACAAATTTTGCAAGTCTGTATTACACCGAGTCGCACATGAAGGCTCTTACTTCGTGGGCGGTGGAAGTTCAGCTCAGCTTTGCCTTGATGTGTGTTTCACGTGATGAATGGGCCATGATTTATTCATGGGATGGTGGATGCTCAGACACGTGGACGATCAGTTGTCTCGGTGTTTGAAATAGACACCTGACCAAAATGAGCCAGGAGTCTTACCAAAGCTGTGGCCTGATTATGAAGTGATTCCTTGTCACAGTGCATTGTTCCTCTGATCTTTTAATCAAAATCATGCCTGGAATACATTCTGGCATGTTAAGGGCCTGTTTCTTAAATAGTTCCCTAACTCCTCTAAGGATCCAGGTTCGTATCTTTCTCTCTGTATTTTCTTCAGTTTGAAGCACACAAAAGGTACTCAGCAAATGAAATTTTAGAACCCCACACACAATGTGAAACTTCTGACAGAAGGAGAAAGTTACTAAATAATTGATGTTCAGAACTTGGACCAGAATGGAAAACCACACACAATCAAAAAAAAAAAAAAAAACAAACAAACGAAAAGAGATAGACGGTGAGGCCATGAACATGTCACCATGTTTATCCTCCCCAAGAATGTGAAGCCCACGACACAGCAGCAGCTCACTGTACCAGACAAACAGCAAATCCCACACAGCCTGGAGGTCTGTTAAGAACTTCTTTCTGTTTCAATGTAAAGCAAACTCCCAACTGATTGGCTATGGTTGGTTTTTCCCCTGGTGTTTGCGCAAAGCAATTCTTTCATTAGATTTCTAAGATATTTTTATTATTTTTAATTATGGGAATATGTATGTCTCTGTGTATCTACATGTTTCTGTGAGCTATTCATGGAGAGCAAAAGTGTTGAAGCCCATGGAGCTAGAGTTACAGGTGATTGTGAGTTGTGCCGGCTGAGTGCTGGGAACCAAACACAGGTCCTCTGTATTAGCAGTAAATGCTCTGAACCCCTGAATCATCTCTCCATTCCCCTTTCCTTATTTCTTCATAAGGGGCAGCTCATCAGCCTGTCATTATCCCGACTTTTCGACTTCTAGAGTAGTGTTTCTCAACATTTTTAATTCTGTGACCCTTTAATACTGTTCCTCATGTTGTGATTACCCCAATCATAAAATTCTTTCATGGCCACTTCATTTTGCTACTGTTATGAATGATAGTGTAAATACCCGATCTGCAGGATATCTGAAGTGTAACCCCTGTGAATGGGTCATTCGACCCCAAACGGGTCCCAACCCCACAGGATGAGAGCCAATGTTCTAGAGCTAAAGAAAATTTGCTCACTTGGCACCTCTCTACGATGCACCCACTGAGATGAATTCCTTTCACGACTCTAATATCTAAAAGAAATAGCACAGTCATTTTTCAAAGCCTCAGGGTAACATACTTTGTTATAGAGGTGACATTGTAAAGGTACCCGCCTGAGCCTAATAGGCTGCCATTCGTAATTTAGACACTGTATTCTGCATTATTGGCAGTACAGGGTAATGTATATGAGTACACGGTACTTCCAAACAGCCTTATTTTCACTGTGATTAGAAATAGCCATGTGTTTACATTGGTGCTAAACTTTCGCATTTTAATAAATCTTATGTGCACATTTACTTCAAAGCCAGCTTAAACTGCAGAATATTATGATGATTGCTTTTAATGCAAATAGCAAAAAATTATTGGTTTCTTTTCAAATGTTAATTTTAAAGTATGTTAATAGGAAGTTTAATTATTTCAAAATAGAACAGGAGCAATGATATTGCATAGCTTTTATGCTATAATATTTTAATGGGATTTTTCAAAAAGTACTTTTGGGACTAACAATACTACTTTATTGTTATGTATCTATAATTTCGTTTATATACATTTCTTAAGGTTTTGGCTCCTGCAAGTCTCTTAAGTTGGCATTATAAGAAAACTCAAGATGAGTAAAACAGCTCATGCCCTGTGGTTTTACAGGTTTGTGGGTAAAGCCAAGAGCTACACCTTTAAATAATAAATGTGATGTAAGATCAGGAGAGCTGCCACCTGCTCCGAGTGGGTGTCAGATGCACCTAAGAATGTGACATGGAGTCAGGGACAAGGGCATCCTTGATTAAATGCCCACTGTCTGCTAGGTTCAGAGCTCCAGCATCCAGAAAACATTACATGGACCACGGTTTGACTCCTGACAGTGGCATTGAAGTTCTGTATAGTAAGATCATGTGGGTAATTGCTTACTCAGAGCAAAGAATGAGGTTGTTTATTCTCAAATGATAATTTAAAGATGATACAAAATGGGTGCTCAACCTCACAAATACACAAAAGACAAGATGGACAGCTGTTTTTCATTCCATATTTCTGAAATCTGTAAAATCAATGTACATCTGAACTCTAAGTCTTTTTATCTAGTCTGTTAAAATGACAGTTTATGAAATGATGTCAAATTACCTATTAGGTATAGATAGATAGATAGATAGATAGATAGATAGATAGATAGATAGATAGATAGATGATAGATAGATAGATAGAGGATAGATAGATGATAGATAGATGACAGATAGATAGATAGATAGATTGATAGATAGATAGATGATAGATAGATAGATGATAGATAGATAGATAGATAGATAAATAGATAGAGGATAGATAGATAATAGATAGATAGATAGATAGATAGATAGATAGATAGATGATAAATAGATAAATGAGAAAGGAAAAGGGAGACAGAGAATATCTAAGAGCCAACAAAATGCCTTTGCACACTAAGAATATGATATAATGTGTTATTAATGTATCTCCATCTTTTTCATTCCAATATTATCTCCCCATCATTGAAAAACATCCAGATTTACTTGAAACTATAGATTCTTGTGAATGAAAGCAGATGTATTTTCAGACCTGCCCTCTTCCATTCTGGGTATTTACTTTGCAAAGTATTGTTATTTGTAATTGATTCCCACGAATTGCACTGATTTATGCAACATGGTGTGATAATTTGATGCACACATTTAATGATCAAATCTGGGCAATTGGGATAGCTATTAGTTTCACTTTTCCTGTTAGGAACATCCAACATTCCCTCTTTTAGCTATTTTTGAGCATGTAATTAATTGTTATCAACTATGATCACGCTGTCATACTGTAAAGCATTCTCTCTTCCAAGTGCATACCTGTTCTCTCTCTCTTTCTCTCTCTCTCTCTCTCTCTCTCTCTCTCTCTCTCTCTCTCTCTCTCTCTCTCTCTCTCTCTCTTCATCCCCATCTGCCCTTCCCACAGCATTCATCAAGAGCTACTAACCACCTAGCAGTGCTTTGCTCTGTGTGCTTGCTGCTTATTCATAGCCATTATCCAGGAAACTTGACTGACTGTAGTTTAATAGATTGTCTTCCTTCAGTTGGCTATGGAATGGTAAGGAATGAGAAAGCCCTGTTCCCAACGTGTCTTGGGAGGCCTTCTGCTGGTTGTTTATATATGATTAGTGCCCTTGCTCAAGCTATTCCTGTAAAGTCTTGTCGTTTTGGTTTAATCAGAATCTCTTTAAGTTCTGCATTATTTGGATAAGACCAAAGATGTACCAAACAAATAACAAAATGCACTAAACCAATATTTGTATACCTTTCATCAGTGCTATACAATTTATTTGACAGTAAATGATTTGATGTTTAAACGTTTTAAGCCAACCTGACATCGTAACCTAAAAACGGTTAGTAGGAACAAATACGAGGAAAGCTTCATAGAGCAAGTTTGAAGTTTTAATTCACAGGTTTTCTGCTATTGAAAATATCAAAGTAAATGTAGGTCCTTTGGAAATGTTTCTTGGGCTTTTTTTTTTTTAAAGCTTTAGAATCAAGTATATCTGTGTGCCTCCTGTTAACCATAAGGCTGTCTACTTAGAGAATTGTGATAGTGACCATCAGGTGGAGACTCTCAAGAAGAGTGCTATTGACATCTCTGTCTGTCTGCACAGATGCAGTCACGTGGCACACTTGGATAAAATGTGCTACCTGCATCTACACTTTGTTTTGTTCTCAGTGTGTGCATTCGGGTACTTCACAGAGAATTCAGATTTGGGGGAGAATTCTGAGGTTACCAGTCATTACTTCTGGTATCACGGAACATATACTTAGTGTTTCCTGGTAACTTAGACTGACTCCCAAATTCTAACAGAGCTTTGCCTTCTATATGGGAAGTTGGTGCTGTTCTACCCCATAATTAGAAACTTTGAGGAATACTTTCTGGCATTGTCATTGCTGTCAGGTGATATAAATGTCACTTCACTTCGCAGAAGGACTTGCCAGCTACTTTGCATAACAGAGCAGAGAATGGGAAAGATCCGTTTTTGTGCTGTGAAGCTTCGGGAAGGAAGTGATCTATAACTTGGAACGGAACAGGAACTTCTTAAAGCAATCCTGAGTCACTGCAGGCTCTCAGCGAGAGAGCTGTGACTCATTGCAGGTCACCCAGAGGCTGGGGCTCAGCTGCAAATAGAACACAGACCTCAGCCCTTACTCCCCACCCACTTCCTCTGACGACTTGCATCATCGATCTGTTGAGTCACAAGACCATAACGTGGTGCAGCTGTTTCCTGAACAGCTTTCTGTTCAGGAATTTTTAGCCTGTTCTTTTTTACTCAGCAGAAGCAGAAACGTTACTTACTAAAGAGGCATTGGGTTTTTTTATGTATCGAAAGGAGACTAAGAAATACAACAATTTAATTCACCTGTGCATAGCACCATTGTCTGGTGTTGCTCTCACTGACGAAACAGTTCAGTTAGAAATGATTTAGTGTCACGAATGTCATTTGCAAGAAAGAGAAAAAGCTACTCTCGTCCAAGGATGAGCTATTCTTCTCTGTACCATGATTTTATCTGTGTGGGTTCTGTAGCGTCTAGAACATCCACACATAATAAACAATGCAAACAATATGTTAAACAGCTGTGGCTACATCTGATCATAGTTAGTTTCTCTCCCAAGACCCTAATGTGACTCTTTCTAGAGACTCATCTTTGGAAGAATGGCAGATCAAAAAGGGGTCAGAAATCCTACAGTGTTGACTGAGGTTTCTGTCCCTTCTGGTCCTGCAGTCATTCAGTCCCAAAGGAATACACAGAGTTCTACATTAATCATAAACTGGTTGGCCTATTAGCTCAGGCTTCTTATTAATTAATTCTTACATCTTAACCCTTGTCTGTGTTAGCCACATGGCTTGGTACCTTTCGTCAGCGAGGCATTCTCATCTGCATCTGGGTGACTACTACAGACTGAGCTTTCCTCTTCCCAGAATTCTCCTGTTCTCATTGTCCTCCTCTACTTTCTGCCTGGTTGCCCCACCTACACTTTCTATGTGGCTACTGGCCAATCAGCATTTTATTAAACAAGTACAAGAAACAAATCTTTACAGGGTAAAACCATTGTTTCATAGCACTACAGAATATCCAGGCAGTGGTGGCATGCACCTTTTATCCTAGTATGGAGGAGGCAAAGGCAGAGGTGAGTGGATCTCTGTGAGTTTGAGACCAGCCTGATCTACAGAGTGAGCTACAGAACAGCCAGAGCTACACAGAGAAACCTTCTCTCAGAAAAAAAAAAATCCAAAAACCAAAACAAACAAAAACAGAACAAAAAATAAATCCTACAGAACAAATAAATGCTAAAACTTCACATATGCATGTGTGAACATGTACTGTGGTAATGTTTTGTTTGTGATCTAACAAATAAAGCTTGCCTGAAGATCAGAGTGCAGAGCTAGGCACTAGTTAGCCATAGAGGTCAGGCAGTGGTGGCACACAACTTTCATCCCAACATTCAAGAGGCAGAGGCAGATGGATCTCTGTAAGTTCAAGACCACCCTGGGCTACACAAGATGGATCCAGTCTAAAAGAGAATCAGAGCCAGGCAGTGGTGACTCACACCTTTAATCCCAATACTTGGGAGTTCCATGCCTTTAATCCCAGCGCTAAGGAGGTGGAGACAGAAAAGGATATGGCTGGGCAGAGAGAGGAATATAAGGTAGGAAGAGACAGGAGCTCACCACATTCAGTCTGTGGATTCATTCTGAGGATTTGTGTAGACAGTATCTTGCTCCCTTCCTTCTGAGGACTCGGTAGAGGTAAAAAGTCTCTCCAGTGGCTGGCTCCTTTACTTCTCTGATCTTTCAGCATTTACCCTGATATATGACTCTGGGGTTTTTATTATTAAGACCAATTAGAATTCACACAACAATGTACCCTATAAACTGCAGCTTCATTCAATTGCGCATGTGTGAACATGTGTCATATAAACTGCAGCTTCATATTATCAGATAAAAAAACTAAATGCCTCCGACATCTTAACCAGCAGAACTTTCCAACAACTTTCATCGAGTATTTTCGTCATGTCCCACTTGGTAAGCTAGGATTTACTCAAGATTAAGTTACCCGTTAATTTACTAAGTGCTTGCAATATACCAGTGACTGTGCCCAGTGGTGGGGCTCATTGCTGAGCAAAGCAATTACTTCTTTCTTCCTTGCTTCCAAAAACTTATGTAAGAGCCATCTTCTCTCTTTCTGTGTCTGTCTAAATAAGTGAAAGATCTTCTGCTTCCTATGTAGGAGTCTTTCACTAGAGAAAAGATAATGCCAGGTTTTGAAAATCACAGACATAATGTCTGTCTACGATACATATTTTCCTTAATGTTTAGGCCATGACTTTGCCTCTCTTGTACATACCAGATGTTTCTTACTGCACCAGTTACTCTTTTGTTAATTTCTCTCTTCACTAATATAATAAATATATTTCTTGTGATGTTGTAATATTTTGTTATCCTTTTGACACAGAGTCTGTCAAAATTATACCAGTAGGACTAACTTTCCACAAGGGTCACGAACAAGCTATAACCAGGCAAGATTCCTTCACAAGAGTTCTGTTTGCTTCAGCAACAGAGTACTATATGGACCATTGATTGACTGGTACACTCATTCCTTCATTATCCGTCTGTTGTTTTCCTAAAGAAGTACATGTGTAGTCCTGCACTGTGTGAGCACGGGACTGTGTGTGCAGGGCATGGTTGATAAAGCAGACATGGCCTTCACCTTTTGGTTTCCAGCTTACTACTTGCTGTCCAACGTAGAATAACTTTCAACGCCTTTCCTTCCATCAGTGCCTAACATTAAGAATGACTCAAGCAACCGGCCTCAGAGATTCTCTCTACACCTAGGTACCTACAGACTTTCGTTACTTGCTGAAATTGCCTATTCCTTCAAACGATGCCATGGACAGTTCCCTCAAGGAAGACACAGGGCTCACAATGCATTATATTCTGCTTCCAGCTGGCTGAGGCACTGGTGAAGAACAATCCGTGGATTCTAGTAAGAGGCGAAGACCTGGGTTTGGTTTCTCAGTTGCCGTTGCCAGGCATTCCAGAAACATGCTTGCCAAGCAAAGTTACAGGGCCCCCTGAAGCTCCGTTTCCAGAGCAGCGCTGATGACAGCTAATGATTCAGAAAGCAGAACATAAACGTGGCCAGCACCTCTTCTTTGTGTCCGTGCAACATCAATGAAACAATTTCTGTAGTTATTACCATTTTATAAAAACAAGTTAATTTTATAAAGTGCCACAAAAGCATGGGTTTTGCAGCCAGGCTGTCCTTTATTTGTCCATTTAAGGAAAAGTTTTGCTGAAGGGCAGTTCTTCCCTTTGCTCAGAAAGTGCCAGCTGTGTGCTCACTAAGGGAAGGACTGTCAGGTGAAACAAAACCATGATGATTCGAAGAGAGCTGCTTCATATATTTAAATACAAACATTTGTAAGAGTGTAACCTATTTTAAATGATCTATTCCATATATATAGCTGACAGAATAAACTAATATGCAAATGCCTATGTATTAATTATATATCCTATGCTCATAGGTATAAGACACAAGGCATTATTCACCCCAAGGAAAGAAACCTAAGGGGACATAAAGATGAACACGGGTACTTTAGATTCTGTTTTGTCTGAGGATGGTCAAATTCACCCCATGTTGCCTAAAATTAAATTAGTACCATTCCTTTGCCGTTTATGGATGGGTTTCAAATAACCATGAGAAAATGCTTTTTCAAGGTCAGGTGAGGACAGAGAAAGTGTCTTGGGAAATGATATTTTTTTTTAGGTGTCTTAAATATGGGGAGTTTGAAGGAGAGTCAAGATTGAGCATGCAGTTTAGGGAGATAACCTTTAGAAGATATTCTAGACCTGATTCACATTGAGTGTGACTTTCTTTGTTTGTACTTTGGCAATAATAGTGCCTGTCTCACATCGCACGGATCATTATGCACGGCAGAATAGACGATGCACACTAATTGTCCCCCAAAATATAGAGAACGAGTATTTCTGCCGCACCAAAGGAAGTTACTAATTAATGCGAGTGAATAAGACCTGACTAATGCCACCATTATTCATTAGCGTCTATAAGGAACATCCAAATTAAAACACATACGGATATTGCAGGACCTTTTGTTTATAGAAAAGAGCACTGACTCACTTATAGAAGATGGATTTACTGATGAAATGGTTTTCCTTTATATTGATTTATTCAACATTTTAGGTTTGTGACTATGTGTTACTCCATATAAGACCCTCCCTACACTTGCCGGGCAGTGGTGATGCGTGCTTTTAAACCTAACCCTGGGGAGAGCAGAGCAGGTGGACCTCTGTGAGTTCAAGGCCATCATGGTCTACAAGAACTAGTTCCAGGATAGACTCCAAAGCTACAGAAAAACACTATCTTGAAAAACTTAAAGAAGAAAACAAGATCCACCCTGCACTGATAGACTGGCCTTGGTAGGTAGCTACGGTCAGGAGGTTTCCTGATTGATATGCTTTAAGCAACATGCAAAGGTCCAAATAAGAGACAGCGTTGTTCTTCATATTTGTTTGCTCTGCACTAACTACGCTAGTTTGTCCTACAACCTACACTTGACTCGCTGTCCATGCCTATACTCTTCGATGCCTATGGTGAGCCCTGGGAAAACACAGTTGATTCTGGAACCAAGTGGATAATAAAGACAGTGCTCTGGATATGGCCTCTGAGCATATACTGAGGGTCCATGTGTACATCTCTGCCAGCAAAATCATCATCCTCGCGAGACTGTTTCTCGGCGTTATCAGCAGTATCCCCTATGTTATTCTAAAACATTCGATATATTAAGAAGCCAGCAAACACGTACCCTGTTCGGTACCATGCACGGGCACCTTGGCCACAAAGAGCACTGCATCAGAAGTTAGGTGACTAAATTCTGACTCCTGCTATTCTGTGACCTTGAATGATGCTTTAGACCCAGTAATTCACATCCCACGGATCAAAATGATAGTCTATAAACGTTCATGTTTACCACAGTTCAGCAACAATTAGTTACATTCAGTACCTGGTATTTTTCTAGTTATTTGTTGTTTATCTTTTTCCTGTTGTTTATCATTTCCATTTTGTGGCTAAGAGATCTCTGCTTTAGATGGTTGAAGATGATAGGAGAATGTAGTGGAAGGAGACATCTCCACTCTTCAAATTACTTGTTTCTTTATAGCAGTATTTTATCTAACCAGAGAAACAAACTCGGCAGAAAGGAAAGTGTATGGAGAGCATCAGAATGCCAGCTTTAAATGGGTTATATGCCCTCCTTACTTAAATGACTCTCCCATATGACTTCTAAATACAACTGCCCCCAAGTGGGATAGGAAAGGGATTTAGCAGGAAAGGGAATTACTGAACCAATTTTCAACTTAATCCACACAGTCAGTATTTGGTTTTTCTGTCTTAAACTCAGCCACATATTAAAGTTTCTATTTCTCAATAACTTTTCCCTTGGAAACAGAGTTTTGTTGTAAAGCCCAGGCTGGTCTGGAACTCCATGTATAGTCTAGCATGGACTTAATCTTGTGCTGATATTTCTCCTGAATGATAGGATAATGGGTATGAGCCTCCACGCCAAGCTCAATAACCATGTACACTTTAGAGCTAAGAGGACCTTCTAGGCCTGTTTGTTTCCAGCACTGCAAACCAATCATGGTACAGTAGAAAATTCTCTTGAAGCTCTCTCTGTCCTTTCGGACATAAAGCTAAGTCTGTGTGGCAGATTGGGTGTGGGTGTGAGTGAAAAGGAGGAATCAAGGATGAGTCCAAGTATGTTTGCCTGAGCAGCTGCAAGGATGGAGTTGCCATCCACTGAGATGGGAAAGGTTGGGGATAGAAGAACTCGAAGGAAAGGAAACTTATTCTGGGCACGTTCTGTTTGTGATGACCATTAAGCAGTTAAACAGAAATGTCAGTGTTTGAGGCTTTGGGGAAGGCCTGGTTTAGAGATATAAGTTGGATAGTTGGCCACATGTAAATAGTCCTTAAAGCCAGGACTTGGCCACAACATGGGCGTCAATAGAAAAGAAACAAAGGTTCCCACTCTGTCCAGTCTTATTCAGGACAGTGGTAGAAGACTTGCCTGGAGCAGTGAGACAAGACAGAAGAAGGAGATGAGATGATACAGATATGAAAAGGCAAAGTGAAACTATCCCTGTTTGCAGACTACATGACTCTTTACTGAGAAGACCCTAGACGCCCCAGCTAAAAACTCTTACATTTGACTACTTTACTTTCAGCAAAGTAGTGAGTTACTAAATTAGCAAATTAGCAGTCCTAATATCACCCAAATAAGAATCCACTAAGATATCATTTTTTAAAAGCCCACATCCATAATAGTATCAAAGAATACTTAAGAATAAACCTAGGAGGTGAAAGACTTTACAAACAAAACAGGAAGGCACTGAAGAAAGAAATTAAAGAAAAGATAAGGAAAAGAAAAAACCTTTCATGTTCCTGTACAGGGCCAGATCAACATTGCAAAGATATCTACGCTGACAAAGTGAAGTACAGACTTGGTGGTAGAAATGATACTTCATCTGAAACCACACTACAAAGCCATAGTAACAAAAACAGCCGGGTATGGCACAAAACCAGAATTGTAGAGCATTAGAATAAAAGACCTGGGAGTAATCCTACAGAACTTTAGGCACATTCTTTTCAGCAAAGAGCTCAAAAACATACATGGAAAAATAGTGTGTTCTTCAGCTAAAGAACAAACAAACAAAACCAAGGATATCTGCTTGTAGAAGAATGAAATTCCATGCAGTGTTCAAGGTCACTCATTAACTATGTACCTGGTAATGAAGGGACAATATAGGTTTCAAGGATCACAGCATAGATTTTTTTTTCAGTGCTGAAGATTATTCTTTCTGGAATAGGCATAATATAAGAATTCTTGAATAGGCATAATACATCCTTGGATAGGCGTAATACAAGATAAAATGTTGTGGAATATTAGTTTAAGATATATTACATTCATTTATGCTGTGGAATATTCGTTTAGATGCAAAGATGTGTTGCATTCTTTTATGTTGAATTTGTTTGACTCTGTGAATCTGTGTTACTCTGCCTGTCTAAAGCATCTGATTAGTCTAATAAAGAGCTGAGCAGCCAATTGCTAGGCAAGAGGGGGATAGGTGGGGCTGCCAGACAGGCAGATTAAATAGGAGGAGAAATCTAGGCTCAAAAAAGAGAAGAACAAGGAACAAGAGAAGGAGAAAGAGAAGAAAATGCCAGAGGACAGCCACACAGCCAGCCGTGGAGTAAGAAAGAAAGAAAGAAATACAGAATATATAGAATAAAGAAAAGTAAAAGCCCAGAGGCAAACAAGGTTAAAGAGAGACAGGGTGATAATTTAAGTTAGAAAAGTTGGCTGGAAACAAACCAAACTAAGGCCAGGTATACATAAGTAAAAATAAGTTGCCATGTATTTATTTGGAGTTGGGTGGCAGACCCCCAAAGACAGAGAAAAAAAAACCTCCAGTAGAATAACATGTTAATGATTCTGATTTTTATATAAAAAGAGATTATTTTGTGCTAAACTTTGCAATCAAGAAAATTCAGGACTCTGGTAATTGAAGCAATATGATCAATATATAATTTATCACCTTTGAAGAGGAAGAAACTGTTATTTTATAATACATTTTAAAATAATTTTAGACCTAGAAGAATGTGACAACAGTATTTCTCATTTGTCCTTTGACCCAGTTTCTCCTAATGTTAATATCCTATGTTACTATAGTTAGATTATTGAAACACGGGAATCTCTGTAAATGGGATTCTGTTAATTAAGCCATGAGCCCTATTGGAATTTCAGCATTTTATGGTTTCCCTTTCTTCTATTTCATGATCCAGTTAAGAATCCTACATTTCATTTCTTTTGCTTGCTTAGTAATCACTCAGCTCTTGTCATTTTCCACTATATTTTCAATGCCTTTGCTAGTGTTAGTGAGCTGTGCTTAGTAATTTTGCAGACTTTTGAATGTTTCTGTATGATTGGATTAAAAAAGTCAATACTACATCAGCTAGTACTCTTTGTTCAAAAAGTAGTAATATTCCATAGGTATATATAGTTATATAAATTTTAGATACATAGATATACAGACATTTTAAATACATTCTGAGCAATATAGAGTTGCCATTTTCTCAAACATAATTTACTGAGATTTTCTATTCACAAATAAAAGGTGAGTCAGTAAACTAAACAAAGCATTGTACATTGGAAATATAGTAAAATATGTGGTGTAATCATTAAGTCATGGAAGACACTTATACAGTTTAATTGACTTCATTGATTCTTTTGTTGCTTCAATATCACTTCTGCTTAGAGGTAATCTCATATTCTCCATCTAAGTATATATCTGATTTGTGTGTGTGTGTGTGTGTGTGTGTGTGTGTGTGTGTGTGTGTGTATGTGTTTTGTTGTTATTGTTATTTTAAATTCATTCCTATTCACCCAGAAAAGTCAGTAGTCTCAATTCATATGGTCTTCTGGTCTATCCAGGCTACACGTAGCTAAGGTTTTGCAACTTTCCTCGTCCATCTTAGACTGTGAGGTATATTTGTTCATTTATTTTCTATGAAATCCATGTAGTAAACTGCCTGGAAAATTTTATTTCACTGTCGTTTTAGAAAGTACACATTACAGCTCTATCCTTCTTATTGGTTTTTTTTTTTTAATAATTTTCTGTGGAGTTTCAAATGCTTGACAAGGAAGTTTGATTATACTATCAGGAAACAGAAAATTCCCTCCGTGTATTAAGTAGATTCCTGTTTGGGAGCTCACGCTGACCATGCCAGCTTCCTCCCAGCCATAAGGCAGGATGGAATGAGATGCCAGAGCACAAATAAGCTGCTGCCACCACCGGACACCTGGTAAGACTTCTGATGATGGTGATTAAATAAAGGTCAAAGAATATCACTGCGCCCTAATGGTAGTCATCACAGCCCAGGCCTTTCTCCGGCTGCCTTTGAAAAGACTATAAGAAATGGGCTTTGTTTAGGCAGTGAATGTTCTCATTAAGCATCTCAGGGTTTCTTCAGAAAAATAAAACCAAATGCTAGGGTTCTGAGTACTCGATTGTAGGTTTAAAGGAAAACTAAATGTAACCTTTTGTTATGTAAAATAATAAACTCTTACGATAACCAGAAAGGCTTTCTTTTAACACAAACTGCACGTCTTTCTACTTTCTAGAAGGCTTCTGGGAGGCATCATGTGACCTGTCCTGAAATGTGTATTTTAAAAGCGGGGGAGTCACTCTGATGAAGTGGAATGGGACCGTGTGAAAATTCTATTGCAGAGGGCAGAGATTTCTAAACAGAACTATTGGGAGTGATGCTAAAAATGGTCCGAAAAATTTTTCAGTGCTTTTAATGCAGTTGCCTATCGAATCATCCTCATGATTTTGATGCATAGAGTTCAATCAGAGAAATTTCAGCCTGACTTGTTCAGTATCATCAGGACCAATCCAATGAGAAGCCCTCATTTCCTTCGGCTTTCTACCTGTGTCTTTCTTTGCTTCTGGCATGAGCCCTAAAACACGTGGTGGGAGGCAGGAAAGCTTCCAATGTCCAAGCTAAAGACAGATTGCTTAGTTGTGCATGTGATCATGACTCTAGAAAGAATATGAGTTTTAGGCTTCATGACTGTTCTAGTCTTGTGTCTCCTGAGAACTAAAACGTAAGGATGGTATAAGATGGCTCCACAGGCACGTGAGGGAGAACCTGAATCCTGTGTGGCAGGATGCACGGGGTTACTCTCAGCCCCTTTCTCAGCCTGTCACCGTGGAGAGCAGCATGGGATGCCACAGTGTGATGGCTTCTCTGTTGCCTCATTTTCTCTGTTTAAGATGAAAAAATATATATAAATTCTAGTCTCAACCAAGTGAAGTGTGTACAAGATAGAGAATGTTGTCTGGCCTTGCTGGTGTAACTTTATGATTGCTCGTGACAGCGTTGTGGTTGTTTGTGTCTACTCGGAACATTTTGTCATAAATACATAAATACAAAATTTCCAATATAAAAAATCATTTCATTTAATGTATGCCTCAATTACAAATCCATACCAGGTGTGATATGACTTTAATATCAGCACTTTCAAAGAAGAATCCTGGAGCATTGGAACACAAGTCTTTTTTATTATTCATTTTACATTCCAACCACAGTCCTCCCTCCCACCCCTCCTCCTATCCCCCCTTCTCCCTAGGCCAGCCCCTAAAGGCTAACGCCTCCTATGGGGGGGGGGTCAACAAAGCCTGGCAGAGTAAATTGAGGCAGGGCCAAGTCCCTTGCCCCTGCATCAAGGCTGAGCAAGGCATCCCACCATAGGGAATGGGTTCGAAAAAGTTAGATCATGCACCAAGAAATAGATAACGGTCCCACTGCCAGGGATCCCTCAGATAGACCAAGCTACACAGCTCTCTCCCACATGGAGGGAGGGAAGTCATTTAGTTCTATGCAGGCTCCACAGCTCTCAGTCTAGAATTTGTGAGTTCCCACGAACTTGGTTCAGCTGTCTCTATAGATTTCCTCATCATGATCTTGACCTCCCTTGCTCATATAAATCCCTTTCACCCTCTCTTTGACTGGACTCCTGGAGTTCAGCCTGGTGCTTGCCTGTGGATCTTTACATCTGGTTCCATCAGTTACTGGATGGAAGGCTCTATGATGACAGGGTAGTCACCAGTCTGATTACAGGGGAAGGCCAGTTCAGGCACCCTCTCCACTATTGCTAGGAGTCTTAGCTGGAATCGGTCCTTGTGGATTCCTGAGAATTTTCCTAGCCCCAGGTTTTCCCTAACCTCATAATGTCCCACTCAAGATATCTCTTTCATTACTCTCCCATCTGTCTCTCCCCCAACTCAGCCATCCCATCCCTACATGTTCTCATCCCCCAGCCCCTCCCTTGTACTACCACCTCCTCCCTCCCCATTTTACCCAGGAGATCTCATCTATTTCCTTTTCACGGTACAATCCATGTGTCTCTCTAGTGTCATCCTTGTTACCTAGCTTCTCAGGTGCTGTGGATTGTAGTCTGATTATCCCTTGCTTTATTTCTAGTATCCGCTTATGAGTGAGTACATACTGTGTTTATATTTCTGAGTCTGGGTTATCTCACTCAGGGGATTTTTTTTCTAGTTCCATCCATTTGCCTGCAAATTTCATGATGTCATCATTTTTCACAGCTGAGTAGTACTCCACTGTGTAAATGTACCACATTTTCTTTAGGCATTCTTCAGTTGAGGGGCATCTAGGTTGTTTCCAGGTGCTGGCTATTACAAATAATGCTGCTAAGAAAATAGTTGTGCAAATGGACTTTTATAAGAATTAAATTGGAAACTGGAAGTGAGGCTTAGGGCATTTCCATAGATGTTAGCTGCTACTATTAAATATGGGGAGTTACTGTGGCTATGCTCTGTGTGATGTTGGCCACGGGGCAGAAGGCTGTCAGAATAGAAAGGAATAAAATGTAAGGAATTTGAGAATGACATTATACTAGCTGGTTTTGTGTGTCAGTTTGACATAAGCTAGAGTCTTCAGAAAGGAAGGAGCCTCAGTTAAGGAAGTGCCTCCATGAGATACATCTATAAGGTATTTTCTCAACTAACGATTGCTGGGGGAGGGCCCAGCCCATGGTGGGTGGTGCCATCCCTGGGCTGCTGGTCATGGGTTCTATAAGAAAGCAGGATGAGCAAGCCAGGAGAAGTAAGCTAGCGAGCAACCCTCCTCCATGCACCAGCTTCTGCCTCCAGGCTCCAGCCCTGCCTGGGTCCCTTCCCTGACTTCCTACAATGATAGACAATGATCCAAAAATGTAAACCAAATAAACTCTTTTCTCCCCAATTTGTTTTTTGGTCATGGTGATTCACTGCAGCCGTGGAAACCCTAATTAAGACAGACACATATATGATGGCATGCACCAAAAATTAATGATAACACCAGCCTCAAAATAATTATTAACTCAGACTAATGAATGACCTTAAGTGGTGGGGTTATTTAGGAAAGATTTTGCCCTTAACATGTTTTCTGTAAGTGACAAATCTACAAAGCCTGAATGTGGTTGAAAGAGACTTTAATTCTTTGCTTACTATTATTTCACAAAGCACACCACTTTTTAATTTTTTTTTAAAGTGAGACATTTCTAGTCAAAGTGCAATGGATTCAAAATTATGTACTGTTCCTTAAACCTTGACATTTGGCAAGGTAGTATTTTGATTCATGTGGAAAAGCAGAATAAAAGGGCAAAAACAATCACGTAGTTGAATTCATTTATGTCTGGAAATTGGATGAAAAGTTGCTTGTCAGAAGGGTTATGACATGCAGCAACTGGGTAGAAGGAATTTTCTGGTTTGTTTCACTGGACTTGGCCACACCCAGAAAAGAATATTTTTATTGTAAGAACTAGATAAATTAGAATCATACTTTTGTGGAAAAACCTTTGCCCTTTGGGAAGTTGGTGCTTAAATTTAACACACTCACACTAATAATTCTAAGAATTATTGAATCCTATGAAAGAAATGTCATATAATTTCCTCCACTTTTCTGTTTTTTATTATAAATCCATTATAACTCAACAGTGAGAAAACTTTACTGAAATTATTTAAAAATTAAAATATTTTAAGAAAATAGTATAGAATCTGTATTGTGTATATGTGAGTTTGAACGTGTATATTTTATTTTAACGGAGACTGTATATATGTGTATATATACATACATTTGCATGCACCTATGGCAGTTTATGTTCCTTTCAACAGTTCTGCATCAGCATCACTGCTTTTCAAAGTGTCTATCTGTTCCTCACTGAACACTATAGCAATCGATCATTCCCCTTCCCAGACGATTATATGAACACGTGAGTTTTCAGTAGAGGGATCTTTTTACAACTTTATCTTAATTTAATTTTATATTAACTGGTATATAATATTCATAATGAGCATGTTGGTGTGAATATTTTATTAATGCCAGTGAACCACACTGTATTTGTATCTCATATAATATAGATATATGTTGGCAAAAGTTTCCTATCTTGGAGCCACTCAGTCCCAAATACCCGGCAGCCATTTCCAAAATTACCACACGGGGGCTTAATCTTACTTATAAATACTTGCCCATAGCTCAGGCTTATTGTTAACGAGCTCTTACATTTAAAGTTAACCAATATTCCTTATTTATGCTCTGCCATGTGGTGGTACCTTTTCTCAGTATGGTGTGTCCTGCCTGCTCTTTCCACACCTGGCCAGCATCACCTGACTCCTCTCTTCTTCTTCCCATCATACTTAGTTTGGTTGCCCTGCCTATACTTCCTGCCTGGCTACTGGCCAATCAGAGCTTTATTAAACCAATATGAGTGAAAAATCTTTGCAACATACAAGAGGATTTTTTCACAGCAGATATATATACAGATGTTGATTTAAATACACATCTGGATATAAACATGCATATAGATTTAAACACAGATGAATCTATACATAGTATGACATGTATTCAAGTTACTTTTGTACTTTGTCCCAATTTTATACACTGCTGCTATGTATGCTGTAAATTATTATACATGATATATCAAGCTGCCACAGACGTATTTTGTGGGCTGCCTCATTTAACATCTAATCAGTCTTTATTGCTTTATTGCTTTCCACAGTATCTCTTCAGCTCTTCTCACCCAGTTTCTCCACTATTCACAGGAAACAATTTCCTCCACTAAATTTATTTACAAATCTGTTGTCTTACATTATTCTGAAAGGTATGAGTGCATTATTGCCCCCACACCAATCTCCACATGTTCTATATTATACAGCTGTTGTTATTTGGTTTTTTTTTTTTGAGATAGGATTTCTTTGTGTAGCTCTTGCTGCCCTCAACTCACTCTGTAGACCAATCTTACCTTAAACTTAGAGATCCACCTGCCTCTGCTGAGTGCTGAGATTAAAGGTGTGTGCCACACCAACCCAACTAACTTGATCACTGTTTTTAAATATAAAGGAATACAAGCTGTGGTATTTATGTTTAAAATTTAGAGATGTCTAATTAGTTAGCACAGAATTTCCATAAGCTATCCTATTGTATAAAATGATTCTGATGTTGTAAATCCAATCAGTGCTCATACCTGTCTGAACCGATGTGGCATTTTTCAGATTATTTTAATCTTGACCAGAAGATTAGAATTTTTACCTAATTTTGGTAACCAATTATGAGACACTGCTGAAATGCCAACAGTCCTGTGTTTGTGGTGCAGTTCTCAGCTGTGACGTTGTTTGGTTCTGTAGGCAGAGACTGTAGGAGGTTATGAGGATCTCTCTGTGATCACCTTTCGCCATTCTTGGACCTATAGAGACATTTTAACAGCTGAAGTGCCAAAGCCTCACATCCGGGGATGCTCCTTTATGAGACAGGAGTTCCTGAAGAACTGGTAATTGGCGTTAAGTCACCCATGACAAGCAGTTGTGATGGGATGGAAAGATAATGAAGGGAAAGGGAAGGATCACTGAATCGCTGATTTAACACCACCCCTGCCATGCAGACCCAACTCAGTTGCTTGCTTCTCCCCGGCTTTCTCTGATTATCTTTCTTCAGAATCCCCGGCTATTACAGCTATTTCACCTCCTGCATTCTTTTCCTTTTCTTTTTTAGAGATATCATGTGAGTGGATTTTGCTTTCATTGGGCTTTTGAAAAAGTCCAAATTGCAATAGCTATAATGATGTTCTTTTCCTCTAAATGTTACTGCTATTGTCCAATTTGAGTGATTTCCTTATCTCACTGGGTATTGAATGACAATAAACTGTGGAACTATTTCAGGCATGGATCACTTGAGCAAAATCATTTCTTATTCATGTCTCAGCTCTGCTTTGTCTCGAGAGTTAGTGAGTTTTCAGAAGTTATGCTAAGCCTTGAAGAGGGCACTGCCCTGGAGCAGTATCCCTAGGGTAAGTCTGAGCAGCTCCAAGAAAGTTCTTGCCTTTGCCAAAATTTCTGGGACATAGAGTTCCTTCCATAACTCAGTATTCACATCACAAATAAGGATACTTTATCACAGTGTATCTAACATGTTTTATGTCTTATGTAAATAGACACTAAGCAAAAAATGTATTCATTGCTTGATTTTTAACATTTGAGGTTGAATGTTGATACATTTAGAACAGCAAGTGAACCAGAGACAATTGAAGCAATGCAAGATACTGATTTTAAAATTAGAAGTAGAATAGTTTGCCAATATTTTCATTATTAATGATGAAAATCTCAACAAACTTTCCTCTGTACTTTCAACGCTTAGTTTTCTGGAAGGTTCTCACCTTTCGTTGGCTCGGGATCTTGTGCTTCCGCCAGCAAAAAGTTCTTCACTCTTGTCTGCTTGCTGACTTTTAAGAATTCTTTGATTATTCCAGAATATTATTTTCCTACCACCCATATAATTTTCATCCTATAAGTAAACTAATCATATTTTTCCCCAATAGAAACTCTTGAGAGATAATAAAGATATTGTTCAAGTGAGATTATTCTGGAAAAATTGAGGCATATGAACACTCCAGCTATAAGGCCTGTTTTTATTAAATAGAACAAACAGTCTTTGAGTAGTATCATTTCAAGACATCTTATTGAACCAAAAATATATAAATGAAATGTGTTTTCCTTCCCTAACTATTTCTTTTACTACAGAGGAAATTATTCATATTGATGTTTTCTGTTTATTTCCAACACACACACACACATATACACATTTCCTGTGTAAATATCTGAAAACTTTCGGTGGGGTTAGAACACAGGATTGTGGTCAGTGTTGGGCAAATGTCAATTCTAAGGAGCTGCAGCAGCTACAAAAAGCGTATCTTAAAGCCAGAGGGGTGTGGAAGGAAGACAGTGTCACATTGTAGCTCCGGAGGGTTATTAGGAACTCCAGGCTCAGTGTGAGCAAGCATTGTCCCAGGGCTCTGGCCTGCTTTCAGAGGAAGGCCTATATGCTGTCTAATGTCAGCACACAAGAAGGATTAGCTCATCTTGACCTGTTTGACCTTAATTTACTCTTTGAGTAAGAACAGTTCTTTTGAGAACATCTAGTGGAGAAAAAAGTTTTCCTGAAATGGGAGAATCTAAAGGAAGAGGATGAAACTGATAACACCATTCCTCTTCTCTAGTGATGTTCTTATCACTTTGGTGGGGACTGCAAAGGAAGCCGTTGTGTTGACGTTCATTTTATCAAAATAAGTTCAGTTGGTGTATTTAGACTTCTGTGATTCTTATAATAAGATCTGCCATGTCTTATTACTAACTTTGATAGGATAATGTGCACGGTTTGTAGCTGAATTAAAAGTATCTCTGCTTTCTGTTCATGATAAATTTAAGGGTTCTGCTTATATCTCTGTGGTCACGCATTGTCCCAGGAATGTATTCCCTGCCTCCGAGACACAGATCACAGACAAGCTTGGTTTCTAACACACTCCAGCATGCGAGTGAATGTCATGTCCATCGGAACCACTACCTGTGTGAATTGCACTAATGCATCATTTATCACAGGAACTTTGAGAGACATTTCATAAATCTTTTCAATGATTATACAGTAGGCTCTGGATACCTGGATGTTGGCTAAATTAATACATTGACGTAGAAAAGCCCGACACCTGTCATCTTCCTAAGCTGGCATGGGGACTCACTTAGGGGAGTAATTTGAGTCAGCAGACTTAATGATTTCCTTGTGGTTGTGACAGGTAATTCTTTTTCATCAACTAGACGATTTTATACTCATTCAGTTGGCATTCCTCTGTAATATTTTACTTGCTGCTCTTATCTTAAAGTAAGGTGAAGGTATTAGTCACACAAACTCAAAAACAGTCATAGTAAAAGTTGAACAATACAGTGATTTTTAAAAAGTCATATATTGATGCTTTTTTTAGGTAATACTCTTAGAATTATCCACTGAGTCTTAGCCAATGTGCCACGATAAATGTGTATTTGTTGATGCCTGATCTATTATTTAAAAATTGCACTATGTTTACTGAACCTGATATTTCTCTCAGTTGTGTTCTAACATGCCAGTGAGTGATTAACTGAAGCTATCTTATTGGTGGTAGAGAAGGGGAGCTTCTACAGAAGGTTGTGTGTGTGTGTATTAGTATGTGTATACATGTGGATGTCAATGTGTGTGCACATGTGTGTCTGTGTGCATATGTGTGTATGTGTGATGTTTATTAACAAGAGCCTTTGGGGTCCATCCCCGAGGTCCTCTTTAAGGTTCAGATCAGATGCTACAGGAAGCAAAAGGCACTTAGGGTATCTGAGGGTAAACGAAATCTCTCACACTATGCTGTTTCATACAAGTCTTTTTATTCTTCTGCCTCTGTTCTAATTCTCTTGTCTTAACTCTGATTCCTCCTTAGCTTCTTCTCCTCTAGCCTAAAAACTCTTCCCCATTAAAGGAATGAAAACATTTCAAGAGTTATTGTATTGTATAGCTCTCATTGGTCAAAAGCACATTCCTAGGGTAAGCGATAAGGAGCCAAGCCATTTACCATGACAGCGCAGAGTTCCAAGGTTACAGGAGTAACACTGTGTCCAGAGGTGGGCAGCAGTGCCCACTGACAAACCTTGAGATATAGGTCTATTGTCAGCAGACTGGCAAGCAAAGAATTGGCATGCTTCTCTTAGGGCACTTTTTGTAGCAACCTTGATTAGACACCTGCGACTGTGACCTTGTGCATAGCTGTAAGGTTTTAAACTTATGATCTATTTACCGAAAGCCTTTAGTCTAGTTTAAACTTGCTCTGAAGCAAAAGTGAGCTTATTGTATGCAGTTAGTCTGAGCAAAAGGAACAAAACAAGCTCTTAAGTGTCTGCAGTTCTGTGGGACAATGGATCTAGCGGGGAAACATGTCCTAGTATATTTTCTATGTATCAAAACTATACAGATAAATGAAAAGTCATCTTCGTGATTACCCACAGATATATGTTCCCATAAGATTGAGATGTCATCATGAGATTACATATACACATTACATGAGATTACACACTACAGTGCAGGTATTGCGGAGACACCAAGCTGCTTTAGCAAATGTGAGTTTCCAGAGTCAATGGTCCTTCAGATCTTGCCTGGAAAGGATTAACCTCCCTTGGAGAATCTTTCCTTTGGTGGGTTGACATCTGAACACTACTTGTCACCTGCTGTGACTCTCACAGCCTCCAACAGTTAATGTGTGTGACTGTGTGTGTTCACTGCATGGTCAGATATAACTTGACAGAGAATTTTGTATTTTCCCACTACACAATAAAGACTTTTTAATTTCTGCTCACTTGTGGTCCTATCTTTCTTAAGTATGTAAGCACATTCCATAAGAAAGCTGATTTATAGACTTGATTCTTGCACTTTTGACTTGGTTCGCATCTGCTGGTCTTTCATCTCTGATTTAACATGTGTGACTTTTTGATTCTCATTGTGATTTTATCCTAGGAATTTTATTATTGTTGTTTCTAAGCAGGAGACACTGAAAGTTCTTCTGGAGACTACTGGAGTTTCACACATACTCTTGGCTGTGAGTTCCACTGTGAAATATTGGGCTACAATATAGTTTGTAAAAAATGATATATTGCTTGAACATCTGGTATCTACACTTATGAAGATAAAACAGTTTCCTCAAGTGTCTCTGATATTTACTGTCTAAATAATGAATGTACACATGGAATATCTTTCCATAATTGTTTTAAAAATAAGCCAAATAAAAGAGCAATTCAAATACAATGAAAATATTTGAAAATAAATATTCTCTATGCAGAAATAATAGAAAATTTGGCTGTTAGTGAATAAGTTTCATGGCACAGTTTAGAGCGTATATATTAGTTGTAACTTAAGTCTAACTTTTTTATTTTAAATTTTACATACCAACCACAGTTTCCCCACCCTCCGCTCCTTCCTCCCCCCCCCCACCTCCCACTTCAACACACCCTCCATCCATCCTCCCAGAGGGTAAGGCCTTCCATAGGGAGTCAACAAGGAATGGCATATTAAGTTGAGGCAGGACCAAGCCACCCCCCTCCCACATCAAGACTGAGCAAGGTGTCCCACCATAGCAAATGGGCTCCAAAAAGCTAGCTCATGCACCAGTGATAGATCCTGGTCCCACTGCCAGGGGCCCCTCAAACACCAAGCTACACAACTGTTGCCCACATGCAGAGGGCCTAGTTCAGTCTTAGAGGCTCCCCAGCTGTCAATCTAGTTAACTTTCATAGAGAACCCAGGGTCTACCATTTAAACTACAGTATAAGCCTTGGGAATGTAGATTCCTATTTAACTCAATATTGATACTTAAAATTATGATTGTATCTTTTTCTGTTCTACTTATTTTTTAAAGTGTGTGCGTGTGTGTGTGTGTGTGTGTGTGTGTGTGTGTGTGTGTGTGTGTAAGTAAATGATCCTTCTAGGCCATATAGCAATAGGTCACTTCTACCTAACACTGACGTTTCTCTCCAAGACAATGTCATGTAGCATTGATTTCTGTCATTTTCTCATATGTCAAGAAACCAACTAATAAAAGTTGTACCTTCCTAGCAGAAACTAGAAGTACTAGTTAAGAACATATATACTTAATCCTGTTTTCTGTGACTAAAATCATTTTAGTGACAATATCTAATTAATTACTACTTTTGCTTTGAGCTAATACTTATTCTACTGAAAAAATAGTAGCGTTATTGCACATTGGTCAGATAGCATCATCCTGAATCAGGAACAAATTGTGTGTGAAATGTCTTCTGGTGTGAAACCATGGTCTATATTCTGTCAATTATATTTTAAATAAACACTGATTGGCCAGGAGCCAGGCAGGAAGTATAGGCAGGACAACCTGACAGGAAGTAGAGGCGGATCAATGAGAACAGGAGAATTCTGGGAAGAGGAAAGCTTGGTCTGCAGTCGTTTCCCAGCCACGGAAGAAGCAAGATGTGACTACCCCACCGAAAAAGGCACTGAGCACATTACTAACACAGATAAAAATAATGGCTAATAATGGACTATATTATAAGAGTTAATAAGAAGCCTGAGCTGATGGGCCAATCAGTTTACAACTAATGTAGACCTCTGTGTGATTTCTTTGGGACTTAATGATTGCTGGAACCGGCAAGACAGAAACCCCTCAGACAACAGTCTTCTTTTCAATTTCTTTACTTCAGTGTAAGAAGGCTTCTTTTTCTTTTTCCACAGCTTTGCCAGTAAAAGCAACAAAATGGACTCTTCCTTAAATATCAACAGAGATTTCTTTTCCCCGAAACTTATATAATAGTCTGCTTCGACTTTTTTGAAAAGATGAAAACCTCCACAGGCCACTGCTGCCTTGCTGTGGCTGCCCTTAATCCGATGAGTGCATGACAAGAATTAGCAACAGCTTCTGCTCATTCTTCTTAAATTTTTCCATAACATGCAGACTCTTGTTTAGTAGTACCCATTGGACAGGAAAGGATGCAAACAGAAGCTGTTGACATGCAGAGGGAGATGAAGCGGTCTCCTAGTTCTGATGTTTGGAATACCCTGGAGCTTAGCTTAGATGGGGGTGTATGTAGAAGCAAAGAGAACTACACTTTTTCAGGCCCTGGCTCGCTCATCATGGTCTGCACAGTGATGTGTAACGGTGTAGCATCCTCTGAATAATAAAGCAGAACTTCTGTAACCTGTGACATTGAAAAGTGAATGCTACTTGTATAGTTAAGGAGTTTTCATTTACTAACAGTGACAAAAGTCAATGAAACAGGGACCGTAAATAAGGACTGGTGTCTACCTTCTGGCTATAAGTACTTTTTGGATTTTTTTTTGTAATGCATATTGTCATCAAACCGTGTAGAGTCCTCAAATCAGGCCCTGAGGAATTACTCTAGGGAGCAATGAGTTTAATTATTAAGGAAAAATACAGAATATACTATAGTTAGACAAGTCCATTCCTCTGGTGTATGTAAAACATACTCTGTAGGGAAACTATCATTTATGAATAACAGACGACCCTACTCAATACAGAATGAAGGGCCTGAATGTGTAACAGTATTGCAGTATCATCCAAAACCCTGTCCTTAGCACTAGCGATCTTTTAGTTGAAAAAGTCATCCCATCCCTTTAGCTCCTTAACAAAAGGAGCTAAAAGTCATAACTATCTCCCGAGGAAACACACCCATGATGAGTGACCTGAGCCAAACACAAATAAATTAAAGTGAAGAGGAGCTGACCACTTGTGGTTGAGAGACAGGAACTGTCTTTCTGGGTTGAGGCCTCGATAACAAAAAGCCAGACCTGTGACTCTTATGGAAGACGCAGGTCAGGCAGAAGCAGCTTTCCATTGCTGGTGCGCTGGGCTCATTCAAGGCTGGTATGCAGAAAGGAGAATCAATCAGCAGAGCAGACAGTGTGAGGAGGCGCTTAGAGATGGGTCATGTGGGATCTGGCGGGCCGTGATGACTGCCCTGGAATCTGCCCACAGTGAGGTTCAATCAGCCTTTGAAGGGACTCACTCACACGATCTCAATTACATCTTTTAAAAAAATATGTTCTCTGTATACAGAATGAGTTTGAAGAGGAAGAGAATAGTCGACATTGTCCACAGTGGATTTGAAGAAGAGATGACAGTAGGTTAGTCTAATTCGGTAGCCAGAGAGCTTTTCTGAGGATTCTGCAAATTACCTATTTTCTGAAATTTTTACTGTGTCTGCAGAGTGCAACACTGGTACCAACAAACCCTTCTACCCCAGTGGAAAGGGAGGGGAGTGGCGTACTTACTGCCCAGCTGTTTCCTACTCCAAGACTTAGGAACAATCCTTTTATTTTTCTACATAAAAATTACTCTGAAATCTCCAGGTGATTAAAATCAAATTGGATATGCTTAGACCATTGTCCGTCAACCCTAGGAAGAACCGTATAGACAGAGCTAGAACTTCAACTCAGTAACGGGGTCGTAACTCCAAGAAGGTTACCAAGGTGTTTGAATTCATCATCTTCAGTACTTTGGGGTTGAATTACGACCTTTCCACTGGCCATTGATGAAAACTCCACATATCTGGAAAGGTATTCTAGAAAGTTCTTTATACAGTATTCTTGCACACAGACAGTATGTTTTTAAAGCTATGTTTTCAGACTCAACAGGGCAAATATCGCTGTCTCTCATATAAGCTGAGAGCATGAAAAAAGGAAGTGAGGGAATAGAAAGATGCCCAGTGGGTAGGAGGAGATGAGGTCGCAGCGAGGACGGATGAACAGAGGATTATATTTGTGTATAAAACTCACATCGAAGCCATGATTTTTTCCTAAGAAATATATTCTAATAAAAAGCAAAAAGCAGTGCTTTGGGGAGTGACTGAAGGGATCTTGCCAAGCAGTACCTGCAGGGCTGGCTTCATGGAGGGTGACACCTGTCAGCTGCATGGGCTTGAAGGGACGCCACACTGAGCTCCGTGCGCTGCAGCCACTGTTTCTGTTTCTTCGTTCTTTTAACAAGGGCCCTTTTATCTGTGCATCATGCGGAGTGTCCCAAATGATAGAGCCTCTCCTTAGCCTAGGGCTCAGAAGCCTCCAAAGATCTCTCGCTCTGCTGTGAGTCATAGAGACAAACAGATGAGAGGAACAGATCCGAACAAAGGGTCTTTCTAACAGGGAGTCTCCTGTGGAATTTCAGAACTATTTCTCCAGGGCCTCCTGGAGTACCTGTGTGCACTCTGCGCCCATCTGATTTTACCAGTTCATGACAACCTCAGTGGCAGTGCCCCCAGGGTAGTTTTGTCAGTTAGCTTATTCAGTTCACATCCTTTCTTTATTCTGGTAGTTGGTACACCTCACCGTTTTCATCTGACATACCTTTTGTTTTGTTTCATGTTGTACCAGGTAGCTGCTTTCCCTTGATCAAGCCCCTTTTTAACAGTGAGTGGCTTTTCATCTCAGCCCAGTGCTTTCGCTCTCACGTGCCCTGCTTACTTGGATTTGTTTGTTTTTATTAACTCCAACATCACTTTTCTCTTACTCTAGTATTCCCAAGAGCAACAGCGCTCTACTCCCAAATACCTGCGCCTAATTTCTTTCCTCTGAGTAAGAGGTATCTGAAAAAGACCGTGGGCCTTAAAGAATCTTTTAAGGCAAATTCCAAATCTGGGAAAGACGCTACAATCATGGACCTTTCTCTGGTTCTGTCTGATAAGTCCATCCCCTTTTCTGCTCTCGGGATAGAACAACCATTTGCTTTCTGAGTGCTTACTCCAGGTCTTCGCAGAAGGCACTGGGCCTAGTGACGTGAAAGAAAATTCAGAAAAGAAATGATTAACCAAAGAATTGCAATCTAGAGGCCTGAAGAGGTGGCTCCGTTTGTGAAGTGCTTACTGTGCAAGTAGGGGTGACTGAGGTTCCCAGTACCCACAAAAAATCTGGGTAAGAGAGCATGCACCTATAACCCCAGTGGTGGCAGTGGGCAGACAGAGGCAGATGCCTGGAGTTCACCAGCCAACCAGAGTCACCAGATCTCTCGATCAGAGTTCTAGGTTCAGTGAGAGACCCTGTCTCCAAAAAGCAAGGTGAAATCAAGTGTAAAAGATGCTTGGTATCAACCTCTGACCTTTGTGCATGTGTGTTTGCACATACACACACAATCAATCAATCAATCAATCAATCAATAATCAATCAACATAAAATAGCACTAAATTGAAAGGGTCTGACCCTACTTTCACTACTTCCTTGGCTCCTTCAACCTTTTCTTAGTAAAGGAATGAGCTCCATAAGATAGGCTAATAAAGACATTGCATCTGTGCCCCAAAAATAATTTAATTAATTAATTTTTTTAAAAAGTAAAATTAGGTATTTCCTCTCTTTCATCTGAAATGGGAAAGCATTTGTTGCCCAAATTTCCACAGCTGAGGCAGAAACCCACCAAACTAAAGCTGGTATTCTGAAATGGATCCCATGAGCCATAGCTAACTGTCTCCAAGGCAGTGTAAAGGTGTGGATAGCAACAGGATTCTGAAGGCTGCTATTGTTTCAGGGACCCTGTCCTAGCCATCCCTCAGAGTGAGGGACAGATGCTTTCACCATGCACCATATAAGGAAAAACTTCACTGGGACAAGCCAGAGAGCTCAGAGCAAACTAGAAGCTTTAAGTCAAACCTAGGAAGTGAAAAGAAAAAGCTATGATAGTTGCCTGGGAAATTTGATAGCAAACTACAAAGAGCTACTGTGTGCTGTGTGTTCTGAAGTTAACAAGGGAAAGGATGCTTGTTTGTTTCTCATTGGCAAGATGTGACCCTGTGAGACAGAGAACGTGACTGAAGGAATGCTCTCTCAGAAAGTGCCCTGGAGACCTGCCTAAGGGGAAAGAAGTAAAGCTACCGGAAGTCACAGAGAGGTTCTACACTCCCCCATCTGTGGAGCATCAGATCTCTTAGCTAAGTAGCGGTCACTCACAAACTGGAGACTTCAGGGCTGAAAAAAACTACTTCAGTGAGCTCATAAAATCGCTCACCCAACCAAGGAATCATTTTTACTTACCCAGTGAAAAGCTAGAGCTGATGCCTGCAAGGGAGACCCCTGCTGGGTCACTTGAGCAGTGGAGATGACTCAGCAGATACAAAGACATATGGCCTTGCTAAGCAAACACCACGGGAATGTCTATCAGCAAGTATCCCACAAACGGAAGAGCCCAGAGCTGCAGGCTAAGGGTCCTACTTCAAGCCTGTATCTCGTCTGCAAAGCTAGACTTTTACTGCATTCACAGTGGGGCGAGCACAGAAGAGCACCCTTGAAGCTGTAGTGCCACTGCTTGAGGACAGAGTGAGCGAGTGGTCCTGAGAGGCCTCCAAGGCTTTGCTTCCTGTGCTGTTTGTATTTTCCCGGTGAATCTATTTAGTTTTCGGTGAAGTCGAGCTTTTAGGAGTAGTTACGACATGACAGGCAGGGTGCAGGGTTCTGGAGGTTCAAATGTGGATGGGATAATAATTCTTGGCATCTGATAACTTCTAGCATGTGGATTTAGTCAATCATCTTACATCCACTAACATAGATGTCAAATAACACCACTCCAGTAAATACGAGTTCTGTCCCTGACCCTGCAGTAGTAATAGCTGAGCCAATGCAATTTACAGGTTCAAAAGCCTCTGATCTACAATAACCAGATTTATTTTTATTTATGCATTTGTCTTTTGTATATATGTCCGTGTGTGCGTGTGTTTGTTTGTTTGTATGTGCATATAGGTGCAGGCATATGTGAATAATGTCATACATGTGGAAATTCAGAAATCTGTTCATCCCTTCTACCTTGTTTTTGAGGCAGGGTCTCCCTAGTTCCTGCCCCTTTGCCCTATAAGGTGAAATCCAGTTTATCATCCTGTCTCTACCTCATATCTTACTGTCGGAGTGATGGATTTAGGATTACAGACAGGAATCACCATATCTGGTCCTTCTCTCCAGGTCCTAGGAATCAATCTCAGTAAGCACTTTGCCCTGAGCCATCTTGCTAAACAGTCTCTTGCTGGTCAAAGATTTGGGTCCTCTGCCCAGCAAGGCTTGTGGCCAGAGAGCTCCAGGGATCTGCTTGCCTTTGTTTCCCCAGTCTGGTATTGTAAGTATGCATGCCTGACTTTTTTTTTTTTACGTGAGTCCTGGCCATCAAACTCAAGTTCTTGTCCATTACCAGAACAACTGTCTACTGAACTCCAGCTTGACTATTTTCTAAACAAGTTTCTCTCTCCATCTTCTGCCATTCTGGAGATTGCATCTAGAACCCCATGCATTCTGGTCAAATGATCTGGCATTGAGCTACACCCCCACCAGTTTAAAAACAAATCATTTCATTCAATAAGGTAACTCAAAATAAAATCTGATATTTACAGAGAATAATAATAAAAATATCATTTCATTTTAAAACATTGAAGATGATTTAAGGCTGTTCTGTACCCATCAATAGAACGATTTAGTTTAAAGGGGGTCATGAGATGCTACAGAAGCATGTTTTCTTTTCAAGTCCTAAATTAATGTATAGTGTAGAAGTGAAACCTTTACATTTCTTCTTTCTGGTTCCTGTTTCTTGTGCCTGTAAGAAATCAAAAGAGTGAGCTTTTCATTTTTGTAGTTAATTTTCTGTGAACCCCCATGGTTGGCCAAGATTATCACTACCCAGCAACCTATCTTGATTAAGCTTAGATTGCCTTACACTCTACAGGAGCAAAACTTCCTTTCACTCTGCTAGTCCGTGTGTTCTCCAGAATCTTTGTCATAGGCCCTGTTAAATTACATGCCTTAAATCAGCCGTGTTGGGTAGGAGCCTAAAGTCTTAAAATAGTCTCGCGTGTTCTGATTTCTTCTTCCTTAAATTAGTAAACAGAATGCAGTCGATGCAGCAATCATATGTTACAAATCATTTCATCAAAGGTAATAAAATTAAATTTCAGCTCTGAGAGTTATTATAGAAGACTTTAAGAATTTGACTTCAAAATCCCTCAAGCCCTAATCTTTGGATTTACATAATGTCTTTCCACTTTCAAGCTTCTCCAGATGAAAGGCTCTGAAGTTCCACGGCAAAAGCCAGAATAAATTGGATATTTGTGTAATTTAAAAGTAAATGCATTCAATATAATGGCATAACTAGAAAATACATGAAAGGGGACACTCATAAAAATTTAATGTTTCAAAATTTATATCAAAAGTTTGATGTTTGAAATTCTTAATGGCTATCCCAAGAATATATATTTTTCTAATAGTACAATTAAAACATTTATTAGTCAGTTATTAAGAGAAGTACATCAAGAATTTGAACCCATCTCTTGGTTTCCAGAGTTCTTGCTCTTTGTACTGAACTCTTCTGTCTCGGAAACTTCCCATGCATTTCTGTTAGCCTGTAAAGTGACTGTGGGCTCTGCGATACAGAGTTGAGATGATGTTGGCTGAGTTTATAATAATAGTAGGGAGGGGGAATAACTTCCCCTCCCCAAAAAGGTTGGGAAGAAGGCTTAGTTAGATAGTTTCATTAAATTAATCATGAGATCAGCTAAAAATAATCCAAAGTCCTACTTTGAATTGATTTGTACATCTTATATTCGTGCTTACCTTCATGAGTGATCTATTGCTTAATCTTTCTGTGGTGAAACCCATCCAGCTATTTATTTACTAAGCACCTACTGTGTGCTACGTACTACGCTGGGTCCCAGGAACGCGCTATGGGTGTCCCAGGAATGAGATGAGGAGGAGGTCCTTTCTGTGTCACATGCAGACTCTCTCTGTACATAGTCATCAAATGGAGCTGCTGACGAGATCTTACGTTCACCTCCCTACTCTGAGCTGTTGCCAGGGTTGATGTAGGAACACACCAGCTGCTGAACTTAGAGAGCTTGCTGTCTTTTTCATGGAAGTTCAATAAGAATTGGGAATACTTTATGTTAGGGTTTATTGAACACAGGGGAGGGAGAATTGATTAAGAACTTAATTCCTAGTATTGCTATAACATTAGCCATAACTGCAGTGGATCAGGTATCTTCCTATAATACTCCCATATTTATAGTGACCTCCAAGTTGAAGTTGATTATATTTTACCAGGAATTTTCTTAAGTATGCTGGAATTTCTAGCAGACCATTCATTCCTATGTATATTTTCACCTGTGGTTTAGTTGTTAAATTGATGGCTATGTGACAAAGCTTGAGTTTCTTGGAATGAATACAGGGTCAGACGGCTGCTATCTGCTAACAAGCTGATAGTTCTGATGCCCTGTTAACTATTCCAGTTCTAATTTGCATTTCCAAAGGATTCTTTTACTCAAGTGTTTTGCGTTGGTTTGGAAGTGTCAATGAAAATGATCATTTATCATTTCCTATTCAACTGAAAGAATAACATGGCTATCGCAGTCATCGAGTAAGCTGGGATTGGTGTGTTCTTTACCCCAAGAAGTAGTAGTTTCCTTGCTTTAGTGCATAAGTTCCCAATCTGCTTTTTCTTCTGGAGATGAACCGAGTATGCCTGTTTACTTTGTTTCCTCTGCTGGGTTTGTTTATAGCTGCTGACTTTAGTTAGGCTGTATAGCAGGGGTAACAAAAGCCCTTAATTTTGCAATGAGAATTTTTTTTTTAGGCATTTGCTCCCAAAAGCTCATTTTTAGTGAGCTGAGAATCTTGCAGAAACCACACTCTCCAACTTGGAAAACCTGCATTCTCAGCAGCTTCGCTACTTTAAATAATACCCTTGCATTCGCTCTTTTAGGAAGCTAGGAGACAGCATCTCCAGCAGTAATGAGATGTGCAAGCCCCAGATGGCCTGCTGAAAACTGCTGGAAGGTCTGCAAGGGTTGAGCCCTTGGAATACACAGCTATCCCGGTGCACACAGGTCCGCGTGTGAGTCCACAGTTAGCTGGGTGCACACAGGTCTGTGTGTGAATACACAGCTATCTGGGTGCACACAGGTCCGCGTGTGAATACACAGCTATCCGGGTGCACACGGGTCCGCGTGTGAGTCCACGGCTATCCGGGTGCACACGGGTCCGCGTGTGAATACACAGCTTTCCGGGTGCACACGGGTCCGCGTGTGAGTCCACGGCTATCTGGGTACAGACAAGTCCTCATGTACATAACTTGTACACACAGGCCCATGTGTGAGACTATGATAGAAGTGTCACCTTGCACACCAAGCAAGGGACTCCTTCCTACTGTTCTCTACTTCTTCTGCAGAGCCTGCCTTCCAGAATCCTCCTTCTAAATGCAATGTGCCTCCTATAGGTTTACTGCTGACCTAAAATTGTGTAACATAAAGCATCCTGGGAATTTTGGAGGAAAAATGGTATCATTCTTCTACATGATTGTAAAGAGACTGGAATTTCCAAGAGCGGGTGATTCCTGTATGAGTACTAGGCTAAGTCCTAAGTTCTAGTATCCTAGAAGATCATGATGTGATTTCCTTCCGTTTGTGAAGAGAAAAGTCTCAGAGAAGTGTTGGACTTTATTTCCACGTTAAACAGGTATATCAGAGTGCCCGAGGAAAGGAGAAGCTTAGGTCTTCTCTGCTCACAAGTGGAAGAACAAGAGAAAGCAAGAATTGTGAAATACAGGGCCTTCTATTTGGAGGAAACAATCTAACCAGGATGGGTTCTTGCCTCATTGCTGTCCTCCACTCAAGTAAATGACACTATTTTTTATTTTTTTGAAATGCAAATTTCATTAAACAAAAATCTTTTTGGTGCCTATTAAGAGATTATTTTTGTATCTTGTGTAGCGTTTTGCTAACCATGGGGTATTTTGTCTCTCACACACACCTACATATTCCATTATGCTATATTTACAATTATTTAATACATTTAATTAAGAACATTGTTTAAATTTTAGACAGACTTCTCCTCTTGTGGAATTTGGAAATTGAAGGTAGCATTTAGCAAGTTTCCCTGTCAATGATAATAGTGGATTTTAGAACTCTTGAGGAGATATTGAATTACCCACACAGTTCTGCTTTCTAAGAATGTGCAAATGCATGTTTTAAGCAAGCCAGAAAGACTACATGCTCTAGATGTCAACATAGTAGCAAAATGCATCAGCCTTCTAGTCCCAGCTGGGGAAGATGTTAACTAAGGGGGCAGAGAAAGCAGGAAAATGCTAGGTTGTTGTCTTCTTCCCTTGGCCTTTCAGACTCTAGCATTTTATCTCTGCCCATTCCCAGGAGCTTTAGAAGGGCAAGGACGGGCCACTCAGTAAAACAGAACCTCAACAACTATGCACTTTCTAAAGGATAAGCCACCACACAATGGTTATAAATTGGTTTGTTCACTTACTTGTTACTGGTCTCCCTTCATAGGAATAAATAAATGCACTGTGGTGTTGGGTGTTTTCTGTTCAGCGAGTGTCCCTGGTGCCCATATAGTAAGTGCTTGCTAGAGCAGCCCTTTAAGGAAGGAATGAACAACCCATTCTAGCTCATGGGGCATAGCCATCTTCCCTACAGAGAACCTGCCTCCTTACCAATTCCGCTGTGCTTTCTCAGTGAGGGAGAATCAGAGAGACCAAGAATTTCATTCTACTCAATTTTACCCTGACTTCTTTTGTGGTATTAGCCACTAAGACATTGAAATGAGGAGGATAAAAGTCATTCAACTTCGTGTGGATTTGATTTAATGGATTATAAATTATACTCAGAAGAGACAAAAATCAGACAGTATTAAGTTTTCAAATATACCCAGTACTTAGATCACGAAGGAAAACATTTCTAAAAGATCTAGTTCACATCAATGTAATAATTCAATGGTGACCCTGTTCATACTTTATATATTGTATATAGTTTTCCTGGTTTTGCTGTTTTTTGTTTGCTTATCAATAAAATCTATATTCCTTTGGGAGTTTCATGCTGAATACAATTGCGGTAATTCCAGGTGTGGGTGAGATATTTTCCTTTCTTCTAGAGCTTTCAGGTGTGTTGTTAAGTTACTGATATGAGATTTCTTTAATTTTTCTATGTAGACACTTGGTGCTACCACCTTCTAGAACTACCTTCATTGTGTCCCCTAAGTCTGGGTATGTTGGCTATTTATTTTCATTCACGCGCCCAAAGTCTTTAATTTCCTTATTTCTCTTAGTATGTCTTCAATGCCTGAGATTCTCTCTTCCATTTCTCTTATTCTGTTGGTGAAGTTTATTCCTGTGGTTCCTGTTTGAGTTCTTAAATTATTCATTTCCAAATTTGCTTCAGTTTGTGTTTTCTTTTTTGCTCTTATTTTCACTTGGAGATCTTGAAGTGTTTGTTCATTGCCTTTCACTCTTTGTGTTTTCATAGACTCCTTTAAAGGATTTATTCATTTTCATTTTAAGGATTTCTGTCATATTCATAAAGGCTGTTTTAAGGCCTTTTTTGTGCTTCAACTGTGTTGGCATATTCAGGGCCTGCTGTGGTGGGGTTGCTGGGCTCTAGTGGAGACATATTGTCCTGGCTCTTTTGATTGTGTGCCCCCTCACTGGCATCTAGGGATCTGGGGTGGGGAAGATTGTAATTCTAGATGCTAATGTCTGGTCTTGTGTTTGTTTTGTTCTTTGGTTTCTGTTTCCTCTCTAGTGTGGTGGCTGTGAGCTGCCTAGTAGAACATTTTGCTGTGGTCCTGATAGGTGTGGTCACTCTGTGTTCCCGGTAAACTCTTTCTGGGTATTAGTGTGGGAGCCAGGCATGATAAGCTAAGTATGGGCAGGTCACCCAAAAAACTTCCAGCCATTATCACCTGCCAGAGTAGAACTCAGCCATCGATAAATTTAATAAGATGCCTCATTCTCAGTAAATTACCCTGAAGCAATATCTGGTTGCAGGAAGAACCATAAACTGAGATTACCTGACCTCCACCCAAGAACAGACCATCCAAAGGAAATGCCTAACATTCCAACCACTGTAGATAGGACCACCTGCCAGCACACACTCACCAGGACACTCCTAGACACTCCTAGAGGGGTCCTGAACCTCAGAAACCCTGCACCCCCACCTTCACTACTATAAAACCCAACTCTAACTGAGCCCAGGGGCTCTCCGTTTATTCCAATACATTGGACATGCGCAGAGACCGAGTTTGCAAGCTTGATTAAAATAAAGGCTTTTTGCTTTTACATACGGGACTCGGTCTCCATGTTGGCTTTTGCGGGACTTCGCGGATTTGGGCTTAACGTTAGGAGTTGATGGTCAGGATGGAGACGCGGCTGAGGGAGTTCACAGGAGGAAGGAAAGCTGAATGTTCCACCAGGGTCTGCTTAATTAGTCCCCTGGGGCTTGGGGCCAGAGAATGAGGTCACAGCAGAAGGTCTCTAGAGCTAGTGCTAAAACTGAGGGCTGAGGAATGGTTGTGAAGACCTGCAGTTAGCCTACCTGCTTCCCTTCTCAGAATGACCTGAGTTTAGCTGGGAATGCCTACTGCGGGGGGGGGGGGGGGGGGGAGCTAAAACACTGAGGGGGAGGGGAAGATCTTTAGAATCCCAGGAGATAGGAGTGTGGGGAGGGAGAGAGACTGCAACAGGTGTTCTGTTGCAGAGCGGGTTATTAAGCGATTGGGGGGGAGGGACACGGCTGGATATGGAGGACCAAGAGAGGGAAGACCTGAAGTCAGCCTGCCTGCTTCCTGGGCCTGCGCGCATTTCGCCTCTTTTTGAATCTTATATAAATGGAATCTTACAATAGCCACACATCCCTGTTTCCATTGCTATGTAAAATTCCATTTCATCATTGACATGCTTCAATGGCACCTTCAGTTTCTCTGTATTTTAAAGCGTGCTGGTGTGAATATTCTTAGACTTGACTTCTAGTTAACATATAAAGGCGCTTACCTCCGGGCCCTAGGAGACGTGGAGAGACATTTTTCCAATGTGATCTTGACAGGGTGTCCTCCCACCGAGGCATGGGACTTCAGTAATGTCTCATCTCCATGGTTGCAAGTGTTTTGCAATTTAGCCAGTGTCTGAATGTGTTCTGAATGCACTGTGATTTCATTCTGTGCATCTCAGGAATAACGTTGCTGAGCAAGTATATTTGTCCGTGATTTGGGTAAAGTATTTTCGTGGGTATTAAAATAGCAAAGGTGGTATGAAAATGGAATAATAATCATTTCAGTGATAAATAACCGACCAAAGTTTATTATGCAGCTTTCATTAGTGAAATTGTACTGAAAGAACACGTTCCTCTTTAAGGGTTTTTGTTCTAGTACATTTAATTCAGTAGATGCTTACTGAAGGCAAATTATGGACCCTTTTCCTATATGGTAGGAAGCTACCCTGGCCTGTGTCATTGGAGGCCATCTTTAAACTAGATCCCCGGCACTGAGCAGGTCTCACAGTAGGGCATTAACTAGAATGCAGGGATCTGGAAAAACCGAAATAAATAATGGATGGGAGGGGGTGAATTACAAGATTATAGGTGTGATAATTATAGTGAGGACAATGGTGGGACTCTCCATAGGGTACTAAATATTTTTTAAATGGCACGTTTGCATTCAGAAGTACCAAGCGCCAATCATAACCTGGGCTTCAGACCTGATCATATCAGCTGTGTGGCTATGACTGTTTGGATTTCATTCATTTGCCAGTAACCTGTACAACCCCAAACTGTACATAAGTGAAAGAAAATTGTGACCGCCTTTGACTTTTCACATTTTGCCTTGTCTCCTCTTGAAAACGTAGACGTGAGGCAAACATTGATGGTTACTGGGCACGTGTGAAGAAATGGCATGAATGCTATAATTATCATTAATGTAATGTAGCAGAGTAAGCTAAAAATCACTACTAGTTAGAGTTGAGGGGATGGGTCTATGGATAGTGCCCTCACCATGCAAGTGTAAGGACCAGAGTAGAGTTCTCCAAACCCTCCGAAAATCCAAATGGGGATGGAGACTCATCTATAATTCCGCAACATGAAAGGCAGGCCTAGGGCAACCCTGAGGCAAGCTGGGAAATGAGAACGGCTGAGCCAGTGGGCTCTGTGTTCAGCAAGAATCCTGTCTTAGAACACGCAGCATAGAACAACCAAGGAAGATGGTCATGTCAACCTGCCTTACAGTTGTGCATGGGTGTACATATGTAGTGCATACCTGCACAAATACACACACACACACACAACACACATACAAACACACCCCAGACACATAATGAACAAAAAAAGGGATTAATAGAATAGCTAAAATAAAGTCATCTTATTGTATTTTGCTGAGCTGCAATTACTTACTTTAACTAAATGTTACTAGAGTACTCCTTTTAGATGTAAATGCAATTGATCAAATGCAGGGTTGAGACAGTCTCTTGCTACTTATTCCAAGCTGGCCTTTGGATGATCTCAGGATCCTTCTGTTTTAGCTTCTGAAATTCCAATTATGAGCATGGCCATCAGTACCAGATCCAATGCATCACTTTCATCTGACCGTCACGTGTTAGTTGGCTATTTCTAAAATAATAGAATCCCTTCATTACATTACATTTTGATACATCTAATAAGCCTTTGTAAATGATTGGACAGAAGTTTTTTCCTAATTAGTTGAAAGCCTATTTAAATTATTTTAAAATGTTAGAAGGTTTCCAACTTCCAAATAGACTAGGTTCTAGTTTAAGGCCAAATGTAACTCTGTGGCTAAAAATAAAAGGTCAAGATGGAGATAATTGTGCAGCTGCCTCTAAGTCCATACTCACAGTGCCTGGTGTTCTTCTTCTGCAGGTTGAAGAAAAAGTCCCAGTCCGTGGATATTACCGCACCAGGGTTCAACCCTTTGGGAGGAGCAGGGAAGCAAGCACCACAAGCCAGCAAGGCTCCTGCACCCAAGACTCCCATCATTGAGGAAGAGCAGAACAATTCGGCGAACACCCAGAAGCACCCTTCCAGGAAGACTGAGCTAAAGCGATTCTACACCATCGGTGAGTACAGTTGTCCCATAAGTGAGCCAGTGCCACTGGGGCAGCTTTTGCACATGCAGGATCTGCATAGTTAAATGATGCCTTGTTGCATAATTGTGTGTCTTTCTGATGGCTTATGTGGATATTTTCTTACATGTTCTAAATAAAAATATGGAAGATGGAAAACTACTAAAACCTTTAGCCCAGTTTGGTAAGAAAATGGGCCCAGTGGTCCTCTAGATCTGAACACAAGAAAAACATTTCATGTCAACCTTTTACCTTACGTGTTGCTGGTTTTATTTTAGCCATCCTCAGCCCACACTGTTCCTGAGTTTGCTTTTGCTCATTTCATTTTTGGGCTTCTCAGTCTCTGACCTGGTTCTGTCAGGTTGTAAAATCGGTGGCTGAAGTCAGCCTATAGCTTAGCCACTAAGAAGAGAGAAAGTTATTTTACTCTGGGGAAGAACAAGCTATACTGGAGGACCATTTGGACTTCTCACATTGCAAACTTTGGAGAGAGGGAGTTCAGGTGTAATCCTATCGGGAAGTAGTGGGCTGTGAACAGGGCCTTGTTGATATCGCTTCTATGTCCCCGACAGAATAGTATTCAGGCATTTTCAGCTTTTCTGGAGAGTGTCCCATGATGGGACTAGGTGAGCTGAGCTGAAAACTTCTATATACCTGTATTTCCAGAGCGTCTTTCAACAATAGCAGTTGCCAGCACTTCAGGTATATTTGAGATAGTGCTTCATGGCAGGCAATGATAAGTCAGGGAGATAAAGTAGGAAGTGACTGCTTGGTCCTGCATGGTCCTTCATTCAGAAGAATTTGGTCATACTGAGCTGTATTGCAGGAATCGGGACTTTAGTTCATAAAATTCTTTCCTTTTTTTTTGTTTTTTTCGAGACAGGGTTTAGTTCATAAAATTCTGTTAAAGAAGTTGAATATTTCTGGTATCTGCAACCCCACAACCTTAGTATGAGGTGTTTGCCTGGAGACAATGATATTTTTTCTCAGGTATTTCAGACTTCATATCTATACATTACAACCAGGGAAGTAGGTTTCTAGTTCTAAAATCCAGGGCATGTTCTGGTTTCTTTTGAATTATAGCTTCCTTCAAGCTTGATGTGCCTTGGGTAGGCTTGAAATGCTGGGTGCTGTTTTAGAACTCGCCAGCTGAGACGGCGTCCCCTTGCTTCCTCTTCAAGTCATCCTCCTCTGTCTCCTCACTCTGTTCTGATCAAGGTTTCCAAGGCTGTTTCTTAACAGGGAGCAAACATGGTGTTCTTGTGGGTATCTGTCATCAAATACTTTTGATGGATGTAAGACAGTACAGACAGGTGCGTATTTCCACTTTCAAACTTGTGTCTGCATAGTTCCCAGAATCAATCAACCCAAAAAGCCCATAAGGCGTGTGTCACTGCCTGTTTGCCAAGATCCTTACCCCTGCTCTTCATCACCTGTGCAACCGCTGTACTTTTCTGATTTATGAACTGGTTAGGAAGAGGGAATGTTTTGCACTCAGGAAATAAAACTTATTTTACAAACCCAATATTCCTTCTAAATAAAACAAGGGAGAGATACTAAAAAATTTGACCATAGTGAATAAAAAGTCAAGACTACGGCAAACACAAGTCTAAAAATTTGAGTATAAACACAGAAAACAAACTGTGGATTATTTATTTATTTATTGTGTACATGGATGTTTGTGCACGTTTACTGGGTGTATTTATCTGTGTGTATACATGCTATATGGGTACATGCTTGTGCATGTGTGTATTAGGTGCACTTCCCTGCGTGTGTACATGTGTGTATTGGGTGTACTTACCTACGTGTGTACACATGTGTATTGGGTGTGCTTACTTGTGTGTGTACATGCTTGTGCATGTGTTTATCTGGTACACTTACCTGCATGTGTACATGTTGTGCATTTATGCACTTCCCTGTGTGTGTACATGCTTGTGCATGTGTGTATTGGGTACACTTATCTGTGTGTGTACATGCATGGGTGTATTGTGTGTTCTTATGTGCATGTTTACATGCATGTGCACATGCTTGTGCATGTGTTTATCGGGTACACTTACCTGCATGTGTACATGTTGTGCATTTATGCACTTCCCTGTGTGTATACATGCTTGTGCATGTGTGTATTGGGTACACTTATCTGTGTGTGCACAAGCATGTGTGTATTGTGTGTTCTTATGCTCATGTTTACATGCATGTGCACATGCTTGTGCATGTGTTTATCGGGTGCACTTACCTGCTTGTGTACATGTGTGTATTGGGTGCACTTACCTGTGTGTGTACATGTGCGTATTGGGTGCACTTACCTGTGTGTGTATATGGCAATCCAGAGGCTGACTTCAGGTATCTTCCTTTCTTGCTACCTTTTGAAACGGAGTCTCAGCAAGACTGACTGCTCAGCATGTCCCCAGGACCTGCTTATTCCAGTCCCCTAAGCACTGGTGTTTCAGGCTTGTGCTGCACATGTGGTTTTCTGTAGGTGCTGGGATCTGAACTCTCATGCCTGCACTGCAAGCATGCCATGCACCCCAGCCATCTCCCCAGCCTCATAGTAATTTTTAATAAATGAATTTGCAACAGTTTGATTTATCATCCATGTTAAAGACATGTGCTTGCTGCATTAAAGGGTTTATTTGATCCCTCAAACTTACTGTGTTTGTATAACCTTTTCTCATTTGGCCCTCAAAGTATTATTTTTAATGCTAAAATATATCGATTATGTAACTGAGTGGTCTTTTCATAAAACAAATCTCTTTCAGTATCCCTTGCTAAAAATAGTGCTAACACAAAACAACCGCATTTTCAAGTTCCATGTGTACTATGATTCTCTTGGGGAACAGAATAGAGAGCATGAATATATAATTAGAGGGGATTTATTTAGTGGTTTAAAGGCTATGGGCCCACTAGTTCAATAATCATTGTCTTACTGTAAGAAAGCCCAGGAATTCAGAAGTTCCTCAGTCTACAAGGCTGGATGTCTCAGCTGGTCTTCAGTAAGTAGGCCCAGAATCCCAAAGCAGTAGGCTGTAAAGCCAGTGAAGGAATGGACTTGCCAGCTCGAGAGAGGGCAAGCAGGCATATATCAAAAGTTTCTTTCTTCCGTTCCCTTCTTAGAGGCTGCCACCAGAAGCTGTGGCCCAGATTTAAGGTGGATCTGTCTACCTCAAAAGACCAGGATTTAAGACACATCCTCCCATCTCTAAAGATTCATTCAAGAAAAGTCCCTCGCAGGTGTACCAGCCACTTGGGTTTTGGTTGATTGTAGATGTAATCAGGTAGACAACTGTAAATAGCTGTCTTGTCATGTATTAGTCATTTCATATTCCTGAATAAATGAAGCTCCTACATCCTATCTCACATGATCCTCAGCAAAACTCCGTCTTTACAGATGACGAATAGTGTCTAAAGGAAGTAAAAGAAGAAGCTCTGAGCCATAGATGACAGACGTTGCAAACAAAATTCACTTAATATTTTGTCACCGGACAGGCTGCCAGCCAGCCTTCACAGGGGTGGGCCAGAGGTGGTGCTAGGGATGACATACTGCAGTGATATTGTAGAAGGTGTCCTAAATAATTAGTGCACCCTAATCAATCTGTACACCACCGATCTGCCCTTAGAAAGGTGTCCTTCGGTGTCTCAAGTCAAGGTTTACACAGCTGAAATCCCAGGGATCCCTCTGGTGGCACAGTGCAGTACTACAACAAGGCTGATCTCGGATCTGTCTGCAGAACGTTCTGTTACTCTATTTAAGTCAAGAAAGACTGTCATTTCAATAAGAGCTGAAACTATTTGAAATCCTGCTTTAGGTTAACTAGGCGTGGAAGTAACTCCCCTAGAACTTGATGTTTGGTCTCAGTTTCCTTTCACAAGTTTTCCTGGGGAGAAAACCTCAAGAAATACAATGTGTCCTCTTTGTGCACCTGCCTGCTTTATGCCCTTAATTAGTCCTAATAAACTATGTTTGCTAAAAGTAACATTGTATCAAAAATTAGTACCACATAAACTTACTTTTTATGGAATAACCAGTATTTGAATAGGTATAATTAAAATTCACTTACTTAAAATAGGCAGAGGGAAAGCTACCCTCTTTCTATACGAAACACCTGAATCTTCATTTGAACTTGTCAAAGGTAGAAAGAAGTCACTATCTCAGTACGGTGTCTCAGATAAGAGCTTTTTCTTTCAGCCTTTGTCACCCAGGGTAATCCTGAACCTATGATTTGACTGTTTCATCCAAGTTCAGCAAAAGGAGGGTCTCTGCATTTTTAGCAATCATTCAATGTTCTGTAGGCTCAGCCTTTCCAGTTACACTAAGAGAAATTAATTTTGGTTTTATCTGGAGAATGCATATAAAACTCAAACCTTTCTATTTATGTCTATTTGCTTATGAATCTATTAATTTATTAATTCATTAATAATATACTGAAGGTCTGGTATACTCCAAGCCTTATCCAGGTGCTGGCAATATACAAGTAAACAAGGTCTAATTCACTGCCATATGCCCTTATTTTAGCAAGGCAGATGGGCAATGAAAATAGGATCAGATCTTAGCACATAGTCAAGGGGTGATAGCTTTAAAAAAAACAATGAAGCAGACTAATGAAGAAAGGTATAGGTCATTCATAAAAATGTGTTTAAATACTGTGTAATTGTTATGAACAATCTAGCAGATACATTATCTCAGTTCTCATTGAGAAATCAATTAGACTTGTTTCAATTACTGGGTACTGGATGTATTAATAATGGATATTTTTCACAGTTGGTCTTTTATTTTCTTTTCAATAAAATTAATTTATAAAAAGGTTAATGGAATTAATACTTGCAGCATGAAAAGAAAAGAATGAATGTCAATTGAAGGACCTACAAGCTTCCAGTATTGTTTTCAGGGAAAGACACTAGGCTACTCTTCATTTCTACCAATGAAAGACCAAGGCACGTGGGTTCAGTTGGAGACTAATGAAATTAAATATCCGAGATAATATAACAAATTCCAGAATGTGCTATAGGGATTTTTTTTTTCAAATATAGCTTTTGTCTGGTTAGAGTAGTATAGATGTCACCTTGCCTCTGTAGAAAGGAAACAAACTTAACAAACATTCAATACGATCTTATCAGTTGACAGCGGATGTGTGGCTCTTCAGTGGTTTTTGTTTGTTTCTCCTCACAAAAGTAGTCAAATTCGTGAAGAGGAACTTGACCTTCCATGTAGACTGAGACTACTCATTTGTTTCCCAGCTGACCAGACCCAAAAATTACACAGAAACTATATTAATACTGCTTGGCCTATTAGTTAAGGCTTCTTATTAACTAACTCTTACATCTTAAATTAACCCCTTACTATTATTTTATACTTTACCACTAGGCTTGTGGTAAGTTTCCAGGCCGTCAGTCTCCTTCAGCAGCTATGTGGTATCTCTCTGACTCTGGCTACTTTCTCTCTATATCTCTGTTAGGATTTCCCACCTGGCTTTACTCTACTAAGTCAGTGGCCAAAACAGTCTATAATAACCAATGGTAATAAAACATATTCATAGCATACAGAGGTGAATCACACATCACTCCCAAATCCATATTTAAGTTTGATGACCTCACTCATCCTGTCTAAATGACAATACATAGGGCAATTAGGGTCTTCAAAATCAATGTCTTCTATTAGAAAAGGAAATAAATTAGACACTACTGAAAGGGTTGTTTTGCGGTATAAAATATTCTGTATGATATGCTTATAATAGTGTCAAGAACTTATACATTCTCAATAAATGCTAGTGCATTTGTTGTAAGCATTAAGGGTGTAGCCTAATGGAGGTGCCATGGCCCTTCTCTCTTAAAACAAGATTCCTAACTTGATCTATGCAGGGTTTGTTCCTTTTTACCCTGCTGAAAATCATGCAGTGTCTCTCATTCCTAACAAGATGAAGCTGATAATAAAAGTTCTATAGAACTTTTGTGTCCTGGCTCTACCTACTTTGCACATTCCTTACCGATCCCAGCCCTGAAATCCAGGGATGGCAAGTACTTTATAGTATATCATCTTCCAAATGCCACCGTGTTATGTGTATTGTGGGCCTGCTGTTTAATTTCCTCCAGTTAGCATATTACTATCTTCTCATTTAGCTTCCGGACAGCTTTGAGGATTTAGTCTAAACTTTCCATGTACCTGGCTATTCTTTCTGCAAGGCTGATTAACACAAGCAGGTTTTAAAGGATTTGACAGACGCTGTCAGTATGGGAAGCATCTAAAACTATTCTTTTGATGCACTAAATAACTATGATCCTTCTAAAGGGAAGCAAACTATACCATCTCCACTCTATTCCATGCCATTCTCCAGGGTTCCATCCTTAAGAGTTGAGTACTTATTCACGCTCATAGAGTATAAGAAGCATAAGGGAAGAATCTGGGTAGACTGCCCAGTGATAAACAGCCCACTTTTGATGTGTTTTCAGATCAGGCTCCTGTCTCGAAACTAAAAATAAAATTGTGTAATCGACAGATCTCATTGGGTAGTTTCTCAAGTGCTGATCCTCACCGCTGACGCTAAAACAGATCCTAAAGCAAGGACACTTGCAGGCTAGGGAGGTGACTCTGTTTGTAATGTGGTTACAAGTCGAAGGACCCCAGCTTTCCATCACCCATGTAAAAAGCAAGGCAAGGTGTTATGTGTTTGTAATTCTAGTGCTGGGAAAGCAAAGACACAGGATCCTTGGGGGTACGTCTTAGCCAATCTGTCCAAATTGTCATGAAACGACTCTGTCTCAAAAAACAAAACAAAACAAAACAAAAAAACCAAAGCAAAACAAACAAAAACAAGGCAAATGGCATCTTAGGAATGGTATCTGAGGTTAATTTCCTGCCCCCACACTTATGTGCCTATATACCCACAAATATTTATATACCAGCATTTACTCAAACACACATCACACGTACAGTGAGAGAGAGACAGAGACAGAGAGAGACAGAGATAGAGAGAGGGAGAGAGCGAGAGAGCTGGTAATCAATGAATCCACACTTCTTTAATTGAAGTGTCTTTTTTTTCTCCATTATTTCTTCTCTTACTGCCTCCCATCTCTGTGTCTCCTTCTCTATCTCACTCCTTCTGATTTTCTTTTCTTCTATTCTTTCTTCTTTCCTTTCCTTCACTATTCATGTTAAAATAAGATGGCATTTATATAGTCTTAGTATGTCTATATATAAGTCTATAGTCTTATATGACTTAGTATATTCATTGAATAGATGATATTTTATATGACTTATTTTTTTAAGTTTTCCTTATTTGTCAAATATTAAACCAGGAACAAAATCCCTGCACTATCCTTTTTTAAATTTTACCAATCTGTGAAATTGTAAAGTCTCCAATCTTGTTCTTTCCCCTGCCTTCAGGTTAGAATACCTCCAATAATCCCAACACAATGAAGACCAGTTGAATGCAAGTGTGTATTCCACTCTCTCTAATCTGGTCATACTCTAAAAAGAGGCTCTGCAGAATCAGGGGCTGCTGGGAGTTCTTGGAAGCTGGAAAAATTAAAGCAGTAATAACTAGTTTTGCAATCCTAAAAGGGGAATATCAAGGCGCAGATGTATCTGCCTTTTAATTACAGTATAGCAGACATTTAAACATAACATCCCATTTTTGGGATGCTTCTGATTTTAAAGCCAGACATTTTAATTATAAGAACAAAAAGATCAACTCTATTAAGAAAATACTATAACGTGATGTTTTTTAAAAAAAATAGAAAGAAAAATTTTTTTATCACTGTAGGTGACATATACTGCAGACTAAAATTAGGTCACCAGTGAACTGGAACTTCGTCTCCAGGCTGGAAGATTCTTCATGTAAGGCTCAAAGTCCCTGTGATTTAGTCATCAGAAGCATCTTGGCAGACAGGTCACTATCTCGGAGCACAGAAACGGGAAAGGATAGCTGCTCTGAGGGTTCCAATTAAATTATGTTGCTGAGAAAAATGACTTTGTTTTGAGCTGAAGTTGGTTCTGACAGTTTGATGACTTCTTGTGTTTTATGGGTCACAGGAAAGTTAGAGGAAATTATTTCATGACTGAAGTTATTTCTCATCCATATAAGTCAGAATTCCCTGAAAGGACCGAAGTTTTTCACAAATTTCAGAGAGTATACATATGTAAAAGTTGGCAGGTCAGGTTTGTAAGATGGTGGAAATCCGTGTTGTAGAGGCTCCAGGCTGTGTTGGTGTTCTTGTTCATTTATAGAATACATAGACACTAGAATCAATACAGGTGTAGGAGCCCTTAAGTCAGTGTGTCTGTCCTGAGGCAGTAAAGTAACCTTGGAGGATGTTGAGAAAGGGTATCAGGGCTCTATGGGGATCTTAAGGAAAAGTTTTCCTTCTGGTTAGAATAGACTCTACCCCTGCCTTTGTAAAATTAGGGTATTCCTACCTGCTCTGAAGATTAGAACATTCTGCACTCATGTTTGCTCCCTACGAGTTGTCGATCACCTGGCCAAGAGACCATCTCTAGGGAAGACAGATTCACCTAAAGCTATATCAAGGAAGGGGAGGAGTAGCTATTTCCCGAATGAAGTAATGCTCTTCCCTTCCCAACAACACCACCCAAAGTCCAGCCCCTGGCAGAACTTTAACCCTGGACCGCCATGGCCTGCTTGCTTTTCTGAATTATTCAAAAATTATAACTTTCCTTTTTTTCCTCCATCTCCTCTTCTTTTCCTATTGTCCAGGTTTGGTATGGACACTCCAGGCCTTCTCTCGGTGTTTCGCTAAAGCGAACTCCCTTCCGTCATGCAACTGCTTGTGTGCTCTATGGCCGCTTGTGTGCCCTATGGCCGCTTGTGTGTCCTACAGCTGCTTGTGTGCCCTACAGCCGCTTGTGTGCCCTACAGCCGCTTGTGTGCCCTACAGCAGCTTGTGTGTCCTACAGCCGCTTGAGGCCCTACAGCCGCTTGTGTGCCCTACAGCCGCTTGTGTGCCCTACAGCCGCTTGTGTGCCCTACAGCCGCTTGTGTGTCCTACAGCAGCTTGTGTGCCCTACAGCCGCTTGTGTGCCCTCCATCCACGTGTGTGTGCCCTACAGCCGCTTGTGTGCCCTACAGCTGCTTGTGTGCCTACAGCCGCTTGTGTGTCCTACAGCCGCTTGTGTGCCCTACAGCCGCTTGTGTGTCCTACAGCCGCTTGTGTGCCCTACAGCCGCTTGTGTGCCCTACAGCCGCTTGTGTGTCCTACAGCCGCTTGTGTGCCCTACAGCCGCTTGTGTGTCCTACAGCCGCTTGTGTACCCTACAGCCGCTTGTGTGTCCTACAGCCGCTTGTGTGCCCTACGGCCGCTTGTGTGCCCTACAGCCGCTTCTGTGCCCTACAGCCGCTTGTGTGCTCTATGGCCGCTTGTGTGTCCTACAGCCGCTTGTGTGCCCTACAGCCGCTTGTGTGCCCTACAGCTGCTTGTGTGCTCTACAGCAGCTTGTGTGCCCTACAGCCGCTTGTGTGCTCTACAGCAGCTTGTGTGCCCTACAGCCATGTGTGTGTGCTCTATGGCCGCTTGTGTGCCCTACAGCCATGTGTGTGTGCTCTATGGCCGCTTGTGTGCCCTAGAGCCACTGCTGACTTCCATTACGTACTGATCTCTGAATCTCTAATAAAACTGTTCTTAAGCTTCCTTCTCCAGCCATGTCTACACTCTATTATTAATGTGATTACAAACCCAAAGAGGGGACCTTGATTTCCCTGGTAACAGGGGGAGCTCTTGATTGGCCTTTTAAGCAATTTTTATTTAGCCTATTTAAAATTCACTTTAAGTCCTGAAGTCAAAGAAAAATCTCCAGGACACCTTTACGTTCTAGAATAAATACGAAAGCTTTACTTCTTTCAAAGTAAATCAGATTAAAAAAAAAAAACTAACCACTTATGTAACTTTAATAGCCGAAATTCACTGAGTAGCAGAAAGTGCTACAAAGAATGGAAAGAGTTGGTTTGCCGTCTGCAGACTGGCAGCACTTATGGCTCACTATGTCGCCTGTCAACCCTGTTTTCGTGTGGCCACCACCACGTGGGTTCTGTCCATTTGCTTTTTTCATTTTTTGCCTGGGTTCTGTCATTGTACTCTGTCAGAAGCAATCAAGTTAGGATCAGGAAACAGCTTAATCATAGCTGTGATAAGTGGATTAAAGAATGCCAATAACCCTGAGGTTTCTGTCAGCAAATTGTAGTGGCTTTGTGTGCGAGTTGGAGCATAATAGTCTTATCACTTATTAAAAACAAATTATACCTGTCAACTTATGTAATGATTTCTAACTGCCTAATTAAGCCTATGTTGGTTTAAATTGTAGAATAATTAAAAAGGCATTGTTCATGGTTGAAAAATAATCATGATTATGTTTGAAATTTGCCAAGTCCCTATTGAAGTAAGTGTTTCAGCACTATCAGCCGTTGGAATGTGTCCTCTCTACCCACAGCACTTCCATGAACGCTCTTTTTCACTGAACTGTGGCTACAGAAGAAATGATGAACTCATAAGAAAAGCGTATTATTCTCAACACTTGAGAATAGAATTTATGGCAGTTTGGGGCAGGGAAGTAGTTTTCCCAGTATTTCTGTTTGTCATGGTTAGTTTAAAATGTCAACTTGATACAGACTTTGAATGAAGAATTATCTAGATCTGGCTGACCTGCTGGCATGTCTTCGGGGATTGTCTTAATTGCATTAATTGAGATGAGATTAATCTGCTGTTTTGAATAATACCATGTTCTGATGAAGGCGTAAGTCACAAACAATGCCACACCAGTTTGGGATTATGATTAATAGGGTGGTATTTATTTAAAGGGGAAAAAACTTACAGATCACTGTCCCAGGCAACAGCCCTCTATGCAACCAGGAAGTGAGTCTAGTCGCCTGAGGAGCAGGAAGTAAAGAGAGAGCGAAGAGGGAAGTGGCCGCTTTTTTAAAGGGAGAGAGACCACGACCCAATGGGCTGGTATCTCAGCAGCTATAGGTTGGAGGAGCGGGAGGACCTCCCGCAACACCTCCCCCTTTTGTTTAAATAAGAGAGTTCTAAACCTACTATGAAATTATATACAATAAGTACAAATATCCTATTCTAACTAGCTTAGGTCTTGCATAATAAATAACATGGCCAAGTCACGAGAGAAAGTAACTACATTTATATAGTCTTCAACCCCATCAAAGATCTGAGAAGGGAAATAATGTTACCTGGGTGATTAGGAAGTTCAGTAAAACAACTTCCAAAACATGCAACAAATCACAGAGACAACTAGCTACCTGGGCAATCACCCAAAATCACGTTAGCAGCGTTGAAGCAACCAACTTTGGCTAAGGCCTAACATAACTGACATACCATTTTCAAAGGCAAGCAACTTTTCAAAACTATCTTACCCTGTCTTGGCAGGATATGACAGTCCTGTTTTATCCATTGATGCATGCTCTGTATCTCTGTCAGTGGTTGAGGTATGGGCATTTCTTTGCCCAAAGGCCAGTTCTGCCAAAAAGAAAGGCTCCAGGTGGAGTGTCTTTGGTGCTCAACATTCTCTCGGGAATAGAGTGGTGTTTCCAGGAGCAATTGTGTCTCACTACCACAAAACTCTGAGTTAGATTAAAGGCCATTTTCTACAGCTCTTTGAAGAAGTTGAAGATTATCTATCTATACTGAGTATAATCTCTATATATTTAAGGAACTTGATTAGTCTAATTATAAATGACAAACATAGATGACTATTAATCTATATAATTCTCAATATCTATCTAACTTAAAGACTAAGAAAATAAACGAGTGTGAAACAAATGAGGACAATGACCTCCAAATATAAACAATGTACAAATATACATTGCAGTAGGTAAATATATATCAATACACAAATATTATGTAAGTATCTTAATCAGAGGTAGAAATGTACACTGCAATATGGTAAATATATACAATATATATATCAATACAATATATGTCAATACATAAAAAATGTTTTAAACAGAGGTAGAAACATGCATGCATACAATAGTCAATATAATTTAACTTTGTATCAATATACAAGAATCTATACCAATATTTTTGTCTAAAAGCAGTAACTCACAATTACAAATCTATTATCCCATCATCCCTCTTTTTTTTTTCAAAATGATCCCTGAGCTTATAAAATTCCTCCCCCAACCCTCAATCGTATACTAATTATAATCAACCCCTAAATGATGTCCCTAAACCCAAGGGCAAACTTTACTGGGAGAGGGGACATCGTCCTCTAGAATTACTTTCAGCTATGATGGGGCGACGTTCTTTCTGGGGGATCCTGTGAAAGTAAAATGATGGTTAAATTTCAAGATCAATGTCTTTTAAAATTGCAAATAGTCTCTGAGGATTTTGTGCAGGTCTGGCCAAAATGTTGTATAAGATGTGCACCATTTCAGCTAACCAAGTTGGAACTGTCTTGTGCAGCTGGTACCCAAAGCAGGTCTTGTAGTAGCGCTATCAGCATCATGACATCATATCAACCAAGTGGAGTTGTTGTTATGGGGCCCCATCTTCTTCCTGGAAACTTCAAATGCCACTTCAGGAAAAACTCATTGTTCATTGTGAAAAACTTAAACATGAATCATATATACATATATATATATATATATGTATATATATATTCAATGAAAGGCATGATAGATATATTCAATCAAAAGTATGATAGATATGAAAAAAAGCAAAGATGTTTTCTAAACTCATATTTCTTTCTGTCTCATATCATGGCTCTTGACATGAGACAGAAACTCCAGAAACTCTGGGTTTTTCTCTTACTAACAGGCTTGGAATTGGAGAGGGACTGAGCCAGAGTCCAACTTCAAAACCAGCTTTAGAAATTTAGAAATATGATTTAATATTACTTACACAACCCTTTCAGTTTTCTTGATCTTTCCTATTGGGCAGGTATTTTTCCATCTGTCAGTATCCAAACATCCAGGGTCCCTTGAATTTCTCAAAGATGAGTGTTTTCCTGTGGAGATAAGAACAGAACCCTGCCCCCATTCTATATGTTTTTCTTACCACCTGTATGAATATCATCATTGTGGATGAGTTGTCATTTCTCCTTTCCAAGAGGTTTCTCCTCTTCAAATCGAAACTTTATTAATTTTGATGGTATCCACAATTTTTCTTCTCCTGTGGAAACATGAGCAAAACCCCTTCCCCAACGTAGCACATCTCCTGGCTTCCATTGAGAGGTCAGCACATCTTTGAAATAAATCGTTTGATTTAGTTCAGCAGACTTTTCCATTATCCAATGTCTCTCTGCTGCTGTTGTTCCTTTCTCATTAGCGTTAAGAAAATTCAAGGTTAATAAAGCATTATGTAATCTATTTCTGGGGGTATTTTCGGTCCCTTTCTGTTTGTTCAGCATATCCTTTATAGTACGATTTGATCTTTCTATAACTGCCTGACCTGTAGGATTATTTGGTATACCTGTAATGTGTTTTATATTATAATAATCAAAAAAGCGTTTCATTTTCTTAGATACATATGCTGGACCATTATCTGTCTTTATTTGTGCAGGTATACCCATGATGGCCATAACTTCCAATAAATGTGTGATTACTGAATCAGCCTTTTCTGAGCTCAGGGCAGTAGCCCATTGAAAACCTGAATATGTGCCTATGATGTGGTGTACTTTTTTTTTTTGTTGTTTAAACCGAAAAAGGGGAAATGATGGAGGAAGGTCATTGGTTAAATAAAAAGAAACTGCTTGGTCCTCATTGGTTAGAAGATAGGTAGGAGGAGTAAACAGAACAGAACGCTGGGAGGAAGAGGAAGTGAGCTCAGACTCCACAGCTCTCCTCTCAGGAGCAGATGCCTCAGCAGAGACGCCATGCCCCACTCCCAGGCAGACACGCGATGAAGCTCCGACCTAGAATCTTCCCGGTAAGACCGGTGCTCACAGATTATTAGAGATGGGTTGATCGGTATATCAGAATTAGCCAGTAAGGGCTAAAGCTAAAGGGCCAAGCAGTGTTTAAATGAATACAGTGTCCGTGTAATTATTTCGGGTAAAGCTAGCTGTGCAGGCGGCCGGGGTGTTGGGGACGCAGCCCCGCTGCTCCTATTACTACATTCTGAGGTTGAGTCCTGGATGGTATATGTGTAGTGAGGGGACAGAGCACAAGATGCCCACATACATTCATTCTTTTCTCTCTTTTCTTGACCATGGATATGATGTGACTAGCAGTTTCGGGTTCCTGCCTTGACTTCTATGCAATAATGCGCTTTAACCTGGAGTTCTGATGTAGCACAATTTCTAATTGGTCTTAATAATAAAAACCTGGAATCAGATATTAGGGGGTAAAAGCTGAAAGAAGCAGATCAACCAGTCACTAGTTCTTACTTCTATGAAATCCTTAGACCAAATGAGCAATCCTGTCTCTACAAGTCTTCAGACTGAATGCCATCTCTACAAAACCTCAGACCGAATCCTGAGCCCCTATCTCCTCCCACTTCATATTCCTTTCTCCACTCAGCCATATCTCTTCCATGCTCCACATCCCGAGTACTGGGATTAAAGTGTTTGCCACCACTGCCTGGCTTCTATGGCTAACTAGTGTGTGGCTGGCTCTGCACCCTGATCTTCAGGCAAGCTTTATTTGTTAAAGCACAAAGTATCACCACAGTGACCCAAATAATGCCTTTCTCTCCCGAGGTTCTTTACATTGGGATGTTTTATTATAATAACAGGAATCAAAATTAGCACACTAGTTTTTAAAAAGTATAGGTTTTAAGAAACTTCAAGGCATTATATTTATATTCCAAAAAGAAAACTATGTGTGGTGCTGGAGAGATGGCTCAGTGGTTAAGAGCACTGGCTGCTCTTCCAGAGGTTGTGAGTTCAATTCCCAGTAACCACATGGTGGCTCACAACCATCTGTAATGAGATCTGGTGCCCTCTTCTCGCGTGGGCATACCTGGAGGCAGAATGTAGTATACTAAATCTTTAAAAAAAAAGAAAGAAAGAAAGAAAGAAAGGAAGAAAGAAAGAAAGAAAGAAAGAAAAGAAAACTATATTTTACTTTCTGTTGCTATCAAGAGATACCATGACCAAGGCAACTCTTATAAAAGAAAGCACTTAATTGGGAGCTTGCTTACAGTTTCAGATGGTGAGTCCATGTTCATCATGGCATCCATGGTCAGCATGGCAGGAACTAGACAGACATAGTACTAGAGCTTTCCATTCTGATGTGTGGGCAGTAGGCAGAGAAAGAAATAGACACTGGGCATGGTGTAGGCTCTTGAAAACTCAGAGGCCACACCCTATACCCCACCACATTGTACTTTCTTCCACAGTGCCACACCCATTTACTTCATCAAGGCCACATCTCCTAGTCCTTCTCAAACAGTTCCACTAAATGGGAACCAGACATTCAACTATATGAGCCTATGGGGGTCATTCTCACTCAAATTGCTACAGTTTTTAAAAAAAAAACATTCTAAATCATATCTAAAGATATTTCATTACATGTAAAATAATTTAGTATTTATGTTCTTCCATGAAATTTTTGTCATGTTCATAATTATAATCCATAATATAACCTAGGAAAATAGAAAACCTAGGACATTTGGGAGAAAAATGTTATACAATTGTTCCCTCCAATATTTCTTTTTACAGTGACTAAGAAGAAATTTATTAATCTGAGTTAGCCTCACTGGAACATTGGCACACACAGCAACAAACTCTGAGCATTCATAAATAACATGGCTTCCCAGAGTCATGAAGACAAATTGCATGGGTGTTCCCACACATCACACATAAAAAATGAGGTGATGTACCGGGAAGGCCATGCAGCTATGATGCTATTGCTGTTATCATGGTTGTATCTATTGCATCTTTGCTGGGTGGAGCTGCACACCTGACTGAAAAAGACAAGAGCTCCTGAGTAAATTGGGAGCATGGGATCATGGTAGAGGGTAGAAGGCGAGGGGGGGGGAGAAAGGGAGGAGAGCAGAGGAAAATATATAGCTCAATAAAAAAATAAAAAATAAAAATATTAGCTTCTGATGACTCTCCCAGTCTACCTGAAAACTTTTTGTCTGTTTTCACAATAAAAATGACCTGTTTTAGTATTTATTTGTCTTTGAGACAGAGTCTCATTATGTAGACTGGGCTAATGTGAAGCTTGCTATGTAGACCAGGCTACCCTTAAACTCACAGAAATCTGGCTGCTTCTGCTTCACAGGAGCTGGGATTAATAATGTATGGCATGGCCCTCCAACATTTTTTAAATGTTTTATTTTATTAATTATTATTAGTATGTGTATGTAATGTGGGGTCAGAAGACAGCTTTTGAGATCCTGTTTTCTCTCTACCATGGGTTCTGAGAACTGAACTCGGGTTTTCAGGTTTGGAAGACAAGTACTTTCACTTGCTGAGCCATATGCCCAGTCCTCTCCAAGGTTTTGAACCTAATTTTACTACAATTAATAACTTTGCATTATTCATCTGAAGATTTAAAGAACAGCTTTATAGTAAAAATACCTAACAAAAATTTAATCTGTTGAGTTTAACGTCATATTCTCTATTGATCTGTTCTCATATATGTTTGAAAATGAAATATTGTTTACCTATTGGGTGGGTAGATCTTCAGGCATTTATATGAGTGTTCCTTGAGTGATTAATGCTCTAATTTCTTCATAGTCCAGCCAAAATGACAATGGCCAAGCCATAGTCAAAGCCTTGGCTTCCTGTTCTCTCAGTTCTCTTTGGCCGTTCATCTGGGAAGCCTTTCCTGCAAATTCCACATATGTCTGTATTTTATTGCTTTGTATGGCTTTTATTTGTGCTCATAGACAATCTTGGATGAACAAGATAAATAGGAAGAAAGGAAACAGGATATCTGGCATGTTGAGAATCTGGTCACAGCGTGAGTTTCTTCAATAAGAAGTCATCGTCGAGCAAGCAGGGAGGATGGTTTGCAACCAGTTCTTCAGTGAGAAATTTAAAAGTGATGCTGTGGCCATTTGAGTCCCTAGAATTCCTAAAATTCTGATTCTTTTTTAAGTTCCTTCTACTTTAATTTAATTTAAATTTACTTTTAACTGACCATAAAAATATTACATATACGATGCATCTAGTTTATAAGTATCTTCCTAAAAATATTAAAAACACAGTGTGTTGTGTATACGGATAGCACTGCATCAGTATGGGAGTAAGAATATGTAGGATCTCTGGCTTGCTGCACTTTAGCATTCCTGTTTGCTACACAGATTTGGGGAATTTATTTTGTTGCTTAAATTTTAATACTTATTGGTAGAGAAGCCATTGATTTCCTCTCATGGTTCCTTGATCTATAAGGAGCAAAACACATCGCTGTTACTGTATTGGAGATAAAATATCTTAAGTGCTCTCAGAGTTGAACTGTGTAGCTATATTTTTAGATCATCTTACAAATGAGTTCAAAACAGGTTCCTCTACAAATAGGTCTTTTGCATCTCAAGGTCTTTTCAAGTGTTATTTCAGTAGAGTCAAGAGCACACTGTAACATGTGCTGTAAGAGCAAAGTTCCAGGTATGCTACCTGGACACGTAACAACCTGTTTTAACAACTCTTCAAGCTGGGTATGGTGACATACCCTTGTGATCCTGTACTTCCAAGGCTGAGACCTTAGGATTGTGAGTTCAAGGCTAGTCTTGGAAACGTAGCAAGCACTGTCAAAAAACAAAACACTCTTAAAAAGCCCTCAAATTTGTGATCATTTTTATTTGAGAAACACTCTTGAAAACAGTGTGTCATGGGGACTAAGATTGGGTTAGACTACTAGATGCTTTACATAAGATAGATAGGAGCATAGACAATGATGCCCCATCTCTAAATTCTCATGTTTATTTTTGACTTTGTCTCTACATAAACATATTCAAGCCTCAATTCAGCAGTGGTTTTTAAAGATGGCGGATTGCCTATCATTATCAATTGTTGCAGTGGTGGCTCCAAAGAGAGGAGCAGTCCGGTGAGGACTTATGTGAGCTACTTTAGACTTCAGATTAACTTTGGCACTTTGGGAGCTTGGGAAGGGGTTTTGCTTAGGAAAGTGTCTTGATAAATTTGCTTTATAAAGAGCTGTTTCCAGCATCACCTGAAGGGTAAATAGGTATGTCTGTGCTTATGTAGAAAAGAATATTGCAGGCTCATAGAGTAAGGGATAAAAGATGTTGAGTAACATATTGTTTATGGGATTTGATTATAGAATAATATATACTTAGGCTTGGTTTGTAGTCTTTCTGTGACACTGGAGAAATCATGTAACCTTCCTGACATCTAATGTCCTTAAGAAACTAGAAGATATTCTCCTTTGCCACTCAGGTATGTAAGAGAGTTTGGATAATATAATGAATTAAATTAATCACTAGTACCTGACACACAGAAAGCATGCAGCAGGTATTAACTGAAAGGCCATGTGCCAAAATCATTCTAATGAAGAGTGATGAGCACCTTGAGTGAGAGAGATGAAGATCATAAATCCACGAGAGCTTGATGACGAGCTAGAGATATAAAGGGGAGATGTTCTCGTTACAGCTGAGATTTTTGGCTTCAAATGCTGTGAACAATGACAACTAAATTCTTCAATCGAAAATATATGCCTTCTTTAATAAAATTAATGAGTATCTCTGTCTACACAGAAAGGGTAAAAATACATAAATTAGTATGGAAGGAATGGGACTTTGGAAATAACATATGTTGAATTTATAAGCTCCCCATTTGTTATGAATATTAGCAAAATTAAAGAGCAAGTACATGGAGGATAGCTTAATAGGGTCAGAGCTAGAAAGGTTAATGACAAAACATTATTTTACCACAATTTCCATACTTGTTACCCAGTGTCCTCTGGGGTTTCAGGGTCATATCCAGATCCCAGGCTGCATTTAGTTTCCAGTAATTCTATTTTCTCCTTGACTAGGAAAGTCCATGGTATCTTTTATTTTAAACTTATCAGGTATGTATAGAGTTCAATTCAATTTAATAAAACACAGAAAATTTTCTTTGCTGTCCAAGTTATAAAGACCTTAAAGAGTTGTTATAATTGCCCTTCTGTTTGTTCCCTTTTCTTCATTGGGCCCAGAAGAATTCAAGACCCACAAAGCAGTACCTGCCTTACTTACCATAGGATTGACATCTGATTGTGCACATGCAACTCAAGCTGTCTTGTGAGTCCTCGCTGTTCTACTGGAGTTGAGTTCTTGGTTGCCTCTGTGGATTTCTGGGGTTCTTACTTGATGGGAACAGAAAGTCAACAGGATGAAATGGAGCTGGGAATGATCTCAAGTGGAGACCATCTTTCTTATTTTCCTCCTGCTATATGATGCCGGAAGCAAAGACCTGTATTTTGAGATCTGCATTTTGTTTACAGCCATCTTTAGTTCACAAGTAAGATATTCATCTTTGCAGGCAAGTTCCAGACCTAGGACATTAGCTTAGTGAGACCTGCAGGTGCCAGGCTTTTAGAAAACATTAGCATTTCCTTTGTTAGTCAACAATCACAGACCCTCAATATTTACCCATCAGCTAAGGATGTCTCCAGGCCTGAATTCCTGCAGATGATTTTAATAACACTCAAAAGCGACCAAAACTTTGTCACTCAAATTCACAGATCATCCAGTTTTTGTGTTTTTCTTTTTTTCAGGCCAAAGTTACAAAGGGCCCTGTCATAAGTAGAAATACCCAACTCCCTTAAAAATTCATATGGATACTTTATCTGTTACCTAAAAAGCAGTTGTCTATGTCAATTTGGATGACTACGACAAATGGCTGTAGAGTGGAGTTAAACAGCAACCATTCATTCTGGAGACTGGCAAGTCCAAGCCTAAGATGCTGGCCTGTTTCAGTCAACAGTCTTCTCATTGTCTCTCTGCATGGCATGAAATCAGAGAGAGAAAGAATGTTCTTCTCTCCTCTCAATTTTATAAGGACACTAAGCGAATTTTTAAAGGCTCTCACCCTCACGACCTGATTTTATCCCGAAGAACCAGCTGCTGGGTACCATTATATTGAGAAGTAGGCTGTGATGAGTTTGTGGAAGGCAAACATGTCTAGTTCATCGTAGCCGTGTACTAGACGGTGTGGAAGCTAGTCGTACAGTAACGGAGCTTTAGGAGCTGGCTGCTAGCACAGATGATCAAAGTCAGCGAATGAACAGTGATTCCTACATAATCCAGGTGGGCACAAATACCCTGGGAGCTGACAAGAAGGGAAATCTCATTTAGCTTAATAACAACAAAAGAATGAGGTGGCTTTACAACAGAAGGGTATATTATCTTTGAGGTGGGTCTTTAACGTTGGGAAGGACAGTAGTATTATAATAGTTAAGCATTGCGGTGACTCTAATGGGAAGTCAAGCATAGATCTCCGCAGTGAAAACAAGGAACTTCTCAAGAGACTTCACATTGGTTTAGGACTGAGGGTGATGGGGATGTCCTCTGCATCCAGAATGGAGGAGGATCTCCGAGCAGGACTGAGAAGGTAAGAACCAAGGGTGGACAGAGCTGGGTAGGGGGAGAAAGAAAGAAATGGGTGGGATAGCACTTCCTTCCTTTTCATCTGTGACATCGGGGATTCTATCAAGGCGTATGCCAGTGCAAACATTTTACCCATGAGTAGATTTCCTATGAGAATATAAGAGCTGTGTGTTAGAAATTGTGAAGAAATAGTCTGCATGAGCCTGTGGGATACTCTGAGAGGTGCCAGATGGCCTGGTCACCACTATTAATTCTTAATAGTGGAAAGACGGGACCCCAAATCAAACTATTGTAAATCCATTCCCACCTTCTCTAAATTGCTTGTGGTCCTGGGCATGATTGGATTCTAATACCTGCTCCAGACAAATTGGGTCATTTTGAACCCCCTCCCTGATCCTCATGACTTCCTGGAGCCTTGAGTCCTTGGTTTGACTGTTTGTAACCAAGGTTGTATGTTTTTGGATCCAAGTGAAATTATTGAATTTTCACTGAACATTGAGTTTTTTTTAGCACAACATTTCTTCAAACAAAGTTCAAAATAGCATCTTGTTTTTGAAAAACATGTTCAGCTGTTTATGCCACCCCACCCTGCCGTGTTTGTTACTGTTTCAGTTTATTCTGCTCTTCTACACTAAGGTAGGCTCTCTGTCCAAAATGGGAAAAATCTTGTGTTTTAGTTTCAGGATCCCAGACCATTTGAAAAACTCAGTGACATGGATGGCTCATAATGAGGCACTTGGTGTGCAGTAAGACAAAGCTAAGGTTCCTCGTGGATGCCTGGGGACCAGCATTCTTCAAAGACGTTAAGTGGTGAGGGAGGGTGTTGTTGGAGGCTGCTTGTTCATTCCCAGCTATTTATCCCTGAAATAGCCACACAGAAACTGTATTAATTAAATCATTTCTTGGCCTATTAACTCTAGATTTTTATTGGCTAGCTCTTACATCTTAGTTTAACCCATTTTTATTAATCTGTGTATCGCTACATGGCTATGGTTTACCAGCAAGGTTCCATCCGGAGTCTGTCTCTGGCGGGACTACATGGCTTCTTCTGACTCCACCTTCTTTCTCCCAGCATTCAATTTAGCTTTCCCCACCTAGCTCTTTTCTACCCTATTACAGGCCAAGGTAGATTCTTTATTCATTAATCAATAAAAGCAACACATATACAAAAGGTGTGGTTCTCCCACACCAGGAGAGAAATTGCATATAGTTGGAGCCAACTAGTATTGCACACACAGTAAACTCCGGTGTTGGCACGATTTCTGATCTTCATTTTACAAGTAAGGTTCTGAAGGATCATCTGGTTTGTCCAATGTCACCTTGCTTTTAAGTGTTAAAGCAAGGATCTAAACTTAAATTTGACTTCAGACCCTACATTTTCCCCGTTCAATTTCTTTTTTCTCCATAGTACATGTCCAATCTCCTATTAGCAATTCATTATGTGTGATACTGCCTGTATCAATTCTGTTACTGTTGCTATAGTTAATAGAAGTGGGAAGTCATTTATGGTTCCTAAGGAACAATCAATAAACAACCGATGAACACAGTTATATACCTAATCTTGTTCGCATGTAATTTAGCTTCTCAAATGCATATTTGAAATATCTTTTTGTAACTAATATATTGCTCCCATTGAAGCATTAATCATGCCATTTCTGTACTTTAAATTAAGACAGTACCATTGGTATTTGCAAACTCTCTGTAGGGTTGGCCTTGGGAAGTGTGTATATGCATATTCTCTAACGAAAACTAAGTAGGACTTCTACAGTTTCTATATTTTACACCCTCCTAAATCCCAGATCTATAAAATATTAGTAATATTTGCTTTGAAAATCAGAATTAAGATCACTAAAACTACTCTCCCAAGGAGTCTTGAACAAGGTCCTTAAGAGTAAGTAAGAGTCATGACAAATACTTTTGCTGTTTTGTTTGTTTGTTTGTTTGTTTGTTTGTTTGTTTTAAACAAGGACTTTAGGGTTAGGAAATATATATATATCTTGATTTCAGCAGAATTTTTTCACAAATTCCTTTAGGACTTTTAGTTTTAAAAAAGCAAGAAATGCACATAAAACAAGATACCTAGTTGGCGAGCAGTTAAAATGAGTGGTCAGATGGGGTGTGTCCCCCAGGCTCCCAAGATCATTTCCTTTTCCTTCTCGTCCTTCTGTGTTACCGGTCTCAGTTAGGCCTGTGCATTGGTAAGAAGCAGTGTAGAAGAGGCACCTATCTTGGCTATTCAGTCAAATAGTGCCTGGTCTACACTCCAGGTGTGGGCTAGTGAGATGGTTGGCAGAAACACCCATAGCAGGTAAGAACCCACTGCTGAAAGTAAGCTGCCCCTGACCTCCACACAAAACATATACTTTTCCCACTGCAATGATATGAACTTAAATTTTCAATTTTAAACGTGAAATACAAGGTATCTTTTCCCTATAACACGTTGTTAGGAATTTTATTTCTGTGAACTGTTGATTGCCTTGGCGGGCTACTTAGTCTAGGGTTAGTAGCCCGCCTGGCGGTTCAGTTATTCCAGGGTCACGGAGAGGCACTACCTGGAAGATATGGGCTAGGAGACAGGAAGAAGGCCATGCTAAGTTTGTCAAGGCCTCCGTTTATTACAGATGGGGTATAGCTTTATATAGAGTAAAGAGTTGGGGGATGGGCACAGGGTCCTGGGCTCTTGCCGCGTGGTTCACGTTGGTCACATGGTCCGAGTTGGTCACGTAGGCAGCAGGTTATCTTCAGTCAGGTCACTGTAGGCCTGGAAGTTGACACACCTAGCTCCCTAGATAGTTTGGAATGCGGGGTGGGTTCCGCTAACAGATAGCTCTCATTAACAGCCAATTTGGGTGTGGGGTAGGCTCTGTCAATAGAACCATTCTTAACACAATTAGGGGTGTGGGGTTCTCTGCAGACTCCCCAGGGTGATGGTTCCTGTAATGATTTTAGGAGGAAATTGGCTCCTGACAGATCCCCCTTTCTTTTATAAAGACAGGCAGCTATTAAGTGAAGGGCATCAGGTCAGAGTCCAACCAAGGTGTCAGATCTAAAAGAGAAGGGACTGGGACAAGGAGAGACCCTCCTCTCGAATGGTGAAGCAATTTACCTCTCCTGGGAACAGAGGGGTGCCTTATGATTCTTAGGTCTAGTGGGGACCAGGTCTTTATCCCCCTTACCCGTCTTAGGATTCCCAGTATCCTGTCTTAGGTTGGGGGATTTCCTGCCACAAGTCACCCGTCCTTGGAGCTCCTCAAATGAAAGGTATCTAGCGAGATTTAAAGTAAACAGATCACAGGTCACCCTGTCTTAGGCCATGTGGAGGGCACTCCTCGTGCCTGGCACCATGCCATTGTTGAGCCGGCCAGTACAGCCTCTGTATGGTGTGCTGTTCAGGCGAGGATCCACACTAACTCCCGTCATTGGGCCCCTGTGTCTATCATTAATGAAAAGACTGTGAGGATGAGGAGCTCCTCAAACAAAATATAATGATATAATTTTGGGCACCAATAACTCCATCTTCCAGACAAGAAGAAAGGGCGTTTTCCAAACCCAGTATTCACCTTTTACTCTGGCCTTAGGTATCCTCCTTCCTAAATGCCTACTCCACAATAAGATTATGAGTGCTGCCTGCCAAAAATTAGGGCAGTGTAAAAGGGATCTAAATCTAAAATTTTTAACATATGCATTAAACCCAAACACTTTACAGCGTGTGTCAAACTTTTCCCAACATCTATAAGCAGTTATAAGTATCATTAGATCAATTGCAGTAAGAGCACAATGACATACATTGTTGTCATCAAATACCACCAGTTCCAGTCTCTGAGCAACAGTGACAGGAACCCTAATCTTCCCCCTTCTTAAGTGAAGAAGCATTAATATTTTAATTAAAATGAGTTTCGTGTCCCAAAGATTAAAACTGTCTGATGTTTAGTCCGCATCAGAAGCAGCTTAGCATTTGTGCTTTAGGGCAGGTGGGATTCCTGAGTGAGGTGAGCTGGATTCAGCTATCTGAAGCACATCCTGGCACTTATCTCAGGCGGGTCTCCCTGGACTCTCTAGGGGCAGAATTGACACCCTGCAGAGTGGTGTAGCAGATTCTGTTATCAGGCACTCCTCTCCTTGGGGGCAGGAAAGGCCGGACCAAGGACCTCTCCCCAGTCGCCTCTGGAACTCCTTTGTGGGATGTCCGCAGCCACGACATTAGATCCAGCTTTTCTTTTCTTTCTGTGAAAAAAGCATAAACATATCCTTGACCCCAAATATATATATAGGTCGGGTTTTTTCATAATGCATTGCAAGGGCTTTTCCATCTTGCCTTAGCAAAGGTTAGCTTGGTGTTATCACACCAGATCCATTTGCATCAAGATCTGCTTGTAACTTTTTATGAGTTGTTTTGAAGGAGCCTTGTTATGCTCCACAATTTTTTTTTATTTTAACCATATATGCAGTTTTTCCATTGGAAAAGCCATTTGTAAAATTTAGCATAAAATCCTTTAAGGGATTTTTTGCTATAACATTAGCAAAATACAGTTGTGTGAATTGTAGCAATGATCTGGGAAAAGATTATTGTTTTTGCCTTTGAATTGAGCAAACATAATTGTCCAGGAATCAGTCTTAAAATTATCAATGAATCTATTGTTTAGTATAAGAAGTATTAATCATAGTCAATATTTTGTCAAACCATTTTTCAGCTTTTATCCTGCCCTTTTGTATCAGACAGGCTACTGTTTTAAATTAAGAGTTTAATATCTTAACTAGCAAAGCTGAGAAGGTTTATCCATAAACAGCATTTTTTTATAAAACTGTTGTAGAATAAGTTTTACATTTAATATACACATTTGTCATAGCTGAATTATAATTAATATGCTGTATCTGTTGATTATTGTATACTTTACCTGTTGATTTATATTTTACCTGCTTGAATACCTGTTAGGCAGCTTGTTTAAGCTTTTTATTGGAAATTGTTTTTTGTAAGAATTTTACCTAGTGGCTCAAGGTCTTTCATAAGAATATTATAACTAGGGCTTTAACCATTGTATATCTAATTAAAAGTTTTTAAGCTATCCTCCTCTTAAGTTTTAAGTCTGCCTTGCAGATAGGAAAATGGAAAAATGAAGCATTTTTTTAACTAATAATGCTGGCCTCATTAGACACCAACATGTAGAAAAATGAAAATAGATCTACTTCCATCTCCATGTACAAAACTTAAGTTTAAATGAGCCAAAGGCCTCAGCATATAAAAATTATGTTGAATCTCACAGAGAAAAATTTTTGAAGTATACTTTGCCACATCTCAAACACAGCCTCAGTGGCATAAACATTTGGAGAAACCATAAATCTCCTGAACTGAGAAACTTTTGTATAACAAGGCTAAATAGTGGAGAAAGATCTTTACTTATCATAAATCCATTCCAAAAATATATGAAGAACTCAGGAAATTAGTTATTAAAAATTTGATCCAAAAAATATTTGTTATAGACCTAAACTGAAAACTCTCAACAGACGAACTTAAAAATGACTGAGACATTTAAAAATGCTCAAACATAACAACCTTTAGTCCTCAGAGAAATGCAAACCAAAACTCTGAGATTTTATCTTATCCTTGTAGAAATGACCAATATTAAAAATTATTGTTAACAATTTATGCTTAAGAAAATGTGGGTAAAGAAAAAACTTTTATTGCTGGAAGTGTAAACTGGTGCTGGAAGTGCATACTGGCACAGCCACTTTTGGATCATACAAGTATTGAAAAACCTGGATAAACCAGACTCTCCCAGCAGGAAGAGGAAAACCAAAAATCCAGGGCTAGCCGCTTCAGCGACCCTGCCCTAGGAACCAGCTGAAGACAAAGCCTTGACCTCGAGAAAAAAAGGTTTTCCAGCTGCAATTATCACAGGACTGTTTTAGGAACTAGCGGATTATTGGGAGTGGTCCCAAGAGGCAGGGAGCTGTCATCCAGAGACCACCATTGGATTTTTGGAATTTATGACCCTCCCGGACCACTGGGGTGTGGCCCCTTTCCTCAAAAAATTCTTTCTCCTGGTCACTGGGGGTCGAACTCCTCCCCCACCAACCAAGGCCACGTGCGCGACCTCGGCAAGGATGGTCTCTGGCGAGCTATGGGGCAGCTGCGCCATCCCAAGACCTGAGTGAGAGTCTCCCCAGCACTGAGGGACCCTCATTCTGTCTATTTTTTAAAATTAGGCAAATATCTACCTCAAAACTTAGCAATACCCCTTTTGGGCCTAAATACAAAGATGTTTGACCATACCACAAGGACATGTGCTCAGCCATGCCCATAGCAGAACCATTTTATCATAGCCTAGAATCTGAAAATAACCCAGATGTACCTCTTTTACATCTAGGATAAATGAGACATCATCCTTTTAAATATCCATGAATACCACAAAATATCTTGGAGTAATTCCAAGCAAGCAGGACAGAAGTTTTGGGTCCCATCATCTCTGCCTGTGAAGGCGGAAATGTTTTTTATTTTTAACCATTATCACTTATTAGAGTATAACTCTGGCCCTTGATAAAGTTAATTAAGAGGCCTGAGTCTCAGCATTCCATCTTGAAGCCACACCTGCCAGCAGGAAAGGACCTCAAGCTGAAACAATACGACTCCCACCCAAGAGTGGGCCGTACAAATGGAAAAACTTGTAGGATAAGAACTTTAAATCTTGAAAGATCCCCTATTTTCTTGCGAAAGCAGAAGAAACACAGCAAAAATGACAATTTCACTGAAAGCAGTTTACAGATTCAGTGTAAATGTCCATTAAAAATTATAGCAACATTTCTCACAGAATTCACAGATTTAATGTAAATGTTCATTAAAATTATAGCAAAACTTTTCACAGAACTCAAAAGAACAATATAGAACTCAAAAGAACAATCTCCAACCTTATATGAAAGAAATAAAAACTCAGGATAGCCTAAACAATTCTAAAAATCCTCTGAATGTATCACAATCTTTGATTTTAAAACTTTTTTACAGAAACACAGTACTGAAATTAATCTACCTTAGATATAAACTTCTATACCTACAAACTAAAGATTTTTGACCAAGAAGCAAGATTTTTAAAATGGAAAAGAAGCATATTTACTGTCCTAAATGAAGCTGCAACTTTTTGAGTCTAGATTCCTGTATAGCAAACCTGCCTGTCAGCTTTCGCTCCATATGGCAGGGGGTTAAAGACATAGGCTCTCGAGCCCTAGCAGCCAGCCTGCTTGGCAGGCGTAGCTGTGTGGATTGTACCCTAACTTCTCGCATCTCGAGGGACTCCCTTTTGAGTCCGCAAGCAAACACATAAAGCAAACATATGAATCTCTGTTTTTGACTCTTACTCCTCTCTCCCTGAGTGATTGATTAAATTCCTGTATGAATTTCTCTTCCCTTGAAAGTCCCATATCTTTTTGGACGACGGTGAGCCTGCGCCTACCTTGTCCTGCAGATCTGTCCGAGTTCTACAGCCGCAGAACCTTCTGTTTTCTTCTTGTTTTCCCGGGACTGCGCGTTGTCGTCCGATAGTTGACCGTGCTCCGAGCCCCTGGTTCGGGCGCCACTGTTGATTGCCTTGGCGGGCTACTTAGTCTAGGGTTAGTAGCCCGCCTGGCGGTTCAGTTATTCCAGGGTCACGGAGAGGCACTACCTGGAAGATATGGGCTAGGAGACAGGAAGAAGGCCATGCTAAGTTTGTCAAGGCCTCCGTTTATTACAGATGGGGTATAGCTTTATATAGAGTAAAGAGTTGGGGGATGGGCACAGGGTCCTAGGCTCTTGCCGCGTGGTTCACATTGGTCACATGGTCCGAGTTGGTCACGTAGGCAGCAGGTTATCTTCAGTCAGGTCACTGTAGGCCTGGAAGTTGACACACCTAGCTCCCTAGATAGTTTGGAATGCGGGGTGGGTTCCGCTAACAGATAGCTCTCATTAACAGCCAATTTGGGTGTGGGGTAGGCTCTGTCAATAGAACCATTCTTAACACAATTAGGGGTGTGGGGTTCTCTGCAGACTCCCCAGGGTGATGGTTCCTGTAATGATTTTAGGAGGAAATTGGCTCCTGACAGTGAACTTTAGTTTCCCTGTTATTAAACAGATGATTCTTTGTCACTCCAAAAACTGAATGTGAAAAGCATATCTTTTAATAATTATAATCTTTAAAATATGTTACATGCTTAATTGATAAGACATAAATAACAGTCTACTATAATATGATAATTTAGGAGGCCTGGAAAGGTGGATGAGCAGTTAATATTGACTGCTCTACCAGAGCAGGAAATGGGGATAAGATGCCAGCACTCTGGCTAATCCAGTGGTACAGCTTGTATGGCCTGGAAAGGTGGATGAGCAGTTAATATTGACTGCTCTACCAGAGCAGGAAATGGGGATAAGATGCCAGCACTCTGGCTAATCCAGTGGTACAGCTTGTATGGCCTCTGGAAGAGCACATCACCCCAGTTCATCTCGATGAGTGTACAAACCTTTTCTTAGCAAACATACAAGGTGAAGGCTTATGAGAAACAGCTTGTCTGAGACTCCAGTTACGGACAGATGGATTAACGGACTGAAGTCTGTCTTCTGTGTGAGAGCAGTGTTCTGTCCCGTGTTCAGTCTTTGTCAACAGAGCACATCATTTCACACGCTGAATAGGTTGTCTTCCCAAGGTCCTTAGAGCGAAGGCTTCAGATATACACAGTCTGTTTCAAAACTTGAGTTTCACTTCAAAGTTCTAAAGTGAAACAAGTTTACAAAAGAAAACAATAATCAAGTGTCCTGAAATAAGTGTCTGTTTGCTGATGGCACATCTAAGGTTGGAAGACACAGACCTCAAGAACCCCGAGAAATTATGGGGGAAGAACTTCTTAGACATGAATTATTATAAAGAACTTTAAAATTCATAAAAAGATGTTTTTCTGCCAAGGAATTTTTAAAAAATTACACATGCATATATTTGCATAATACCATCATAAATTTATTGGTTTTAGGAAATTTCCTGTATGGTTTATAAGCTCTGATTTTTTTTTTATTCTTTTTTAATTCCCATTCTCCTCAATAAAATGGTCATGAATTGCTGCATATCATCAGATTCAGCTTAAATGTTTGAAATCTGTTATGCAGATAACAAACAGCAAAATAGCTGTATTTTTCATTATTTGGCTTGAGGCCAAGGCAATGAGGAAAATATGAATATATGAACTTTGTGTATCATTTTCTGAGTTTTATGCTTCATTGTCATGGGGTTAAGAGTCCCATGACAGATAGCAAATGTTATATCTACACCCAAGAACAGGGAGGGATTCTGTAGAAATGATGTAATTATGTTTACAGTTGATATGAAAAGCCACTGTCGTCTTTTGCACAGCTGAGATGACATTGTTGACAGCAGAATGTGAATTTCTTCTGATGGCTGCTTACTGATGGAAGCTACCTTGGCCACGATTCCCTTAAGAAAACAAAAAGTCCTTTAAAGATTTAAGGGAGAACTAACTGCAGGCAGGGAATGAGATGCCCACAGAAGGGCTGGTAGTGGAGGGCAGGGAGAACTGTTGTAGATTTCAAAAGACCAAGAAGAGCCAGGATGGGTAGAGCTGCAGGCGGGGTTCTCAGCAGCCGTGGCACTGGTGAGCAAGACTGGCACAGACTTCAGGGAACCCTCCAAAGATTTGCTCTCAGCACCTGCCCAGACTTTGCCATTAAAAGAGGAAGGCGGTGCTTCCCCGTGGTCTCCTTTCATGTGCCTTTAGGGTACCTGTTCTTGGTGGAATCTACAGGCAAGCTTTACTGATAGAAGAAGAGAAAAATTTGGAGTTCGTGTTTCTAAGCCTTTTAGGTCATTTTCTACACATTGAGTGACGCACTTTGCACCCACTGGCATGCTACAAAGAGCACACGGGATAACTTCTGTGTTCTATGTGTTGTTGTTCATTTTCTCAGTGGCACTGGCTTGAGCAGTGTTGGAAGAATTAACATGTCTGCATGTTCATTCCTATCCTGCTTTTTACGTGCAGAAAAGAAAACCCTCTTTGAGTGATTTACAGGATGATATTCTTAACAAGACGTAAAAAAAATCCAAGGGGAAAGAAAGCTGTGCATCACCCGAGTGGAAAGCAAGTTTCCTAGCAACCACCCACGTGTGCAGCCTTCAGCCGTCCTCTGCCTGTATGGGCATTCTGTTAGCAACTACCATCCTGTCAAAAGGTGAAGTGGACAAGAAGATTGCAAGATTTTCCATTAGTATAGTTTTAGAAGATAAAAGATTAATCCTTATTATTGAAATATTCCTTAAGATGTATCTGAATAATTTCTATTGGAAATCAATTAAACATGGACATACTACCAGCGGAGAAGCACTGCTGCCTCAGGATGTCAGATTGCTTTTGATTGACATACAGCTATGTAAATCTATTTTGCTTTCCTCTATAGATAAAAATAATATAACCAATTGTAAGTCTAAAATTCATCATAAGAGAAAGTCTGTCTGAAGGTTTTTAGTTAACAACACATTCTACTTATCATACAATGTGCAAACTATTATTAATTCAACATTTCTGCACAAAAATTATCAACGAAATATTATCCTTTTGAAAAGCAAATCTAAAATTTAGTAGATCTGTTATTTTTTATTGGATATTTCCATGGAGAGAACAATTTCTTTTTAAGATGATTTTATTGCATTTATTTGTGTGTGTGTGCACATGTGTGTGCCTTGAAGCACGTGTGGAAGTCATAGGGTTACTTGCAGGAGTCAGTTCTCTCCTATCATCTGGGTTCCAGGGACCAAATTCAGGTTATGCTTAGCAGCAAGAATCTTTTCTCAGTGAGCCATCAGGTGTCTTAGTTTTCTCTAGCAATGCTCCCGGAAGGTTCCATATGCTTTCAGAACAGGGCCCCCAGCTGCGTGTCAGTTCATACCCCAGCTCCCAACAGCTATGATCTAGTTAAACTCACTCATTCCATAAACAGACCCCACGTCAGAGAATTAATGCCACTCCTGACTCCTACTCTAGTCTTCCTCCCATAAAATCAGAATGTTCTAGAAGCCATGTAAGATAGGCAAGCCAAAAACTTTTACTTCATCTCTCAGTTTCTTTTGCTTATGGATAAATATTTGCAACCTCTCAATGCACAGAAATAGATAAAGAGCAAGAGAAATATGACCTGTAAGACATGGCTTTATAAAAGGGTTCAGTGGAAAGTGAAATGGTTCAATAATGGAAGATGAGCAATTGCTTTTTCACAACGGTGCAGCAAACTCTACTAAAACCAGTTGAGTTTCTCTGACTCAATGATGGATAAACAATGGAAGTTCTGCTAATGTTGAGTGTGCAATAGTGTAGACCTGTTAATGTTGAGTGTGCAATAGTGAAGACCTGCAAATGTTGAGTGTGCAATAGTGAATATCTGCTAATACTGAGTGTGCAATAATGAAGACATGTTAAGGTTGAGTTTGTAATAGTGACAATCTGCTAATGTTGAGTGTGCAATAGTGAAGATCTTCTAATACTGAGTGTGCAATAGTGAAGATTTGCTAATGTTGAGTGAGCAATAATGAACACCTGCTAATGTTGACTATGCAATAGTAAATGCCTGCTAATACTGAGTGTGCAATAGTGAAGACATGCTAATGTAGTGTGTGCAATAGTAGAGATCTGCTAATGTTGAGTGTGCAATAGTGAAGACCTGCTAATGTTGAGTGTGCAATAGTAGAGATCTGCTAATGTTGAGTGTGCAATAGTGAAGATATGCTAATGTTGAGTGTGCAATAGTAGAGATCTGCTAATGTTGAGTGTGCAATAGTAGAGATCTGCTAATGTTGAGTGTGCAATAGTAGAGATCTGCTAATGTTGAGTGTGCAATAGTAGAGATCTGCTAATGTTGAGTGTGCAATAGTAGAGATCTGCTAATGTTGAGTGTGCAATAGTAGAGATCTGCTAATGTTGAGTGTGCAATAGTAGAGATCTGCTAATGTTGAGTGTGCAATAGTAGAGATCTGCTAATGTTGAGTGTGCAATAGTGAAGATATGCTAATGTAGAGTGTGCAATAGTAGAGATCTGCTAATGTTGAGTGTGCAATAGTAGAGATCTGCTAATGTTGAGTGTGCAATAGTAGAGATCTGCTAATGTTGAGTGTGCAATAGTAGAGATCTGCTAATGTTGAGTGTGCAATAGTGAAGATATGCTAATGTTGAGTGTGTAATAGTAGAGATCTGCTAATGTTGAGTGTCCAATAGTGAAGATATGCTAATGTTGAGTGTGCAATAGTAGAGATCTGCTAATGTTGAGTGTGCAATAGTAGAGATCTGCTAATGTTGAGTGTGCAATAGTAGAGATCTGCTAATGTTGAGTGTGCAATAGTGAAGATATGCTAATGTTGAGTGTGCAATAGTAGAGATCTGCTAATGTTGAGTGTGTAATAGTAGATATCTGCTAATGTTGAGTGTGCAATAGTGAAGATATGCTAATGTTGAGTGAGCATTATTTTGGGGGAAGCTACTTGTGTGAAATGCTAGATTTATTAGAGGAATGAGTATTGACTAATGCTGTGTCATTTTCTATTCATATGAAGAGATTCTTGGACTTGATTTTTAGAGTTCTCAAAATATTTGGGGAATTGGAGGTAATGTCATCTGTAAGTATTTGAAAATGTGCCTAAAACCAGCAGCAGAAAAAGAATTACTTGTCTAAACACTCAGTCACAGGATCCCGCCCCTTGCTGCAATTGATCATAATACAAAAATAGTCACAGCACATCTGTGAATGTCTTAAAGCAGAACAAAGCAGTTATTCTGTTGTCGGGCATGATTACAACAGCCTCAAAACCTCAAAGACATGACCACTGGGAAACAGCAGCAACACAGCAACAGCAATGTAAATCTAAGCCACGGGCTATCATCGCCTCACAGGAATTGGGACAGCCTACACAGAAACAAAAGAAATTCTTCATGAAACAAAGGAAATTCTAATAATGTCACACGTCTCACTGCAAAATCCCCCATCTTTCTCCCTTTAGAAAACTCCCTTTTCCCTTTATGCCCATCTGTATCTAGACTGTAAACTTCAAGGAGGCCAGAATCTTTGTTTCTTGATAATCATTTCTGCAGGGATTTGCTCAGTTGCAGATTCACGGGTACACACAGTAAGCGTCTGGTGAATCTATGACTGGTGGACACTGTATGTGAGCAAATGTGTGTGAGCACAATTGCCAGAGTTCTAAGTTTTATAACCTCGGGAGTTTTATTTCTGCACTGGGCACCTTGAATTCTTACAAGGACCCATCATCCCTGTTTTTAAAATGATCTCATCACTGTTCAATTCCATTCTACCTGTTAGGTTAAAACACCATAGACTGGTTCCTTATAAACATCAAACATCTATCACTAGATATCTAGAGGCTGAGAAGACCAAGATCAAGGGGCCTGCCAGTTTTTGCTTTGTTAAACCGTTGTGGAATGCATTCTGCCAATAGCCTTTGGGATACCAGCCTTAGGGAATAGCTTCTTGTCTGTGGATGTGAGCTGAGAAGATCAAGATCAAGGAGCTGGCCAGGTTTTTTGTTGAAATTTGCTTCTCAACTCATGAACAGCTGTTTTCTCTTCATATCCTTCTATGTGGAAGAGTGGGAGGAGCCCTGGAAAATCCTTTGGTTATAAATACAGTTTTAATTCTAAAGCAGTCTTCAGTCATCCAGTTACCACCCAGTAGCTTCACCTTCATAGCCCTGAGTATGATCTCTCTGGAGATGCTAGCACAAGCCCTGGCCGTCTGTGGTGTAGCTCTTGTTTGCGAAAGAACATCATTTGATGACATTATCTCATTTATGTAATCAATATAACATATCAACTATATGTAATCAAAATAGCGTATCAACTATGTGTAATCACTATAGCATATCAGCTATGTGTAATCAATATAGCATATCAACTACATGTAATCACTAAAGCATATCAACTATGTGTAATCAATATAACATATCAACCTTATGTAATCACTATAGCATATCAGCCACGTGTAATCAATATTAGCATATAAACTACGTGTAATCACTATAGCATATCAGCTATGTGTAATCAATATAGCATATCAGCTACGTGTAATCAGTATAGCATATCAACTATGTGTAATCAATATAGCATATCAACTATTTGTAATCACTATAGCATATCAGCCACGTGTAATCAATATAGCATATCAACTACGTGTAATCAATATACCACCTCATGTAATCACTATAGCATATCATCTATGTGTGATCACTATAGCCTATCAGCTATGTGTAATCAATATACCATATCAGCTATGTGTAATCAATATAGCATATCAACTACATGATTTAGAATGCTGAGGCCAAACCCAAGTTCAGTATTAATAAAAGATGGGAGAGGAACTTCTGGCTCCTATTATTTTAACTTGTTAAACTCTGGGTGAGGTTTCTGTGATTTTAATTTGTTAAACTCTATTACATATATTTGGTCTAGGATGATGTTCTTATTTTCAAGATAACTAAAGGAATTTCTCCTAATAAGCAAATACTGTACTAGGGGACAGGGAGGATTCATCTATCTCTAAGAGTCTCATACCAATATATTTACATCCCAGTTTCCCCTCCCTCCTCTCCTCCTGCTCCCCCCACCTTATCCCCACCCAACCTCCCATCCACCCCTCAGAGAGTGCAAGGCCTCCGCTGGGAAGTTAAGTAAGTCTGTCCCATTACCTAGTTGAGGCAGAACCAAGGCCCTCCCCACTGTGCCTAGGCTGAGCAAGGTGTCTCTACATAAAGAAGGGGCTACACAAAGTCAGTTGATGCATTAGAGTCAGATCCTGGTTCCACTGCCAGTGGTCCCACATCCTGCCCAAGACATATCATTGTCAGGAGGCCTAGTTCGGTTCTATGCAGGGTCCCCAGTTGTCAGTGCAAACTCAGTGAGCTCCCACTAGCTTGGGTCACCTGATTCTGTGGGTTTCCCCATCATGGCTTTGACCCCTTTATTCCTATTATCGCTCCTCTCTCCCTTTGATTGTACTCCGGGAGCTCAGTCCAATGGTTAGTTGTGGACCTCTGCGTGTGCTTCAATCTGTTTCTGGATGAGTGTTCTAGATTCTCTTGGGTTGTGGACTCTAGGCTGGTTATCCTTTGCTTTATGTCTGATATTCAATTATGAATGAGTAAATACTATATTGCTTTTCTGAATCTGGGTTATCTCACTCAAGATTTTTTTTTCTAGTTCCATCCATTTGCCTGCGAATTTCAAGATGTTGTTGTTTTTACCACTGAGTAGTACTCCATTGTGTAAATGTACCACATTTTTTCCTTATCCATTCTTTGGTTGAGGGGCATCTAGTTTCGTTCCAGGATCAGGCTATTACGAATATTGCTGCTATGAAAAGAGTTGAGCAAGTGCTCTTTGGGTGTGAGTGTGCCTCCTTTGGGTGTATGCCCAAAAGTAGTATTGCTAGGTCTTGAGTTGATTGATTCCTAATTGTCTGACAAATTGCCATACCAATTTCCACAGCAGCTGTACAAGTTTGCACTCCCCTTACTCCACATCCTCTCCAGTATAGGCTGTCATCAGTGTTTTTGATCCTTACCATTTGGATTAGTGTAAGAGTCTCTTGATCTTGCTTGGCAATGGTAACTGTTTTTCATTGTGCTTACCTCTACCAACTCCATGGCTGAAATGCATAGGAAGTATTGCACCTGAGATCAAAACCAGTTGGTATTTCTTAAAAAGGGATTTATTCTAAGTAGCTCAGATTCTATGAATAAGAGAGTACATTTTGTTCTTGTCCCTCAATTTCTATGAGTGTTCTTTGTTGACAGATGTGTGTTCTATTTTTAGGCAGAAATATGTGAATCTCAGTCTCACTCTTAGAACATTTAGAAATCAAAGTTGAATTAAATATTTTCAAGCCTCCTGCAAGTCCACAAGGACTTCAGAAACATTAAATATTAAGCTCTCCTCCAAAAAGTAGAGCATTGTGAGCACTTGGCTACTAATTAGCCAGATACATTGCTGGACAACTACAAAGCAACGTGTACTGAGACTCCATTTGCTGTTTCTTCCTGAAGAAGGATTCGGTGATCTTTGCATCTGCAAAAGATAGAACGGACAGCTCTTCCAGGACACGGGGGTGACCAGAAGTCTGTCTGGGTTTGCTTTCAGCTTCCTTTTAATCGTTAGTCATGATGGATAAACTCTTGATTTACTTGAATTTCCAATTTCTATTGTCACAAGTAAGATCAAAATTATGAATCAACTTGGTGAACTGATGAGTTTTATCAGGACTACTGAGAGGAGCAGAAATGACTGAAAGTCAGCGGTATCACCAAAGCCCATCCCAGCACGGGTGACAGCTCACCTAACTGGAAATCTGGAGCTCACTGCACAACCTGGAGGCAGCTTACCGAGGAGAAAGTGTCCTTTCCTAGTGGCTCTGTCAGACTGCTCCTCCTTTGGGCATTTTAGCTAGTCTCTGATTCTCTCAGGATACTTGGTTTGTGTTCATCTCCTTTGGACTGTTAGTCTGGTTTCGGCTTCTTCCAGGTAGTTTTGGGGTCCAAGCCTCTTTAAAGCAACGCAGCTTGTTCAAATGTCATCCCTAACATTCTTTACTGTTTATATACTCTTGGGGAGTAAGGGTGGAATGAACTCTGTCAGTTCCAGTAACTTCCTAAAGCTCTTTGAGTTGTTTGCTTCCTGTCTTGGTGTAGGAGTTCCTTCTGTTTGTATGTTGCTTTCATTGGTTAATGAATAAAGAAACTGCCTTGGCCTAGTTGATAGGCGGAACTTAGGTAGGTGGAGAAAACAGAACTGAATGCTGGAGAAAGAAGGGCAGAATCAGAGGAGCCATGGATCCTCTACCTGAGATGGATGCTCGTTAGAATCTCTGGTAAGCCACTGCTACATGGCAATACACGGATTAATGGAGATGGGTTAAATTAAGATGTAAGAGTTAGCCAATAAGAAGTTAGAGCTAAGGACCAAGCAGTGTTTTCATTAATACAGTTTCTGTGTGGTTATTTCTGTGTAAGCTAGCGGGGCAACCGGGACGAGCAAGTGGGCCCTCCTACAGCACTGTCTTACTGAACTTCTCTGCAGGCTACATAGCTTTGCCTCCCTTGGGAGCATCCTCTCGCTTTACCTCCCCATAAATACCTTGTCTCAGTGATCTTCCCTCCAAGCTGGAAGATTTTAACCTTGGAGGAGACAACCATACAATCCTCTACCCCTTCCTCCAACTTGTATATTCTTTCTGCCCTGTCTGCTATGATGATCCTTGGGAGAGCTGACCTAAAAGTCTAAAGCTCTATTTAACTCTAGTTGGGTTTTGAAATTTTGTGTCTTTTTAACTTGTCTTTCTGTTTCCAGAGCACAGCTGGTGGTAACCTTGGCGGTTCTTTTTTTCCATAAAACACTAGTGAGGATTGTGTCTTATCTTGATGATCTACATCAAGTGTATCTTAGAAACTTTTAATTAATTGTTTGAACACCTTCGTATTAGTTAACCGACTTTATTCCACCTTGGAGAGATGAGTGTGTCCCTGACCTACAATGGTGTTACTTAGTTTGCTTTGCATTTTGACTTACTCCTATAACTGCAGGCATGTAACAGGATTTGTAGTGAAGGTGAATGGTTAAAACAGAGATTCTTTATTGTTTAATTTCTCATGCAAGAATGCTCGGAGATAGTTTACAAATAATAATGGAGTCAAATATTAGTGACTTTCTGACGACATCATTAGGGACAAACCTATGGGGCCATTGCTGCTCTTGCAGATCCTGAGGGTGTCTGGCCTGTATATGACTGCTTCTTCATTAAGAGCTCGTTAGGCAACACCCCTGCAGAGGCAGTGCTGGCTCCTTCCTTGAACTGCGACCCTGTCTGCTCCTGCTTGTCTCTGATCTTCAGTGACTGATGGTCTTCTGATCTTTAGGGAGAGAGAGAGATCTTGGCAGTATCCCTTGACTGCACTGGTTGTGGACAAAGGTCATGTGGCCTCCACCCTGTTTTTCTCAGAATCTATTCTTCCCAGAGGAACTTGTGCTGTAGTGTTCCCCCTCTGTGGAAGTCTCCTGAAAATTAACCGTACTGCAGGCGTTTACTGAGTAACACAGCTATAATTATGCTTCTCTAAGATGTCATTTTATAGCCACAACAGATCTGATTAGAGATATTTCCAAAAGATAATCTTGGCACCTCCATCCTTATTAAAATATATTTGTTCTCAGTATTGTCATTTAAAATGAAAAATTCCTAAGAATATTTTTTCTTCTTATATCAAAGGCATTCAAGTTTTCCACATCCAATAAAATCATTTTCTAGTCATTTTCTTTTTATAACAGCATGATAATAAATACAAAATAATGCTTATTGGTGTCATGAAGTTGTCTAAGCGTTCCTTTACCACCATCTGTGCAAAAATTAATTCTGCTTATATGAACCATTTATATCTTACCAAATTACTAAATTTCTGCATATATTCCATTCTACATTTTATTAATACCTGTATCTCTATTAATAAATATGTATGTGTGTTATTAATAATAATACATTAATAAATATGTATTGTTTAATATGCCTTTGGCTTATGAAATAACTGAGACCCATCATTGGTCTGTCTAATAATGATAGGTGTGGGTTAAATAAATCCTGAGGCCCAAATAGCCTGGAAAACTTTCCCTTCCCACTAGAGCAGTTTGTCATACAATGCTCAGGAATTAGAATTTTGTCGGAGGGTATCTGGCATTCTAAACCGAAGGAATGAGGAATCAAGAAGGTGAGTGTTTTGCTTCAAGAAGGCATTTGACTTAAGCAGGTGTTTTGGTGAGTCTTGTGGTCAGCGTGTTTATCACAACGTTTGTAAAGTAACCCTGTTCCGAATGTTCCATTTCATGTGAGCTGAAGGCTTTCTGACAGGTGCTTATCAACTGCACATTCTTGTTTTGCAGTAAGGTTTTTCTGCAGAGTGTGAGTTGACTTTGGAAACACCAGTGAAGTTGGAGATTAGGGGCATAGATGCCATCCATGCTGAAGACTAACAGTATACCTGAGTGTTGCAATGGCTCATTTAACAAGACTGGGATGCTGACATAGTATGGTGATCTCCTGGCTCTAGGTTCATCCTAATTATCATGTATCGTGTGTGTGTGTGTGTGTGTGTGTGTGTGTGTGTGTGTGTGTGGTTAAAGATTGTAATAAGGCTATTGACTGATGTGGCAGGAGAGCTCCAAATACGGGAACCTCTTAGCATGGCAGAAAATCTGCATGTTCCTGTTTCTCTGCTAATTCTGTTGTCCCTGTGGATTGCAATGACACCAGCAATATCTGAGAACAACACCAAACAAAGCATTAAACATGACTTTTGGTTAGGACCTGCCACCAACTAGCATAACGGTAAACACTGTGAAACAAAGAGAAGAATGAGAAAAAAACAGACGGGCCACATCATTTGCATGTGGGTGCAATGGGGAAGGCTGCTCAGTAATAAGAAAGCCTCCCCAGCTATTTTTGTTTATATGGTTCTTTTATTAAAAACTATTTTGATAGTTTCAGAATTAAAAACTAATAATTCCTAATAGCCGTGAAAAAAAATGCTTTCTATTTAAGACTGTGGAGAGGGCACTGAAGAGATGGCTTGGTCAAAAGCACTGGCTGCTTTTCCAGAGGACCAGGGTTCAATTCCCAGCTTTTACCTCTTGGCTAAACTACTGTCAATAACGCCAGTGAATATGATGCCCTCTTCTGGTCTCTGTGGGTATTGCATGCCTGTGGGGCACAAACCTACTTGCAGACAAAACACTCATGCACATAAAAAATAAAATAGGAAGAAAGAAAGAGAGGGGGGAAGGAAGGAAGGAAGGAAGGAAGGAAGGAAGGAAGGAAGGAAGGAAGGAAGGAAGGAAGGGAAGAAGGGAGGAAGAAAGGAGAGAACTTCAGAGGACTACCGTGAGACGTGCAGAATATTGGCATTAAGCATGTGTTTGAACCCTGCATTTGCGTGTGTTAGCTATATGAGCTGGGAAAAACATTTAAAATCGCATGGCTACATTACTTTGACTCTAAAGCAAGATGGATAAACCTAATTTATAAGTTTTTATAATTAAAAGCAGAGAGAAGCCCATGGTTATGCAAAGCTGACCATGCAAAGCCACTCCTGCCTGCCTTTTACATAACCTGCCCAGCCTGCTTATGTAAGGGCCCTGCCTGTGCTGCCCCTTGCTCTCCTGCTCCCTGCTCCTCCACTAAAGGCTCCTTCTAGCTTACTGTTTCCTAACCACCAGGCTGATCTTTCCTTACATAGCCCCGGGCCAAAGCTTATTCTAGTCGGCAGAGGCTGAGCAATTCCCTTCCCTCATCAATTTTGTAACCTTGAAGGTATTTGAGCAGTCTGAGCAAATACGCACCTGCAGGTTTTTCCTTGTGAACTCATCCCTGGATGCCATTCTTCCTCTTCTTTTCACACTTATTGCACAAACTCAAATTCCCTTCTTCCCCTTGGCGTCTTCTCTAATTGTACTTAATGAGACATTTTCTATATTGAGCTTTTCCAATTAGTTAAATTTTCCTTCTTTTTCTAATAATGGAGTCATGACCCATTGCCTGAAAAACAGATCAGTAGAATTTAAAGCAACCTCTCCTCTTGGTGAAACTAAATGCCACCACTTTGATTTGTTTCTATCCTTTGAGGATAACTGAAGCTTTGAAAAGAATGCCCTGCATGGATGTAAATGAATGCTTATTTAAAATGAGATTTTAATTATATAAACCACAGTATTAAGGGTTCTGTTGTCCACACTATGGGTCTCACTTAAGTTGCTACTAAAGGACCGAATTGCCAGCTCAAGCAAGCAGTACCTCCTAGGCATGTTTATCTGAGAGCATCCTACAGGATTCTGCCTTCTTTGGGGGAACAACTTTTTGCAAATCAGAGCCTCTGAGGAAAAGAGCAAACCTTTCCCTAGGTCCTTCATGATGAGTGTGTCACCTGGACCATTTGGCACAAAAGGAATATTGAGGCTCAGTATTGACTCCCCATCTCCAGCCACTTGGGGAAGAACTTTCTGTCCAGCGAGAACAAGTTTTTAGAGTCACAAGTGAGGGCTTCTGGCCAGGGTGGTGGTCAGATCCCATTCATGCTACTGTCAGAACATCTATTCGGAGGTAGAACCTTCATTCTATTATTTGAGAAGCATAAATACATATTAATAAAGAAAAAGATCACTAAGGAATGACTTAATGGTACTTAATAGGTTGGAATAAAAATTGAACACACAACAGCGAACTAATGTCTCTTGCCTGTTACTATGGTTAATAGCCTTAATGACATTTATTTTTAATTCACTTGTATTTGTTTACTTATTAATTCTATGGTTCTTGTTTTTATTTATTTATTTTTATTAGAAAGGGTTCATGTAGCTTTGGCTGGCCTCAAATTCACTAGGTATGTGAGGATGATACTGAAACTCGGATCCTCCTGCCTCAGTCTCCCATGCTTGTGTGAACATGCTCACCATGGCTTGCCATCAGATCTAATTGGGCTTACCACTGGATAAATCCGGGTTTCGTTGTTGTTGTTTTGTTTTTGTTTGTTTGTTTTTGTTTTTACTCAAAGGAAATCTTTTCATCATTTTGTACTTCATTTTGCTCATGTGGACAGTAGAGATGCCCATCAATTTATGGAATTGCTCAAAAATTCGTGTAAAATATTTACATATAACTTTACAATGCTATTTTTATTATTGCCATCCATTTGTACAATGTATCTTGACCCACTCACCCTGAAACTTCCCCAGGGATTCCAACACTTATCATGTGTCCCTCCCAACTTCATGTCCTTATTTGTTTTATGTTTAACCCACTGGGTCCAATTGTTGCTACCCTTATGCACATGGGTATGTTATATGTAATTTCTAGTCCATTCTTTAAATGACCGCTCTGGGAGCTAGCTACATGCGGATAGCTCTTTGCAAGCAGCCTAGAAGAGCCATGGATCAGACTCCCAGTTCTTTACATTGGCAGCTCAGGTTCTTCATGCATGGTTGTTGTTCATTGGCCCTAATCTAGGCTTCTTCCTGTTTGTCAGGTTTGTCAAGAGGGCCCATTTGAAAGAATGAGTTTCTTTTTAAATGAGTATTTGTGTCTCTCCCCTACTCAGTGAAGTCCAAAATATCGAACATTAGTCAGTTTGGCAAAAACTTGAGCCAGTCAAATGTAATCTGCCCACATTTTGATATCTCCAGCTTGGCTGTCCTCTGCTAGGTTATAAATATTGTCATTTGAGGATCTTCAGGGATGGAGGTGGGGCCCTATGGAACAGACTGGAGAGCAAGGACCCCAGCTAATCCCATGAGAATCTATTTGTAGTGCAGTAGGAAAGTATTTTTCATACAAGCTTTTGAGTGTTAGCAGGCCCGTATATACACTAATCCCCTTCTTTTTCTGTTGGGTGTTAGCAGGATCATCTATGCACTAATCTCCTTCTTTCTTTGTTGGGTGTTAGCAGGCACATATATGCACTAGCCCCCTCCTTTCTAACCCTCCCCCCAAGTTTCTTGGTATCTTTCGTTAACATACCTCACTTTTCAAATAGCACGTGTGTTCCCTGCATTGTCACAACAGGATTTGCTTACATCCACTTATCCTTGCATCCCTTTTGATTTAGCTTGTGAAAATTCATTGTAATACCTAATACAAATGCTATTCGTATGAACGTTTTGGAAGCTTACATTGGTATGTCAAAATGGCAAATACTTAAATTTGAAAACCAAATCTTTGATGCTTCCCTTAAGAACACAAACAGCTGGGTGGTGGTCGTGACTGCCTTTAATCCTGGCACTCAGGAGGTAGAGGCAGGTGGATCTCTGTGAGTTCCAGGAGAGGCTCCAAGGCTACAGACAAACCCTGTCTCAAAAAAAACAAAACAAAACAAACAAACAAAAAAGTCACAAAACACACTTGATAAAGATAATAGGAGCTAAAGAAAAGTAATGCAAACTAAATAATTTCTTTAAAAAATAATTTTCTGTAGCTCTCCATTCAGGTTTAAGAATAAATACAGGCTGTCTTCACTGAGAATGCAAATGAGATTTCTTGTATGAAGTTATCAGTGTTTGCCACATTCCCTCACTGAATAATTTACCAACAGAAACTGAAGAAAGACGGGCAGAAAGTAGAATTATTGCTTCATAATTCACATTATAATATTTTGAGATTGTTTCTCTGCAGTGCTATGTGCTTCCGAGCCTGGGCAAGTTTCTTAGCCCCTCGCAGCCTCTGCCCCACAGTATGAGGAAAGTACGGCCCATGAGCTGCAGGATCCTTTACTAATCTAAGCTTCATTATGTTCTGGGCCATCGGTTTTATTATATCTTGTTTTCTTCTGTTCTGTCAACCATGTAATGAAGACCGAGTCTGGGCCCAGATATGAATTTATAAGTTGTTTCTTTACTTCGGCGCTGGGTGAGCATGAACAAAATTCCCTTTTCTGAGCTTCTTCGTGTGTGAAAAGTAGAGACCACTATCCTCCTGAGATCACGATCCACTGAAAAATTTCCAAAGTACCAAGAATAGAAAACTTCACTGGTCAGGTCCTCAATGAGTAACAGTCTTTTTTCTTACATTGCACTGTTTTAGAAGTCTTGGATCTGCCTTTTCTATGGCCATCTCCCGGCCTGTGTGCCAATAGGTAGGAGAACAGTGTGTGAGAATATACTAGGTAGATGGCGAACTATAGATTATACTAGGTAGATAGATGAGCATCACAGCTGATACAGCTCTTTTCTGTCTTCTCTTTTTCTTCCTCTTGGTTTTCCTCGGTAGGAAGAATGATGACGTCTGTAGACAACAGTTATCCTCTTCAATATATCGTTATCTTTTTGTCATTCCGGCCTAGCATCAGTCATACTTTCATAGAAGAAATACATCAAGTCTTAAAAAAGAGATCACTTGCTTCCAGTGGAATCTGAGACCTTTCCTTCCTCCTTCTCACTGATATTTCATATTATGGCTGGCTATTATGTCTCTCAATTTTTGAACCTAAAAATAAAATGGCTTTATGAATTACGTAAGTCATTAAAAAGTAAACCATGTGAAGTTTAGGATAAACATGTTTTCCAGTACTGCTTTGTATACTATGTCATATTTTCTAATTTTACAGAAACGCATGTAACATGTTTACAAAAATTGGCTACTACTACCTAGCCGTAAGACAAGTGCCATAAAACCAACTCCTCAATGGCCGGGAGAAGGTCTACCTACTTCATTGTTTAGGCTTGCTGGAGAGATGGCTTAGGGGTTAAGAGCACTGTTTGCTCTTCCAAAGGTTCTAGAAACCATATGGTGACTCACAACCATCTTTAATGAGATCTGGTGCCCCCTTGAGAAAGAGACCTGGTCAATCGTCCTCAACAACTTAGACCATGAACCCTAATATGGACAAGCTAACAGAACCACCATATACAGGCTGTCGATGCATGCCAGGGCATAAATTCCATTTTTCATTCAGTGCTAGTATTGAAAACATACTGTTTACAAAGTCTATTCTTTTAAAGCTAGTATATTATATAAGTATATTAATATATTAGTATATATTGTACTATATATTTTTGTGTCAGTAATTATAACCCAACATCATCACAATCAATGGTCATACAGTGTTTGTAATACAAATATAATCACAACTTCTTGATCTTTTTTTGTTGGAATTGTATTTTATTTTGTTACTGATTTTTGTCAGTAAGAGTTTTAATCTACAGCTTGGAGACCAATTTATTCCCTACATCCTTTTTTCTCAATAACTATTTTAAGTAATTGTGTTTGTTTGCTTGTTTATGTATTTATTTATTATTTATTTATTGAGAATTTCATTTGTGAATACTATATTTACATTGTCTACCATCCCTCTGTTCCTGGCAACTCTTTCCCCATTTCTTCTCAAATTCATGCCTCCTCGTTCTTTAATTATTACTTTACATACATATATATACACTTATGTATACATTTACAAACATATCCTGATGAGTCCACTCTGTCTTCTTGCAAGTGTATGCGTTTAGGGCTATCCACTGAGAACTGGACATGTCTGGGACCCATCCCTAGAGAAGACTGATTCTCCCCTCAGCAGCCATTGATAGCCTGGAGTTCTTTATCCAGGGGTGAGGCCTTATGAGATTTCTCCATCCACACTGGCATGTCAACTGGTGTTTCAGGAATTTTACAGGCAACAGTATTGTTGAGAAAGCATGAGCACAGCCTCCCTATCATTTCTCACAGTCTTACAGCAGGCTTCCTGGTCCTCTGGCACTACAAGCTTTTTGCCCTCCTTTTCTGCAATGTTCCCTGAGATCTAGGTGTGGAGATCACATTGCAGTCGTATGATCTGGGGATGGGCATCCCACAGTCACATGTTCTCGGGATTCTGTGGGCTCCAGTTGTAACTTTCTGTAATGGTTTCTATCTCTGCAAAAAGGCGCTTCTTGGATGAGATAGTAGAGCTACACTCATCTCTTATTACATAATACTTATGTAAGCCTAAGCATTTAGAATGCATTTAAAATAACACTGGTTGAGGAAAGTGGCAATATTCGGTGTTTTCCTAGAGTCCTTGAACTTCACCAGTCCCCAATAGTAAACTAGATTTCTAGAATCAGTCATGAACTCCCTCCTACAGAGGCCTCAGGCTCAATTAACTATTGGTTACTCCCCAGAGCGTAAGTGACACTCTTGCACCTTTGAGAGTGTCTTGACATTCTTGTCATTATGGTGGTTAATACACATTTGACTGGGTGGGATCATTGATTGGTTTTGTCCCTCAGCAGCTTGTGCAGCTCCTTCTAGAGGTGTTCAGGTTCTCAGGGAGGTATTCCAGCCAATGCTTTCAAGTGCACTCTCTGAAATGCGTGGCGTTTTCCATAGTAGGCTCTTATTTCTGGGAGCCAACCAAAAGGACTGGCAGTAGCCTATATTGTTTTGCGAGTCTCTTGGACTTTCCTGACCGGTGACTATTTTGTTGAATTAATTCCTGAAGGAATTGTTAATCTTAAGTAGTCTTACCATTTAGGCAAGCACTACATCTTGCCAAGTTGTCTCCTGAAAGTTTATGTTAATTTACATTTCAGTCAACAGAGTAGCTATCCATTTCCCTGTACTTCAATAGATATTGTATTTTTTAAAAAAAAATTAAATCATTTTTACAAGATCATTTTATACCAAATGTTGAATAGCAAAAAAAAAATGTTGAATATTCTTCTAATCAATTTTAATGAGATTATTTGAACCCCACAGAGAGGTCTTACTGAACTTGTATAAAATAAATGCTATTTAGTTTGATTAATTTGGTTAATTTAGAAGAGATGTTACAAAATACATAAATATTTTCCATTGGTATTCACACCAGTACACTCACTATAACATGCCTACCTTGTACAATAAAATCGCTTTCGGTAAACCGTATTTCACATTTGAGTAGTTTGACATTTCCCATTGAAATCTATCCTAAACTATTGTGAAATCAGAACACTGTAAAACGTAGTGAAATGTTTGTGTTATACATATTTCCCCTCATAGAATCAGATGTTAAATATCTGTGTGGGAGCTGTTTCGACAAGGTAAATGCATTATTATTTATATCTCCTTTGAAATAATGAGGACACATAGCAGCAGCTGACTATGGACTTAAATAATTTTCACAGTTAACTGCATCCTTGTCAGCTAGCTGTCAAGGTACCGCTCGGGTGGTTTGGTCTGAGATTGACCCGGCCTTTGATTCATGCCTGCAATTTTAATATGCGCTTTTATGAGAACAACAAACACAATAATCCTTAGTTATACTTCCTGTGTTCTCTGATTTGGGATTCAAGACAGTCATTCATGCTGCCTCTCTATTTCTGGACATGTGATCCTTTTTTTTTTTCCTTCCTTGAAGAGCTCAAGGCTACCTGAACATACAGAGACAATTACTTTCTTCTTTCATATCACATCAAGTTCAACTTGATATTATCAATTAATGATAACCAAGGCATAATTTTTTTTCCATTTCTGAAGTAGCTGGCATGAGAACTTAAGAAGAAAGATAACTTACAGTTAAAAACTAAGAAAGGAGAGAGAAGAGAATTTAAAAAGAAAGTGGTTAAAAGGATGTTAAGAGGAAAAACCCAGAAACTTGCCCTTTGGTGTCTGTTATACCAAACAGACAACTTATGATAACAGCTAAGCAAAGAGAACAGCTTCCATCTGCCAGGACTGGGATTACTATAGAAAAGAAAGGAGCCAAAAACATCAAAGGCAACGTTCCAATAGGGAAGCAAAACTAAGCCCCAGAGCTTCACGCCTTCAGAACGGTTGTTCTAACTGCATAGGTGCTTATTGAGTTGTAGACCTTTGCTCTGGATATTTTACTATGTGATCTTCCTTATTTGAAAGTTCCTTATAATAAAGTTTTAATTAGTAAGCACACAGAGAGAGGAGGTAGATTTGAACTGCAGTGTTCAGACAAGCCTAGAGTCATCTGGAGAAACCTAAAAAGAGCCCCTTGAGAAAGCCCTGTGTGCAACAGGTGGTAACCACCAGAGTAAAGAGCCAGGCAACTTAGTTACTGGTTGCCAGCCTGCCCCAAATTAGCATAGTCATGAGTTTTTTTCTTGAGATTTAACAAAATGTACCTAATTTGGAAGACATTAAAGTTACCTCAAAATGATCAAGAAATTTCTCTTTTTCTCCTCAAATTCAGTTATTGCTATTAACAGGTTTTTTACAATTGGTAAGATGGCTACGACCCAGTTTCAAGACCTTGGGTGTTCAATGCTACCTCCCTTGGTCCTGCCTTATTTGTATGAAGTTGACTGGGCATCTTACACAATCTGCTACAGGGAAGAGCCTGTGCTGGTCAAATGTGCATCACAGGAGCCATTAACTACTGCAGGGCTTTGGGAGTCTTCATGAGGCTTACTTCCCGTGTCTTGAATGGAAAACCTGTGTCTAGGTTTTGTGAATCAAATGAAATAGAAGTCAATGTGTGCTAAACAAAAATAAATAAATGAATAGATAGATAGATAGATAGATAGATAGATAGATAGATAGATAGATAGATAATAGGGATTTCTTTGCCATCACAATCTATATAAGAAAGATCTTCAGAAGTTTATGAAATTAAAAACATAACGTAAACTTGAATAAATAATTTAAAGAAAATGAGAAAGAAGGGAAAGGAGAAGATAAAGGCCACCTTCAAAGAAGGGATTTGTGTTACCGGAAATGCAGGGTGAAATTAGCATTGGATTTAAAGCCTTACTATACCTCAGTTTCTTCTTCAGCTTATCAGGGTACCTTTTTAAAATAATGAACAACCGTTGTTATCATAAGATCATTGTCTACAAATACAGACATGTAAGGAAAGCTATTCCAACTTGAAAAAATTCTCGTGGTCAACAGCCCAAGTACAATTCATAGTCAAGGTGTGGAGCGGGAATCAAAGAGTCCAAACCAATGTGACAAGTTTCTCCTAACAGATATAGAGACTTTGAGCTCACTGGACTGTGTTTTAAGCACATGGCTGTGGATAAGTGTCAGGGTCAACTGTTTATAATATCACTTTGACCATGGAGACGCACGATGTTATTCAATACATTGAGTTGTCATAGAGACAGATAATATATTAGGTCTTGGTATTGTAATGTCTATAGTAATTTCTATAATGCCAGCTTGCTCAACTGTCAATCAAAACCAAAAGGCTTAATTTCCATCATTACACCATCCAAAGGAAGGTGAAAGGCAAAATGAGGCATTTACATCTATTGGCATGTCAACATTCAGACAGACAGCAACTATTCTTCAAATCCACTAGCCTCATTAACCAGAGTGGAATAATCCAGTCATCTTACACAAAACCAAACTCAGTAACTGAGTTTGCAAGGTCGGCATGAGAGGCTGGCTGGTAGGTGAGGGCCTTTTGTGTGCCCCTGTAAGTCATGGAAACTCACAATTTAAACAAAAAGGGCACCTGCAAGCCAGACACTTCAGGAGAACATCTGAAAGCTACTATTAAAGCTGCCTCTGTGATGTTGGCTGTATAGTGGCCACTATCCTCTTAACTTGAGAGGCAGGGCCAACCCTTGGAAGATGGGCAGGGTAACCACAAGTTGATGCTTCTCCTCTTTTCCAAGACTGTTTTTGAGTGCAAATAGCAGAAAATCATGATTAAGCTTATTTAAACAAATACAACATTCAAAAATGAACTGCCTGAAGTTCACAGGTGAGGTGAAATGAGGCTGGACTTGTTTTCAGAAATGATAAAGGCAACAACCAAACAAATATTTCCATGTACTTTCTGTTTTTTAACTCTATTTCCATGGTGATCATTCTTTTCTGTTTTCCTATTTCATGGTCCCAAGATGGCTCTTTTGTTCACATTCCAGACTCTTCATGATTAAAATGTCCAATCCTAGGTAGCCAGCCTTCTTCTGTGAACAGTTAAGACTGCAAATCTCATCCATGCTGTCTCACACACATTCAGCAAAGTAGAGTACAGATGTTAGACTCTGAAGCAAACATCTTGTTTGTCTCAAATAAATTAGCAAAGATTATTACCCCCACCCTACCCCAATATGGTAGCTGTGTTTCAAATTATACCAAATAGCTTAGGCTTGTGTCTTGGATCCTATTTTTAATTTAGAGTCACACCAACTCTTCTTGAAGAACATAAGATATGTTATAAAGAAGTGGAATCACTAAACAATTGGGTGCTGTTGCCAAGCATAAGAGGGCGTACGGCAGGTAGCCAAAGCGACAGATCATACACCAGTATAGGTTCACTAAGAGAGAATCGCTGAGGTCTTTTATTTTATTCATCTCAGACAAGAATGATTAATCTACAGAAATTTATGACCAAGATCTGGAGAGGACTCTTTCTGGCTTGAAGACAGCTGCCTTCTCACTACATTCTCATGAGAAAGGAGGGAAGGAAGCAAAGAGAGGGAAAAAGAGATTTCATCTTTTTTGTGAATAAGTAACCATCGTAAGAGCTTCAAACTTGTGAGCTCATCTAAATCTAATTGTTCCTCAGCATCTTCTTTCTCGGGTACCATTCCATAAGGGGAGGGGGCTATGGCTTTACTTAGCATGTGGATTTGAGAAAATGTGATTGAATTCATAGCATTCTTCCCCTTCTCATTTGTAACCTATGTTTGTTTCATCTCAGCAGTTGGAAGCCATTCATAAATAAATTCTAGTCGAATGTTTAAATTCTTTTCTAAATACTATCTATATCAGGTGTAGGTGATATAAGTATTTTGTTGCAAGGACAGACAGGTGGCTTGGTGGTTAAGAGTTTGTGTTGCTCTTGCAAAGGACCAGAATTTGTCCCCAACACCCACGTCAGGTGATTCACAACTGCCTATAGCTCCAGTCGATGGATATGATACCCTTTTCTGCCCTCTGGAGGCACTGCACCCATGTGTATATACCCATACCCTGTATATGCATAATTTAAAATAACAACTTAAAAACATCCTGTAGTTTTCTTCATGGATTTTCAGAGCCAGTTATGAAGGGATGGTCCATCTTTAATAAACTCCAAGTTTGCTAATATCTGACTAATAACTGTGCACTAAGACTGAATTGTTCTACAACTATAAGCCTGTGCAAACAAAGAAGTCACATACTTCCAAAATGTAGTGGGCTGGGCTAGGATACATAGACATCTCCTTCTGAAAAGAAAGAGATACAAAAGAGGGAAGAGGTCCCAGGCAGCTTCGGCTTAGTAGGACAAATACCATCAGACCTTAAAGCACTAGAACAACTCTTGGGGTTGATGTTCTGCCCTCTAGGCCGTGCAAATGGGAATGTCATCCCAAAGCTCTGCCTGTTTGCACCCCTGTATCTCTTTATGCTGAATTCCCTCTCTGTATTCAGTAGGAAACAGCCTGTTTGCTTAGACCTGTGTGCAACCTCAATGACTTTTGAATAATTTCCTAGGTGACTCTTTTGTTTATAAAGAAGACTGCAAGTTATAGCCAAATAGCTCTATGGCCTGTTCTCTAGAATCCAAATATAATGGCCTATCTTCGTGTCATTTAGTCTCCATTTCTCCATTGCAAATGAGCAGGATGTCTGTCGTTCATTCTTATCTGCTCTCTTGGCTGCTGCTACGACAGGTGCTTGGAGCCAAATTTTAGATCCATAATCTCCTTATCACAGGCTGGTTAGACTACACACTTGATGTTGCCTCTAGAACAAGTAGATGTAGGTTTTGCAATGTAGATAAGATGAGGTTTCCAAGCGTCCAAGTTCTTGTTCATTTCTTTACAACAAGCAGTAATAAGATTCTGAACCACACCTTGAATATTTTGCTTTGAACTCACTTCTGCTAAGTATGGTTGCTTGCCTACTCTACTATCCACAAAATACTAAGTACATAAACCCTTCTGATTTTCACTGCTTTGTAACAAGGACGGCTTTTTTCCTCTTGTTTCCAGTAAAGAACCCCTCTTTATCTGAGGAATCACCAAAATTGACCTTCTTTTTTATTATTTCCAGTGTAAACGTCAAAGCTCTCTGAGTGTCCAGCCCCTGCTCAGTTCTGACAGCATTCCTTTGTGTGTTAAGAGCACACTACATCAGAAACACGGATCAAAATGTACATACATACTGGCATGTTCGTGGGTGCGGAGACCATTTAATAGAGGGGACAGACACGTTCAGGAATGGGAGCTGCAAAATCCTAAGATCTGTAGACCGCAAGCTGGAAAATAAAAAGAGCCAATACATGGTTCCAATTCGAGTAAGAAGGGTCTGAGAACCAGAAACAGATGATGTCAGTTCTAATCCACAAATCTTGTTGGAGCTTGGGAGCCAGGGAAGCAGACATTTCGGTCCAGGTGTCAATGCTGGAGAAAGTGGTGGAGCAGTCAGGCTGGACTCTCTCTTCCTCAGCTCTTTTGTTCACCTAAGGTCTTCAGTGGACAGACAAGTCCCACCTGAATCAGGAAGGGAAATCTGCTTTACCCAAAGTAGCAGTTCAGATATGTTAATCTCATTAAGATACATATGTATGCACGCGCATGTGCGCGCGCGCGCACACACACACACACACACACACACACAGAGAGAGAGAGAGAGAGAGAGAGAGAGAGAGAGAGAGAGAGAGAATGCCAGAGAGAGAGTTCAGTTATTTAACACACACACTTTTTTTTATTTAATACACACTTAGAAGAAAGGGCAACTTGACGTTTATCTCATACTTTCATAAGGTAAATATAAGCAAGAATTACCAGACGTTGCATGGCCTACAAATTACCAACAGAATCCCCTGCTCAGTCTTGCTGCTGAGGAACTGGAGAAGCACAAATCAGACACTGACATCTTGAAGATATCGTTTTTATCTTTTAATTGGATGATGGATATGGTTGGAAAAATCAAAAAGAGAGTGTGGTATATACATATATAATTTTTCATATTTGTTTATTTTGGTATACCTCTATTTTGAGGTCAGAGGACTATTTGTAAGAGTCAATCCCCTCCTTCTGTCATTTACGCTCCAAGGACTGAAGTCAAGTTCTCAGGCTTGGTGGCAAGCACTTTTACCCTAAGCACTTTTACCCTACCCACTGTGCCATCTTGCTGGTGCATGCATGCATGCGTGTGTGCCTGTGTGTGTGTGTGTCCATAGACGAGACAGAGACACAGGGAGAAAGTACATTGATTTACTTGAGAGAACACGTATGTGCCAAATCCAATGTAGTTTTAGAGGTTAGCCTTTTGTTTCAGATCACATTGACTCCGAATTTAGATAGGATCATAACTCATTCCATTATATAATTTTCAAACTCGTTTAAGAGTAGAAATGACAAACTGGAAAAGAGCAGCCGATTCTTTAAAAATGAATAGTGATAATGAAGGAATTGACAAATGGCAGATGGGGGTGCTTATTCACAAATATGTAAAATTGTTTTCTCAAAATTATGTTTTATTGTAATAGTATAATTATGATTTAGTTAATAAAATATATTAAGAAAAATTTATGTATTATTTTACAAGGAGTTTTTAAAGAAAAATGCTAGCTATATCTTTGTAAATAAAATTTGATAACAAATATTTTGAAAAGACTCACTGAAAGTAACTGCATTGAATATTAGCTATTATTTTTCTTCGGGGTAGTAATTTGTTCTTTTGCTTTTTTAATAGCCAGAACTTTCTAATATATATATATGTGTGTGTGTGTGTGTGTGTGTTGTTCTAACTAAAATAATTAAATATATTATTTACAAAGAACATTCCAGAAGTTTTCAGAAATTAGATCATTATTCTAGTGTGTATTAATAACATAAAATTATATGGTAATGAGGTCAGTCAAGTTAATCAGGACAATATCCAACTTGATATCACACATTTCATGTAAATATTCTTGGGAAGATATAATATCTTCTTAAATATTTTTCTTCCAGATAGCAAAATTAATATCTATTGTAAATAACATGTGAAAGCAGCAGAGATACAAAATGTGTAGTTAGTGGTGATATTAAAAATGATAATTTAAGCACTAGTCTTCGGGGACTGTCTGCTGGCTGCTTTTTAACTTATTTGTTCTGAAAGTAACGATCTTGGTGATTGATCAACCACAATGACATCTCAAAGGGGGAAATTTTAATTTCCTACATCATAAATTACATATATAAAAAGAGTGTTCTTGCCATGTAGATAACACTGGCAATACTTTGCAAGGAAAACTATACTTCTGGCCAGACTTGGCACTCTCCTGCAACCAGAGTGACTTCAGAGTCCCGAACAGCAACGTCAGGTCCTATCCTGAAGGAAAAACAAAACAGGCAGTGGTGATGGATGCCTTTAATCCCAGCACTCCCAAGGCGGGGGCAGGCGGATCTCTGAGTTCAAGGCCAGCCTAGTCTACAGAGTGAGTTCCGGGACAGTCAAGGCTGCACAGAGAAACAAAACAAACAAAAATAAAATAAAACCCATACACTTCAGGCTAATATAATAACTTCAGTAATTTTAGGCATGAAGCTCCTCCATTTTTTTTTCTGTGTAGCTATTCTACATGTAAGAGAGACGAATGTATACAAATTATTTTTGTAGTATGTCTTTACTTGATTTTTTTTCTTTGTATTTTGGAAAAGTAATTTTGAATGTATTTATGTAGAAAACTTCACAGAATTTTTTAGAAAATTATTATATTTATAAATAATATCCTTTAATAAAACTTTCAATTGATCTCCAGATTTTCCAGTTAACTTTTATTATATTATTATTATTATTATTTCAAAATTTCTTTCATTAACTTTTTTCAGCTAGCACACAAAAAAATGAGGTTCAATAAAATGTTTTTATATGTGTGCATCACTTTACTTTGATATTTAGATAAAGTGTATTAAACAGGGTTGCACATGCTCTGGTTTTAAATTACTCTTTCAGAACTGAACCAATGTTTTCTTTTTCTCAGTTCTGTGGTACCATTTTAAGGTCTTTCCGTACGTGCTAGCTTCTGCCAACAGGGGACGCCAGAGGAAAAAAATCTGCAGTTGCTGCCGTGATCGCTCAGGCTATCAATTCAGACCTAAGCCGTCCTTCATTCTGTTCTGCATGCTGGCTACACTGACTGAACCTGTATTTGTTCCTAGAGCAGAAATACCGAGATCCGTAGAGCGGCAGTGAATGGTCTGTCGCCATGTCTGTTTTGATTGTGGGGTGTTTAAATTGACTCTGACCTCCCCCGGGTCTTATTGCTGGTCCACTGTGAGACTTTGACCATACCGCTGTATTTAGAGCTGTGCTTGGTCACACACTGACCACATGAAGCTCACTGCTTCTAATTGCCATTCCTTGATATGGAGTTCCTTCTTGGATTTATTCTAACGTCTGTCTCGTCCCTCTGTCTTTTCTTCTTACCTGAGGTCCTGGGCTAGCCATGGTCTGTTGCTTCCCAGGCCTGCCGAAGTAAAAAGAGCTTGTGGCTTTGACTAAGTAAACTGACAGGAAAGTCTTGACACAGAGAGAGAAAAATAGTGCCATTTCTGCATGCCTTGCCATCTGGGGGAAGGATGTGGGAAAGCCTCCTTAACTAAACTTGCTGTTTGTGGACTCCAATGACCTGAGCTTAAATGTCAGCTGTGCTTACTAGCATAGCCTCAGCAACGTTGTTTAATCTCCCTGCCATTCTTTAGTCACTGCGACATAAAGAAAACATGTAGGCTTCCAGCATATTCTATAGTGTTAAATAATTTGTGTAAATTTCTTAAGAAATAGCAAACACATCAAAGAACTTAAATGTTTGCTGTTTTAAAAAGCTAACTCTTGATGGGAGCATTTGAAAATTCTGCTTAACTCCTACTGCTGGGTGGCCTGTCCCAGTGGCCACTCTCTGGCTTCTCTGTCAGAGAGAACACTGTTCAGTAGACCTAGTCTCCGTCACACAACTGCGGCGGCTCCATTTTTTTCTGGACCTACTTCCTTAAGCAGAAGAACGGGGGGGGGGGGGGGGGTGTATCACCATTAACATGATAGCTCAGAACCTAACTCAGGTTCTATTCGACAGACCCAAAGATTGTGGGAACCCAAAGATACAGTTACTGGAAGTATTAGAACAGCATGTCCAATGCCAAGTTGCTGGAAGATACAATCTTACTGATATTGCACTTTAGAAATCTGAACCCAAAACTAAATAAATAAATAGTAAGTAAATAGAGGAATAAATAAAAATCACCAGAAAGTTCCCATTCTGTGGTTTAACAAATACTAGTTGAATTCTCCATATGAATAAACTGACCTAAAAATAAAAGCATAAGGCTCACACAGTGTGCCCAATGCCACACAGAAGCATAATTAACTGCCTTGGGCCACTTCATGCCTTTCCTCAGGATCTCTGGTTCATTGCAATGTCACACGAAGTCAGCAAGGCTTCAGTTCCTAATCAGTGTGTCACAGGCTTAAAGAGGACAGCCGTGAAAATCAAATAGTTGAAGGACCCAAATAAGGCACACAATCGAGGTAATCATAAAGCGTGGCTTGATGGACTGCAGAAGCAGGGTAATTTTGTTTTCCCAGTCAGAAATCTCTTAGCCTCAGTCGTCCCTTTTGAAAAACAAGCTATTGTTAAGGGTAACAAAGACTCACTGTGTGTCCCTGCCGAGACTGTGGTAAACATTACACGGCTCCTTGACAGACACACTGTTCCCGAGAATGCTCTGGGTAGTAACTCATCCTCCTGGCAGAAGTGAGAAAGAAAGCCAAGGCTTTGAATGGTTCAGTCACTTGCCCAGAGTTACAGTTTTAGGGGGGAGGAAGACACAAGGATTATTCTCAGGTTGGGGTCCAGTCCCACATTCAAAATCACAAAACTGCATCTGCTTTACTTTATATAATTGATCTTTCATGATCGGATCAGCCCTGTCGCTCAGTGAAGCGCAGAGCAGTAGCAATTCCCAAACAAACTCACAAAATTCTCACTGCTCTCAGGGCAGCCACGAGGATGCTGACACCACCCCGGGCTCACAGGTATTCCAATGGGTCTCTACCTGTAGCTAACAACATCCAATCTTTAGTCATAATTTAGTCTGGGAGACTTAACCTGTAACCAGCCAGAGACATGAGTCTATGCCTCTTGGCTTACCAAACAATATTTTAAATAATAAAATAGATATTAAAATAAATATTCTTTAAAATCATATTTTTGCTTTCCATCCCCTTAGTCATTTTATGTCTTCTGTTAAATATATTCTCACTGTGATGAAATAGTTGCCCAAAATTTTCATTTAATTGCCATTAAATCCTCTCTCTCTCTCTCTCTCTCTCTCTCTCTCTCTCTCTCTCTCTCTCTCTCTCCTGTTCTCAAACCCTGGCAGCCACTAGTCTACTTTTGTTTCTGTGAATCTGAGTACTGTATATAGTTTATAATGTAGGATTTTATAATATTTTTCTTTCTGTGACTACCTTCCTCATTTCACTTAGAACTGTAGTTCTCAACCTGTGTGTTGTGACCCCACATTTTAGGAAGCTTGAGAACCACTGACTTAGGACAATAGCTTATGAATTCTTTTGCGTGTAATAAGGCTTCATCCCAGGGGCTGGAAAGGAGAGATGGCTCTGAGGTTAAGAGCACTGACTGGTCTTCCAGAGGACCTGGGTTCAATCCCCAGCAGCCACATGGCAGCTCACAACTGTCTATAATGCCTGTTCCAGAGATCTAACACCCTCACCCAGACATACATATGGTCAAAACATCAATAAACATAAAAAAAAACAAGGCTTCCTTCCTGTTTAGCGATAGTAATATGCCCATGTTTCCTGTGTCTGTTCTACAATGTATTTGTTCATCTGGTCATTGTGAATGCTTGGATGGATTAGACCTCTTGGCCACCCTAGGCAGTACTGCTTGCTATGTAGCTATGCAGAGTCTGCTTGAGATTCTGCTCTCAAATCCCTGAATATACTCCCACTCGTAGGACTGACAGATTCTATAGCCATTCAGCTCTTGATCTGAGAAATCCCATAAGCTTCCACATCACAGTCCCTTCTGACACACCTTACATTTCACTAATAGCCTTCCATGGCTCTACATCTTCAGTGGTACTTATTATTATCTGTGAAGCACTTTATCTTTTTATTTAATATCACTTTGATGTAACAATATATTTGGATGACAGAAATCACAGTACAACTTAAACTAGTATTTCACAAGGAATGATGGATGCCAAACAGGCACAGGATTCCAGCCCCACCAACGTGTTTAACTATAAAAGCTAAATATTACCCTTGGACATTCCTTAAGTAAATGAATAACTTGTCCTTTTGAACCTAAAGCACTTATTGTGTCCTTGGGCTTTGGGCCATTACTGTCTTACTCAGAATCAAGAGCTTCTTGATGTTAGGCAGACGGGTACTGGAAGGGCACAAACTTCTTACTTTAACCGTCTTCTAATGATGGAGAGAAAACTGGGTATTCCGAAGATGCCCTGGACTTGGAGGTTTAGATTTCAGGAAGGAAATGAACTCAGTGCAATATCAAGACGATCTGAACTAAAAGGCAGAGCTACAGTCACAGAAGGATGGAGTTGAAGGAAATATGGCCAACAGCCATGAAGCCGCAAAGTGAGTTTCTAAAACCTTGTCCTATCTTTTAAAACAATCTTTTCATTTGATTGAAAATCATTTGTTAGAGAAAGTTAAGACCTAATAATGAATCCCAACTATTAAACAGATAGCAGGATATTATGCAAACAACAGAATTAGATATTTCCATATATATTTGTATATCCTGTGTTCTTCTCTGAAAATCAGAAATTGCTTGCCTCTAAAGAAAAAGTTTCATATCAGTATTATCTAATATTTTGATTCTGTGATATGAATTTTAAAAAATCTTTAAAACCTCTAATTTATATTCATATTATTTGTTTTTATTTCTTCTCCCATTTTATGAGTATAAAACTAAATGATTGAATACTTTCTTCCATTCTAAATATGCAAGTGAATAATTTTAAAATTATACTGCATTTATTAACATCCTTATTTATTTTGTGAACACTGATATGGTAGTGAGAATTTATTCTATTAAAATATCATAAGTTTTAGCACTCTATTGCCAGTGACTATGAGATTTTCTAAAGCTCTCAGATAATTTCAAAAGCACATCAAGATAACGAGATTTGGGTTGGTGATTTAGCTCCCTATAGAGTGTTTGTCTAACATGCCAGAAACCCTAGGTTGGATCTCTCGCTCCACAAAAATGAGACATGGATTTGGAAGGTGGAGGCAAAACAATCAAAGTTCAAAGTCATCTTCAGCCATATGAGTTCCTGTCTCAAAAAAGTTAAGCCAAGAAAAAGGGCCCATAGATAGTTTTTAATTGGCATACATATGGAAAGAGACCAGTTATGATCAAATTTAGAGCTCACTTGAAAACATAAAAACCATTTGGTTTAATAAGATAATATGCATGGAAGTAAGTCCTAGTTAATAATAAGTTATTAATAATGTCCTTGTTCTGCAGTAGTAAAGTAGTAGTATTTCTTCCCACAAAAGTGCTCCAGTGAGCAGGCACATCAAGAACACGTCTATGTCTTCACCGTTGTCCAACTTCCTACTTTTCTGCTGGGTGGTGTTACTCAGCAGTGGAGATCACAAAAGAAAAGCCTACGTCCTCCCTTCCATTTATTTATTGTGCTTGTGTATCTGTGCACATGTAAATGCATGAATATTGGTCACCCAGCAGCTGTATGGGGTCAGTTCACTCCTTCTCCCACGTGGAGGATGAACTCAGGTCTTCAGGCTTAGAGAAAAGCACCTCCGCCCTTTTCACCTGTCTCCATTTTAAAGTGTTTTAAGCCAGCCTTCGCTGGTGTTCGAGGCAAATTCCTTACTGCGAGGACGTGTGGTGGTTAATAACAAACTTAGAGGGAATGCCACAGTTGATGCAGAGCAAACCAAACGTGAGATGCACAGCAGTGTTGTGGTTCCAGTGTTCAAAAACACAGTGACACGGCATGGGGACATGGCTCGTTGTCAAAAATGCCCAGTTTGATGCCCAGAACTCACAAGGTGACTTACAACCACCTGAAACTCTAGTTACGATATCCCTGTTTAAAACAAAACGAAGCAAAATCATAAATAGTTTCCTTATAGTCATCTACCATGCATCTGAATTCCAGAATATTGCATTCCAACTGCCCTGTGGAGGAGCAGCTCAAAGCTCAGTCAAGACCTTGGCCACCTGGTGGGCAAACCCTCTGGTTAGTCACCTGAAGAAGGTTCACTCCCTTTCATGAGAGTACTTGATTTAGACCGAACCCATACAGAAGCACAAAAACACTGACCATATTCTCCAAAGAAATTCTATACCAGCGTCTTCCCCATCAATGAGTTTAAATATTTGAAGGGTATGGGCAGCAACATCAGACAACGTGAAGTCTCTTAACATCACATTTAAGATGCAGTTAAGTTTGTCGTTCAGTGTACAGTTTCTGTTCAAAACTAGAACAAGGAGCTATTTCCCTGCTTCTGTGACAATGTAGTTATGCTATTTAAAAGGTTTACCGTTCGTTTACCGCTCTAGTTGGCAGGTGAACCTGGAAGAGCAGGGCCTAAAGTCTCCTGCAATGGCCAGCTTTATTCAGAGCATCAGATAATTTAAGGGGGTTAAGAAGAATCACATGAGTAAGGCCTTCAATCACAAGGACAAGTCACATGTGGCAAAACCATGTTTTTCCGTGGAGGCACACGAATAGCAACAGCTGAAGTGAAGTCATTCCTATCCTACACCTGGTGGGGGGCATGAAAACACATTCCGAGAAGAGAGGCACACAAACGCATTCTGAGAACAGTTCTGTGTTTTGGAGAAATCGAGGTCACAAGGCGCTTGTTTTCTTGGAGTTTTCTCACAACCTCTCAGAATTCTCACACAACTGTGTTTGTGGACTATGTTCCAACAACCCTTAATTATTAGCATTTTTATTTGGAAGGGTGTGTCTTCCCCCCCCCAAAAAAAAGACAACTTCAAGTTAATTGTGTTGAAATGTATAATTTCTATAAACATAAAACTAATTAAAAGTACAATTTTCTCTTGAAATTTAAGCACTTAAAAAAATAAGCACGTTAGATGTCTGATTGAGTAAACATAAAAAGACAAGAACCAACCCTAAGCACTTACCCCTCGAGAACTAATAGATCAAATGTACAAGGAGCACAAATTAGATTCTCCAAAATATTTCGAGCATCTTAAGGTCAAAATTGGGAAGATTTTCAGGAAAAGCAGGCAAATCAAATGCCACCAGGCAGAAATCTGTGAGTTCAGGATCAGCCTGGTCTACAAAGTGAGTTCCAGGACAGCCAAGATTACATAGTCTTAAAAAACAAAAACTAAGAATAAAAAGCTGGTAACTAACATGTTTATAATAACTGGCGATTTTCTTTAGTTCTTAAAGAAACTAACCATAAAGCTAAGCTCACAAAGAAATAAACAAAGGAGTAAACATAATGCTAGATAAAAATAACATAAACATAAAAGAACTAAACATGATGCTAAGCTGACAAAGAAATAAAGCCATATTGAATAATCATATTTTTGCATGGCATGGAATAAAAGGGAGAGGGGAGAAGAGAACACAGATTAATAGAATAAATGTGATCTCAGGGCATCATGTGACTTTGGGAGTATATAATGAAATAAAACCCTTACTATGTATAATCAGTATATCCTTAAGATGAAAAAGAAAGCAAGCCCTTTTGTGCCCCAAGTCACACCTGAACAGCACTAATATTTTCATCATTTCTGCACTTACATAGTTAATTTTCTTGAGTCTAAATTATTTCATGGTCTTTTCAGTTGAGTTTTCACAGAAATGTCTCTGCTTAAATAGAATCAGATACAAAACAAAACCAAAATCATTAATCTGCAGAAAGGACCAGGGGGAGTGGTGTTGGCCAGGCAGGGAGGGAAATATGGAAGGGCAGAAGGAGCAACCATCAGAATACATTAAACTCATGTAGGAGATTGTCAAATGACAAGATTAATCAATAAAAATGTATGAATAAATAAAATAGTTACTCATTCAGCTGAGGAGATTGTTGTCAACATTTCTAGTAATGTGTAGGAGCTGGAGTCAAGGCTTGGACTCGTCAGTGGTCATTCTCAAATAGGGTTTCTCAATATCACATTTAGAAAATTCTACTGAAATTACAAGTGAGTAAGGCAGGTCCCAAATTTCAATGAACAATTTAAACCCACTTATCTTTCTATAACCTAGCGTATTGCATGTTCCCTAATTTTCTCTTGCTATAAACTCAAAACATTTTATCTAATATGTTTTATAAGCTATATGCATGTTACTCTGATCAAATTTGCAATGTGCTATTCTATTTAAAATTTTATAATCCACCATTTCACCCACTGTTCAGGAAACCAAGTAAATTTTTTATAGAGCAAATATATCAGCAGAAGGTAGAAAAGAATAATTGGAGATAGAAGAGAGAAAGAAAGAATAATCACACAGACACATCAATACATTCAGTGATTAATGCCATAAAGTAAGGAAGTCTCAAGGCAGGTAAAGGAGACTAGAATGCTGGGGCCGGGAATACACCCCAGTTTTCTTCAATAGGGTAAGAGAAAGCCCTGTTGAGAAGATGGCAAAGGTAAGCAGAGATTTAGAGAGACGGAGGAGTTAGCAGATACTAGGAAAATGGAATCCGATGAAGATGGAGAGCTAGAGTTTGCAACTAGGCAAGCACGACTCAGAATGAAGTGGTCATGGAGAGGACAACTTGGGGCGATTGCAGCTAGATAATAGGGGCCTGACTGTATGCATATTGCAAGCCATTCCTTCGAATTTCATGATACAGCCCTCACTCTAAGGGAAACGAGTGGTTATTAATGTATCTCAGCAAGGAACTGATATAATCAGCTTCCCACACTGAAATCTTGGTCCTAGCTGGGATGTGTAGAATAGACTGTTAAACCAAAGTCAGAATAGGCCATGGTTAGAAGTTTGCTGTGACTGGACTTCAGAAAACGTGACAGGTGTTCACATTTTGTGTATGTTTTAAAAGCAGAGTGAACAAGTGATAAAGTAGAAAGAGGAAGAAAAACAGAAAAGGGAGCTGAGTGTTCTTCAAGACTATTTTAACCATGAAGTCTTCAGTCTGCTCCCAAATTGAGATCAATGAGAATAGAGCAGGCTTGTTGAAAATACAGTAGTTTATTTCCTAATATTTATGTTAAGTGTCATGTGGAAGCAAGCTCTTGAAATAGGATAAGGTTGCTGGAACTTTGAACCTAGAATTCAGTAAAAGGTCTAGTGTAGAAACAATAGTTTTTGAGGCTTTAACATGCAGGTGATAAGAAAATATGGATAAATTCACTAAAGGAGGAAACAGATTTGTGACTTAGAATTTTTGCATCTATGTTCATAAGGGATATTGGTCTACAGTTTTCTTTTTCTTGTGGGTCTCTGTGTGGTATTGAGGTAATGATGTTCTTGTAAAAAGAATTAGGAAATATTCCTTCAGCTTCTATTTTGCAGAAGAATTTTAGGAGCATTGTCATTAATTCTTCTCTGAAGGTCTGGTAGAATGTAATTGCTGCTTCTAATTGAGTAGGAGTTATTGGTCTGTTATAATGGCTTCTCTGATCTTAATTTAACTTTGTCAGGTATGTGTATATATATTGTTATGCCCAAATCCATGAAATCCCCCAAAAGCCAATAAAGAATCTGAGTCTCTTATGTAAAAGCAAAGAGCCTTTATTTTATGCAAGTTTGCAAACTCAGTCTCCCCACATGTCCAACACATTGGAATAAACGGAGAGCCCTGAGCTCAATTAGAGTTGGGTTTTATAATAGTAAAGATGGGTGTGAGGGATTTCTGAGGTTCAGGACCCCTGCTTGATTGACATTTGTCTATGGGTGGCCTGGTGAGTGTGTGCTGGCAGGTGATCCAATCTACAGTGGTTGGAATGTTAGGCATTTCCTTTGGATGGTCTGTTCTTGGGCAGTGCTCAGGTAATCTTAGTTTATGGTGCTTCCTGCAACCAGGTATTGCTTCAGGGTAAACTACTGAGACTCAGACCTCCATTAAAGTTATCGATGGCTGAGTCCTACTCTGGCAGGTGATAATGGTTGGAAGTAAAGAACTTCCTTTGGGTAGTCTGTTCATGTTTAGCTTATCATGGCTGGTTCCTACATGTGTGTGTGTGTGTGTGTATGCTAATATGTAATGACAAATATAAAATAATGTATGATGGATAATTAGATATATAAATATTTCTTTCAGGTTTTTCAATTTGGTATAGTAAAGATTTTTAAAGTATGCCCTAAAGATTTTCTGGATTTCTTTGGTGTCTCTTGTGATGTCCCTCTTTAATTTTGTTAATATAAATCTAGTCACTATATCTTTTAGTTAATTTGTTTAAGAGTTTGTCAATACTATTGGTTTTCTCAAAGAACCAACTCCCCATTGGTTCTTTATAGTGTGTGTGTGTGTGTTTCTATTTCATTGATTTCGGCCCAGAGTTGGTTATTTCTTGCCTTAATACTCTTTTTGAATATTATTTCTTCTTGTTCTAGAGCTTTCAGGTATGCCAAGAAATTGCTAACATGAGATCTCTTTAATTATTTGATGTAGGCACTTAGTGCTATGAACTTGCCTCTTAGAACTGTTTTCCCTGTGTCCCATAGGTTTGGGTATGTTGTGTTTCATTTCCATTCAATTGTAAAAAGTTTCTACCTTCCTTGTTAATTTCTGCCTTACCCATTTTTCATCCAGTGGTTAATTGGTCATTTCCCATGGGTTTCTTAGCTTCTGTTCCTGTTGATATTGAGCTTTAATTCATGGTGGTCAGGTAGGGTGTAGGGTGTTGCTTCAGTTTTCTTGTATCTGTTGAGATTCACTTTGTGTCCAGTATGTGGTCAATTTCAGAGAAATGAGCTGTCAAGAATAAAGTATACTTTTGGTGTTTACTTTTTGTGTGTTTGAGAGGGATGTTCTGTAGATGTTCGCTAGATCCACTGGATTCCTGACATTATTTAACTCCACTTTTCCCTGTGTAGTTTTTGTCTAGGATGACCTGTCTGTTGGTGAGAGTGGGATGTTGAAGCCACTTGTTATCACTGTATCATGTAATCCCTCATTTGCTTTTAAAACAAGCAGCTTCTTATAATGCCGTGTAGTAGCTTAAAGCTCCATCTAAGAGTTCCCTATTGTCTCTGCATGATTTTAGGCAGATTACTTAATCTCTTCGCACAGTTTCATTTGTGATCTCTAACTCGGAATTGCTGTGAGTTACATAGTATAATCGTCAATCAGGTCCCATTTCCTGCTTGCTTCCCGCTTGTGGAAAAGAGCACAAGCCAGAAACAAGAACTGTAGCTACCTCCGCAGCCCAGTTATTTCGGGACATGTGACTGCTCCGCCCTTGGATAAAGGCAGAAGACAAGAATGGGTTTTCCTTGATCCCTGAACTAAAAGTTTCCACTTATAGAGAAAGCAAAGCTAGTTTACACCTTTCTGAAGACATTGTTTCTTTGTTTATCTCACTAATGACAATGCAAAATGTAAACGCTGTTACTCATTTAGTGGGAAACAAGAGGGCACTGGGCCTTAGGACTGCAGCCGTCTTTGTTCCATGCCCGTGCTGCCCCCTGCTGCTGGAGACACAGTTTTTCCTTCTCACATCCCTAATGTTGTTAACAGTCTCACTAAAGAGGAACAAATCGCCCTGGGTGGAGGGAGAGTTAGGATTAGAATTCCGAAAGTCTCTTTGGTTTACCTTATCAGCATTTTACCCTGACCCTATTAAACTCAAAATCAAAGTGTTCATTGAATTCCCATTTATGCAGAAGCGAAAGATCAGGCCCTCTAACTGAAGCAGGTCATGTTGGTGTGAGTAACTGGTCCGCCAAGGGGAGTGTCTACTTTTGGTTAATAGGAATAAAGGTATCATAGAGTATTGGGCTCAGACTGACAGTGGGTTATAGAGCAACTTGATTTAATTGATTGTAATTTAATTAAATCCATTTGCAGGAGAGCGCCCCAATATTAAGACCTTCTTTATCCAACACTTCACTCTCCTGATTAGCTGATCTGTTTCTCATGGTGACTCATTCTTCCTCTAAAACATCAATCACATCTGCCTCTTCAGCCATGATCACCTCTCAAAAAAATGCCCCTGCTTTGCTTGTCTCTCTGTTTTTTTCGTTTTCCTTCACTTTTACCAGCTTCAAGCATAGCCCTGAATTCTCAAATGAGTACATTTGAGCTAAGGACTCTGGAGTCACCGGGGACTCGACTCCTGCACTTCAATTAGTGACCTAGTTAGCCATGGAGACTCTGACTCCTCAAACTTCAGTTTCCAGTTTGCAAAACGGAAGGCAGCATCAGTGCATCCTTTGTAGGCCTCTCATGAGATAACATGCTTAGCAAAATATACACAGAGTGCTTACTGATTTTGAGCTGCTTCCTGGAATTAGCTTGAAAGTAATCTGCTTGAAAGATTAGTAATCTGCTTGAAAGAGGACCACTGAATTAAAAGCAGAATTTTTGTCTTGGCCGGCAGTGGCTTCCACATCATGGCCTTATTCTGCAGTGAAAGACTTACCATGTATTCCTTCCATTTGTGTTAATATGACATAAACCTGAGCAGTACTGAGCCTGTGACATTGCCTAGACAGACCCTATGTTTATCTGCCTTGTTTCTTCCTTTCAATGTTAGCTTCTATTTAGAAGTTTTCTATTATCCCCTTCTTTCCATAGCAAGTGGACGTTTTGAGAATTATTTGTACCCTCGGAGTTTCTGTGAATGAGTATTTATGTTGACACTTTACAAAGCTACTAAGCCAAGTCTGTTTGTGAAAGAAACTCAGCCTAAATTCTGTTCCCTGGCCTGAGGTCCCTGGTAGAGATTGCATCTACAGAGAGGAGTGTCTGCTTTTATTTAATTTGCAAAAGGTATCATAGAGTATTAGGCTCAGAATGATAATAGATTATGTATAAATTTTGTTTAATTGGTTATAAGTGAATTAACTCCATTTGCAGAAGCAAAATCAAAGTTCAAGGTGGATTGCTTCTTTGCACATTTACCATGACTCTATGCAGACAGAAACTAATGGGTTCCAGCCTGTAGTAAGATTAATAAAATCCCAGAGACAGATATTGGGGTTCAACCTGAAGACCAGAAAAGCAAAGCAGCCAGCAACTATCTCAGCCTCTATCTCAGCCCAAAAAATGGCGATCCTGCCTTCAGGAATCCTCAGAATGAGACTGAGACTGAAACCTGTCCCCTCCCATTTTACAATCCTCTCTAGGGCTGGGATTAAAGGCATGCACCACTACTGCCTTGTTTCTGTGGAAAACTGATGTGGCTACTGAGATTAAAGGTGTGTGTCACCACTGCCTGGTCTGTGTGGCTGATCAGTGTGGCTGTTTTATTCTCTGGTTTTCAGGCTAGCTTATACAAATGAAATACGTCAACACCAGCATCTTACCAAGCCCCAGTGCGTAGCCGCTGTATCTCAGATGGCGGGATGGCTTGTGTGAAGAGGTAAACCAACTCTTAAATGATGTGTCTGTTTTAAGACACAGAAAACTGAGGCAAGCCAAGTTAGCAACTTTTGTTACAGTTTCTTATGGCACATTTTCAGAACGGGTCACAGAATGTCCAAAGGAAATAAATGCAGCTGTCTGCTAGGTTGTTTGGGTCTTAAAGTTTTCACCGTCTCACTGGCAATTTAGAGGAAATTTGGCTCTCGCCGCCAGACAGTCTGGTTTCTTCTTTCTCTCCAAGGAAGTGAACCTTGCCGGGGTATGTCAACATCAATATTTCTGTATATGAGGACCTTCTTATCTTCTTTTACTTTGTGTTGCATGCCATGGTCTGTGTGTGAAGGTTTGAGGACAGCTTGAAGGAGTCTCTTCTCAACTTCTACCATGTCTATTGGGCTTGGCACCCTCTGAGCCTTCCATAATGGTCGTTGTCTTCTAAAAAATTGTTCTGGATCAAACTAATGCAGCATAGTTTTCAGCTTACCGTTTGTGAAGGTATTCCTAGAGTCAAGAAAGTTGGGAGTTGTGCTTTTTGTTACCCATGAGAGTGGAGGGTGATATAGAACCCCCCCCCAATAGGAGCCTCAGGAAGAATTTTCCTACTCCATATCTGTTTACCACCAGCTGTTGTGGTTGACTTTAAGAACTCTCACGTTCAGTTGGGAAGCAGCACTCCTGCCTGAAGACCCGTGATATTTGCTTTTGACTTTCTGCTTTTGCTCTGAACATGCACCAATCCTCTCTTCTAAGAACAAGTTTAGTTGAAAATGACAAAAATGGTTGGTACCTAAATAATAAAGGATGACCGCTAATAGTTGGTGAAGCATGAAATTTAGAGGCCCTGGGGACTGGCGAACACTGACTAGTGATATTATTGCTGAGACTCAGAACTGACCTGTGGACACTGACGACAGAGGTTGCCCATGAAGAGAACTGGTCTTTCGGGCATTCAAAGGTACTCAGTCTTTCCACACTCCCCCTGCCAGGGCATGATGCATGCAGGACAATGGGGAAATGGAGATGCTGGAACTGGGGACCTCCTGTCTGATCAAACAGGCAGCTCATGTTAGAACCTGTGAGCCAATACCCTGTAGAAATGCCTGTCTGTTGTTGTCAAATGTTTCAGTGGAAGTTGATATTTTGGGGATGAAAAGCCTCTTGTTCTTCACATATTGGCAACACGTTAGTTCAAGCACATTTTGAAGCTTGTAGACAAAATATATTCTCCTCTGTGCTGGCCAGCTATGGCTTGCGGGCCACCAGGTTGTAATTCTTGCTTCAAATTAGTCTAGGGGCTTGAGAGACAGTTCAACTGTTAACCCACTTGCTGTCCTTGTGAAAGAACCACGGGTCTCAACACCCGCACCAGGTGGCTCACAATTGTCTAAGAATCGTGTTCCAAGAAATCTGACACCCTCTCCTAGTCTCCAGGGGCAGCTTCAGGCCCACATGGTGCAAACATAGATAAGTACACATGCGTGCACGCACATACACACACTCACACACACATACTCACACAACAAAAATAAATCTTCATAAATTAAAGGTAGTCTGGACTCCCAAAAGGGAATGTGAACACTACAAGCTTTTCTCCTTCATTAAATACTCGGGAGCTGCTGCCTTTGCCGTGCAAACGGGGCCTCATCTCTTCTCAGGTCAGAGCTGTAACTCGGGGGAACGAAAAACAAGCCAAAGGTAGCGTTTGTCTAGTTTTTATGATCGCCTTTAAAAACGTCCAGTAATGGTGGAATAGGATGTGTCCTCCGTGCTTGTAAATGAGTCCACAGGCATGACAGGAGTGAGGCATCACCAATAAAAGTGGCAAATGAAACTCCTAGAGCAGGATTCTTGCTCCGGGTGACCTGATGAGATTAGAATTCAGCACACACAAGCGTTTCTGAACGTATGTGACAGTTCCAGCTACAGCTTGTTTAAGACCCAAATTCAAGGAGACCAGCGAACAGGGAGCCTTGTAAAAGAAAGCGGGGATGAAGGCTTTCTGCTTGGGAAAACTGCATGCTAAACGTTTCTGTTTCCTGATTTGTAACTTTTTTTTTTTGCTTTTTATTTTTTGCATTTAAATCAGGGCCTCACACATTCTAAGCTTTACCCCTGACTTCTACTTGGTCCTTTCAACTTGTCATATGTCATTTTAAAAAGCATAAGTTTCTGCATAGTGTTCTACACTTTGTACTCCTGTGTTCATTCGATTAATCCAGCTGTTTATTAAATACCCTCTAGTCCCTTGTGTGCTTCCATCAGTTTACAAACCATGCAGCTACCGGCCCTCGAGAGACTTAAATTCCAGAATTGGTTCCGTGGCATGGTATGTCCTGGTATGTCAAAAGGACACTAGAAGACATTAAAACAAAACAGGCTAACAGAGCTAAAGACAGGGTATGTACAGTATATGGACGTCAGGAACTTTTAACTAATAAACTATAGTGGGATGGCCAGGTGTTTCTGTCGTTTGTTTCCCCTCGAGTTTTCTATTTAGTAGAATAAGTGGTTCTTTTCCTTTATCAAATCAGCATAAATGACGTTGTGAAGGAGGAGCACACAGTACATATACTCGTCGCTTTCTCTTTGGCTTTCAGGACACTGCGTCTCTCACTCTGTGGCCCAGAACAGCTTGCAACTCACTGTGTAGCTCTGGAAGGCCTCAAACTCATAAGCAGCCTTTTGCCTCTGCCTTCTGAGTGCTGCTGACGGCCTTGAGCCAAACATACCTGGCTTCAGAATACATGTTTAAAGCAAAGACATGAAGAGCTATGACCTGAATGTTTGTATCCCCCTGAAACGCGTGTAACCCCAACCTCCAAGGTGACTGGACCGAATTAGGTCAAGAGGACAAAGCTCTCCTGCTTGGGCTCATCCTCTCATTAGCAGCACCACAGGGATGCCCCCGTCCCTCCCACCGTGGGAGGTTCCAATGGCTCAGGGCTGTCAAGGAGGAAGCAAATGCTTACAGTCCACTGCCCCTTGGTCTCCTGAGATGTTAGAAGGAAATTTACTTTTCTATAATTCACCCAGTTTGTAGCATTTGGTTATTACAGCCTGAAAATACAGGAGAACAATCTAGCACCCATAGTCTACATTAAGGAAGGTTTTTATTCTTTTCAGTTGTTTTTCCTATAAGACTTTATGGTTTACAAAAAAAAATGAAGCTGACAGACTTGCTTTCATTATTCTGCTGTGGTGGTTCTCACTGCTTCTGGCCAACTGCCTAAGCTGTAATTCTCATGGCCCACAAGGTCTCTCCTGATTGGTCTCTGCTCACTGCTCTGTATCCTCCCATTGGCTTCCCCATCACTGTCCACACTGAAACCATGGCAGGCAAATCCCCTTCCCTGGTTAGTAAGCTCTCTTTCTTGCATCAGGACCTTCAACATGCTCCTGTGTTGCTCCTAGCTACCCACTAAAGGTTATCTTAGTCTCTCCGCTTGGGTGTCTTCCCTCATGTGAGCCTTCCCAGGTTACACTAACTGTGAAATTAGTGACCCCACATCACCTTCTCCCCAGCACCCTGTGCCGTTCTTCAGCGTGGCTTTGGCTTCTCCTTTGGTGCTTGCTCGTTTCTTCATCTGTGAGCTCCCTGCAGGACCAGTCTCTTGTCCATCACTTTATCTCCTCCGCATATGACCTCTGTGATAATTCAACAATCAGCAAACTGATTCTTTGTCCAGACTGCTTAGAAAGCTCTGGTGCTAATCTTGCCCGTACAGTATCTTCTGGATCCCACTTTCTTCCATCACATAGGTGTTCTGGTTGGCAGAATTTGTCTTCACGGTTTCCCTGCATACTGTTACAGTATGACCCTTAGCCTCTAACTGAACTTTTAAGCTTGCTTTGGTGACATGGACCCCCATGTCTGCTTTTGAATTTCTTTTTTACCTTTGAAGAAGACAGCTTAGTGGCTTTAGTCATACCTCTGCTGCGAGTGTCAGGATTCCTACAGACACATTTTTGGTCACCTCGGTTTCCTCCTGCCAGATGCTTCTTGGGTTTGTCACAGTTCTGTCACTACAAAATATATGATAGTTTCCTCTTCTGTTAGGGTTATTCCAGTTTGGGTCATTACTGATGTCTGGCTGTTGCTGGAGGCTGTTCGTTCATTCCTGGCTGCTCAGACCCAAAATAATTACATAGATACTGTACTATTTGCAATACTGCTTGGCCAATAGCTTAAATATATATCTCCTATATCTACCTAGCTCTTACATCTTAAATTAACCCATTTCTATTATTTTATATTTTACCATGAGGCTCGTGCTTTACCAGCAAGATTCTGGTACATCTGTCTCCTACAGTGACTACATGGTGTCCCACTGACTCTGCCTTCTTTCTCCCAGCATTCAGCGTAGGTTTTCCACCTTGCTCTACTCTGCCCTATCACAGGCCAAAGCAGCTTCTTTATTCATTAACCAACAAAAACAACATATATGCAGAAGGACCTCCCACATCATCTGGCAGTTTCTATCCTGCCATGACTGCCCTTCCTCCACTCAGTGTAAACAAGCCTGAGCTGTTTGGGGTGCTTTGGTGTTTAGTGCTTCAGGGGTCGCTTCATCTTCTTTTGCTAAACCACATATGCTTTATAATGAGAGAAAGTGTTCACAGACATCTTCGTGAATCTAGAGAATCAAGATTTTGTTGGCAGAACAACTAACAGTAGGGATCATTAGGTCAAATGAAAATGGAGGAAATAAGAAATAGAATATGATAGAATACAGATAATTCCTCATTCCTACTCATCCTCTCTAGAGACAATAATGACAGATTGATGGGGAGGAACGATAGTCGAGGTTTTAGTTTTTAAATTCACATCTTTTTATTTCCATTTTTCAAGTGTTCAAGGCCAATCTCAAGACTTTGAACATGCTAGGAAAGTGTGTCACCACGGTGTTGTAACGCCAGTCCTTGACTGTGAATGCGTAAGGATTTCCCAACACTTAGTCAATCCCTCCATCCACAGGTTTCATTTGTTTCTCACAAGCTCTTGGAGCCTCTTTTATAGATGACATTTGGAGGGCTTAGAAAATTCCCTACCTAGGATGCCAAAGATGGTATAGGACAAGGACAGCAGACCAGCGCTTCTTCCTTCCCTTCCTATCGTTCCTCACTGTTTGATGCCTTTCCATGCCCTTCCAGAACCCTACATATTTAATGTAGGGGCTTGCATGTGGACAAGAGCCTATCAGACAGAGAATTTCTTTCCTCTAGAAGAATCCTCAGTTGATCTAAAAGTGCAAAGTGAAAAACTCCGATGATTACTTGGTTTCTCAGCATAGGGTTTTAACTTTTGGCGCATAGTGAAGAAAAGAATGGAAAGTGAACTTTATTTAACAAACAGTATGTAAAAATATTCAGTCCAAAACAAAGTTTATATCAAAGAAAAAGATTAATATAAATGATTATACTACTAATAATAATCACAGAAATGATTATTACCAATACATGAAATCACATTTATACTAAATTTGAAGCAAAACGTCTTGGACATACCTGAGATTATACTTTAATTTTAACTTGTTAGTATAATTTTATGGTTTAGGTATTGCAAAATTTAAGATGACTATTTTTCTTTTTCCTTTCCTTTTATTGAAAATAGATTTTTTTCTCACATAATATATCCTGATTACAGCTTCTCCTCTACTCTTCCCAGTTCATCTTCATCTCACCTGCCATCTAAATTTGTCCCCTTTCTCTCATTAGAAAATAAACGGGCTTCTAAGGGATAGTGATAAAATAAAAAATAATATAACAAGATAAAACAAAATCTAACAAATCAGAATAGGAGAAAACAAGCATACAGAAGGGGAAAAGCCCAAGAAAAGGCACAAGAAACTGATGTAGACACAGAAACATACTCATTCACACTCAGGAATCCCATAAAAACACAAACACTAAAATGAAAGATATAATCCATACACAAAGGACCTGTTGGGTAAATATATATATATATATATATATATATATATATATATATATATGACAAATATATAAGTATGTATATATAATATATATACATATATGTTGTACACATACATGCGTGCATATGTTTTCATTTTCTACTACTGGGCATGCAGCCTACCCTTAGGAGTAGTTTGTTTCCCCAAACAGTTTGAGATTCCCTTGAAGGAAACTGAATTTCCATTTGCGAGTGGTGATCAATTGGCGATTGCTCCTGGGTTAGGCATGGGGCGTGTGTCTACTTCTCCTTTCAGCTCTAGGACCCTTGCAGCCCTCTGCACGCCGCCTCAGTCCGTGACTTCGTTGTAGGGGAAGACCAGCCAATCACCTTGCTTGAAGGGCGGGGTCCCCTAAGGTTATTTTTTACTAATAAATATTGTGGGTGTTCTCCCCGCCTTCCCTTCTGCTTTCCTATTCTCCGCGGGAACCTCGGTTCTGTAAGTCTTTTCCTTATTAAAGCTGAATATTTTATTATAATTTCTGTCTGCTGTTCATTTACGCCGTAACACTTCGTATGTGCATGAAACGACTGCTCCTCGGAACATCACTGCCTAATAATGTTAACTAGTATCTTGAATATTTTTAGGAAAAATAAAAGCATCTGTAAAAATAACTGGGTGGTGGTGGTGCACACCTTTAATCCCAGCACTCAGGAGGCAGAGGCAGACAGATCTCTGTAAGTTCGAGGCCAGCCTGGTCTAACAAGAGCTAGTTCCAGGATAGGCTCTAAGGCCACAGGGAAACCCTATCTCAAAAAAAAAAAACAAGCAAAAAAATCTGTAAAAATAAAAATGATAATCAGAATTATTGCTACTTTGAAGAGCTTGGCATTCACATTTGTGTAGTCCAGATGGAATGTCTTCACAATGAAGATCTGGCATTAATTTCACCATGGACTACAGCCTTCAAAAGTACATTTCACAATTGTTGTATAGCTTGCTGGCAGAAAATTCACAGCTGCCTAGTGTTTTAAAAACATCTTTCTTAAACTGAGAAGGAATTCTTTTCTCCTGTTTTTACTTTTAGAAAGCATTTCAGTGTTGTGGTGCCACATGCGTTACACCTGTAATTAACACTACTTGGGCTGAGCAGGAAGTTTATAGACTCGAGGCCATTCTGGGCTACAAGCGAGAGCCTGTCTCAAATTATACATTGAAGCTGAACGCATGAAGGGGGGAGGGGAATCCCAAGCTGACTTCGAAAGATTCTAACATTATTCTTTCTTGTAAGGAAAAAACTCACAGAACAGGAACAGGAAGTCCAACCTCAAGGTGTGGAGCGTGGGAACAAGAGAGAGAGAAAGCTAGGCAGGCTCGCAGTTTTCTCTAGGTACCCAAAAAGTCACACCCCAACCTGGTCCATCCTCATAAGGGTCATCATCTAAAGGAGGTTCTTCGTGTATATATATATATATATATATACTCAAATATTTTATAAATTTAATTAAAATAAATTTGAGAAATGCTAAAATTGGCTTTTAGAGAAAACTAATATTATTTAAGTTCTTATTGGAAAGATCAAGTTATAATTCTGTAGAAAATTACAAATAAATGTGAGAAAGAGGCACAGTGTGAACAAGCTGAAGGAGAAAACATTGTGACAGTTTTTATCGGCTATGAATTCTGCATCTCAAATGGTAAAAATTGATTGTAGAAGACAAGGCCACTCAAATCAAATTGCTTCCAAATGCACCCAGATAAAAACAAATACAGGTGTAACTCAGCGAATGAAATGAAAGGGAGACTGGTTCTACTGTAGTGTTACACCAGACAGACTTCTTACTGTGGAGATCTCCCTTTTATGTTTGAATTGGCTCATATTTACTTTTCAAGGAGGAACAAAATGAGATACCTTGGGGTTTTTGTTTTTGTTTTCCTTTGCAGAATGTGTATATTTGGTTGCTCGAAATTACTTACTGGGAAAGGTTGTTAGTATTTTGATGAAAGATAAAATCTTCAAAGTAAGCTGTAAGATTAAATGATGAGAATTAGATTCCCTGAGCTAGAATGTCAAGGCTCAAGAGCTAGAGGAAAGAGTTACATGACGCACAGTGAGGATTGTTCTTGGTGTGAAGTTTGGATCTCTTCGTTAGAACAGCTCTTTCAGATTATGACCTTGTCCTTTGTAACCATGTTTCAGAATGAACATTAGAGAGTCCAAGGGCAGACATCCCTGTGTTTTCTTGGAGACAGCAGCGCTATTATTATAAATGAGTGACTCCATCATTCTAAACAGTAGGGGCGGCAGAACTCCATGGGAGCATGAGAACACATGTTCTATCTAAAGTCAACCTACTGTATGCCTCCCAAGCCATACACAACACAACAAAGGAAGCACCCAGCTTGCTGGCCAACCCGGGCCACGGTTTCTTCCCTTCTCATCAGGGCTTTTGCTCTTTTACTCTTTCTTTTCTTCTTTCTCTCGTACATCCCTACCAGTAGTTGCTCGGCGTCTCTTTGAACAGTTCTGATGACAGGAACGCACTGTCTTTTGTGTCTCATGTTGCTGCTGGTGGTGACAGTAATCCCTCACCTAGCTTCAGTTTAGTGCACATTAAGAGTGAATATCCCTTACCACTAGGGCCAGAAAGCATCAGTGGGCATACAACTGAAAAGAATGTCTTGCAACCCCCAAATCCATCAGTAGCTCAGTTTAGCAGGGAAGAATAGGACCAGTGGAACCCCTTTCTGAGCTATGATTGACTGGTGACAGGGTCCAGGCTTGTGCAAGCCCATTACAGTCAGCAGCAGTCACTGCTTTGAGCTCCTGACCACACTGGCTGAGCTATAGCCAGAAGCTGGCCTTTAACAGCCTTTCTCCCTGTCTTTGCCTCTTAAATTTCTTTTCTCCTCCTCTTCTTCCTGGATCTTTAAGCCATAGAGTGGGGGTTGTAAATGTCCTGCTTAGGGCTGAGCAGTAAACAGCCACTTATCCTCAGTACCTTGTACCTTGTGTGGCCATGCGGCTGTGAAGAGAAGTTTCTCTGGTTACAACAGAGAGGAGCCGCATGTATCTGTAAGTGTAAACACTGCTCTTCGCTGACACGGGGAACAGGATCTCTTTCGCTCCCTGACTTTGCTTCAAGCAAGAAACCTGTTCTTCTCCTTAACCCTTAAACACAAAGTCATGTTGTCATTGATGCAACATCCTGTAAGGAGCCTGGAGGGTGGGAGGAGGTGGTTAAAGGTGATTGCTGCAAAGAACAGGACACAGTTCCAACTGAACATAGAACATTGCTCTTCCTCCAAATTTAGGGCTAGCTTTCCATGGTGGTTCCTCCTCATCCTTGGGTCTCTTGACAGGTTGCTTGACTGTCTACCTCTGTTTTTGCAGGCTGTTTGTATACCCCCCTCCTCATTTCAGTTCTCCAAACTCCCTCATATCAAGAAGATTGTTAAGCTATATCCACCCCACTAGGGACTTGATCCTGTTTGTGATTGAGTAATTCTGCTGGCTAAAGTACCATGTGCTCACCTTCTCCATCTTTGCCTTTTCAAAGGACTGACTGGGGAGTTGACATTCTTCAAGTGCCTCCTCAATCAAATCCCAAGTCAACCCTATACCAGCCTTCATACACCATGATCCACCCTGCACTTTGAGTTCTCCAAAGAAGCAGAACCAGAAGCATATATAGATTTGACATAGGAAAAGATAGAGATGCACAGTGTGTGTGTGTGTGTATCCATGGACCATGGGTGGATGAGCATATACAGATGTACACAGAAAGACTGAATGAAAGGGAAAGAAAGGCAGGAGAGAGAAATTTTTAAAGTTTATGTTATTATTGGAGCTAGCAAGTCTGAAATTTATAGGGCAAGCTACTAAAAATCAGCCCAAATTCTACAAGACAAGGCAAACTGAGAATGCAAAAAGGTATTTTTTTACACTATAACCTTGAAAACAAATTGATTATTTTTTATTTGGAAACTTTCCTTTTCTCTTACGGCCTCCAATGATTGGGTAAGGCCTATTCTCCTTTGATGGAGGAAGGTCATTGGTTAAATAAAAAGAAACTGCTTGGTCCTCATTGGTTAGAAGATAGGTGGGAGGAGTAAACAGAACAGAAGCTGGGAGGAAGAGGAAGTGAGCTCAGACTCCACAGCTCTCCTCTCCGGAGCAGACGCCTCAGAGAGACGCCATGCCCCAGCTCTGACCCAGGATGGACTTAGGCTAGAATCTTCCCGGTAAGACCGGTGCTCACAGATTATTAAAGATGGGTTGATCGTGATATCAGAATTAGCCAGTAAGGGCTAGAGCTAAAGGGCCAAGCAGGGATTAAAAGAAAAAAAAATTAGAGCACCGGTTTTACTGGGAAGATTCTAGCCTAAGTCCATCCTGGGTCGGAGCTGGGGCATGGCGTCTCTCTGAGGCATCTGCTCCGGAGAGGAGAGCTGTGGAGTCTGAGCTCACTTCCTCTTCCTCCCAGCTTCTGTTCTGTTTACTCCTCCCACCTATCTTCTAACCAATGAGGACCAAGCAGTTTCTTTTTATTTAACCAATGACCTTCCTCCATCACTCCTTAGATAGAATACTCAGTTTTATTCAAAATCTACTGATGCCTCTGTTAATAACATCTAAAACACATTTCCGTAGCATCTAGACTGACGTTTGACTAAATAACAGGGAATCTTCAACTAGCCAAGTTGACTCATAAAGTTAATCCATATCATAGATGGACTAGATACAACCGTGGTCCTACCTAAAGCGTGATTAAGAGCAGTTGATATCTAATTAGACAGCGTATTGGATGATATAAATTCTATTTATCATTAAGACTGTAACCATGCTATGGGAAGTTTGCCATCTTCTTCAGTGATGAGTCCCTTATAAGGTGCCATGTTTCAATAATTCTCTTCTCATGTTCATGAAAAAAATAAGTAAACTCGATGGGTCACAAGAAAGGACATCAAAGTTAGAAAGGACTCATCAGGGAAGGGTAGTTTTGGAGGGGAGAGAGAGGATAGCACATAATAAAGGCAGAAGATGACTAGAGTTCTTCATATACATTTATGGAACTATCAAAGAAAAAACATGCATGAAGGATTGTCCAGCCACTCAGCAGGTGAAGGGGCTTACCTGATGGAGGAAGGTCATTGGTTAAGTAATAAAGAAACTGCTTGGCCTCATAGGTTAAAACATAGGTGGGAGGAGTAAACAGAACAGAATGCTTGGAGGAAGAGGAAGTGAGCTCAAACTCGACAGCTCTCCTCTTGGGGGATGATGCCTCAGAGAGAGGCCATGCTCCCCTCTCCCTAGCAGACACACACGATGAAGCAAGCCACCAGGTCAGACATGCTGAATCTGTCCCGGTAAGACCGGTGCTACACAGATTATTAGAGATGGGTTGATCGGGATATCAGAATTAGCCAAGAAGGGCTAGAGCTAAGGGGCCAAGCAATGTTTAAATGAATACAATTTGTGTGTTGTTATTTTGGGGCATAAGCTAGCCAGGCGGCTGGGGTGCTGGGGACGCAGCCCCGCTGCTCCTATTACAACACTTACCACCAAGCCTGACAACCTGAATTAGATCCTTAGAATGCATCTGGTGGGAGGAGAGAACCAGCTACATGAGGCAGCTGTCCGCGGACCTCCACACACATGTTACGCCATGCATGCACCCACACATACTAATGATGCATACTTGTAAAAACAATTATAAAGACTTGCAAAACCAAAGCCCAGAGTCATGGCATACACCCGTAACCCCAGAATTTTGGAGGCAGAGATGGATGATCAGGAGTCAAAGGTTAGCCTGGGATGGTGAGTTTGAGGCCAGATTTGGCTACATGAGATCCTGTCTCAAAGTAACAACAAAAACAAGAAAATTAAAAGGAAGCAATTATACAAAGATTTAAAACATTAAAAACTACTACTTTTGTTTTGTGTAGAAAGATACAGAGAATTTATGTAATCATAAGACTTAGCTGCTTCATAAACGTGTTAGCTTGCATGACTTTAAACGTGGGACCTAAAGGAGAGAGGAAGAGTCTATTGAATACGCCTTTCTGGAGCACAGCTGCTTAACAAATGGCGGGGCAGCTGCTTGGAATGGCATGAGAGACATGCTAACTTCTGATCATTGTTACATAAGCCTTCCTCTTCTGCTCTTATAGAGTTTCTGGCAGTATGCTTATATAATATGGTCGAAAGTTCTACCAAGAAGGAAGCATTTCAGAAATGATGCTGGCTGGCTCTTTATGTCTAAAAGCCTGCAAGTATGTTTGTATAGACCTGCGTATCTGCGCATACAATGCTTTGTCTGTATCCTTTCAGAAAGAATTTGAGTTAGGGTGGGATGTTATTTGTCTTGGTCAGTCTTCCATATCAGATGGTGGTTAGTACTTGGATCACATGACTTTGAACTTATGAAGTCTTGCAAGCTCCACGAGGCTAGGTATTGGAACTTTCAATTTTACCCTAAGGTAAAATTATGCCTTTGTGCCAGAGAGTAAATTCAATAATTTACTTATCAAATTGTAGTGATAAAACTTAAGATAGAATGTGGCATCTTGTATTCGTAATGCAGTAGTTGTGAACACCTTTAATCCCAGCACTCAGGAGGCAGAGGCAACTGCATCTCTGTGAGTTCAAGGCCAGCCTGGTCTAAAAGAGCTAGTTCCAAGACAGCTAGAACTGTAACACAGAGGAACCTTGTCTCAAAAAACAACAACAACAAAATTAATTAATTAATTAATTAATTAATTAACTGACAAGTTATGCTAGTAGGCATACAACCATTCCATTTCGCTTAGTTTTTGATCATCTTTTCTTGTAATATAATACCACTCCTGTAGCATAATGCCATGTTGTTAGATAACAACTACATTGTATAGTTTTCTATGAAAGATAATGACTTAGGTACTTCTGTAAGTACTTTGGAGGAATTTGGAAGGGATGCCAATATGGTTCAAGGCTCCAGATGTGGCTCAGTGGTATAACACCTGCCTAGCATATGAGGACCCCTGGGTTTGGTGCCTAGGATGGGTGAGAGTGAGAGAGAAGGGGAAGGGAAGGGAAGAGGAGGGGAGGGGAGAGGAGGGGAGGGGAGGGGAGGGGAGAGGAGAGGAGAGGAGAGGAGAGGAGAGGAGAGGAGAGGAGAGGAGAGGAGAGGAGAGGAGAGGAGAGGAGAGGAGGAACTTTGGGGGTCCATCACCCAGTTCCCAAATAAATACATGGAGACGTAGTCTTACTTATGAATATCTGGCCTTAGCCTGGCTTGTTTCTAACCAACTTTCCTTAACTTAAATTATCCTGTCTGCCCTTTGTCTCTGAGCTTTTTCCTTTCTCTATTCTATATGCCTTTCTTTCCTTCTTACTCCATAGCTGGCTGGGTGGCTGGGTGGCTGGGTGGCTGGGCCCTGGCATCTTCCTCTCTTTCTCCTTTTCTCTCTCCTCTCTCTTTTTTCTCCTCCTATTCTTTCTGCCTGGGAGCCCTGTCTATTTATTTTTCCTGCCCAGCTATTGGCTGTTCAGCTCTTTATTAGTCCAATCAGGTGTTTTAGACAGGCAAAGTAACACAGCTTCACAGAGTTAAACAAGTGCAACATAAAAGAATGTAACACATCTTTACATCGTTAAACAAGTGTTCCACAGCATACACAACACATCTTCAAATAATATTTCACAACAAAAAGAAAATATGAATTTAAAAATTTTTAAGTTCATTGATTTTTTTTTGTATAGACTACATATGATTTCTCTGTGCCTTCATTTTATTTTCTATAAAATGATGATACTTATAAGTACAACCTTGTGTCTGGTATATAAATTTTTAACAATTATATTTAATTACTATTGTATTTATAGTAAATTAGCAAAAAGTTATTAGCTTAAATATTACAAATATGAATTCTCAATAGGGCAAAGTCCAAAATATGTCTTTCTAGACTAAAGATGGTGTTTCAGCAAGGCTATCTTCTCTTCTAGAAGCTCCAGGAGAGAATGTCCTGTCTTGCTTTTTTAGATTGCTAGAACACCCATGCATGTCTTGGCTCGTGGTCTTACACTGTCTTCAAAGTTTCTCATACCTCATTCCTTTGATTCTGACCTTCCTGCTTCCCTTTTCCACTATATGGGACTCTTGTGATTACAATGTGCCCACAAGTGTTCAAAAAAATAATTCCTACCTCAACATCAGCTTACTAGCAACCTTTGCATCTGAAAAGACATTCATTCCCAAGCAAACGGTGATATTCATAGGTTACAGCAACCAGCATGTAGACACATTTAGAGGTCAGGTCATTATTCTCCCAACAAGGTCAGAATACCTGCCACTCTGCAAACGCCCAAAGAATGCTGGCCTTTTCCATGCTCAAATAGCCTTTCCCCGTAAGCCTTGTTATATTTAGGTGAGAAGATGCCAAATGACCAATGTCCCAGAAACCGAATGACCACAGAGCTCCAGCTCACTGAGTTTCAACACCTTGTACAAACACGAGTTCTGGCCCTCTGCCTAGAAATCTGAAGACTACCTCACACAGTGTTGTCACGTCTGACCTAAAGCCCTGTAGTTTGAAGCCTTCCCTTTTTCTCCCCTTTACATGCCTTTTCTTTCTTAAGGGTATTTTAATGCTACGGTGGTAACAGCTTGCTTACACACAGCTGATCCAAGGCGAAGGAAGTTGAGTGTTCACCACGTTTCTGTCAAGGTTAAAGCTCTGTGAGGCCAGCCCTGAGGTTGGCCACTCCCCCATCCCCACCCCCAGGGTTCCCTGCGTGTCTCCATTCCTCTCCAGAACTCAGATACTCAGATACATCTGTTTGACTCAAGCCATCTCTGTCTACTGTGAGAGAAACACAAATATGTTCTCTCTCTCTCTCTCTCTCTCTCTCTCTCTCTCTCTCTCTCTCTCTCGTGTGTGTGTGTGTGTGTGTGTGTGTTTGTGTGTGTGTGTGTGTGTTTGTGTGTGTGTGTGTGTGTGTGTGTGTGTCTGTAAACATTTGGAATCAAGTGCCCCTACTTTCTGGAATCCCTGAGGTCCTCTTCTTCCATGTCGCAGTCCCAGTGTAACAGCTAGGGAGACCTACTTCACTTTTCATCATTTTTACGTAAGCTTCCTTTTGTCTGTTCTCAGAGAGTTTGTAAAAGTGTCCATGTCATATGGATGAAGGGTCTACAAGATGGAAGCAGTTTGGAAACTATCTGACCTGGTTAGCCTACACGCGGAAGCATGCAGGCACCTCAGTCTACAGATGTAGCCTTCTGTCTCCTTTCCTTCCTTCCCCAACTTGTACCAGCACCCCAAGAAGGCTCAGTACTCCCCTTTCCATTTATTCTACCTTAAATCTGTCTTCTGCCTTGTATTGAATCAGCCCTGTCAGGATGCTAAAGGGCACCAGAACTATTTTTAAGCGCCCACCATATGCCAGACCCTGTGTTTAGACATTCTGCATATATTGTCTCGTTTAGTCCTAATTTGATGCCTTCGTGGGTAGATAATATTTCTCCTTTTTCACTATAGATGCAACTGGGACACAGAGAACTTCATGTCGTCTAGCGAAAGCAGCAGGGTAAATGTAGCAGGGAGAATTCAAACTCAGATTTGCCTGATTTCCAAACTGCTGCTTTCGTTTCATTCAGCCTCCCGTCGTTCAGTGCTGGGTTTACGGTATGCCTCTCCTCCACGGCTTGCTTGAGTTCATGTATTCTGTGGCCTAAGATCTTCTGGTGACCTAATAACAGATGGACCATTCTCGCTGGTGTTGTTGATGGTTTCTGTGGGCAACTAAAGACTGCAGTGTGTACTGTTTTGATCACTGGTCAAACATCTATCTCCCTTGCAGGTGGCCATGCAGATTAGTGCAGGTGCACTTCTCACAGTTCCTAAGGGCAGCTGTGGCTAAAGAAGGAAGGAAATTTTCAGGTGTGGGTGGCTTTTGAGCCTCAATAAGTTAGGGTTCTAGTGAAGGAGAAAAGAATCCTGATGAATCCATTTTTTTTTTCCTTAAAGATCAACCCTTAGTAGACCCTGTGGCAGGCCAAAACATGCTTTTGTTCTCTGAACAAAACACCTACAAGGGAAACAGAAACCAGTTTAGCAACTTCCCTAGTGAGGGCAGAAGGTTTCTTGTAACTAAAGCCTCCCATTGTGCCTCTCTGGTCCTGGTAAATTTGGAATGCTGCAAGGTTGATGGTGTTCTCTAAACTCTCTACTGCAAAACCGTGAATTTACTTAACCAGTGCTTTATACCCTGCATTCCCTTAGTAGCAATCTGAATCTTAAAGTCTGTTTGCTAGCGTAGACTTTGTACCTCCTTCCACTGCTTCCACTACTCTACCTCATCCTTTCCTTAGAGAGAGAGAGAGAAACAGAGAGAGAGAGAGAGAGAGAGAAACAGAGAGAGAGAAACAGAGAGAGACAGACAGACTGACAGACAGACAGACGGACAGAGAGGGGGAGGGAGACATAGACAGACACAGACAGACAGACAGAGGGCAGTGAAGTATTAGACCTCAGGGCTAGTCTGGTCTACAGAGTGGGTTCCAGGACAGCAGGGATACACAGAGGACACCATATCTTAAAAAAAAAAAAAAAAAAAAAAAAAAAAGGAAGGAAGGAGGGAAGGAAAAGGGAAAGAAGGAAAGGAAAGGAAAGGAAAGGAAAGGAAAGGAAAGGAAAGGAAAGGAAAGGAAAGGAAAGGAAAGGAAAACTACAACTGGAACAGCATGGTCTTATTACAAAAACCACTTTCTAGGTCTTAAGTTTTGCTACATACAAAGGAGGTCAGCTTCTTAAACATGTCCTTGGGATACACTGGAGGTAGTCCAATATTATCAATATTATCCTTTCCAAAGTTGATTTCCCCTTTAAACCTCTTCCTTCACCCTTGTCTGCTACCAAGCTAGTTCGTTCGTTTCCGTTTCAGGACTCAATGCCACAAGTAACCCAAAACTCCAAACCACGTTCTAAAGAGTCCTGAGCTAATCCACCCCTGTCATCCCTGCTGCCGTGATTCTGCTTCACATAGCACACGAATGACAATTATCAACTTGGAGGTGGTCTCCTACATTCAGGATGGATCTCTTTGTGATCCATCGCATGACCTGTGGCTAATCTCTGAAGGTCAAATCTGATCCTGTTAATGCTCTACTTCAAATCCTAATTGTATCCCTGTGGCTCTGAGATTAAAATCAAAATTGTCAAAAGTAATTTGCAAGATCTACGAAGTCCAAGATCCCTTGTTTCTTGGACTGCCAGATGTCTCCTCTTTCCTCCCTCTTCTAAGCCACAATTGACTTCAGGACGGGCCTTGAGCACTTTCTTCGCCCCCCATCACAGTTTATCTTTCAACAGTATACAATCCTATATAATCAGCTCATTTATACTTTAAACCCCAGCTTAGAAGCTCATAGCACCCCAAGTAACATTCATTTAGAAGCAGATTTAAAATATTATATTAATACAATTATTAATACATCTGTTAAATTCCCATATAGCATATGTGCTTTCAATCAGTTCAATTTCTTATAAATATTTGTTGAACATCTGTTGTTGTTTGGCTCATTGAACAGGCGCGTACTGCTGTCTGACAGTATTGGTTTGGATATTGAAACTCTGTTGAACACCCTCTGTCCTTAAATGTTAGTAAAGGTAACTAGCAATAAATTAGTACCTATCACTTGTTGGATACATATGGGTGCTTTTTAACATGCATCAGTGGTCAAAAGACCGCTCTGATGAAACAGTTTACAGCCAGAGGCTTAAACAAAATGATGAAGCAAGGCCAAGCCATTGCCCGGGTGGAAAGCGCATTCAACAAGTGCAGGAACTACAAGTGCAAAATCCAGCTAGGAACAGGCTCAGCATGTTAGAGAAATAGAAAACAGGCCCATAATGATTAGCAAAAAAGGCTATGGCAAGGAAATCTATGAGCCAGAACCTGTTAGTGTAAACAGCGATTACACTCAGTCTTAGTATTGATTTCAGTTGTCCTAAAGATATTCTGTGCTGTTTGTGGAGGAGGAAAGAACACTGAGAGGTGAGGCCTGTGGAAACAGCCTCCCTAGTACAGCTATTGCCCAGAGGATAGGGAACAGTGCCTGGAATACCCAAAGCTATGTTAAGAATATAGCGGCCAGTGGGTCAGAACTTTGGTCACTCTCAAACCAGAGATACTGGCCAGACAGTCTTGCAATCTCTCTTACCTCTGGCCTTTCCTAACCCTGTTCCTTTCTGCTGTTTCAAAACTGAGATAGGCAACAGCAGACGCTTCTCCAGTGTAGGTGATGATGGAAGAAGGCTTTTTGTCTTTGAACTGCCGCAGTGATTTTTGTTGGGAAGTATAATACATGGTTTTAAAAAAATAAAATAACGATGTTCAGTTTTTCATAATTTCCAGACAGATGGTCAAAATAGACCTGATGTGGTATTATTCTACATTATATGCTTTCTGTATGGTAAAAACAAAAAAAAAATAGGAGATATGACTACACCTTGCTGGTAGAGTACATAGTGAGCATGCTTGAGGCCCTAGACTGCAGATCAATAAAATAAAAGAAATCATTATATCATTTAAAGACAACATTCGTTCTCCAGCACACCTAAAAGATCTTGGACTATTTTTCAAAATGATTTCTAGTCCATTTCCTTTTCCTGTTGATCATTACCCAGTCATTAGATTCTCACTTCATGTTTTGTATTTCATCTTTGTGTGATAGCCATAATCTTAAAGGCTGCCTCTCTTTGTTGCAAATGTGATCAGAATGCTATTTCGAGTCTGTGTTAAATACAAACAAAATAGAAGAGAGACTGGAACAGAGAACAAGATGAAATGAAAACAATGCACCCAGGAACCTGATCTCAGTGCAGCGGAATTCTATAAGGCAGCGGGTGAAAACCATGCAGTGTTTAACAGTCTTCCCAGTGCTGGGCTAAACCTGCAGTCCCAGTATTTGGGAGCCTGCAGTAGGCGCATTTCAGTGAATGCAGGGCCTGCCTAGGCTAAGGAGAAAGACCCTGTCTCAGAAATAGTCTAAACTAGGAAACTCTCCACTCTTGATATAAATATTTTAACCAAACCCTAAACTCTTTTATAGCTATCAAAGGGTGTCCCTTACCTTTAGGTGTGTATTTTGAATTTTCTAAAGCAAGCGTGAAGAAAAAATTTTGTTTTCAAGACCTGACTCTAAAACATTTCTACATTGTTAAGAATGTGGTTTTAACAAGACTTACCTTCACGGCAGGCAATGTTTGAAATACCCACCCACGCGCCCTCAAGTTCTGTTCCAGAAGCTTTTTAAATAAGTATTAAAAGGGCACTTCTTAAACTTTTGGTGAGTTTGTTCTTTCGGGGCTCACACAGGTAGAAAGTGTGTTCCGATTTTTGCTACTCCCACACTTTCTCTCTCCTCCCCTTTTCCTCTCTTCTCTCTTCTCCCTTCCCACATTCATGACATTTTAACATTATTCTGGTCCTTTAGTTTTATTGGGTTGTTTGTTTCTGAGATGCACTGAGTTTAACCATGACCATCTGTGTGACCAGGAACTCTCCATTGGAGCGCAGTGGGCTCCTCACAACTGAGCGATGACTGTTCCTCCAGAAGAATCCATCAGTAGACAATAGTTCAGCAAAGCGGGTACAGTTCTATAGTACCCTCCTAAAAGAACCACTTTTAACAGAAAGAGTTTCTGGTTCATTTGGTAAGAGTTTCACAAATTTTAATTTGATTTAATAAAGTACAAATAGTAATTTTCTATAGTAGTGCATAACTTATACCTGATTAGTATAACACTCAACTACAGAATTCTGACGTTTGTATTAGATAAATCATAACACCATCTAACCTGTAGAACATGCATATTATTTTTGCCAGTTTTTAAAATTGTAAAATTGGCCAGGCAGTGGTGGCGCTTGCCTTTAATCCCAGCACTCAGGAGGCAAAGGCAGGAGGATCTCTGTGAGTTCGAGGCCAGCCTGGTCTACAAGAGCTAGTTCCAGGACAGACCCCAAAGCTACAGAGAAACCCTGTCTCAAAAAAAAAAAAAAAACAAAAAAAAAAGAAAAGAAAAGAAACAAAAAAAATTTTTTAATTGATTTCTAAATACATTTAGCTATAATTAATTATAAAAAACTGGTAACTATCATAAATTAACTCCATTGTTCTCTGGATATTCCACATGGAAAAAGTGAGGAAAAATGATTTTTAAGGTTCCTGAAATTTTGTTAGAAATAACTAGATGAATTATAAGATGATACATCACCATTAATATCTTGATTAAATCCTATCCATTCTTTGCCACAACTGACAATTCTTTTGTCTTTAAGAGCAAGACAGGCAATATTAACCACACAAAGAGAGGATAGCTACTCTTCAGTGTCTGCTTTTCTCCTTGGTTAGCAGGTTGGCCCACTCTGTAGGGTGACTATGCCATCAGACACAATTCTCTTTGCAGCTAGGTTATTTCTTGGCTTAGTGTCTATATTACTAGCCCTGTTGTAATAATTTGCAGTGTCAATGAAGAGCTGTGCTTTTAACCTTAAAAGCCTTTCTTAAATTAGGTAATAATAGTAGTGCAAAGTGATTTTCTCTTTGTGACATTTTCATACTTGCATGAAATAGACTTCAATCATATTCACCCTGTCTGTGTCCCTTTCTGGTCTTCTCAGCATTGTCTTAACCCTTTCCAGTTCTTTTTTTAATATTTAAAATTTTGATTTTACTTATGTGTTTAAGCAGAGTGGAGCTAGGAGTGTCGGGTATGTGCATCTATGAGGTTTTTCCAGAAGAGAACATTCACCCTTTCCAATTCTTCATTGTCACCATCATAGTCACGGGCTTTCTGTTCCCTTTACATCCGACATGAGGGAGAACGGGCGATGCGAATTCTTGTGAGTCTGGTTTAAACAGTACACAATCATCTTCAGCTTCATCTGCCTTCCTACAAATGACACAATTTTAATAAGTTTCTATCTGAGTAAAACTCCACCAGGTGTTTATTGAATTTTCTTTACCCTGTCATCCTTTGATGAGTTCATGGCATAAACCTGCAGCTTGGTGATTATGAGCAGGGTCGTGGCAAACTCAGGCCTGCAGCTATCCTTAGTGGAAGCTAGCTTTGGCTCTTCTGAATAGAGTCTCAGAGTACTCTGTATGTCCTTTCGTGCGTCTCTCTTCATAAGAGTCATTTCAAAGCCTGTGCTTTCCGAGTGTTGATGTCCTGACGCATCCCACTTTATCCTGTACATGCTAAATTATTCAATTCTTACAACCCTTCGTGGTAGAAAATATTACAATCCTTGTTTCACGGGTGACAAAGCTGAGAAGAAAATGGGTCAGCTACTGCAGTCTCGAGCCCAGACTGACCATCTCCAGGACCTTCCCTGCGCATTTGTAGTGTGTACATTCTGAAAAGCATAGGTCTGTATCGCCCAGGGAGAGCGGGGTCACCACCACGAAGCCCAGCAGAAGTAAAGAATGATAAACATACCCTCTGCTTCACAAGAGACATTTTCCCCAAGGGGAATCACGGAACTTTAAGGGACTTTTTGCCCTTAGTCACAAAATAGTCTCACAAGGGGGAAGAAGAGAAGGAAATAAAGAGTCTGCATTGTCTGATGACTGGGTCGCCACAAGAACACATGATGAGTTGTTCCAATATTTATTGCTTACTGAACACCACTAGTCTTTATTATATGCTACTTGGTCCGGTTAAACCATCAGGATAAGTATCTTTTATTCCTGCAACCATATAGGACTTTTATGAGATACTTATGTGTTCAACTGTGCAAACATACTTGATATCCATGCTCTGTAAAAGCCAGGAAAAGAGAGGTACTGCAGGCACTTTAGAAATTTTAAGTGTCCCTCTTAACTACTAACTCCACTCCCCAAAATGAAATTCAGTCTTGATAATTAAACGTTGTCACAGAACAATATTCCTGTTTTCTGTGAAGCAGGCATGATTACTTTATGGTATGCAAGAGCCCTGGACTCTTCGCTTTCTAACTGTTAGCTTTTGTCCTCATCGCTTCCCCCTACTTTTGACTCGCTCTGGACTGCCCCTAGGGGAGATGTCTTTAGAGTACATTTTTGATGGATTCATGCTGCTCATAGAACACACATCTCATCTCGGGTTGAGGCTTTCTTCCTGACGTTACAATGGGATATTAGCAAATGGGTTTTTATAATTATGCCATCAGTAAGGCGTGTCTATAGTTAAAGGAGATGATTTCGAACTCCAACTTCCTAAATCTTCTGAAGATGACTTTTTTTCTCATTTTTCTTCTTTGAAAGGTGCATTCAGACTGGCTTTGAAATAAAGAAAACAGGGACAGAAAATAGATATACAAGCGGATGTATTTAATCATACTTACCAATCTCTCTAAAAAATAAACTAAAATCCAGGTGAAGGTGCACAGCAACTCTTCCAGAACTCAGGGAAGAGACTGAGTGATCAAGGATTCAGGGTCACTGAGGGCTATGTGGTGAGAACCTGTCTCAGAAGACTGGGTGTTGCTCATTTGTAGAACCCTTGCCCAGCATGAGCGGAGTCTCGAGTTATGTCTGCAGAACTACAAATAAGTAAATCGACAAACTTAGACACTGGACACCAGGTTATTAAAAAGTGCTTAGTGTTCACAGTCTTAAAACAGATGCAACTATAATAAACCAAGTGAAAACAAATGAAAAAAAAACTTGAGTAGATTTATAAGCAACAGCATTTCTGACCACAACATTGAAAATGTTCATAAATCAGAATTTCTTAACGGCCTTTATCCAAAAGTGATGGACAGCCAACATTTTACCAGAAACTACAAGTATGGGCATCTCTAAGCAAACTAAATGATTGATTTGCTATTGTAGAATTTTCTAAGACTAAACTGAGGAGACCAACAACTCAAGACTATGTTTTATTTTTTAGATTTTAATGTAAACAAATTAAGAGCAAGTGACAAAATATTGGAAAATACCCATCTTATATTGATTTGACATGCATGTAGATAAATAGATATTCAATTATGTGGGTGCCTAGAATGTAACTAATTCATGTGTGTGTGTGTCGTGCAGGAGTATGTGAATGTATACTGCTAGTTTCATAGTTATGTTATTGATTAGTCATGAAGACGATGAATTTGGATAATGTCTACTATTGTGTGAGACTTAAGTATGTCAAAAGCTTACACTGGCTTAGTTATTGTTTTTGTGTGCTTTTGGGAATAGAGTCTTGCTTTAAAAAGGAGTCAATACCTTCATGCTTACTACCTGCGACTACAATTTCCCAGGCATCTGAGAATATGAGAAATTGTTTGAAGTTGAGCCCAATGGCATCTTAGAACACTTCTGTCTTCTCATTCTGTTTACTATATTAAGTTACAAAAAAACATTAAAATATTAGTTTTCTGGCAACATCCAACAGAAAAATTTTGAGAACAGGCAACATCTCCCAGGATGACTATATAACCAGCAAGAGAATATTTATGAAAGGTGAAGCGTTGTTCATTTGTAAGACTGTGTTATCAGCATCATTTAAATGTAACAGAACGGTGTCTCGGAATAATATAAGCCAGTAACGGCATTAAGGAAGCCAATGGAGCTTAACAGCTATGAAACAATTACTCAAGCAGAGTGCAAGGAATTTACCTAGAAGTTTTTTGTAGGTTATTTGATTTGTTCAGTAGCAATTGCCTGGGATACTGCTGCAGCTCTTGAAAGAATCAAGTATAAGGTTTGTAATGGATCCAAATGCAGCTCCCTCAAAAAACACAAGGCAAACATTTCCATGTTGCCAGCGAACACCAGCTCCAAGATCAGAGTGCTTGACCTTTTTCCAGCTGCCAAGCAGCTTGCTACAGAGCTGCGATATCTTACCAAAGACCACCATCTGTGTGTGGCATGTGAAATATGACACGGAGCCCTTGAGATGTGAGTTGTTGGAAATGTGCACTCCGTTTTCATTATGTCATTATTGTGTCTTCATCAGGTACCAACTCTGCACTTAGTTCTCACTGACTTGTAAATCTCTGCAATTCTTCTCCAGGCCACTGGCTCAAACTTCCAGTAGGGCTTAGACTCACAAGCGTCTGTAATCGTTGAGTTTCCACGTTCTGTTCCTGGTAACTGTGATCTGAAACCCCCAAGCCAGAGGCAGTATTGCATCTTGTTGAAACTTCCATGCACTCACTCCCAAAGAAAGTTCTGGAAAACAGGCAGTGGCAGCAGAGACTAGAGGGAGATATCCACCAAAGTCTCCTGCTGGATTCTAAACCTGAAGAAAATGAACGAGGAGTAGGAAAGAGGCGGGTTGTGGGCACAGCCAGTTGTCTCTACAGAACTTACAAGCGATGTGAATTAAGAGTTCAGGTGGGAAAAAGAGTTGTTACTATTATCTGTTGACCCAATTCGTAAGTGTTCACAGTATGGTAAGTGTGGCTTTAGCGAGAGAAGAAAATACGCGTAATGTGAAAAAGATTGACCATGTCGTGATGAGGCAGCTGGAGATTCTGGGGTGGTGGTGGGTGCCAATCTTGCATTCCAACCACGGTTAGCAGTATTCAAATATGTGGCAAGCTATAGAACACCAACCTGGTTAATACCCCGCTTATCAAATCCTCAGCCTGTTGGCACAATTAGGACCGTAAAACCGAAGCTTGTTAAAGGCAGCCATGCCTTTCATTAGCTCTATGATAAGGAGGTGCACAGAAGTTAAATACTGCTTCTCTTATCTCTCATCCCGGCAGACTTTACAGGGTCAACTTAGTAACCCATCATGCAGAACGTGCTGGCATGGCTTCCAAAGTGCTCACTGAGGCAAGAGCAGGTACACAGTCAGAGGGCCGATACCGTAGGCTGCCTGTGTAATAGGCTGCCTCTGAAATAGGAGCCTCTAGTTTTACACACTGACACCAACGCTCAGGGACTGGGCTGGGCTAGAGAAGAGGCCAATCTCCAGAAAGGAAGTGCTGTGTTACAGGGGAAGCATACCAACCCAAATCCCAGGCTTGGCTTCTTGAAAGCAGCACATTGCCAGCTGAGGTGGGCCTGCAGGGAGGACTGCAGCGATGTTCTGCACACGGAAAGGTTGGTGCAAACGCTTGCCAAGGCGCTCTGGGAACTTATGCTAAGCAGGTTTGAAGGGTTCCATTCTTTTATTATGTGTTTAAAATTTAGGTGAGCTAGGTGAATCTGCCAGTGCAGTTGGAAGTTCTATAGCTACTGCCGCTGAGAGAAAAGGAATGCTTAGTGGGGAGGCCAGGGCAGAGGAAATCCTATCAAAATACTAAATCTACATTGAATATACGTTTTTCAAAAGATTTTTTTTTTATGTGTGTGGTTTTGTGATTTGCTGTAAGAGCTGGTAGTGATGGTGTTTCTAAAGGGAAGTACTCCAAAATAAACGGATTCAGGCCATGATTTTGGTGTGCCTTGTGTGCAGTGACATTTGTAAAAGTTATTAATGACTGCAATGTCCATATCTCCTTAAATAAAAGCCTCATAATGACAGCGATCAAGCCATGCGTTCTTTCTTTTATTAACCCTGTATTCCGGGTTCCAGAGACTTGTGATCCATTTTATTAACTATCTCCTGACCATCTGCTTAAAAACTGGCTTAATTTTTTTTCCGTTAGTGTTTTATTTATGACTTTAAGTCCTGTAACCTTCAAAGAAAGAGAAGGTTTAAGAGTTATTTCTTCCTCCTTTTTCATGTTTTAAACTTTTGATCAAACAAACCAAACTAACATTACCATTGATGGATTGACCTGGACTTTTAAGTGGCAAGAAAAGAGATATAAAAAGAAGCAAACCGTGTAAGTGCCCCCTTTGATAGTTAATGGCATGCAGCAGATGGAATTCATTATTGACTTTTAAAACGAAATTGTTCTACATTATGATTTATTTATACTTTTGCCTTTCCAAAGAAGTAATTACCATTAACTAGTTCAGTATTTTATTGATCACAAAGTGTGTGTTTGTGTGTGTGTGTGTGTCAATATCAGCATATATAAGATAGTTTGTCACTTAAGTCATATGATTTAATGATATTAACAGCTGTTAGTTCTCTCAAATTAGTAACAAATCAGTGGGCATCATGAACAGCTAAAAGGTTGCGTGTTTCTTTTTTTTCATCTGGGTAATTTAAAATATGATTATTTCACATCATAGAACATGTTGTGTAATTCCCATCGCAGAAAGTAGAATGAGTATAATTACAAATAAACAACTGAATTTTATTTTTCTAGCTCGTCACACAGATACGATGGTAATCCTAATACATGCAAAATCATCAGAAAAATAGTTAGGCAGTTGCTTTCAGGCTAAACAACTATAATTTTAATCATAAATTTTAAGCTTTTAAGCCACTGGGGAGGCTAATCATCACACAGCAAAGCTGAATTTCTAAGCAGTACCGAATGCTTAAATCAATTAAATTTAGTACAGACCTTAATGGTAATCAAATTATGGTCAATTTAAAAAATACACAAAAATGGGCAACTTTAGATATGACTCTATGGGTACTACCAAAACAATATGAAACTCCTTTTCAAGACTGATGGATCGTTCATTTCATATATGAACTAGAATTTACATTTTCTGGGATAGGAAGATCTGAGATGAACAGGATGCAGACCACATTTAAATTTTATCAAGGGTCCTGCCTGGGTCAGCTGAGCCCATTCTTGCCATCTCTCTGCCATTGCAGCCTGTGCCTGCCCCCCTTTCTCAGCGGCCTCCTTCTTTCCATTCCTCCTAAGGGGGTGGCTCAGATCCCGTGGCAGCTCCACACACAGGCATTTTGTCCAAGTGAGTCTGCTTCCCTCCCCAGTCGTCATCCCTCTGAAACTGAAGGATAGCAATGAATATTTCATATGCATAGCACTTAAGCATCTTCATTATGCATTCAGCTTCTTTGTACCTATCTATAGTCACTTAATAAATGCTTATTGATTGTCAAATAACGTTGTATGATGACTGATTTTGAGAATTTTTATGCTCTCCTGTAATCACTACAGGTATTACCTTGAGTCTAGGATACATCTTCTAACGCTTGCATTATTATTTTTTACTATTAAATATTATTTCACAGTGTTGGGCATCAACCATGACATGCATTCTACTGCTGAGTTGAACTCTAAGACCTACCACGTTTAAAAAAAAAAAAGTCCTTGTGTTTTATCACACAACGAACAGCATCTTGGTTTGATAAATACAGCAGCAAATATATGGATGCATATATTTTTATACTTTTTATATATTGTATATAATACTTATATGTTTTATATATTTTTACTTGTATAATATATACTTTATATTCAGATTTTGTAAGCACATTGCTTCTTCTCATGTGGTTCACTCATGGCCTATTTTGTCTCTCTTTAATGCTCTGCTCCTCCCTGGTGTATTTGTATGGTGATTCTATTTCTTTTTCTTTTTTCTTTCTTTTTTGCCCAAAGCTTTTAAGGGAAGCCTGGAAAACACTCAGAGATTATTATTAAAAATTTAGTTGCCAATGTTCAACTGTAATGAAATGAAAAGAGACCATGACTTTGATACTGAAGACCAAGGCAGGCATCAGGATTCTGTTTCTTAATGTACAGTAAGCAGCGTTAATTTTCACGCTCCCATCTAGAGAACAGAAACAGTATTGTTTCTTCATCACTGTAAAAAAAAAATGCTAAAAATGGTGGCTGGGGATGTGGCTCCTTCACCTAAGATGGGCAAGGCCCTGCATTCCACCTCCACATAACATAACGAAAGCAAACCCCAAACTGCATCTGACTGGCTTTCAGACTGTGAGAGGGCTCAGATGCTTGCAATGCACATCTAGCCTCTTGAGTTCAAGAGAAGTGGCAGCTCAATGAAGCTGTCCTTGAACCTCCAGATGCACACACGCACCTGTCTCATAAGCATACCATACACGCATGCACATCAATAATAATTGATAAAAATATTGAAGATGAAACCGATATACGTGAGAGTGTATTTAAAGCCACCAAGTACTGTTAAATTATGGTTATTAAATATTAAATAATAAATTTTAAGGACCAACATTAAGGTATTACTAGGTTCATATGTTAGAAAAAGTTAGCATGAGAGAAGAAGAAATTATAGAATTAATTAAAAACTAATAAGAATACATTCAACTTTTCAATTATCATTGCTAATAATGATATGATCCGTAAACGATTTGAAATGAAGCTGAGAACTGTGGAGTGTGCCCGCCAGGAGCCCCTCCACATCTGTCTATCCTGAATCTCAGCAGTGAGCATACAGCAGCCTCTGAGAACGTCTGTCCTTTATTGAGTTAGCAAACCACAGCCCACAGCACCTCCTGGAGATTAAAAATAAAAGACACAGATTCTCCTAGTCCTTCCCTATCTTTGTTCCTTCTATTTAAGAAAGAACATGGTACTTTTAGCAGTGAGCTTTCCTTCACTGAGACTCCCAGAACAAGGTGTTGGCTCCTGTGGTAGTGTATTAACATATACCTATCTTGGTCACTCTGGCTTCCAGGAAGTCTTTGTGACAGGTTTGTTAACCCCTCATGTCGAGGAGGTGACAGTGCTCTTCATGTGCTTGGTCAAAGAAATCCAACTTTATCTGACTATTGATTTGGTACCCTGTGGTCCACAAAGATGTTAAATGAAACAATGTGAACACATATTTTAACAAAGACTTCCACCCCCCCCCCCCGACAGGAAGAGTTATAGGGAGGTATAAGATAATGCTGAGTAAAATTTGCAAATCTCACAATAGGGCTGAGCTGTCCTTCCTCTGCCCTTCTCTGTGCATCCACGGAGGGGATGTGATGCAAGGAGAAACGACTTAATGAAGTTGGTCACAAAACTTCGCCATTTGTTTACTGAGATTTTAAGGTTTCATACTATAAATGAACCTCAGGAAAGAACACAGGTATGGACAGCTGCCTAGGAACCAAATTCTTAGGTCCTTAAATAAAACAAAGCAAGCAAACAAAAAATAACCTGGTGTAGAAGTGTGTGTTTTCTGTAATATTTACTTTTTATTATACTGGATCTCACAGTTTCAAAATCATAAAGCATGACTAAAATAAATAATCATATTGTGTTTTTAAAACAGAATATTTCAAGTCCTTAAGATGGTAATGTTCAATAAGGATGTTTGTTTTATAGTGATGAGAAAATACAAGATTTGTTGGGGTTTTGTTTTATTTTAGGCCTTTTTTTTTTAATGAGGGCCCTGTGAAGCATATTACGCTTGCTATATGACTGAGCATGGCCTTGAACACCTAATCGTCCTGGAATTATGGGCCTGTGCCCCTGTAGATTACCTTGTAATGAGGCAAATGTTTACTGGATTTGTTGTGTCTGAGGATAGGCTGCTTGTAAGAGCGCCAACAGAAGGTGCCGTGCTGAGGCAGATGTGGGTGGACACTGGCCTGGATGGAGGGCGTTCGTAGTCACTAGTTGGAAAGATTATTCTCTCCTAAATTTGTTTCTGCCTTCAAAAACTTCAATATCTTGTATATCTTCCCTGAGGTCTTTGCTTCTCATGCAGGTCACGCCTTTTCTTCTAAGGAACCGTAAATCATGCAAAAACTGTGTCTTTGCTATACTAAAATAGGTTCTGAATTCAAACAGAAAGATGAAGGTTTTATATATTTTGGTGTCTTTGGTACTACTGCTTCAAGGGTACAAGATGCCAATGACTGTTTCCTTCGTGTAGATGGTTGGACATGGTCTGCCTGGTCCAGATGGTTACTCTGCCATTCACCGTGGTGGCAGGTCTCGAGCAACCAAAGGAAAAGAGGAAGATGTTTTTCCTCTGATGGTGATTAAAAAAAGCCCATGCAAGTCACAGGCTCTACCACTAACTACACTACCCAACCCCCAGGAGTTCTTCCACGTGCTTTCAATGCAGTTAGATAGAAAACTCCAGTGTCATCTGACTTACACAGAACACTCATACACAGCGAAGGCTTGTCACTGTCATATGTAAAATGTTATTTTTAAATAAGGCAGAAGACTTCTGTGTGTTAGGAATATTTCTTAATATTAGCTCCCCACCAACGCAAAAATTCCCAATCAGGCCAAATCAAAAGAAGCCAAATTAAGAAATATCCAGGTTTAATGGGAGATCTGTGCTCTCGGGTGGCCCCGAGGGGGAAACCTAGAAGCCATGGGAACGAGACCCCTAGGAGGAAGAACGGGAGACCATGTGTTTCTCTTTTGGGGAAATCACTTAAATACCCTGGGGAGTGGTCCTGACCCCACCCCCAAGGAGGGATCAGGATATGGCCTGCTGGGATTTGGAGTCCAGACCAAGACTGGGGGCTGGGATACATGCGAGGGACTGGGGCCTATGCTCCCAACTTGACATTGTGACATAGTATAAGTGAAGTAATGTGCACTGTGGTAAAAAAAAAAAAAAAAAAAAAAAAAAAAAAAAAAGAAAGAAAGAAAGAAAGCAATATACGAAAATGTTTATTTAATTACTACTGTGTGCAGTAATAAAGCAGAAAAGGACTATATACTTGGTAACACCAAGTTTGGAATCTGGGGAGAGAGGCAGTCACTGGGAACTAAAGAACCCACTGATGAAGTCATTCTTGAAAGAAGCAAAGAATGCCCGAGACACAGGTTTCCTCCCTCAGAACTCTGCCCCATGGGATAGAACCAATTAGGAGAGATTTTTAAATTTTGTTTCGAGTGTTTTGGCTCGACATTCCAGTCAAATCAGTTACTGGATGGGCTATTGAATTTAACTTGTGGTAGAATATCGTCTTCTGCAAAAGCATCATGTAGACCATTTGAAGATCAGGTCTCCCAAACTAACTCAACCACTTCTTCGCAGGATTTAGACTACAGGGTACTAGGAAACCAGAACAATAGATCCTATTTTCTACTTCTTTATTTTTGCTAAGGTATTAGGCCAACTTTCCTGAAGGATTTAGCTGTCAACACTCATCAGTGTGGAAGGTCATTTATACCGAGCTTGTTTGGTAGGAATTACATACTGTATGCACTTCCTGGCAGTGCCTCTCTTTGGAAAGTCAGGTTTCAGTTGGTCATTTTCTCCATCACTCCAAATCACTCTGGACTTTCCCCACTATAGCCCAAAGCCTAACAGTCGTAACCAGCTCACAGGCAAACTGCTGCACCTCAGGTCCTGTCAGGAGAGCTTAGTGGTGGTCTCTTTATCAACAAGCCATTAAAAAGATAATAAAATGTTTAGATAAGAAAGGCTAAGAAGAAAATAATAGAGTAATGTGATTGCCTGAGGCAGTAGGTGGGGAGTGGTGTAATTAGTTTGGGTAATGATGGGGCATCTCTGAGAAGGTGTCATTAGAGCTATAGCTCAGGATAGGAAGGGGGCGACAGGAAAGGGTCTCACAGAAGAGCAAGGCTGGTGTTGAGAAGGGCCTTGGGATGGAAGTGAATTAGCTGTTTTCAACAAATGGAAGTGTCTTAGTTAAGGTTTCTTTTGCTGTGGAGAGGCAACTGTTATAACAGAAAACATTTAATTGGGGCCAGTTTACAGTTCGGAGGTTTAGTCCATGATTATCATAGTGGGAAGCATGGCTGCAGGCAGGCAGGCAGGCAGGCAGTTGCTGGAGAGGCAGGCAGAAGCATGAGAGAGTGAGCCACTTGGGCCCAGCTTGAGCTTCTAAAACCTCAAAGCTCGTCCCCAGTGACACACTTTCTCCAGAAGACCACACAAGCCAACAGTGCCTAGCCCTTTCAAATGCTGCCACTCCCTATTAACCTACGGGACCATCCATTTTGATTCAAACTACCACAGGAAGGACAGCCAGTGAGGTTAGTGGAGGAGTACAGAATCACTTCTTAACACTCAGAACTGACCCTCACCTATACCCACAGCACTGAATGCCCCTTAGGTGTGTTCATCTATAAATAGGATGATTATTTATAACAGTAGACAACTTGAATTTGCTGTGTGCTGCGTAATAGATAGCATCAGCTAAACATCTTTCATTTTACTTCAAGTTTCATGAAGTTCTTGAGATGTGCACCAGGCTACAAATATTTCATTGTTGTTATCATACATAAACAAAGGCTTACTTCAAACGGTCTCAGAGTTGAAGTCCTCTTACAGCTACACAGAGCAGCTCTGGCTCTCCATACACACTCTACATTGTTGAAACCTTCCTTTCACCCAGGTTTGAAATGTACTCGTGGCTTTAATATTGAAGAAGTTACCATTGTTCAAAAAAGAAAATAAATACTGCTACAATGAATGGAAGACCAAATCGTCTCAGTCAGAGCTATATAGCCATGCTACACATTCGTCCTTTATATTTTAATTGCTAGAAATAAGCCATTGTGAAGAAGTATATTACAGGCTGTCTCAGCCTGTTAACTAAAACCCCTTTGTGTAATGGTGGAAGTGGGGTGCACGTGCCTGTGCAAGTCTAGAGGCCAGCGGAGGATATCAGATATCCTGGTCTGTCACCCTCCACCCCAGGCTGCTGAGACAGGCTCTCTCCATTGGCCTGAAGCTAGGCTGGTGGCCTAGCCCGAGCTCCTATCTCAGCACGTGTGGGACTGGAGTTCCAGGCACACAGGTGGCCACACCCAGCCTTTGATGTGAGTGCTGGGACACAAACTCAACTTCTGACTCTTATGCAGTAAACATTCTCACCCACTAATCCATTTCCTGCTCAGAAAACTCTTTTTGTAGAGAAAGAAAACAAGGAATTTTTGACATGCATTTCCAAAAGTTAGACTCAGCCAACGCTTTTTATTGATTTTTGTCAACCTCTGTATAACAAAGCCTTGATTGGAATGTGGTGGCTTTTCTAATTCAGTCCTTTTCATGTTTGTTTGTTTGAGACAGGGTTTCTCTGTACAACAGCCTCCCCCTCCCCCCCAACTCACTCTGTAGACCAGGCTGGCCTCGAACTCACAGAGACCCGCCTGCCTCTGCCTCCCAAGTGCTGGGATTAAAGGCGTGCGCCACCACCGCCCAGCCTTCCTCTCTATGTTTTTATGTTGGTGGACTTCTACTGTTGCCTGTCATTTCTTTCCTAGCTTACTTACCACTTACTTCACCTGGCTGATGAAATCTTTGTTATAAATAGCTTTCAAAATAGCTCATTTTCTTACTTTGTTTTGAGTACACATTTATTAAACTTAAGACAAAAATGTGAGGATTTTATTCTAATTTCTTTCTGCTGTTCTGCTGAGACACCCACTTGAAAAAAATCTGTCAATCTGGCCTACTATTTTAGCATTTTATAGCATATTTATAGGTCCTTGTAATCGTTCCTTTTTCAAACCACTATTGCAAGAGCTTAAACATGAAGATAGATCTTGTAGTTTTCTTCGCTAAAAATTGGGACACATTTTTTTCTAACACATTGGATAAATTTAATGTTTCATGATTTAGAAAATCACTTTCAGTATATTTACAGTGGATGTACATGCACAGCACCAAGTAAGTGTGGATGCGCATCCAAGCACAAAGTGCACACAGATACACATGTACAACCCAAACTACAGGTAGATGTCACATAAACAGCTTGAGTCAAAAGATCATGGCAGTTTCATCAAAACGATCAGAGGCATGTCGGGAAGGAGGAGAGTTCGGGACTGACATGTGGAGATTTCAAAAGACAACTTAGTTTCTCCTGTGGTGCCTCTGTAGGTCCTGCTGGGTTAGCAGAAGGAAAGAATCCTTCCATACAATCCAGCTTCTTCACATTTTAAAGGTTCTCCAGTGTCCTTTGCCTTGCTGACTCCACGTCTTATGTTGATTCTCTCCACGAAATAGCTGCAAGGGACTGTGAAAGCTCTCGGCTGATGCTATAAGAGAAGCCTGCATCAGTGTGTGAATGAGAACCTGTGCTGTCATGTAGACCTCCGTGGCAGGTGTTTGATTGACTATTGAATCACCATGGTATCACCATTGTGGAAAGATGGCAAAAATGATCGTGTTGGCAGGCTACCCAAACACTTCTTTCTGTTGCTTTCCAACAACTAAGAAACAGCCTACTGATATTTAGCTCTTCTATTTCAATCGAGGAGCTTAGCTTACTTACGTCTTGATTTTTAAGGGACAATTCAGACCTCGTGCCAATCAGTCATAGTAAAAACCAATTCAAAAGGACCATTGCTGAAGGGGGTTCTGGTTAACGGAAGCATTTGGGACATGAGTCCTGTCTTAGGTACTTTTATATTCTTGGGATAAGACACCATGACCAAGGAAACTTATAAAGGAAAATGCTTAATTTGGGTTTCACAGTTCAAGAGGGTTCGAGCTCATGACCACCATGAGAGGGAACATGGTGACAAGCAGGCAGACATGACACTGGAGCCATTAGCTGAAGGCTTCCATCTTTTTCCAAAAGCACGAGGCAAAGAAAGCTAAACAGAAATGTCCTGGGCTTTTGAAACCCCAAAGCCCACACACAGTGACATCTCTTTTAACTAGTCCACACCTCCAAATCCTCCTCCCCAAATAGTTTCACCAACCAAGGATCTAGTATTTAAAACATAGGAGCCCATGGGGGGCATTCTCACTCTAACTACCAGGAGCCCTGATGTGTTTTCCATACCAGGACAATCATTAGGAAAGGTGGATGTTTGCATGACCTTTCCAAAGTATAGTATTCCACTTAGAACTCCCCGACACCTGCTCTCACACAGAATGGCTTCATATAGTACATGTATGTATGGCAACTCCTTCCTCCTGTCTCCCACTGCCCTCTGATCCTTTGGACACATAGCTCAGTGATTTTTCTCTCTCAAGACTCCTTCAAGCTCTCCCACTACCTTTGTTCACATGGTCCTCATGCTTCATCATGATTTCCACAGGTTTTTATGTTTGGTGATCTGTCTTCCTAAGATACAGTCAAAGATTATTCTATGTGTTACTGTAAGGGATCAATTAGAAAATCAGTCAAAGAATAAATCATATCATCAACATCTTTTGAGAACTTATCTTTTTCCTGGTGCCAGGGTCTGGTCTGGTTGCTTCTGTGTAGTCCTTCATTAATATCCCACACCCCATGAAACACAGAAGTTTTTCATAAACTATTTTACAAATAAAATTATTTTAAAAAACATATTTGGAAAAGTTTGACAAATCACCCAAGGTCACGTCTATAGTTAGAAATAGTGTTGTAATTTTATCTCTCCAACTCTGAGGCTGATGGGTTTATAGATCTTACTGCTGTCTGGCACCCTGCCTTGTGTACACTTCCACTTATTAAATATTCATTTCTAGAACCACATTACTATAAAACTTACAATGTTTAGAAAAAATTTTCTTTTTCCCCTTGTCCCCCCAAGGTGAGGTAAGCCTCCACTTCACTGGTTCTCTGGAGATGCTTAGTCTTCATCTACTCTCTCTTCCTCCACCCTCGCCTTCACCATGCCACAGTGTGATCATGAGTGTGTCTTTACCGTTGCTCATCTGTGGGCAGTTCTGCTGGTATGGATGCTTATGTCCCCTGGCTTTGCCTCCTCGGAGCTATGCACCAGGCACAGCACCCAGCACATGCTAAACAGTTGCAGGGTGAGGCAGGTTTAATTATGTCTTGAAGTATGCGGTACTCCCTTTAGTGATGAATTGCTGCTTCTGTGCTGTGTGGGGCTTCACTCCCAGGTCAACCAACTCTCAGCAAGATTGCGGGGAAAGAGCACAGCCAGAGGTAAGAAGTGAATGGACTATCAGAGAACTATCAAAGTGGCCTTCCGACATCATTCCTTTTTTCTCTCCAGTGAACAAAGAGATTCCTTCACCCAAGAGAGAAAAGATGGATGAGCAAAAGCCGAACTTTAAAACAATAAAGTAAAATAAAAACCTTCTTTAAAAAAATGGTAATCCCAATTCCCCATTTTACTCAGGAGTTCTTGTGGACTGGGGGAAAATGTATAGCACTTTCCTATCCAAACAATTAAAATGAGAAGGATTTAATTTGTAAAAGTCATATCTCAAAAAAGGTGCAGTAACACCTTTTATTCTCCACTTGGTTTTATCTATTTTTCTCTTTTGCTCATCTCTTGTTCCTTTATATGACATTTTACAATCATATCAACACTCACAGAACTTCTAGGAGGCTAGAGGATGCACAAACCGTCTTAAATGTTATCATCTAAAAGCAGGAGAGAAATCAACCGATAAGGACAAGGCCACTCGGTGAGTCAGCAAAGGCTCTCAGACTGGAGCTTTGGTCTTCTGTCCTCTGCTCCAGGGTCCTAGATCCACCCGATCCTTGTTCCCTGAACAGCCAGTGGTCAACTGACAAAGCAAACAGTTATTGTCACTGTCTTTATTACAGTTTTCATGTCTATTAGCATTTAAAAAACTCAGAAACACGTGTTTGCTTTTAGTTATATATTGCTATGTCAAGTAGTACAGATGCATTTTTATGATGAATATCATCCCTTAAAGAGCTTACATATGTCAAAAATATGTTATCAATTGTAAAGCACATGAATAGTCACTGTTCTTCATAATCCCACTGAGGAGGAATGCAAACGTTTTTAATAAACTGTTTTAGGGAGAACAAAACAATTGAGTAGTAGAATCCCCCATTGATTATTGGGTGGTATTTAGTACTGCAAGGTCTGATATAACTATGAAGATAGTTACAATGTGAAGTAATATAATAGTTAACAGGACTGAAATACAGGATAGTATGTCTATAAATAACAATCTTAGTCTTCAAAGAACTTCATGCATCTGTCTAGGAATTTATAGATGAGCCCTAAAAGTTTCATTCTGTTGCCTTGTCTCCTGTTATAGACAGAAGTTACTTCAAAGCAGTAAACTTCAAAATAGTTAAGGCATCAATTCCTTCGATATGATTACTTCATCTACAGTGCTGGGAACATGTGCCCTTGGCCTCCAAGGTTATCGCAACAATTAATGGCATGCAAAAATGGAATAACTGTTAGAGTCACGAGACTAAAAATCCTGCCCATGGTGAAATCTAACACCCCCATCCTTCCATCTCCCACTCCCATCTAAGAAAATGGGCACAGGAACGGAAGCTTCTATGTCTGTAAGCCTCACATAGGAGTCTCTAAACCAAGTCTCTCTCAAGTTGGCTCCACTATTATTCTGTTTTGGGATATGTTATGCTGTTGTTTAGATACTGGGTAGTTGGGGACATGTGTGTTCATATCCTTGATAGGCACAAGACTTATATACACTAGGGTAGAATACAGAGAACATTAGATATTCCTGCAGAAGCAACTTGATGGCAGATGAGAAAAGAGGAAGCATGGGGAGGCATATTTATTATTAACTAGAACTTTTCATTTGCTAGATCTCTCACTGTTAAATATCTGCTGTATATTTAAGTGTGTAGAATTACCAATACGTGTTCCTTATTTTTAATGGGCTTCTAATTCTAGGACTCTTCTTTAGTTCCAGGCATCTCTTACCCACGGCCATCACACCTTGCTTTATGTTGTGCTCCTACCTACCCTCGTGGGTTGCAGAGCAGGAAGTGAGGAAGCTCATGGGGCTGTTTGGGGTAGCAGGGAATCGGGGAGCTGTTAGTTGGAATGGAGACAACTAATTGTTGAAGATGTATTAAATATGTCTAATACTGGTTCGGTGAAGACGGATCAGGAGAGCAGAGTACGTGTCAGGACAGATGAGGGGTAAAATGGAGACAGGAGGTGCTTGAAGGTTGTCGGTGGGATCGCTGAATGAGATCTCTGTACTTTGGAAGCTACTGAAACATTTTGACATTTTAGTTCTTTTCTCGATTTCCACATCTGCATAAGTAGAACATATCTCTTCTCATAAATATCACATAACTACGTGACCACAAATAGATAATTGCAACTTCTGGTTTTCTAAAATGTCACAACTTTTAAATAAATTCATAGTGACCATAAAGCATAAAGTTTCATTATGACATTTCTATATATTGATATAACATACTTTGACTATTTTCACCCCACAATTACTATCACTTCTCCCCTTCTTCTTTCCTTGTTTCATATCTCCAATAGTCCTTCTTCAACTTCCATGTCTTCTTCTTCCTGGAGTCTACATGACAGCAAAGACATCATGCAAGTTTGGGGTGGGGGCTTCTTCTGCTTAGCACAGTGATCTCCAGTTCCATCCATTTTCCTGGGAATGATATAACTTTTTTTTTTTTTGGTTTTTCGAGACAGGGTTTCTCTGTGGTTTTGGAGCCTGTCCTGGAACTAGCTCTTGTAGACCAGGCTGGTCTCGAACTCACAGAGATCCGCCTGCCTCTGCCTCCCGAGTGCAGGGGTTAAAGGCGTGCACCACCACTGCCCGGCTGGAATGATATAACTTAGCTCTTCTCTGTGGCTGGATGAATGTCAGTTGAATTTATATGTACACCACATTGTTTATTCTTTCATCCACAATGATGTCCGTCTAGGCTGGAGTCATCACTTACTATTTTCAGCAGTGCTGTGGTAAACATGGATGTGCAGATTCCCTTAAGCAAGCTGGCCTTGTTCTTAGGGATATAGACCATTTATTGGAGTCAGTGGGTCACAGGATAAGACTATTTTTAATTTTTGAGGACGTTCTCCACTGATGACCACCGTGCAGAACTAAGTCTGCACTCAGCAACAGTTCCTTCTTCTCCTGGTCTTCACGGCATGTATTCACATTTCCCTGAAGTGACTGTTGCTAGCTTTATGTGAGGTTGCTAGTCAACTTTACTAAGTGCATAGGAATGGGATTTCAAATTGCAAAACAATCCAAAGTCTTCAGAAATACTCATCCTTAAACTGCTCGTGCGTTCTATTTTTAATTTGTTAGTTAGTGGTTTTAACCAAAAATGTAGCAGAAGATATTTGTGGGAGTTTAAATACTCCACAGTTCTGAGCTTAGTTCTGGCCCTTATAGAGAACATTAATAAGTTTTCATTGCACTGCTAATACTTGCCATTTTCTTCATTCAACCAGTATTTACTGAATAGCTATTATTATTTTGTAATGAGCTGAATTGAGTCATTAAAGATCATAATCAGTCTACTAAGAAATATTGTATCTAATAAGATTGTATAAACATTTAGTGATTTTCAACACAAACAGACACACGGAATATAATGCTAACGTTGTCATTTAATTACTAACTGAAAAAGAAATCCCATTAGTGAAGCCCTGGGTCAACCTTCTGAGCAAACTGCCAACTCTAATGTTTATTATGGTGTGCCCTGTACAACGACAGCCTCGTTAGGATGCAATGTCAAAGACATGCTGAATGCTTAGTCTGGAGATGAAAATAAAACCAGAGTCCCTGGGAAATTTTAGTTTATGTCCTAGAAAAGAAGGTTATCAATATTCATTGCGAAATTAGTATTGATAAATCCCCAAACCAAATCACAGGCTAGAAAAATCGACTTCCTAGAAAATGTAGAAGGAAAAAAGATATAAAATTCATCCAATTAGATACACCTTTCAGATTTTAGTAAAACACATTGAAGAGACAAAATAATTAATTCTGAGGTTAGGATCAAACAGACCCTACTCTCCATGTCTTGTGGGTTTATCTTCGCAATGTCATATATTGCTTGAGCATTTAATCATTAAAACGCTTTCTGGTTTTCTCAAATGGCTGAATGTTTTTAAACAAATCTGGCCTAAGATCATAATATCTTTTTTTTTAAAAAAAAACTTTATTTAACTTTATTTCATGCACATTGGTATAACAATGTCAGATTCTCTTGAACTGGTGCTACAGACAGCTGTGAGCTGCCATGTGGGTGCTGGGAATTGAACCCGGGTCCTCTGGAGGAGCAGTCAGTGCTCTTAACCACTGAGCCATCTCTCCAGCCCCAGATCATAATATCTTTTAAAAATATTTTGTCTCTGAGTAATTATATTCCATCTAGTTTCTTCTATGTTTGGCTTTTATCAATAATTCCAGACGAAATGCATCCAAATGTGTGAAAATAAAACAAGTTGTCAGAAACTACTGTTACCTAGGTTTAGATGTACTTCCTTTGTTGGCTAGTGCTTATTCTAGATTCATCTGGATGTTGGCTTCAGTGTGAGATCGAGATTGGATGGAAGGATGGTAGGTGCTGAGGGTTGGACAGATAAAGAAGAAAACGAAACACTGGATATGCTTCCCTCTTTTCATTTAAAACTTTCTTTCCTTTTGTCACTGTAGTGACACAGTCTACCTACAATCTCAAGTTCTTCACTCATATGTCATATGCAAATTCTATAATCTACAGGCTATGCGATGGTAAACCGTACAGCGCTTCAATGATTGAGTGACCGCGTTCTAGTCTACTACCACGTGGAAGTCTGCCATCAACTGTTTCCCCTTGGTCTCGGTAGTCCTTGTTAATTCTAACTTCCTATGTTCCCCTCCATAATATTATACTAAGAAAATAATCTACAGAACAAATATGTTCACAGATCTATAAGAAATATCTGAAAAATATCAAATTCAAAGAAAAAAAGAGTGAAGTAATGTTGGGTTCATGGCCTAATTTGTGTCTGGGCTGATCATCTGGGCCCGGAGGCTGACTCCTAAGTTATTCTGCGCTGATGGAATTTACTATAAGTAAGGGATGGATTTACAAGTCAGGGCGTCACCTTGTAATTGCAGGGTTCATGTTCACGTCAGTCATCTGCTGTGTTTATAAAGTCAAAGTCAGTCATAAAGTTCAGAATGCATGGCACTATCAAGTATTATCTTCAGCCTCCTTCCACAGCAGTTTAGATTTCTTCAAATAACAAGATATTATTGGGGGGAGGCGTCTCGCCAAATTGAACTGGCCTATTCCAAAAATATAAGGAAATTCTGAGGCTGAGAAGTTCGGTAATCTCTTCTTTCAAAGTTACAAACCTAAGCTTTCTGTTCTTATCCAAACTGCATTTTTGTTGACACCTGGAAGGCCATATCTTTTCTATGGGTTGATATTTGTCTTATATTTATGTGATTAAACAGCAAACTCCCTTGGTGTTTTCTCCTTCTGCTGGTTGTTTCTGGAACACTTTGCATTGTAATTCTTTATTATTTAAATTTTATGATGAACTACTGAAAACTTGGGTGCGCTTCTGAAATAACGTGAAAGGAGAGTTAAGACATGAAAAGTAGAACATCCAAAAGCTTAGAATTTATAATTTAAGATTCTCCCAGTTTTGTAATATGTGCTGCACAGAAGCGAGGAAGAGCGCTACCTAATTATAGTTGAACCTAAAATGCACAAAGAGTTGAAACACTAGTCTTCAAAGAAGTGCTGTAACAACTGAAATTTTTGAAGGAAAAAGATTTCAGAATCACCAATAAGAACAACATGCGTCTATTGGACACTTAACATGTGTGTGTCTTCATGGTAACCATCTAGAGTAGGAATGATCATTTCATCTGTTCCGAGGTAAAGACACAAAGTTATGGAACTGTCCATGCCTGGCTTAAGGTGACACACGTAGGAAGTGAGGGAGAGAGAAACTGAATCATAGACATCTGTGCTAGAGTCTGCTCTTTAACACTACAGTCACTAGAAAGGCAGAGGAACTGTGATCACATAGAAGGAATAGTTCACTGAGCCACACAACTCTGTAAGATGTTTGAAGCAAGTGAGCCTGAATCAATTCGAGCTTTACGTTATCACTTATACAGGAAGAGCAGTTATGAAGAAAAATATGTTAAATAATAAATACCAGATGGAAGAAACATGCAAAAACAGGACACGGGGCACAGCCCGGGATAACTGGCCCATTGCAAGGGCATGCAATGAAGAAGTCCAATGAGGTTTTTACTAGTCATTGCTTTGAAGTGTTCAACGCTTTAACCCAGGGTGTTTAGGGTCACAGGAGGATTGTCACTGGTGTAGCATAACTGGTTTTCCCAGCCTCCACTGAATCTTTCTTTTGGGTGGAGTGGGAGGAGTGCAAGACAGGGTTTCTCTGTGTAACAGTCCTGACTGTCTTGGAATTCACGGTGTAGACAAGGCTGGCCTCGAACTCATAAAGATCTGCCTACCTCTGTCTCCCAAGTGTTAGAATTAAAGGCATGTGCCATCACTTCCTGGCTGCCTCCACCGAATCTTAAGATCATCAACTGATTAATTTACAGCAGGAGGTTGGGAAACACTGGTCTTAATAACTAGAGATATAAGCTTTTGCAATATAGACCTGTTGGGCAAGTTAAGCAACCGACTACAAAAATGCATTTTAGTCATTAAAGAATTTTGGCCAAGGGTTAGTTATTAAATTCTGCCATAGGACAACAACATTTCATTAAGTATTATAATGACATTTTAAAATTAATTCCCAAATCTTTGAAGTTTAGACACACATACATAAGCACAAGTGTCTGGAGTTTCCCTTAGGATGTCTCAGCAGAGAAAATAACGGTAACGTTATGCAAACACGGCCAAACTTTAAAAATTAATGAGCATTGGCTATTCTATTCTGCTACTTTTGGGTGTGTTGGAATTTTCCATAAACTTGTTTAAAGACTGAAAATATAAGTTTTGGGCCTAAACAATTTTATAATCAGAGGTAAAGGAGACTTTTCATATAGTAAACATGGCTAGTCATTTAATTCCAGAAATCTTTCTTTAAAAATTTTAAATACAGTTCGAGACCAGCCTGGTCTACAAGAGCTAGTTCCAGGACAGGCTCCAAAACCACAGAGAAACCCTGTCTCGAAAAACCAAAAAAAAAAAAAAAAATTTAAATACAGGGCAATTCATTTGGTCTGGGGCGATTTTAGACATTCTTCTGTTGAAAGGACTTACAAATCTGTCAAGCGTCCTTCCTCAAGATGATTCCATGGTAGGTGTTATACTCTGTGTGTGAGCTATGGGTTTGGAATTTTGTGGCACATTTACAACATGTACATTAGTACTGTGATGATGTGTCTGAGCCTGCGTCTTTCCTCATGGCACGCCTTCCTGGCACTTTCCTTTAGTGGCTCACTGATGGCCTACTTGGTTATCTACTCATTGAAAGCAAGAATTTACTAGAGAGTTGTGTACTGATCCCATTCTTCTGAGTACAGCCTAAGGCCTTTGAAGTATGTGACCACTTGGGAACCTTTATGCTGGCATGTATTTGTCATATAGAAAGACACGCCATTTAACAGCGTATAAATCCCTCACTGTACTTGCTCACCATAAAGTGTATCATATTTTTCTTTCTCGACAAAGAGTTGCCAAAAGAATTTCACAAGTTATTAAAAAACCAAACCCCCTGTATTATGTGACTGTGTTTATGGTAGTATATTTGTAGTTCTACAGGCTTCTTCCAGAGAAAGTGAGAACAGTTCTCAAAGACCAGAAAATAAATGCATCTAGCATGCCCAGAGGTGGACACCATACTGCGTGCATGTGAACCACTCATGTCTGACTGGGTCAGTAGGCACCCTGGCTTGACAGAGTGAGTCAGCAGACCAGCATGGGTTGGCTCGCAGAATCCCCAATACAAGCAGCCCTCTGTGTGAGACTATGTTAGAGTGCATTGGTTTAGACTTAAAGGAATAAGCTAGAAGATCTAAGCTTTTATTTAGACAAATATGGATTAGAAGAAATAAATGGGAAAATGAGCAGGCCAGGAGAGAAAGCATTGGCTCCAACTTTGAGGCAGAATTGCTGATGCTCGGAGCTGCCTCATAAAAAGAAGGCACGCCAACTCCCACTGGCTTCCTACTGCAGGAAGGCACATTCATAGATGTGAATGTTTTTCAGCTTTGTAGACAGTTGGTTTTATTCCTCCCTCTTACATATTGTCCCAGTGACTGTCCGATCCATAGCCTCTCTCTGATCCTTTGACAAGAATAACCCCCGTCTAATATTCCTAAGTACAAGCAAAACCTGGAAGTCAGTTTTATCATTCCTTTGGCATTCTACAAACATGTTCCTCGCAACCTTCTGCCCCTCAGTTGCCTGCTGTGTGACACACTGTTCTAATTTTCACAGAAAAAAATTGTAATTAGAATAATTATCATTGTGAATATCTTTGCTACTGTTAAAATTATTATAGAATACTGCAATATTTTGAGACTGAACATGTTTCTACTACTGCAGGTGGATTTGAGAGGGAGCATTTATAGTTTCAAAGTTTAAAGATTCAAAGTAATAAATACCATATATCAGCAATCATATTTCCTTTTTCTATTTGAAAAATCATTACAGACAAAGAAAAAGCTTTAATATATAACATATAAGTGAGCACTTTGTGTGTACAACTAGATGGGTTCTACGTAGAAATAAGTAATAATACAATATGGTTCAAGACTCATTTCTCAAAACAAGATAAAGACTAAGGCATAAAAATGAACACGTGTTAAATACTGGGAAAGCCAGTAACATTGCAGGCAATTCAGAGGACTACCCATAAAATGGGCCTATTTGTAGGGGGAGACCATTGCTGTGAGCATGCAGGTGGAAACACGTTTTTCTACTGCTGGGGAAAGTCACTCCAATGTTTTTGGACAGAGTTTGCCTAGGTAAGAATGTGTTTACTTGCAGACCAGAATAACTTTGTATTGTTATTAGCTATGTAAAGAACAGAATAATAAATTGGGTCCTGAAGAATCTAAATCCTATGACCTACAGCTGCACACTCTGGTTTCAAGTACAAATGCTTTTTAACCAACTGTACTAAATCCCTAAGTACACAGACTCCCTACTGCGGACATTCAAAGTCCAGGCCTCTCAGGCTTTCCAGTCAATCCTTTTCCAGCATTTCCGTTGTCTAGCCTAGGACCCACATGCCCTACTTAATTTGCCTAAAATAAATGACATATTCCCAAATTCTAAGACTCTATCAAGCCATTCATAAATTGTCATCTCTTTCCAGATTCTGTGATGTACTTTATCAGCTCTAGCTAGGAAGTCCTGTCCCAATTAGATACGATGTTTCTAATTAGTTGAGTTTTATGATGGAATTCCTATGACTGTGCTTTTGCTTGGTCTTTGGATGATTTGCTAAAGGAACTTAGTCAAAAACGCTGACAGAGAAAGGATATGTAAAAGCTCAAGGTAACATAAATGGAATGGTGGTTAGTTTAAAACTGACTTCCTAAATATTCAGAACAGTTCCTTTTTCTACAGTCATCCTTTGGTTAATTACAAGGAGAGCTTCATCTCAACAGGGGCTTCAAAGTCTTGAGAAGGTGGAGGGAGGCAAACAGGGACGTGACTAGAATATTTCATATGCCCAGCATGGATTAAGGCGGGTTTCAAAGTATGGCAACTTGTCTAGGCTTGAATAGGATGTTTATGTGATTGCTCAAGACTCTTAAAATAAGATGGGGGTTTTAAGGTAGAGTATTCAAAGATGTCCAGAGTTCTCTTTGATTGATGCTTTATCCTGAGAGTTGATACCTTCAGAATGTTCCTAGATGATCCACAAGGCAGGAAAGTAGTAGAAAAATATTAATGTAGACACTTACAGTGGTTCCCGTTCGCAAAGACCAGCACATTAAGGAACAGAACAGTGTATTGTGAGACATCACCAAGGCAGTCCACAGCCACTGTGCACTGAGCACATAATAACCTTCCTGCCATCCTCACAGGCAGGGATGCTGTGGTTGTGAATCTCTTTCCTTAGTCTTCTTCTAGTACACCAAGGAAAAGGCACTGGGGTTAGCACACCCCTCTGTGTCCTTTATCTGTTACAGTACTAATACCCCTAGGACCCATACGTTGACTTTTATATGTATGTTACAAGCAACATCAAACTGTGGGGAAATGGCAATCATATTACTGTTATTACTGGGTGTGGCACACAAAAATATGAAGTCATACGTTTCCTTTAGCTCTATTTTAGGTTTCCATGTCATAGTTTGAATCCCTGTGTGTTTGGTCCGCTCAGGTCTTAAACATATGGATACTAATTAGCTGATGGACTAATTCCCTTCTGTTCTGATGATGGTTTCATCAAAGTGCTAGCCTCATATTCTGTTGATGAACTTATCGCTGAGTTGTCTGTTGGGAGGCAGGAGTTTTTGGAGGAAGCAGGTTACTGGGTTGTGTTTTATTTCCCTCTCTCCTTCTTCCCCTCCTCCTCTCCCCCTCCTCCTCTCTCATCTTTTCTCCCCTCCCCCTTGTCTGTCTCCTTTCTTTCTTTCATCTTCCTCCTCCTTTCATCTTCCATGAAATGAGTGACTTCGGTCCACACATATCTGTATCCCAATGTCCCTTCTTCCCCACAATCCACAAACAATCCAAGAAACTAGGAACCAAAATCTGAAAATTGAAGCCAAATAAACATTTTCTTTGTTTTTTGTGTATTTTTTGTTTTCACAACAACAGGAAGCTGAAACAGATAATGCTCACTGGGATCTTAAGGGTGGGTGGCCAGACTTTGGGATGGAGCTCTTTTATGTTTGGTATTAATTTTTCAGAATAAGCATAGCAATAGTTTTCTCCATGGCACCTCATATATACTTTATTTTTGCTGATTCTTTTCTGGATTCTTTCACTGTTCCCAACCCCACCCCTACTGCTCTCCTTTCTTCTCCCATTAACCACCCTCCTTCTGGATGTAACCTGTATTGGGTTCTTTTTCATTTTATTCAAAACTCATGGTTAGATCTTTTTGGGGGAAAGTAATTAGTGTAACACCTTTAAAACACAGTAACCCTCTGTCTAAAAATAACATACACACTCACACACATACAGCATACACACACACACACTCACACATAGAAACACATACATCATACACACACATTCATGTGTACACACTCATACACACACACACACACACACAGAAACTGAATAGCAAGTAACTTTTACTTTGAGAAAAGAATTCAAGCTGTAACATTTTATGGCACAATCATCTATTACTTTGCAAATCAATTTTCTGAAGTCTGTTAAAATGGATATATTAAGGTTACATCTGCTAAAACAAATTTAATCTTTTGAAGTTCAAATTCTACCATGAGAAAATGTTTAAACACAAATTCTTAAAGAAATGGTTTTTAAAATGTTAACCAAATACACACCATATTTAAACATAATATTTGCAAGAATACCCAACCTACTTTTACAAGTTCCCAAATCAAACTAAAATATATGCATAAAACAATGCTAGATCTACTTAGCCTTAATCATGACAAGTTACTATCCACTTTCTGTAAAATCGCAAAGATTAAATTCATTCCAAATTTCATTTGCGTTTTAAGAAAACATGTTTGTGGACAGCAATATAACTTTAGAGCTATTAAATACATGCTATCATATCAATAATGTTCACATGCAACGTTAGTTACTAGCTAAAGAAGCATCACCCTGCTAGCAATAAGCTACTTCACACGCAGCTCTCTTCTCCCTTTAACATATGGGCATATATCACACCTCCTTTCTCAGTCCCAGATTCCTCTGTGCTAATTGCAGCCAAGTTCAACTGGTGTAAAGAGGACCTTCAGAGATGGGATGTCTGAAATGGAACCACAAAGCTATTAAGGAAAATATACTTGAGGCTGGAAGAGCAAGCACAGGCAGACACGTTTTAAACTAGCAGCATTCCGCTCCCCTCCCCATCCCTGTGAAGTGAGTACCAGGGCCAGCAGAAGAAGGCTCTCTACGCATGGAGCACATCAAGTGCAAGTGTTAAGGATGTTAGATAATGTGACCAGATGCAGGATAAAATAAGCCTTTCTTAAAACATGTTATGAAAGTTCCCCAGGGACATGATGTATTTGAGAGAAGATTTAATCTTTCCCAATGTCTCCTCAACCAGTATTTTCAATGTGGGCTCTATTGACCTTGGAATCTGGACATTGAAGGGACATCTTGAGCATTGTGACATTGTTGGTAGCATCCTTGGCCTCAACTTAGTGTATTCCACATAGTATGCCCTTGCTTTAGCAGACATTGTCAACTTATCCCTATGGGTAGGGTTGCCAGATCTAATAAGTAAAATGAGGGGACACCTAGGTAAATCTGAATCCCAGACAAACAGCAAGTGACATTTTTTGGCATAGATATAATCCATATAAATTCCATTTATCTGAAATATACCTTTAGCTGAGCCACATGACCATCCAGGAACCCTACTTGGGTAAAGAGTGAATTATTATACCTGAAAACCCCATGGGTTATGTGTATCAATCAGTTCAAAGAGAACACATGGGGACACTTGATTGACCCACCAAATGCTATCTCCTTCAGGGATTTCCAGGAAGCCTCCTGGTTGCATAGGGCTCTATGACCTTCTTCACAGAGACAGTGTGTGTTGTATTTGAATTAATGTGTGAAAAACACTTAGTGCAAAGACTTGCATAGGAAACCATGCATCTTCTTTGCTTTATCCAGTGATTCTTCTTCAGGAGATATTGTCATGATATTTACTCTTCTCTGGAGTATAGTTTCATGAACAAGATAGGAAGCTACAATGGACCCAGCAGGAAGCCTGTAGTAACTCTAAAACTTGTCTGTGCATTGACATCAGCTGAGACATTTCCTACTGGCCCTCTGTATCCAACAAGAGACATGTCTGCATTTCATGGGTCTGGGTGTGGCCTGACTCTGGGGATTTTCAAAACTTGTCAGGAGTCCAAGAATATGTAGCCGAGGCTGAGTGGTCGGAGAAGAATGTGTCACATAATAGTGGGCGTTTGCTGGGAAGAGAAGGACGTTAGCTTTGTTCTTTCCAACTTGGGGGCTGTAGGAAGCATCTGGGCCAAATGAAGGGAGCAGAAACAATTATTTCTTTCATTCACTCCACAAATACATATCTGAGTGCCAGACCATATTCTCAATAGGAGGGGAAATCTCTGCTCTCATCACAATCCTATAGAAAGGCAGGAAATAAACAGGAGGTATTTTAATCTAATTTGAAGGTCTAAAAATATGAGAAGTCAGTGCCAGCCCTGAGCAAGCTCTCCAAAGGTCATGAGAAAGGGAAATGGGAAGAAAATGATGCGATTTGACAAGATCTTTGCTGAACTTTGCACTTAGAAGTAACATAAGCAGAAATGGGGTATTTTCAGGTATAAATCATCAATGGTGGCAGAAAACTCTTCAGTGAGTGTCAGCGAGACCACAACCTCTTGTGAGGCTGTAAACATGTAGCAGAAACTCACTAGTGGGGAATTCACACACTAACACTGGACAGGCAGGCCAGGGAGGAATCTCTTTTGGGGAAGCTGTACATTGTTTACAGGTTGTTAGAAGGTCAAGGTTTAATTCCCATGCACTCTCTTCTTCTAATCCCCAACAAGGAACTGAATAAAGAAGAGAAGAGCTAGGCTATAGAGATGCATAGGCTAAGACTGATGAGGATGTGCGTCCAGGATCCTCACAGTTACTTTATATGAATGTCAACTCCTTGGTCCAGGAAACTGAGTTACTGAGAAATTTCATATGTGGCCACAGAACCATGAACCTTTTGGTAATACATCGGAGGAATTGCAATATATTTGGAAAACATATACTGTACCTTATAACAAATAAACAAACATATGTATTTGACATATATATGTGTGTGACATATATATGTGTATATATATACATATATTGTTACACGTTTCTGTTGTATTCAAATCTCAGCTTGCTAAACTTGCAGTTTCTGAGAGTAGCTGAGTGATGGGTGGTTCTCTAAGGATACATTTGGAATCTAGGTTAACGTATTGGCTCCTTTGCTGTTTCAGCTTCTTTCTCCTCTTTCCCTTCCTCCTCCTCCTGTTTGAGACAAAGTCTCAGTATGGAATTTAGGCTGGTTTTGCCAAGGCTGATCTCACAATCCACCTGCCTCAGCACCCAAGTACTAAAACTGTAGTTATGTACCACTACATGTGCGTGTAGACCCGTGTCACTTGTGGCATGTGGCACAGCCATGCTTAGTAGCTGGCGTATTACACCACCGTGCTCATCCATAAAAGCTGTTGAGAAAAAGGAGGGGAGCCCATCCACTTGAGCTCCTCTGTGATGAGCCTGGCAACAACACTTATTATTTTGTAATCCATCTGAGAGGAAGAAATCAGTCTCTTGAGAACCTCAGACCAAAAGGAATCTGAAAAACAGTCTTGGTATGTCCTTAAGAAGATAAATCAGATTTGGTGGTGCTTGATAGTCTCCATCTGGATGATGGAAACGCTTCGAGACAACCCTAGCTGGACAAACAATCAGAGTGTGTTAGCTTCTTTCCCTGTTGCTGTGAGGAACTATGAAATACCCTAACAATGGGAATTCAAGGGAGAAAGTGCTTCTTTTGACTTAGAGTTTGGGAGAGATACAGTCCATCAGTCTGGGGAAACATGGCGACAGGCATGGAAGGTATGGATGTTGGAGCAGAAGGCTGGTTAGTCACAGGGCATCCACACTCAGGAAGCAGAGAGAAAACAGGAAGTGGGACAGTGCTGTAACCCTTCAAACTCACCCCCCAGTGACCTGCTTCCTGCAGTGAGCCTATACCTCCTTAAGGTTCTAGAACCTTCCAAAACAGCTTCACCAGCTGGAGACCAGCAACACACTAGCTTATGGGCAATACTGAACATTCAAACCAAAACATCAACTTTCAGAAAATGGTGTTGAATTGAAATGGTAGGATATGGAAGCATTGTAGGCTTGAAATAATCTGTGGGGAGGAAAACAGTGATTATTTACACTTTAAACCTTAATTTTTTCTACATGGTAGGAAGACATTAAGCAAATCTGCAGCACTGTTCAAAAATAAAGCCCACCTGGGATATCCTTCTGTATATATGTTATTCTTATTGGTTAATGGATATAGCTACTATGGCCTATGGAAGGGCAGGATATAGCCAGGCTGGAAGAGATAGAGAGAATAGGCTGAGTCAAGGAGTCACCATGTAACTGCCATGTTTGCACCCACCGGCAAGCCACAACCTAGTGGCAATACAATGATGAATAGAAATGGGTTATTTAAGATGTAAGAGCTAGCTAGAAATACACCTAAGTCATTGGCCAATCAGTGTTGTAATTACTGATTGGGTCTGGGCGGCCAGCAAATGAATGTGCAGTCTCAGCTACATATCATCTAGCAGACTAATACTTCTTTAAAGTATTCAATGCAAGGAAATCACTCTCAACCTCAGAAGTAATTTTTTTTTTCATCTTGTTTCTTATAACTCCCCTCCCATCTGAATAAATATCTACCACTACCACAACAATAGAGGCAGATTTGTGGCTGATTCAATCTATTGGGACATTAAAATGGTACTATGGGTTTCAAACAGATCTCAGCAAGCCAGAATGAATAAGTCAACAATTTTTTTAATTAATTAATTAATTTTTTTCCACTCAAAAATTTACACTTCCTCCCCTCCTCCCATTCCTCTCCCACTCCCCCCACTCACCCTCCTCCCTCCCCCTCCTTCCTTAAGAGAGGGCAGGGAACCCTGCCCTGTGGGAAGTCCAAGGCCCTCCCCGCCTATATTCAGGCCTAGGAAGCTTTGCATCCAAATAGACTAGGGTCCCAAAAAGCCAGTACATGCAGTAGAAACAAGTCCCAGTGCCTTTATTAATGGCTTCTCAGTCCACCCCCATTGTCAGCCACATTCGGACAAAATTTTTCTGAAGCAAATCAAAGATTTCCAGTCTGTGAGGTAATAAGTTCTTTTGCAGCTTGCTGTCTCTGTCCTGAAGCCCCACAGCAGCCATGGACAACACATAATCAGACACTGTTGTGTTACAATACTATGCAATTTACAATAACTATTGAAGACCAGACTGGATCCGTAGACCATGGTTTTCTATCTCTCGGTACAGAGCAACAGCTAAAGCCAGAAGAGAATACATCTAAATATATTCAGTCCAAAAACATAAGGTGCCTAGCCCCGTCCATAATATCTATCATGGTCTGTATTTTCACTTGTAAAACCCCAAATAGGTATTATCTGCTCTTGGTTTACATAAAAGTTAACCTCCAGTCAACCAGTCCACCAAAAACAGTTGCAGCTGGATCTCACAGTTGGATAAGCGTGGTCCTCCTGGTACTTCAGCAGTGTTTGAGTGGACTGGGAGAGGAACAGCTAATGCCTGAGTAAAATGTAGATGGAAATTGATGTAGGAACACTCCTGTGGGGATGACCTCAATTCTCTGCTCTACTGAAATCCCAATGGAGATGCCCTGTACTTATTTCCCGGGCCCTGTCTACTAGACAGACAGGCAGGAGGTTAAGGCTGCCGCTAATATAGGGAAGACCTTAGGTTCCTGATCTGGACCCAACCTACCTGCCACAAAAAAAAAAAAAAAAAAAGAATTGAGACTTTATAGTTCTGAAAGGCAATTCCTTTAAACCCTTTTTGGTATAGTTTTAGATGAAACAAATACATGAACTCTAAAATGTGAATTTTGTAAGCAAACATGTTTTATAACTTCATATTTTTCTGATTGAAAAGCTATTTATTGAGAGAATTGGGGTGGTTTGAAACTAAAATCTTAAAATGTAAATCACAGATAACTGATAAATTTCTTCAGCTTTAGTGCCTCTCCATTCTACCCTTTTTACTTTGCTTCATCATCATTTTGTTCCTGGTTATGTTACATAAAGAAAATCCTTATTGGCACACATGAGAGTCCAATTTCTGTCTTGCAATCTCAGAGTATTCTTCAAAATACAGAAATGGCAGAAGGTGCCTGAAAAAACCAATGTAGTAGCCTGACAATATCACTCATGTTGTCCTCGGTGTATCAGTCTTGCATAGGATTTAATAAAGCAAACTAAACATTGCTAAAACCCTTCTGGGTAAGCTAGATTTCAGTTACAGTATTAAATGGAGTCCTACCCCTCAGTGACTTGCTATATAATAGGTCTTAATTTCTTAATGAATTTCTTGATTATATATTTAGTTCTACTCAGGGATGTAGGCTCATGATCCAGCACCTTGCTTCTGGAGCATCACCATCTGACACATGTTCTCTTTTGGGTACTGAGGCAGTGGCAGCAGTATTCTCAACTTGTGGGCCATGACCCCCTTGGAGTCTCATATCAGATATTCTGCATGTCAGGTATTTACACTATAATTCATAACAGTAGTAAAAATTGCAGTTATGAAGTAGCAACGGAATAATTTTATGGTGGGAGGGTTATCACAACATAAACTGTATTAAAGGGTCACAGCATTAGAAATATTAAGAGCTACCGCTCTGGAGTAAAATGATGGTTTTCCACACATGTGTATAAGGCATATATGTAATTTCTGCTCAGTGACTGCCAGAATTAGTTTTATAATTTAGTGTATGATTGAAACAAAGATGTGAAATCACTTGGAAGAACTGCGAAGTAGCATCTTAAACTTGGCTAATAGTCTAAAAAGTACAGACTCGGGAGTTTTCACTCTATCAGCCTAGGAATGGTGTGTCTGTGGATAGCTGGGGAATTTGCTCTTTAAAAAGTCCCGCAGCTGATTCTCATTATCAACAGGAATTACTGTGAGCTAGTGTTTTTAATGCAGAGAAAATGAGAATTTAAGATTACCGTGTCTGCAGTATTGGGCTGGACTAAAGAGGAGGGAGCTAGAAGCTGCAAAGTTTACTTTATATGGTGTTTAGTGAGAAAATGCATGCATGTGTGTGTCCACATATCCTGCTGCATGTTAGCAGGGCTAGCTCAAATGCAGTGTCCTAACAATATTTTAATTTCTCTGTATATTTTAAGATTCTCATCCCCACCCCTTCCTTCCTGATCCCTAAGCAACTAAGCAAACAAGTGTAAAGTGACGGCCGACGAGTCCTTGTCCAGTTCAATCAATAATTGCCACGATGTTAACACCTGAGTGCCTTGGCAACGGATGGGATGGGTGTGGGTGCCTTGCTTGCTTCTCTCATGGGGTAGCCAAAGAGTTGGGGCTACCTGTACGTGCCTTAGAGTACCACCGTCTGCGACTTTGAATGTGGTACATTGCTGTGTCTACTCTCTTCTGGGGAGACTGAGAAGTAAAACAACGTCTAGAATAGCAGAAAGTGGCCAGTGCCTGATTCGTTGTGAAATCGAAGCTCTCTAGGCAAGGCTAGAACCCTGAAGGATGCCTGCCCAGGTTTGGGTTTCTTTTCCTGGATGCTGACATTTACAATGCATTGACCTGACACTGTTAGCTCGGTTCTCAAGTGGTGTGGTGGGGAGCGGGGCATGCCCCTTACCCTTAGGAAAGGAGGCAGTTCTGTCAAGGTGCAATCCTGTCAGCTTGCTGCAGGTGCAGCCCGGCTGGGCGGCATGTTGATAAAACGTTGATCTAGCGACTCTGCGCTGACCCTGAGAGAGATGGGCAGGCTTAAAGGCAGGCTCTTGTTTCTTTGTTACACTCCAGTGTGACTAAGGCTGAGATATCATGGGATTCAGAATCCACCCATCTCCATGACTGCTTTCCCTGAAGCAGGGAGGGAAGGGCTTCAGGCCTACAGTGGGAATCTGGAAACTTGGATTTCTGCATAAAAACACGTAATAACTGGCAACAGAGTTAGGGTCTCCCCAAATTATAAGTGCCCTTTATTTTATACTTCTCATTCTGGTTTTCTATTCTTCATCTAAAAAAATACAAATTCAAAGACAGGGAAATTATTTTTAATAATTCTAACCTAGATAATCTCTAAATATAAATATATGACTTTAAAATGTCTAAGTGTTTGAGAATAACATTAAAATGAGGTATTTAATACATTACAAATGCTTTCCTAAGCCTTTTAAGAATATAGATATTTTATTAATAAATAGAGTGAGTCAGAGTAGTATGTAAAGACCTGCTATAGAGTTGAGAGCAGAGGAAATGAAACGAGAGTAGCAGAAAGGGCCTCAAGGATCCAGAGGCTGGGAGAGCACTGTGGCTGTGAGCAGCAGAAAGGGCCTCAAGGATCCGGAGGCTGGGAGAGCACTGTGGCTGTGAGCAGCAGAAAGGGCCTCAAGGATCCGGAGGCTGGGAGCTCACTATGAGCTCAGTCCCCTGCCAGACACACTCTCTACTGCAACCACAAACGTGTGCTGGAAGGAGAATTAGAATGTTTCATTCTAATTAGAATTAGAATTGCCTCCACAATCTAAGATTATCCCCTGGAGATTCTGATAGCCCTGTTCCCAAACTCCTTTCTTGGGTTCTCACAACTGCAAGCAGATATCATAATACTCTTGGCATTCACTCAAGCAGTTGAGTGAAATTGATCCAGAAGCCCCAGAAGCTGCCTCATTCCAGGGATGGAGTCTTTAAGGCTGTCATTATGTAACTGTAATTACTACCTTCAGTAGGATGTAAAATAATTCTATGTTTAAGTTGATGTGAATTATTGTGACCTGGGTTTTAATTATAATTCTTAATGTTGGTATGGCTAGGTCCCCATTTTGCTATACTGACATGGAAGTGGTTTTCTGATAAGTGTGGGAACTAACTTTTAATATTCAGAATTAAGGGAAAAAGTTACTTTATATATAGTAGGGATGATGATGATGATTATAAACGTAGGGCAATGCTGTTGGGTCCATCCCTCCTCTACTGAAAGATCATATGAAGGTTTTAGTGTTGTAATCATAGCTGAATATGTTATCATCTTCCTGTCTGGTACTCTGATACCCTGGAACACTCCTGATTTGGAAGTGTAGCCTTTTTGTGGCTAGAGAGGCACCACGTCTTTGAATTTCACAAAAAAGGGGGAAGTTGTTAGAACAAGAAAAGAACAGTTAAAGTCCTGGGTAGCCAGAGTCTGGACCTGTGCCAAGTTAGGCTGTAGGCTAACTGTCAGATCTTGATGTACTGATTGTGCAAGAGATGCAGTCCCTGTTTCCTAACACTCTTGAAACCTCTTTGTTTAGTGTCGAGTTCACTAAGTCTGTTGCTGTTGCTGCTTCTCCCATCAGAAATGGAGTGCTGATATGTCTATGCCACAATAGTTGCCAGGTAGATGCTCCAACGTAGTCTGACTTCTTGAGGATCCAGGTGTTTATCGCTGTTTATTGATGTGGCTAGCCTTTTAATCAGGTTATGAATTGCATTTTTATCATTTTGTGTAAAGATTTGCCATCAGATGCCCACCACTCAGGTACTTCCGTTTGAGAAAACGGTCTAGATTTTCTGCTTTCAGGTAAAATCCCAGCTCTCCAAGATCCAGTAATTTCGCTGGCATTAGAAAGTATTTTGACAAAAGTAATGCACACAGTGTGAATCTTTCTCCACAGTTGCAATGGACCAGGAAGAATGCCAGGAAAGAGTTATTAATAGAAAAGTCACGTGATGGCATATTTACAAAAAGATAAGAACTGGGGGAGCTTGGCAAAGTGGGACAGACTGATCTGGGTGGGAGCTGGGAAAGGCTCACAGAGACAATAGTAACCAGGACTTCATCGGCCACAGCAAGCTTTCCAACAGGACAAGAGTCTCCTTAATATGTAAATAACCCAATAGGACAATTTGAAAAGCACAAACAGATATATTTTGGAAATATAGTTCTGGTTGTTTTTAAATGATTGAATGTATCACTTTTGGGTATAATAGTAAAATCAGGGTGATTTTTCCAGTTTTCTTGTCTTTTATTTTTTTTTTTTGATCAAGTTTCTACTTTCAGCAAAAATTGTCTTACTTGGTGGGCTATGGGATCTGGCTCAGTACTAAAGCTTTTGCTAACATGAACTAGAGACACAGGATTTGATTCACAGACATCTGTAGAAAACAAAAAAAAATAGGATTACTTGAAACTTTCACGTTTAAAGGTAGTTTAGTTACTGGTCTTATTTTAAGCAATAGATACTGCAATTGTTTTCAAAATCAAAAGAACAATGCATGCTCAGAGTAAGGGTGTCAGGTGAGACTTTCCTTAAATTCTGGGATCTAAGGGAACTGTTCTTTAATTAGCTAATAATGTCAGTACATGCACGCACACAGCTCCAGCCAATGAGCAAAGTGCTTTCCTGAAGTTTTTCACACCATAACTTTGGGTAAATAAATGCCATGGAGTTGAATACTCTTGGAACTCACAAAACAGCTTTGTTCAACAGATTACAATAAATCCAATTCCAAAACTAGGTTAACAATGAACTTGCTCTAACATGCTTTAGTATAAAAAGGCTTTGATATAAATAAATTTAAGTAAAACAATGTGTTGGCGGAGAAGGCCACTTGCTCTTCCTGGCGGCCCAGCTAACTTAGACCCAAAATAATCACACAGAAACTGTATTATTTAAATCACTGCTTGGCTGATTAGCTCTAGTTTCTCATTGGCTCTTAAATCTTAATTTAACCCATTTCCATTAATCTGTATATCAACACGAGGTTGTGGCCTACCGGCAAAGTTTCAGTATGTCTACTTCTGGTGACTCCATGACTTCTGACTCCGCCTTTCTTCCTCTCAGCATACAGCCTAGCTTTCCCTGCCTAGTTCTGTTCTTCCCTGTCATAGGCTCAAAGCAGTTCTTTATTCACTAATCAATAAATGCAATACACAGACAGAAGGACTTCTCACACCAACAATGGATACAATAAACTTCCATTTGTGCTTCCAAATGAAAGGATACGCATATCTACATGCACACGTGCTCACAAACATGTGTGCACTACAAAAGAAACCACGGAGCCTTTATTTTGCAAAGAGGTGAAAAATTACCACTATATAGTTTTTTATATTACTTGTACTTTTGTTTTATCATGTGTATGTATTTCCCTTTTCTTTTAAAAAGCTGTGAAACAATTATTTCACTGAGACGAGACATCACTAAGGAAAAGGCAGAGTGTTACTCCTTTTCTAAAAGTAAAACATTGTGATTGTGTTTGAGACTTAAGGTAAGAGGGCAAAACTTACTGTCTGATTGATGAAAACATGTATTACATTTTCACAACTTTTTCCCTAATTGGAAATTTTACATGTGTATCAGAATTATTTTTAAATTGGATCCACAGAATACCAACATAATGTCTTCTTATTCGTTTCTTTTTTTTAAAAAAAAAAAAAGATTTTGTTTCTATTTGTGTGTTTGTGTGTGTGTGTGTGTTATATGCCACATGTATGTAGGTGCCCTTGGAGGCCAGAAGGGGGCGTTGAATTAACTGGAACTGGAGTTAAGGTTGGTTGTGAGATGACCAGTGTGGGCTCTGGAAGCCAAATTTGGGTCCTCTAGAAGAAAAGCAAGCTTTGTTAACTGCTGAGACATCTCCTCAGACTCTGTATTAGCTTCCCATACAATTATTTCTGGCATTGAGCAAGATAATAATTGTTATAATAAAAGTTATAAAAGAACTCACATTCTAAGGTACTAATATAGTTTAGGCAGTCATCTAGGCACATGGAAAACATGTGTGTGCTCGCGTGTGTGTGTGTGCATATGTGTGTGCGCGCGCGCATGCATGTTCACACATGTGTAATAGGGTGGGAGTTTTCCTTAGGAGCTGCACACTATTTTTATTTAAAGACAGGGTCTCTCACTTGAATCTTGGACTCCTCAGTTAGGTTGAACTTGCTGTCTAGCAAGCCCCTTGGAAATCTACCTGTCAATGAAAGCACTGGGATTAAATGTGTGTGTCACTGTGGCCAGCTCTTTACATGGATGTTGACGACTGAACCGAGTTCTTCATGCTGACACAGCACACACTTCACCACGGAGCTATCTCCCCACCCATGCTCCCTCCTTTCTTGTTAAATCTTCTCAGGCCACAGGACTAAGAGATTTAGTCAGTTGCTTCCTATTACACCACTCACTAGCAGTGGGAACGACAGAACCTACGGCAGGCCTTGGGGCCCGTGTTCTTAATAATGAGGCTGAGTCGAGCCATATATACGATGTTCCAGTGACCTAAACTGATAGAAAGAATACCCCTGGAGAGAAAGGATGGTCTACACCGGTGCAGTAAGAACTGGTGGTTAAGAAATGCAGCTTTTTATCTGAAATATTATTTTAACCAGAGCTGAGTAATAGTAGTTTATTTAATATTGCATCATCTCACAACTTCTGAGAAGACAGAATAGAGTCCTTAAAATATTTTTAAGTTACAAAAACATTCTAATGAGCTCTGCATTCATACTGTACAGCAATGAGAGTTCAGTTTTTCCATGTAACGTAAGTTACTCCTGTCAGAAAGCAACAAGTTTCCTTTCTCTCCCCACTTTTTCTCTCTTAGATACAGGGGGTTGAACTGAGGGCCTCCTACATTGCACAAACACTGTACCATTGAGCCATATCCCCATTCCTTTACATACATGTATGTCTCTTCCTCTCTCCTTCACTTTCTCTGTCTCTTTCTCCTCCGCGTGTCTGTTTCTCTCTCTCCTCCTCTCTGTGTGTGTCTGTTTCTCCCTTTCTCTCCTTTTTTTTCTCTCTCTCCTTCCCTATCTCTGTTTGTCAGTTTCTTCCCTGGCCCTGTGTGTGTGTGTGTGTGTGTGTGTGTGTGTGTGTGTGTGTACTGAGTGATAGTTCCAACAATGGTCCAGTTTGGCTTTGAATTCATTCTGTAAGACAGACTTTTAACTTTGCACCTTCCTGCCCAAGCATCCCAAGTAGCTAAGATTACAGTCTTGAACCCCCAGGGGTAGGGCTAGCTACTATTTTCTTACATGTGCTAACAAAACTTTATATGTGAATTCATATACTTTGTTCCATTTTCAAAAATGGAAACATACATCAGAGGTATTCTGAACCTTACTTTCCTCCTCAAATAAATATATATATCTCCCCAGGACATTTTTACTAACCATGCCATCTTTTCTTCCCTTTGAGTAAATATGTAGCCCAGGCTGGCCTCAGCAATCCTCCTGCCTCAGTTTCTTGACTGTTGGTGTTTACAGGTACATGCTCCTGTGTCCAGCAAGAACAAACGTTTTTTAATTTTTAAATACATAAACATCTTATTTATTTGCTCATTGCCATTTAAAGTGTTTTCAACGGCTATAGGAAACTGTCATTTCAGACATAAGTAGGGCCTATCCTAAGAAGTGTGCCTGTGGAATTCAAGTGTAGATGCTTTAAAAATGAGCAGAGATTCTGCCCAAATGCCCTCTGCAGGAAGAACCACTCTATCCTCACGTATCTGCTGACTACAGAACCAGCAGTTTCCACTCAATGTCACCAAATTCTATTAAAGGTTTTCTTTTTGGCTCCATTATTCTAATAGAAGAAACTAGTATTTATTGGCAGCTAACTGCATTTCACGACGTGAAGTAAGGGACTTTTCTTAGGTTATGTGAAGCTTCTGTTGTCACGTCTAAGTCTTGTCAAACCCGAAACTGTGGAGACTTTCTGTACCTCCCATGTTCCCCTTAGAGTTCGATGGTTTTAGCTCTTACAGTTGTTTCTTTGAGCCATGTTGAGTTAACTCGTGTGTTTGGTATGAGGAAGGGATCTAAGCTCTTTCTTTGGTATGTGGCTACCAATCGTTCTGGAACTGTTTATTGCAGACAGCATCCCCCCAACACACACACATACACCAATTAAATGTCCTTGGCATCCCTGTTGAAAACCAATACCATTAAAACTTTATTTCTTAGTGCTTGATTATATATATATAATATATGTCTGACTTTATGCCAATATATACTTTGTAACTTTTATATTTTGAAATTGGGCAATACAAGACCTTGAGCTTTGTTCTTTTTTACGTTCTTCTTTTTAAATTGTCACTTTGGATCACTTGAATTGTCATATGAACCTGAGGATAAATTGTTCCATTACTGCAAAGAAAACAGTTGGAAGTTTAATATGGAAGTTTAATATGGACATGTAGATTAAAAACTGTAATTTTAGCTTTCCTTTGAATATAGCCAAGTGAAATAGGTCAGAAAAGAAACTTAGATGCCCATATGGTGACAACATTATTAATAATCATCGAATCAGGAAAACCCCAATGTCCAAATGTGGTCCCTGTCCAGGGACGCATTATGGGATGTACAGATACGCCTGCAGGTGAAAACGACCTGGGGCTGGTGCATGAGGCAAAAGAGCTGGATCTGAAGTCCATCGGCCACGATTTCTTTACATGGGATGCTTATTAAAGCAGGTCCATAGATGGTGTGTTAGTGGTGGCTTAGGGCAGCGGGTAGAATGGGGAGTGTCTAACCTTAAGCTTATTTTCCATGATGGAATGTTTAAAGACAAAGTTGTTCATGATATTTCCTCAATCTGTACGCTTTGAAGGGGTGGATTTTATGGTATGTAAGTTATACACTAGCAAGCAGACATTAAAAATGAGGTAAAAGGCAATCTACAAGTGAGTAAGGTATGCAAGGAAAGTTTTTTTTTGGACAACAGAGATTTATGCTGCTGGCCTAGGGCAAGAGCTAAGGAGGTGCCAGAGGGAAAGTGTAATTGGAAGACTCACAGGTCTCACAGGTTGGCATGTCACAGGCCACACAGACCAAGATCAAAAGTAGATTTTAGGGGGAGGTCCAGACAGGATAACGACCTCTTTCTGAGTCACGGTATGGAAAGGAACTTGTATGGGAAGGTAAGAGGAAGAAAAGAAGGAAAGCGAGCACTTGTATTTGATGGCCTATGGTTTTCTGGGGCATGTAGAAGGCAATGTGACATTTTGGAGTGATAAATTTGGCACTTCACTGGAGCGGTGACAGCTGAGACAACACACGAAGAACATAGAACAGGAGGTTGACTTACAGGAAATATGAGGGTCTAATGGACTTTAAATCAAATTTGTATTCGGTCAGTGAGGTATACCATTTGTCCAGCAGCCCTTGCCTTCTCTGATACAGATGCAGAAAAAGTGGGGGTGGGCGTTAACATCATACAAAATTGCATTTGAAACGGTAGAATGCAGATTCCTACTGTGTGGATGTAAAAGCACAAGTTTACCTGGGTAGTAAGAACTCAAACACTATTTGTTCATGGTAATCACAAAGCAAATCAATTTAGTAAGACAATAAAAGACATACCTTAGAAAAATAATTTCAATTCATCAAGAATCAAGATTCTTCTTTAAAAATATTTTTGAAGCACCCCCTTTTCCTCCCTCCTCTCCTTCTCTATCCTCCTCCCCTAAATTTTATTTTCAGACAAGGTCTTGGTAAAATGGCCAAGTTGGCTTTGAACTTCTCATCTTCTTTGTCCTCTACTGTGCAGAGGACAGACAGAATGCAGGCCTGTGCTCATCAAACCTGGCTTGCATACTGAGACTCAAAAGAACTCAGTGGCAGTAACCTAGTGATGGCTTCTATTGAAATGTAATTCTCAGATATAAATGAGACAAACTAAAACCTCTGTTCCCCGTCAGGATGTTAAAAGGAAGTACCTTTCTTGGGTAGCTTATGAATAACAAAACTATTTCATAGAGTCAAGAGATCCAAAATCAGCGTGCCAAGCAAGAGTAGCTTTTGTTGGCGGTGCCTTTTTCTAGTTACAGACTGCCTTAGCTGTGGATCCTTACATTGAAGTAGATCAGAGAGCTCACTGAGGTTGATCTTACCAGGGTACTGGTCCCTTTCAAGAAGATTTCATCCTCATGACTTAATTACCTCCATAAACCAACATGTGGGGATTAGGACTTGAACAGCTGAGTGTGGGGGATGACGAACATTGTTGATTACATGGCCTAACCAAGAGGTCCTTAGGAGAGGACCTGACATCCTGACATGAGGGTACATCCTGAGTGAGGGTAACCCAGACCCAGAAAGACAAACATGTCATGTTCTCACTCATAAGTGAATATTAGATGTGACGAAAAGGATAACCAGGTTACAATCCACAACCCCTGAGAACCTAGGTGACAGGGGGAGCCTAAGAGAGACACATACATAGATGCCCCTGGGAAGGGGAATAAGAGAAGATCTCCTGAGTGGATTGGGAGGAAGGGAGGGCAGAAGGGGAGGGGCAGGAGAATGAGGGAGCTGGATGGTTGAGTTAGGGAAGGGACACTGAGGGAAAGGAGGGCAAGAGATGTTTTGATAGAAGGAGTCATTAGAGGGTTAGGGTGAAACCTGGTGCTAGGGAAATTCCCAGGAATTCCCAAGGATGCCCCCAGCTAAGACTCTAAGCAGTAGTGGACAGGGGGCCTGAACTGGCCTTCCCCAGCAGTTGGATCAATAACCACCCTAATTCCAGTAAGGATGGAAGCAGATGCAGAGATCTATAGCTAAACACTGGGCAGATCTCCTGGAGTCCAGTGGAAGGGAGGGAGGAGGGATTGTGTAAGCAAAGGGGTCAAGATCAAACCCACAGAGACAGCTGACCTGAACTAGTGGAAGCTCTCTGACTCTGGACTGACAGCTGGAAAACCCACTAGGCCCTCTGAATGTGGGTGACAGTTCTCTGGCTTGAGAAGTCTGTAGGGTCACTGGCAATGGGACCAGAATTTATCCTTAGTGCATGAACTTGCTTTCTGGAGCCCATTCCCTATGGAGGGATATTTTACTTACCTTGATATTGGGGGAGGGGCTTGGTCCTGCCTCAACTTGATCTGCCAGACATTGCTAACTCACTTTGTAAAGCCTTACCCTTTCTGAGGAGTAGATGGGGGCATTGGATAGGGGGTTGGGGAGGAGCAACAGGGGGGAGGGACGGGGAACTATGGTTGGTATGTAAAATGAAAAAAAAAAACCTTTCAAATAAAAAAAGAGAGAGATACAGAAGGAAGGCTGGAGCAATTTTTAAGCCAAGCAACACTTTGGAACTTAAGACTGCCTGCTGAGAATGCAATTTCCTTGGCCTCTTCCTCATGAGCACTGTAAATCAGGCACTCTGGGGACACTGCCCACACGTTCTATATTTTTAAGCAGGTGTAAAGCTGATGCCGATGTTGGGATCCTAAAGTTTATCCAATCAAGTGAGAAATTTAAACTGATAATGGTGCTGGCATGGAAAGGAAGATGAGTCAACAAATTTCAAACATCGATCAGAGGGCAGCGGCCTCAGATGGGGTTAAAACCGGGCAAAGTAAGTTCCCCATTTTCTGGACTCCATTATTCAGAGTCTTTAGCCTGTTAACGTCCTAAGCAATTCACAATTTATCTCTATACTGACAAAAGAGGGCTTGTTTAATTTGTGGGAAAACTAACGAAGCTAACAGACATGAAAAGACTAGCTTGATCTCACAGGAAACAAAACCGAGTAGTAAGTAAGTACTAAGTGTGTGTCAAAGCAACCGTTCTTTCTCCAGTCCCTGCTTTCCTTCTAAAAAGGCAGATCTGCTCTTCTGAGCCATCACTGCGCTGGATTCCTACAAAGTCAATTCAGCAAAAGTTCATAAACTCCCGGCGAACTTTACCACATGGCCACTGCGATCTTAACTTTTAAAGTAGCCATCACTTTGTCATTAAATTTTCTTTTAAAGGGGCAAGGATTTACTTGGTTTACACACACACACACACACACACACACACACACACACACACACACACACACACACACACACACACACACACACACACACGTTTCCAACACCACTAGCAAAAACTTTGCTAGTTTTAATCACACACACACACACACACACACACACACACACCACACACACCTTAGTAAAAACTTTGCTAGTCCCTAGAACTCCCCTGAAGTCTAGCTGAGCTGAGCGTCCAGGCGGCCTGTGGGCCCCACGCTGCCCTCGGGCAGGAGGCTAAGGGTCCTCCCTTCCTTGGCGGTCCTGAAAGTCCGGCTGGCTCCGGGACGGGGCGGGGCGGGGCAGGAGGGGGGAGTGGGCTGCTCCACCGCGGCGGGACGGTGGGGGAGGGCGGCGAGCACCGGCGCGGGAGACTTAAAGGTCCAGGCGTTTCCAACCTTGGATCCATCGAAGACGACGACTAAAACTTTTTGAAGTAAAGCTCTGTACGGACCGGAGGGCGGGAACGCGAAGCAGCACTTTCCCGTCCCTCGGAGCCCGCAGGCTCCCCCGACGAGCGACCCAATGGTCCGCCCCGGACCTGAGGAGGCCCGGCCCGCGCCGCTCGCCTGCAGGCGCGGAGCCGCCGCCCCCGGCTCGGCAGGCTGGGCGGGCGCTGTCGCGCGGCGGCCGCGGCCCTCAGAGAACCGTGGCGACGGGCGGCGGCATGGACTACCTGACCACGTTCACCGGCAAGAGCGGCCGGCTGCTGCGGGGCACGGCCAGCCGCCTGTGGGGTCTCGGCGGAGGCGGCGGCGAAGCTCGGCAGGTGCGCTTCGAGGACTACCTGCGGGAGCCGGCTCCGGGCGACCCCGGCTGCGGGCCCGCCGAGCATCGGCCGCCCTCTCCGGTCAGCCCCGAGGGACCCGGTGAGTCCCCCGTCCCTGCGGCGCCTCGCCTCCCCGCGCGCGGACGGGGACGGGGACCGGGAGGCGGCGCCGCGCCGAGGGGGCGCGGGCAGGTGTGCGAGTTGCCCGAAGACTCGCAGCGGCTTCGTGGTGGCCTCTCCTGATCTCCCCCCACGCGGGACGGGCGCCACCGATTTGTCCCGGTTCCGTGTGGGATCCTTCCTCCTCTCCCTTGCCTCCTCCAACCAGTTGTGACGTCCACGGAGTTAGACTTCCAGAACGCCTTGTCTCTGCTTGGCCCTGGCTTTGGCCACACTCACTTTACTTGGTGCGTGCCAGCTGCGAGGACCCATTTCCTAACTTAAAAAAAAAAATCCAAACCAAAGCAAAACAAATGGTACTTTGTAATCGAAAGCGCTTCCCTCATCTGGGAACTTGAGTTTTGTGTGCACCGTGTTTTCTTGAGGCCCAACCTGGAAACTTTTCTCACTTGCACTGAACTTTGTGTTCCTTCTCTGCGACCATGCCAGCGGCTGTAGGCTCCTCTTTAAAGACCTTATAATGGCATGTTACTCATCCTTAAGAAGGGGAAATGCTGCTGCATATGTATTTTGGTGTAATGCATATGGTTGTTTCCCCAGCGTTATTGGCTTTCTGTAGGATCAGCCATTCATAGTTTTATCCAGCTTGTCTTCATGTTTATAGGTGCTTGAAGGGTGTGCATAGGAGCACTTCAGTTTCAACAGTAGAGAAAAGCACAAAGCACCGAGAATTGATCCATAACCCGCAGTAGTATGCATTTTGAACCTTGAAGGAAGGAGTGTCCATCACTCACTGTCTTGTGGCTATGGAATTTGAAGAAACCGGACTTTGGAAATCTAGTTTCTGCATGTCCCTTTAAATACATCCTTCCTTGCTTCGTCCTCCTTGTCTCTTCATTAGAACTCTTGTCTTCCTGTTTTTGAAATTAGAGAAAACTTTAAAGGTTGTGGAGGCTGTAATTTTATAAAGATACTGGCTGGATTAAGAATCCCTTTAAAGTGGAGACCAGGAAATGAGCAGTACTTGAAATGTCTGAGTAAAGTTAGTTTTTAAAAATGAAACTCAGTCTCCTACTTGAAGACAGTTGCTATTGATAAGCCCCTGAATGGGTGATGATATAATATGTGGGGCTACCAAATGAGAAAGCGATGTAATTAGTATCTCAGAGATACAAACTCTTACAGATCCTTCGTTCCTGAACATACATTGAGCCCCACTGGGTCTGATGTTTTCCTTCATAATTACAGTGTCAGAAGCTATCCAAATGTCTCTTCTATTGAAACTGCTTTTGAATTCATTGTTCATTCTTTTTAAGGTTTATGCTGCCCCAAATCTCACAGTGTAAAGAGTCCTTGAGATGCCATGGCAGTGTGACCACCGTGAGTGGGTGGGTTGATCCTAGCAATAACTTCTCAAAGAACATAGACAAGTTATCAGATCCCTTTTTTAGGCCTGTGTTTCTTTGTGAATGAGGTTGGATTAAATAATCTCAGGTCTCAGCTCTATCGAGTCTTACCATTTGGAAGCAAAACTTGTGACATTGATGGACGAGAAAGCTAGGAAATAGCATGTTCAAAATGGGGTATGTCTCCGAAATTATGAGACAGAGTTCTGAAGACAGAAATGTGTCTCACCAAAGGTTTGGTTACTCTCAGCCTTACAGTGAGCGGTTGCTGTAGACACAGCTTCTAGGTGGAACACCTGACCAGCATACATGTAGCTCCCTACATTTTCCTGATTCTGAGAAGCAGCATGCATAAGTTTGTCTACAGCAAACTGTACTTTTAAGATTTCTGAGCAGTCTTCGTTTCTAGTGAGAGTTTTAACTCTGCAACTGGGTTTGGGCCTTGCAGCTGGGTCATTCTTGCATTTGTGTCCTTTAGGTTCTGCTGTTCTTTGAGATAGGTTTGTTGTTTCTTACAAGCCAGCATTTCCCATGCCTGTCTTCTACCTACAGACACTGACATTCCTATATGTGTCTGCAGCCAGGAGCCCTGTTTGTTGTTGGAGACCTTGCTTCTTACCATTTCAGGTTTCTAAGGGTAATGGTGGCCTGGTTTTACGATGGACAGTTTAGAGAGAGACCAGAGAAAACTTATGTCGCGCAGTTTGATTTTCCACCTTCTGCAAACAGCCCATGTACCAGGCTGCCGAGTTCTTTTGCATCGACTCCTCTCAGGGCAGCTCCCTTCCCATTTGTCAGCTTCTGGCTTTTGAGTTAAATCTCCTCAGGAAGATGGCAGTTTAAGCACAGTTGAGGCACAGTAAGGATGCCGCCACATTGTTCTCAACAAAAATTACAGAAGCAACATAGTTTAATACACACTTTCCTTAGACACTGTTCTTGTTGGGGTTAGGACAACGGCCTACACGGGTGGTTCTCCGCCTTCCTGATGCTGTGACTCTCCAATACAGTTCCCCATGGTGTGCTGGCCCCAACCATAGAATTGCATTGTTACTTCACACCTCTAATTTTGCTACTGTTGTGAATCATCACATAAATGTCTGTGTTTTCCAATGGTCGTTCAGCCTCACAGGGGTTGCAGCCCTCAGGTTGAGGACCACTGGCGTACATGTTATATACCCTTTAACAACATTTAGTAAATCATATCGTAGTCAGTAAATACTGATCAGTGGACTTGACAAGTTAATATAAGCATTAACTTTTGCCAAAACTCTGTTTCATCAGTCTTGTTTTCCTGGTTGATGACAGTGGCCTTTAAATAGCTCCATTTTATTTTTCTTTTCATTTACCTTTTAGACCTAAAGACTATGTTTAATTTAGCTGTCCTTATTTTAAAAGCTCAATCACAGTCCAGGAGTGTAGCGCTTGATTAATATACTCCAAGGCCTGCCTAAATTCAGGGCTCAGCCCTGAAGAAACATTGTACTGGTTGTTCACTTCAGAGCTCCACCTATCTTCCTACTGTGGCTACTTCCTAGATCAGTTGAATTTGAAATGGAAAGAGGGTGTGGCTCCCAAATCTCTCCCTCTTCGCAGCTCAGCACTCTGACCTGGCCTGGGAGAAGACTTTGAAGCTGGTTCCCTTGTCCATCTTAGTCCTTCACTTCCCCTGGCTGGGAAGGTGAATCGTAGAGACTAGCAGAAGTGGGGGTAGTCATGGAACCATTTTTGCTAAAATGGCTCTTGTCATGTCTGGCTTTAGTAGTGTTCACAGACCTCAGCTGCGCGCTGTTGAACTGGACAGTGAGCCATTTATAACGTTTTGTGTATATATAGAGCTGAAGAGAAAAAAGATCTGATACAAAGGGGGTGACTAATAACCCAGAGCTTTTGAATTGATTCATCCCCAATGCTTCTGTTTTAGAAAGTTGTTTGATTGTTTTGACTTGGGTATTTAAGTTGTCTCTCAGTTTGCTAAAGTTTTTACTGAATTTTATATCTGTGCTTTGGAAATATAGAGAGAGCTAAGATGAAATGGTTCCCATAACTGTCAGGGTGCTTGATTTGAGAAACAAAACCAAAAGTTATATTTCGTTCCCTTGGCTTTGAACCACAAGGTCGCTGCAGTAAATTCTGTGATAAGATTTACTTCACTTTTCAGCCGCTAAAATCCTGTCTGCTGAATCATGGACCTGCAGGAGAACTGTTTGTATGGCTGGTTCGTGTTCAGATTCACTGCATCTGTGTGAAACAAGCCGTGAAATATTACTAACTCCAGCCTGTGTTCTGCATTCTGATTGGCCACTCTTAAATAATGATTCAGTGACAGTTGATCTGATTGCATGGCTATGACTATGCCTGAGTGGCGTCGGTAGGGTTGGTGCCCTGGGCACAGGGAATCTCCGTAGAATGGTGACATAGAGTTCGTCACACTACTGAGAGTGGCCTGGAACTTGTAGCCCGTTTTAAAGTTTTGCGTGGTTTCACTAAACGTTTTCAGACTGTGATTGGCAGAGGAGAACTGGTACCTCAGAGATTGAGAGCTCAGATAAGGGACGAGGGCACCCCATAAAAGGTCCTTTTGTGTAGTCACCAGCAGCCTTATCATTAAGAGTTTCGCCACAGTTTTTACTACGTGATTGGTGCTACTGGAGGCAAGGGAACATGTTTTAAAAACAAGTATAAATGTCAGAGATTAAATATTTGTTTTTGTTTACTTGCAGTTATTCAAAAGAGCAAGGCGTGATCTGATATAAATTGGTATCCCTAAGAAAAAGATCAGCCTATTGATTGGGCATCCAGGATAAACACAATTCAGTTATTCCTTATTTTATGAATAAATAGAAGAAACTCTGTAAGATAACAAAAATTAATTAACAAAAAAACACCGAAAAATAACTCTAAGATTTCAACTTTGAAAGCTCTATTTTATTTTGTTACATGTTTATTTAGTATGATGTGTGTGCCCGTAAGTATGCACATTTGCCTGCGTGGGCTCAAGTGTGTGGAGGCCCAAGGTTGATGTTGGCGTCTTCTTCATTGCCTCTCCACTTGCTCGCAATCTCCGCTAATCTGGTTAGCCATCTTATCCTGGGGATCCCTGTCTTCTCTTCCCAGAGCTGGAGGATCCTGTTCTGCTGTTAAACAAACGTAGCAGAGTCCTGGAACTGGATTTAGAAGTGCGTGTCTGAGACTTTTTTTTCCTGGTGGAACTGATCCATCTAGGGAGACGCTGTAATATTCTGAAGATTGCACTTTGTGTGTTTATAACATTCACATTTAGTTTTACTAGTCCCCTTTTTATAATGTATTTTGGATCAATAGCTCTTTTATTGCATGTTCTTTATTTCTGCGGTTCTCATTTTGATAAGACTGCTCTGATGTAAGTCTTGTGGCATCAAATGATAGTTTCATATGTGTGCAATCCAGACTGTTCACTTTTTCCTCTACTTAATTTGCCTTTCACTCATGAATTATTGAATAACTCTTTGATATTTCATGCACAGTGATTTAGTCTGGGACAAAAGCAGGAATAGGTTTGTGGGCATGCGTACAGTTGGTGTAGAGTAGTCTTTTAGGACTCACTTCTTTTCTCCAGGATTTGTGTTGGTGGAGGAGCAACCTGTGTGAGAGTCAAGAAAAAGAAAGCTATAAAAAATGTCACCTCTGTGTCCCCTTTACTCATCTGACATGTGGTAGCGTGGGCTGAAGAAAGATGCCCTCCTCCCCCACTTCCAGCCCATCAGTGTCTGAGACAGGTGGAGGAGCTGGCCGTGGGGTCACAAGAGCAGGACCGCTGTCCCTATCCCTCACCAGCTGCAGCGCTCAGGAGAGTGCCCCTGTACCTCACCAGGGCAACACAATAGATCTGGCCCTGGTGGTGCAGGTGAGGGAGAGCCCATCCTGAGGGGATAAAAAGAGGAGAACTGGCCCCACCCTCGCTCATTGCTGCAGGACTGAAATAACTGGGGCAGTGCTGGAGAGTTCAGCCTGGTGGTGAGGGCAGGGGGGCTTATGACCTGACCCACCCCACCGTCCACCCCATCTGTCATCTGCTGGAGCATGTGACCTGACCCGCAGACCCAAAGCTGCAGGTGTCCTCAACAGATAGCCAAGAGTCCTAGTGAGAGGCCAGTGTCAGTAGAGTAGTAGAAGCCAGAGGCCTCAACCCCGACGGCGGTTCGCAGTGAGCGCTTGCAATGAACGTGTATGGACAGAGGGGAGTGCAGCGTGGCTCACTGTGTTACACTGCAGCCACCGTTAGGAGATTTGAATTTTTGTCCTTTTTTTCTCTGAAATTTTGTTTTATTTGGGGGTGGGTGATAGAGTGCAAGGCAGAGGGCAGAGGGTAAGGACGGAGAAATGAATGGGATCACGATACATGGTGTAAAAGACTCATAGAATAAACATTTTAAAATGCCAGCTCTACCTTAATCTACTGGGAAGACATTTTTATCCGTTTCGATGGCCAAATGAAGTCTTGTCAGTGTCTGACACAAGAATGATCAAGTTTATTTTGTATTTCCCACCGGGAGGGATGTGACATAAGCATCTATAGATGTCTTTCCCATTGTCATTTTGGCTCCCTCTATTGACTGCTTCTGAAGTTGTGGAGGGAATTTATTTCTTCTCCAGGCAAGCAATTGCTATGTACTTCAGATGTATATGGGAGGGTAAAATAATATTCCAATGGGCAAAATTAACATACTTTTTAAGAATTTTAGTATTTTACACGCCGCCTGAAATAGGGGCCCGTTCTAGTTTTCCTGCAGACAGTATGTAATTAAGCTTTTGAATTTTTACCCAATCTGGTGTGTGAGAAATAAATCTCACTGATTTAAATTTGTACTTCCTGGTTGTCTGTGGACTCGGCCTCTCTGAATGTGTATAAAGGCCTGTTTGCACTGCCTTGGGACTTGTCTGACCTCGTCTTTTGCCGGTGTTGATACTTGAGTGTTAATATCCCCCACATCAAGTTCTTCAGGTGTTTGAGATACAGAAGTGAAGATGTCTTTCTGTGTGTGCACACACCCCTGCCCTTGCTCCTCTGTGATGTGTACATGGCTACTTCTTATCTAACCTTTTAACATCTTTGTATTTATTCATAGTATGTGTGTGTGCTCCTCTGTGTCCAGTGTCCCAGAGATGGGGTCTCTTTACATTGTTGTGTCAGGGTATTAGTCTGTCCAAATTAGTTGTCGGCCATACTCCATAGCCTGTTAGGTACTGAAGGGAGTTTGTAGAGTGAGGAAACCAATATATTGGAGGTAATAGTTTAGTGGGAGAGATTAAAGTCACAGATGACAATTGTAAAACTACAGCAGATGACGTGAAGGTGCAAAGTTTTATAATAATAGCAGTGGTTGGCCTTGCTTATCAGCAAATTTTAGGACAGCTTTATTTTTCTGCTTTGACTTTTGGGGAATTCAGATATTGCTATCTGTTATGTTTAGACTGTTCCTCTGGCAGCTGATGTACTGGTTATAAGTAAGTGCAATCCAGTCTAGTCTGCGTCAGGTAGGTTTGGATAGTGGGAGAGCCACAAAACCTGCATTTTCACAGACGTTAGTTTCAGATCTAATCTGTTTTGGAGAGGTTTTAATTTTGGGTCATTGTAGTACCTGCCCACATACACTAGCTTGTTTAATTCTGAAACTTTGAACTAGTACTGTAGGGGTTCTCACATTACTCATTGAAGACATTTGGATAATGTGGTGTTTGCCACTTCAGGACATGTAGGCACTGGTAGAGGGAAGCCTAACAGGCCCAGATTTCAGGCTGAGGCCAGGAGCTCACCTTTGCTCATGGTAAAAGGGCCGCATGAGAAAAACAGTTAACATTTCTTCTAAAATTAGCATTTTCATGTTGTATTATAGAGCTGACTGTCTCTATGACCTATGGAGAATTTCTCCTGTGCAGATTAATGGTATCTTTTGTAGAGATTAGTTAATAATAGTAATAGCAGTTATTGTAATGTCTCTCCGAATCAGTAGATTGTATGGCTGGCTGTGAGCGTCTTCCTGCAGTTGTTGGCATTACTCTGTAGGAAAATGAGTTAACAGGCATTTTGCTTTGATTTTTGTAGACACTGGCCAAAAGAAGAACCTAGACAAGAAAGATGGACGAAGGATGTCTTTCCAGAAGCCTAAAGGAACTATTGAGTATACTGTAAGTTACTATAGCAAAGCAATTTATCTTTGTAACAATCTTTCTAAAGGCATTTCCTATTTGGCTGCAGATGAGACAAGTATTGTTAATTGCCTCCTTTAAAAAATTGGACTTCTGTGTAACTTTCCTTAGTAATAGTCCTTTGATTTTTTATTGCATTTTATAATTGTTTTTCTTGCTGTGTTCTACAAAGACCGTTATTCTGGCAAATCACATTTAATATTGATGATAATTTAGAGTCAGAGTTCCTTTTTCGCAATCATTTTATTTAATTAGGCTTTTCGGAAGATGCTTGCCATCTTAGGGATGTGTGCTTGACTAGGTTCCCAGCGGGGCTGATGACAGGTGAAACCCTCACAAACTAAGGCGAGGGCGAAGTTCCTCAGCTGTCAAGGCAGGATTTCTTCTGTTCTTGAACCGACCTCAGGTCTCTGAGATGTTGGTTTTTCCTCTTTTCTGGGTACTGTGGACAGCTGAAGTGACTAATTCATTTTGGAGTGTAGTGTTTCATTTACTTGGCTGGATGTAAACGTGATTGATTTAGATGGTGCTAAACATGTTGTAAGGCAAATGTATGAAGTCACATTAGTTTTGTTGCTTGGTATTTTTTTTAAACACATTATGACTGTGTTAAGGAGAAAGTAGCAACCTTCAACTTCTTCAGTGTTCGGACCTTCCAACATGAGCCTAGCCTACTGTGAATTCTTGAGCATTATCAAAATTTGACTTATGCTTATATATATATATATATATATATATATATATATATATATATGACAAATTTTAATTACACGGTGTATATATATATATATATATATATGCATAAGTATATACTGTGTAGTTAAAATTTGTCATTAAGTATTTTCAAAAGGCTAGAAACAACATATTAAGTAGGATTAAATTAACTTCTGTCAAAAAAATTGGATTTTAAAGCCCATTACAACCCTAAGTTATGTATGTTTGTGTCTATAGGGTTGAGGTGAGAAAATAAGTTCAAATAGTAAATAATTAGGTAATAATATTTAGTATATTCTTAAATGTTTATAAAGCTAAAACTTGAGGCATAAGGTATATCATTATGCTAAAAGATGTATATAATAATTGTTTTTGATGTTCATGAACTGTAAGATTTTGTTGGTTTTGAATTTAGGAGTTTGCCATTCTTGGACTGTAATAAGACACCTGAAGCAAAATTAAAATAAGAACCATTTATTGTGGAGTGAGGGCAGGGCATAAAAATCTGAAAAAAAAATTCTTTTCTTCATGAGTGACTCTTTCAAAACTCACATACTGACCAGCAACCATAAAACATCTACTAGAGCTTATTTATTTATCACACAGGTCAAATTATAAAGTGTAGGAAACATAAAATTCAAAGCTAGATATTGTTGTTTGTTACTTATAACGTCTATCAAATCTTCACGTAGCATATCTTTGTACTGGCTGCGGAATGTATTTGCATGTATTTCTCTTAGAGCACATAGAGCACAATGTACTCTTCAAGCTCTTTCCTTTACAATACTTATGCTCCTTACTTGGTGTAGTTGTACACAACTGTGGTCCCAGCCCTCTGGAGGCTGAGGCAAGGCAAGAGTTGCTTGACCCCAAGAGTTCTAGGAACTTTGACAAGCCATTTGAAAAATAAATGTTATCTAGCTTAATATATTTCCAATACTACCTTCCATAGTATAAAGTTAATCATTGTATTTTAAGTCACCTAAGAGTTAAAATCAGAACACACACAATACAGTTTTAATTGTAAAATCACTTTCAATGGGAATTAAAGTGGGGCCATAAAAATGTTCTACAGGCAAAGTGTCTGGGAATGGCTCAGTTGGTCAAACACTGGCCTTGTGAGCTTGGGGATCTTATTTTAGATCCCTAGAACAGTATGGAAAGCCAGGTGACAGTGTCAGAGCGTGTGTCTGTAAGTCAGCAGAGGGAAGATGGAAACAGGCAGATCTCTGGAACTTGGTGTCCAGCCAGAGTACTTTAATAAGCTCGAATATGAACAAGAGATTGTCTCAAAATACAAGGTAAAAACATTCATAGAGGATACTGGTCATTGACCTCTGTCCTCTACACATTCTTGTACACATATGTACAGACAAACATATACATGTATGTTCATAAACTCTATATACACATTCAGAATGTTATATATTGTCATTTTTAATAATTTAGCATATCTTTCTACTGAAATATTTTCCAATTATTAAATCCATTGGCTTTTTCTTTTTGCTGCTGTTGATCATTTCATCCTTCTGGCTTTTACTTTTTCTGTCCTTTATTTCTATTAAAGTTTCAAGTGACCTGCAAAATAATCAGCTTCATGATGTAATTGTCATGCATATATGTCATTATTGTCTTTGTTCTAATTGGTTTCCCTTCCCCAAGCACCCCTTACCCTCTTCAGGCTAGTTCCTTCCTTCTTCCAATAGTACCGCCATGCATTCTTTGTACCCTCTTTCCCCCGCTTTTCCTTAGGACCCCTATCTCCTCTTTAACATGTCATTTCTACTTTCCTGACCTATGGCACACTTTTTTTTTCTGTCCCTGACTTCCCGGATGCTTGCATTTTCTGCTGTGACTTCCTGCTTGGGAAATTGCAGCTCTTCCATCATGCTGTGATGCTGCATTTCCTGTCTCTAACTTGTGTGTGATGGGAGCATGTACACACGAGGCAAGCTAACTCAGGACTGTGGAGCTGGAGTTACAGATCACTAGGAGCAGTCTAACCTGGGACTGAAGCTCAAATTCTGGCTCTATGCATGAGCAGTCCAAGCGCCTAAGCAGTGAGGCAGCTCTACCTAGTTACTTCACTGCTTTTGTAAAGGGAACATGCTTTAAAGCTTTAGTTTGTATTTGGAAACTGTTCTAGTTGTTGGCCAGTATGGACCGTGGCAAAGCACACATTTCTCCATGCTCTGTGTCTTAGTAGATTGATATCATTGTAGAATGTGATACTTTTAGAGTGTTTTTCTCAGAAATTACCATTTATGAATCAAACATAAGATTGTTTGCAAGATGTATTACTATTACATAATCACTTAATATTATAATTTAATTTTTCTGTGTTAACAGTTGAAAGTAATCTGTTTTCCTTTTAAACAGGTTGAATCAAGGGATTCTTTGAATAGCATAGCCCTGAAATTTGATACCACACCGAACGAGCTTGTTCAGTTAAATAAGTTATTCTCCCGAGCTGTCGTGACTGGGCAGGTATTGTTATTATTTAAATGTATTGATGTTTGAAATTATTAGGTAGAACTTATTCATTTTTTACGTAGTTAACAATGTAGAAAATATGAGCATAATATTTTGTGTTCCTGGAATAAATCCTGCTAGCCAGATAAAAGTGCAGGTCACATCTATTAATGCCTTTCTTAAAACAATTGAAAATAATCGTAAGTTGTGTTTCAAATATAGTCTTCAGAACTTTTTTTTTTTTAAGACAGGGTTTCTCCATAGCTTTTTGGTTCCTGTCCTGGAACTAGCTCTTGTAGACCAGGTTGGCCTCGAACTCACAGAGATCCGCCTGTCTCTGCCTCCCAAGTGCTGGGATTAAAGGCGTGCGCCACCACCGCCCGGCTAGACTTCAGAAGTTTTAAAAAGACTTAAAACAGTTCATGAAAATTGACAGAATTCAATATGTTTAAAGGTAAGCTGTCTTTCAGTCTAACTTGCCTTCTGTAAGCAAGTTAACAAATTGAATCTTTTGGAAACTGTCTAGTCTATATCAGGGGGTTTTGCTTGTTTTTAAGTTTGTGACCCTTAGCAAATGCCCTGCGTGAGTACAGCAGTCTGGCAGCTTTCCTCGTCTGTAATGATGGCTGCGCTGGTATGTCCCTGTGTGAGTCGCCCACAGTGAGGCTGTGTCGCTGCTGTCCCGCTCATGTTACCAGTGCTGCAGCGGACACTGTCTGCGTCCGCTTTATATACATGCCACAGCATAAATTCTTATCTATAGCGCCGTTGGGCCAAGGAAATATGTGTAGTTAATTTCTCTAGTAATTGCCAAGTTGTCTTTAAAATGACCACATACAGTAGTATAGAGTTTTGTTTCTGTGCTATGTGCTTGTTTTAATGCCCATTTATAAATTAATTTGTGAAATTAGTTTTAAAGTGTCTATTTTTATTTTTTCATACTTATTACGACATATGATATACTGTTCTACTCTTATAATCTGATTTTTTTATTGCCAAAGATCAGTATCAAATAATGCTTCCTTATAGAACATTATTTGGCCATTGATATTTGTTTTTCTGAATCTGTATATGAATATTTTCTTACAGGTTTTATATGTTCCTGATCCTGAATATGTCTCCAGTGTTGAGAGCTCTCCATCTCTGAGCCCAGTAAGTCCTCTGTCGCCGACGTCCTCCGAGGCTGAGTTTGATAAAACCACTGTGAGTACCCTACTTCCAGCTATTCCTGTAGAATTCATGGAGTATACATGCTACTCATAGTATTCCACTTGTATTTTCTAAGTTTAGTATTCAAGTTCTCCCGTCCTGGTGTGTGTGTGTGTGTGTGTGTGTGTGTCTGTGTTACTGCTGATGTGGGTGTCTATGTACGTGTTTATACAAAGTACCCCATCTCAGGGTGTGTGTGTGTGTGTGTTACTGCTGATGTGGGTGTACATGTACGTGTTTATACAAAGAGAGGGGGAAGGGGATAGAGGAATGGATAAAGAGGGGGAGATGGAAACTTGGGACTAGAAACAATCCTAAATACAAATTATGTTTCCCACGCCTTAGCAGTGTACACTTTTGGATAGATAATCTTGCACACTACTTTCCGTGTGCTATCACCCAAGGTCAGGAATTTGCTGCTTGACCTTTTGCAACACTGTTGAGAAAGTTTTTGATTTCACAACATTTTAGATTTGGGGATTGAGAGTGCTCAGTCTGCATTACATTCATTCTAATCTATAAGATGAATGGAAGCTGAAGTCAGAGTTTAATGATGGGTATCGGAGACAAGAACACAACAACTTTAAACACGTTTCTACCAATCAACAGGGGATGTGCCAACCTTGATACAGAAGGAGAAATAGCAAAGAAAAAAATAAATGTAGTCAGAGGTTGGTTTAGATTGGGCTTCTAGCCCTAAAGTAGAATTGTGTAAATAGCAGGAACTTTCCCACCAGAAACCTGTGGGATTCCCTTCAGACCACATATGTCTGTCTCCTGGCCTAATTTGAATGCTTGAAATAAAAAAGGAAATCAGTCAAAAAAAAAAAAAGAGAAAAAACGCAGATCCCCTCCCAGTGGGAGTGGTCACCTGAGCAGATCCCCTCCTAGTGGGAGTGGTCACCTGAACAGATCCCCTCCCAATGGGAGTGATTACCTGAGTAGATCCCTCCCAGTGGGAGTGGTCATCTGAGCAGATCTCCTCCCAGTGGGAGTGGTCATCTGAGCTGATACCCTCCCAATGGGAGTGGTCACCACCATCTGTCCTTTGCCAGGTAGGGAAAGATGGAATAACAAAGCTTTGTGAGTGATCCCTTAACCCTAGTGACTCAACTGTCTCAGGTGTGGTCCAGAATCTTTCCCTTCCTCGACTAGTTAAGAAATAGAAGAGCCATGAAGCATTCTCCAGCCGAGGGCAGACATCACCTTCTTCCCAAGAGTCCGCATTCCACAGCTAGAACATTATTTTGAACAGTGATTTTTATAAATTGTAACTGTATTCTTTGCATAACATTGAATTTATTACTGAACTGAGATATTTTTCCTATGTAACTTTTGTTTATCTGAGGTGATTACATTTCCGCATTGTAACTACTGTTTGCTTTCTATACTATTACATTTCTGATAATATATAGTCTTAGAAGGAAGACTATTAAGTTTGAGTATTACCTTTGGTTAGGCATGATACATATTAGCGTTATGTTAAATAATGTCTGTTAGTATAGCTACTATATGTTTATTGCAGAAATTTTCATTCAGTATTTAAAATAAATATTGTTTGGCTTCCTGAATGTTCAGTTTTGTGTAGTACACTATGTATAAGCCTAAAATACTTTATTTATGGATTTGTTAATATATGAGTTTTCATTTATATTTTTAAATAATTTGCTTCACATAGAAATATTATCTCTGAAAATTTAAACATTCAAACTATTCCTTTTTATTCACATGTGGATGAAGAAGCATAAGAAACCATAGAGTAAATGTGATGGAAGTAGCTAGAATTTACTACGTTAGGTAAATGATAAGCTCATTCATAGTCATTTAAAACAGTCTGCTAAAGCCATGGCTATCCTTGAAACTGCTGTGCAGCCAAGGATGACTTGAATTTCTTTGATCCCCGTTTGCACCTCTCACCTGGCCCATCCCTAAGTCCTGGGGTCACAGGTGTATGTCACTCTGCCTGGTTTCGTGGGTGCTTGAAATTGAACTCCAGCCTTTGTGCATTCTAGGTAAGCACTATCCAGTTAAAGTGTATTCCCAGCAGTCCCGTGTCCTTCCGTTATTCACTGCTGACCTCAGATTTAAGAGTGAAACACTGGCCCCGTGCATCTTTGTCCCCGGTAGATTCACTGGCCCTCTGTCTCGACTGCGCCTTTGAAACCCCTTCACATTTTTCTTCTGTTGGTGTGGGTATTTCTGGAACACTGGCAAAAATGAGAGGGAAGAAATGAGACCTAACTGAAATCTGTGTTTTCCTAACTCTCCCCGTAGAAAGTCAGCACGAAATGGCCACATCCTTCAGGGTCTCACCAGACAACCCTCCTTTTAGAGTTTTTCCTGACTTGAGTCTGGTGTCTGTTTCTCCTTTAGGGATAGGCTCATAAAAGTCCTCTGTTGTTCACCTTAGACTGGTGTATGCCCTGTATGCCTCCTGACTCTTGTAAACAATTGTATTAGTCAGTAGTAGTAGACCTTTTCTTGGTTTCTTGTTTGTTAACTTTGAGTGCTATCACTCAGTAACTGGGTTTGGTTTCTGTGTCTGCATAACCAATACATATTACATCTGTTGTATAGAGGAAGGAATTACAGAGGAAATACTAACTAATCAGCATCTGGACTCAGTTTCTATGTTCTAAGGTAGACCTATGTTCTACCTTATTGGTATCTACTGCTTTATTCTGGAAATTGATCTCTCAATTTAGTAACTAATTTTACCCAAAGAGAGAAGTAATACTTGGAATTGTTAGTGGGTATGGAGACAGCTGCTACCTTCTACCATTCATCTCTGCAACTGGTCCGTTGCTGTGATAAAACACCCTGACCAAAGGCAAGTGAGGGGAGGAAAAGGCTTACTTGACTAACACTTCAGGCAATAATCCTTCATTGAGGGGAGTCAGGGCAGGAGCTCAAGGCAGGAGACTGAAGGAATCCCATCGAGGAATGCAGCCTGGGTCTTGCTTATCCTAAGCTTATCAGTCACCATCTAGACAATCCCTCACTGACTGGGCTACAGGCCAATTTGATAGAGACAATTCTTTACTTAGGGTCCCTCTTTCCAGGTGATACCAGGCTGTGTCAGGTAACCATAAAACCTAACCAGGACAGAGTTCTACATTTCACGTTTTTTTTTCTTTGTTTTTCGAGACAGGGTTTCTCTGTGGGTTTGGAGCCTGTCCTGGAACTAGACCACGCTGGCCTTGAACTCACAGAGACCCGCCTCCCGAGTGCTGGGATTAAAGGCGTGTGCCACCACCACCCAGCTACATTTCACATTCTTTAAGAGATACAGAACCTGGTTTTGTTTTGTGCTCCTTTGGTTTCTCTTTTGTAATGTAAGTCTATGCAGTGTGATAAGAGTATTGAAGATTAAAACTATATGGCAAAACCCAAAGAGAAAATATTTAAATAATAATATGGAGAAATGGAGTAATTTTGAAGTATATTCAACTGAAGATTGAATATGCAGGTAGTTACTGTTTCCTTAACACAAAACATTTCATAGTATAGTCAGTGTAAGAGATGGTGGGAGTAGAACACTTGAATAGCAGTGGAGTTAGGAGCTCCGCATAACTAAGGAAAAATAGCTGTAATGATGTTGAGATCCCAGAGAAGACCTTGGCACTTAAAAGGAAAAAGCAGAGGTGGTAGTAGAGTGCAAGCATATTCCGTGTTCTTACATGTAAATGGTAGAACCACTATCGTTCCTATTACATGTAAATGGTAGAACCACTATCGTTCCTATTACATGTAAATGGTAGAACCACTATCGTTCCTATTACATGTAAATGGTAGAACCACTATCGTTCCTATTGCCTTCTACTTAAAACCACTTGCTCCTCACTCTCATCCAAAAACCTCAGAGCTTTATTTAAGTTGCAGTGCTTATAACATTCCTTTTAAAAACAAAATTAAGGCTCGGAGCAGAGACTGAGTAATTTATGTAATGTCACAGTGAATGCATGATAAAGCTGAGGATTAAACCCTGACTGTCTAGGTCTAGATCTTGGGGTAGATTCTTAACCACCTGCCTTAGTCAGTGTTCTGTTGCTGTGAGGAGACACTGTGACCACTGCAGCTCTTAGAAAAGAAAGCATTTAATTGAGGGCTGGCTTATAGTTTCAGAGGTTTAATCCATTATCATCATGGTGGGAAGCATGGCAGCGTGCAGGAAGATATGGTGCTGGAGAGGTAGTTGACAGCTACATCCTGATCCACAGGCAGAAAGAAAGACACTAGACTTGGCAAGGCTTCTGAAACCACTCCCAGTGACACACTTGCTCCAACAAGGCCATACCTGCTAATCCTTCTAATCTTTTCAAATAGCACTATTCCCTGGTAACCAAACATTCAAATACTGAACCTGTGGTACCCATTCTTACTCAAACTACTTCATCATCCCCTTGTGTTGCCATAATATCCACTGTGTGGACTAACAAGAACCACTACTGTGTAGCTATAACTTGTGATTTAAGATTAAAATATTTGTCACTGGTTGCAGGACTAGAAAGTTCTTAGAGGTAAAAAGATATCTGGTAAAAAGTACAAAACTTTGATCAACCAAATAAAGATGACAGTATTGCTGGCTGCTGATTCTGAAGGGTGGTTAAAACCATGCAGAGGCAGACAGAAGTTTGCTTTTTTCTTTCTGAACTCACAATAGTTAAAGTGATTGGAAATTGCTTTGTTTTGTTTACTTATCTTATATGATAACTAACAAAGACAGTGATATATGTATAAAGTTATTAAATTGTTTAAGGATATAGAAAGGTTAAAAATATTTTGTTAACTGATAAATTGAACATGCCATTTAGCTGTTAGGATCTATTTCTTTTATGTGGTGGACTTGTGAGTAGCACTTAAAGTGTCTTTCAACTTGAATAAACATTTTAAGTAAGTATAAAATTTTTAAAAAGCAACAACGCATGCAGCAAACCATAAAGTAATACAGGGTATACTTTGAACTTTGTCCTCAGTAGCTCAGGTCCTATTTTCGTATCTCTAGAACTGGAATCAGCCATTAGACAATGGTTCTAGAGAACACAACTGTCAGAGTCAGAGCTACTTGTTACTGTTGAGTGTGTTTATAAAAGAGTATCCTTATCACCTATTTCCAGTTTATTTTAAGTATTGCTATGTCTGTGTTTCAATATAGTTGCTTTTCTTCACGATTCTGTATTTTAAGCACTCAGCTGAGAAGAGCCCTATGAATTAGTTGCAGAAATAACCCATACTCAGACTGAACTGTGGTCTGATGCACTGCAGATGGGCACAGATGGACTTTTGATTTTGAAGTTTAAAGTATGCTTCTGGAGCAGGGGTGTAGCTCAAGTGTTCATGTGTAGGGACCAGAGTTTAGGTCCCCAGAACCTACTTAGATGCTAATTCGGCATGTAATTCCCCCCACAGAAGGCACAAACAGGAGAAGGGAAGACCAGACACCTGGGTGAACTCTGGGTTTGATTGAGGCATCCTTCCTTCTTCCGTGAATAAGGTGGAAAAGCAATAGAGAATGACTTGTTAACCCTGTGCCTCAGAGCTCAATATACACAAGTAACACATGTGCACACACGAGTGTGCCCACGTACCTGCAAACTTCCACGTGTAACACACACGCACAGCCATATACACAGTGGAAAAATATCCTTACAATGACTGTCTTCTTGCTTGCTATATCTAGATATCACTGTCCAGCTCTTCCCCGTCTCTGTGCGCTGGCATACACATCTCATGGATGCCACCTTGGTGATATCAAAACCAGTGGTTTAATTCACAAACGGTTGCACATTTATGCTGGGATTGGGAGGGATGTAAGTCACTTAGATTTAATGCTTTTTATGTTGTTTGTGTGTGTGTGTGTGTGTGTGTGTGTGTGTGCGTGTGTGTATAAAATACATATACAGGTAGGTATAATTCATTTTCATCCTTGTATTATAGGCATTTAAAATGGAAGTTTAAGATGTATTTAAAATCTTCATTAAAAGTAAAAATGCCATTATTGTTACACTTTGGGGAATTTATCTAAAGAATGTGGTAAGAAGAAAAGAGACTAGTACTTACTGGGAAGGTTATTTATTTGCCATTACTTATGCCTTTATTTAGTTTCCTAACGCACATTGTTGTGTGTGTGTGTGTGTTTTATTTTGCTTTGTTTAAGACTCCTGATGCTGTCCATCCAAAAGAAGCACCTCCCTCATCTACTGCCAGCAGTATTAGGCCTGCAAGAGTTGTGTCTTCAACTTCTGAGGAAGAAGAAGCATTTACTGAGAAATTTCTCAAAATTAATTGCAAATATATCACCAATGGCAAGGTAATGAACTGCATCGTAGTTTTTACTAAGCTATGAAAGCTTGACGTGTACATTTAAGTCAATAATGTCAGCCATTCATGAGTATTTATACAAGGGTTTGAGTTAGAATGGACCTTGCCCATTAGTTAGAGTCTGATGATCTGTAGCAGATATTAAAGGTCGTGGGATATGCATAAATTCACTGCGACAAAGCACATGTCGTGGTTTTTCCTAGAATATTAAACATATCTTTAAAACAGCAGCATTGATGATAGTAGGAGTGCTAGCTTTTGAAATGTAGTATAATACAGAAATTGAAATTCACTATATACTACATGATAAAAAGTATTTAGGTGTGTTCTTCAATCTGTTAGAACAGGAATAAACATTCCTACTTTGGGGCAAGTGTAGGTTTCAGTTAACTCATTTCTGATTTGGTCCCCTGTGGTCAGAGATCATCCTTAATCCTATGTGAAGGCTTACTCTAGGGTGGTTTATCTCCTGACCCAGAATATCTTGACAAATCTTTTGTGTATGCTTAAAAAACACATACATTTTGCTTCAGTTTTGAAAAATATTTTAAAATATCCATGAAATTAAGTCAGGTGATGCTAGTATACTTCCGTATCTCTATTGATTTCTTATTTTTTCTTTAAATTAATGACAAGGATGTGGAACTGTTTCATTACAAATGTGTTCTGCTTTCAGTTTATAATTCGTGAATTTCAGTGTGCTATAGGAATGTAGAACTGTTTAGGATTCCTGCACTGTCCTGATGAATTGACTGATGGTGAAATGCCGACATTGACCTCAGGATCTGTGCCCTGTCTGACGTCCATGTCGTGGATACTGCTATAGCCGTTTCCACCTCCTTTGGGAAGTGTTAACATGGTCTGTCCTTTCCTGTACCCTCAGGCTGTCTTTGTAGGGTGTGTTTCTTGTGGAGGGTGTACAATTTTAGACTTTCAGTCAGATGAATTTGAAATGGTCAATTCTTGAGATTTTCATAAAATTAACCTTGAGGAAAGAAGTCTGACAGTTTTGGCTGGGCATCCTTTTAGGCCCTAAGGATAGATTCTAAGAAAGTTAACGCAGATTAATTAATCCAGTGGGGAAGGTGTCACCTACTTTAGTGCAGAAAGTAGAAGCAACTTAGAAACCCTTAGTGGGTGGAAAACTGGAGCCCTGATTGTACTGTGTATAAAGTAGATGGCCAAAAGTCCGAGAAGAAATAGCAGAGGCATCAGGACTCTGTTTTGAAGTTGCGAACTTTGAAGATTGAAAAGTTCTTTGTTTTTCCATCTTAGGGCACCGTCAGTGGCGTGCTGCTAGTCACACCAAATAATATAATGTTCGATCCACATAAAACAGACCCCTTGGTTCAAGAGAATGGCTGTGAGGAGTACGGCATCATGTGTCCAATGGAAGAGGTGATGTCAGCTGCCATGTACAAAGAAATTTTGGATAGCAAAATAAAGGAGTCCTTGCCCGCGTAAGTGTGCTAGTGTGCTGTTCACTGAGCCTTTCTTTTCCTTTCCTTTTCTTTTTCCTTCCTACCTTCCTTTCTTTCTTTTCTTTTCTGTCTTCTTTTTAGCATCTAGATAGTTGACCCTTCTCAAATATTCTTATTTTATTAGTTTTATTATAGATGGTATTCTCTTTTTCATTAATGAAGCCACATTTAAGCACTAATGACTAGTCAGTTCTTAGTGTGCCTGGTATATAGTTAGTACTTGTGTTGTATTTGCATTTATTTGGTCAAAGAACCAGATATTTGACAAGTAAGCTGTAGTACTCATGTAACTCAATGCTTTTCAGCTCTGTTATTTAGCCACAAAATAAAAAAATCCAGCTTAGTGTATATTATTAATGTCCATGAAGGGACCTAAAGCATAGCATTGGGTTTGGGGTGTGGCATGGATGAGGCCTGGCATCGCAATAGTCGGTTACGGTACGGTTACGGTTGTCCTTCTGGAGTGCAGACCGCAAAAGAGACAACTACAGGCGGCACTAATTGAGAGTTGAGCTGGGGATGTCCTGATGTGGGAATCAGTGTGATGGAATAACATAGATGTGAGACCACACTTCTAGGCAAAGCCTTTAAAAGCAATGTGTATACAAGTAGTCGGCAGAAATGTAAAAGACTTGGAGAGAAAGGAGATAGAGCATTCGAGGGAAAGCAGAGAGAAAGAGGGTTGATGCGTAACAGAAAGGAAGTCCCGCCCACTCTGCACGTGACTGGCAACCACTTGAAAACGGCTTCACCCTAAATGGTAGCAGATGGTTTACACTCTTATTGCCAGTTTAAAAAAGGAATTATAAAGGAAAAAGGAGCAATTATTTTTCTCGGGTAGTGTGAACGCTGTTAGGGTAACCCTGTCTTGGAAAAGGGTCCATTTCAGCCTCAAGTGCTCTGTGACTTGGTAAAATAATCTTTAGAAACAAATAATTTCTAGAAAAAATATTCTAAACTACTGGTTGTATTTTTAAGTTGTCAGTCAAAGCCAATTTCAGGAAAATAAAACAAGACCTCCAACAAACCACAGTCACTGAGGTTCAGTGTAGAAATGACACAGATCGAAGGACTAGCTCTGAGGGGAAGGAGGAACGCCGCTCAGTGGTGCCGTCTTGTCCTGACACTGAGTTTCTGAATGATCTTCTGGGTAAGGTGTGGCTGCGCTGCAGGAAGACCAAGTGCTCTTTACCTTTAAATGACCATTTTATCAACCTGGGAAGAAATACCCTTAAGTCTTGACTTATGTGTTAATTGAAATCAAGGTTTGGCTTCAGGCAAGATGAGTGCAGCGAATGGTTTTGCAGGGTAGTATTTTGTTTACAGAAGTAAAGTCGAAGATGCTAATGGTTTGCCTCTTTGTAATGTTTGGGGAATTGATTTCTAAGGTGCTGTTCTGAACTGTGTTTTGTTAAGTGCCACTAGCGTTAATGTTTAGCCATTCAGAATATTAATATCAGGTTAGAAAATTGACCTAAATACTTTTCTTTTTTTTTTTTTTTAAATTTTTAACAGCTAGTCTCTTGGTTCTGTTAAATGTATCAACAAGATCTCCTGAAGCTTGTGTCCAGTTCCTTGACCCTGTGGTTGCAGTTTAAGCAAATCACCAATAGATGGCACCATTTCACATTCATTATCTTCAGCTGCCTATATTTCTTAAAAGATGAATCCAACAGAGAAACCTTGTCTTGAAAAACCAAACAAAAAGGGCTGGAGAGATGGCTCAGAGGTTAAGAGCATTGCCTGCTCTACCAAAGGTCCTGAGTTCAATTCCCAGCAACCACATCGTGGCTCACAACCATCTGTAATGGGGTCTGGTGCCCTCTTCTGGCCTGCAGGCATAGACACAGACAGAATATTGTATACATAATAAATAAATACATATTTAAAAAAAAAGAAAAACCAAACAAAAAGATGAATCCAGTAGAGACAGAAGGCACTTGAACGAAATGTTTAAAATAATGACATTTTACACATCTCACTTGGAAAAGTATATGTTTTGTTACAAAAACTTGAAAACCACTAGAGTTAAATAAGAGACTTAATCAGCTTTAATATCCACAGAAGGCCACTTATTCTGTGTTGGTTTACTTTCTAGTCTTTCTATCTGGCATATTTCTGTTCTCTAGTCATATATGGTCAAATATTGATGCTTTGCTGCTGAGACTTCAAATAATTCCCAATTATTATGAAGCAGCTTTAATCATCAGTCTAAATTGCTGACTTACTCAATGATGCTTATTTCTACAACTTCCCATGTGTGGACGTTGGCATTTACCTGACAGATGCTAGTGATGGTGAAAATGAGACCCGGCTGTAAAGCATTCACCTCTGACTTCTTCGTTCTTTAACTGAACAGATTCTCTTAGAACTGTTCTGAGTTACTAGCTTAGGATTTCCTTTAAATGTTGGGCCTCAGGTTGCTCTTAACCTTTGCGTTATAGTTTGTATTTTAGTTTAATTTCCTATAAATAAGCACTGCATATGAATGGTATAGGCTGAAATAGCCAGTTTTCTATGTGCTACCAATAAAAGTTTTAGTTCACTGTTATAAGTTCATCAAGAATTTAAGTTATCAAACTTGGTTGAAGGTTATTTATAGAGAAATCTTCCATTGATGTTTCCCCAATAGTAAACAGTTGATGAAAACTCTTGATGTGAGTATGTGGTGTATGTGAAAAACATGGTATTTCTATTTTTGTTGAGGACTACACTTTGCGTATTTTGAAATGCTTCTATGATATTTTTTATTTGGTTGTGGAATGTAAAATGTTACAGTTTTAATGTCTAGTAATTTTTAATTTTATTTTATAACAGAGAACTAGATCAGTTGTCAGGAAGGGACTTCTGCCATTCTAAGAAAATGACAGGCATTGCTGCTGAGGAAACGGACTCGCGAGCCCGCGATCTGGGTAATGACAGTGCCAGCACGGCTCCCAGGAGCACCGAGGAGTCTCTCTCCGAGGACGTCTTCACCGAGTCAGAACTCTCTCCCATCCGGGAGGAGCTCCTCTCTGAGCCGCGGCAGGATAAGTCATCCGACGCGTCCTCAGAGTCTGTGCAAACCGTCAGTCAGATTGAAGTGGAGTCGTTGGCAGTCAAGTCAGAGTCTCCTAACATTCCTGACCGCATTAATTCCAATACCGAACATTCTTCAAACCAAGAGGCTTTATCTCATGAAACTGATTTAAGTAGTCTTGAACTCGCCACTAAGGAAGGAGATAAGGCTACAGAAAAACTTGAAGTCTCAGGCCCCAAAGAGCAAAGCATAGATGTAAAAAGTCATGGTGACCGGGATTCTTCTTTCCGTCATGAAAATGCACTACAGCAAGAGGGAGGGGAAGGGAGCATACCTTCTGGAGAGGCAGTGGAACTCAAGGAAAAGCAAACTGTTCAGGAGAGACAGGTGAAACAGCAAAAGCGGGACTCGGAGACGGAAGTAGAGGAGCTGCGTAAACTCTGGAAAAGCCACTCGATGCAGCGAGCCAAGCAGCAAAGAGACAGCATCCAACAGGCGTCCCAGAAAGAAGGGAAACATCAAGGTGCACCCATGGACGGACGTGTGGACGGTAAGGGTTAGGGAGGTGTGAATTCAGTCTGGTGTTCTGCACATTGTTTTCTTCCTTCCTCTCTGATCAAAGGCTGCAGATTAGGTCTGTCAGAATGACTGTCAGAGGGTCCTTGAGTGACGTCACTCTGGGGGGCGTGTTGATGCAGGGCCTAGTCTCTGAACATCGTTTTGTTTAACTCTCTGCATTCTCTGTAGTTTGTCTTATGATGTGCACCTGCCCTGTGTAACACATTGATTACTTTCATAAGGTCTTGGTATGATTTTATCATCGCATATTTGACATTTGAATTACAGTTTATAACCGCCAAGGTTTTAATATATAATTTTTTAGAAAACAACATTGGACACCGTTAGGATTCTTTGTCCACATAAAAATCCCGCCTCTCTTTGCTTAGATGGTTTCTTTTAAAAACAAGCATGCAGGGTGCTCAGCTTCCTTCCTTGGCTCAGGTTTTTGTTGATATGAGAATTAGCATAGTAGCTTCTGTTACGAATGTACTGAGCCCATCTGTCATACACTGTGGCTCAGATAACTTGGTTACATTCTCAGTTCTGTTGCAGAGTTGTTTATAAATTCCCATATGAACTCTAGTTACTACTTTAATTTCAGATTTTTATTCTACTTCAATACAAAAGTTAAATTTACCAATTTACTGAAATACACAAGCTAAATTTACCATTTTGACTTTTTTATTATAAAATAGACATATCATAAAATTAACCATTTTAACCATTTTGAGCTCTACAAATTGTGGCCATCAGCATATTCGTACTGTTGGATACTCTTCACTGCATGCATCCTGGGAGCTTTCAGCATCTATGAAAACACGACTGTAACTGAGCAGTGAACTGTCACTCCTGCCCTTCCCCGTCATCACCAGTATGTGCTCAGGATTCTCCTTACTCCAGGCCATTCACATGTTTCTGTGTTACGTCTCATTCAGCATCATGCTTTCACCATTCATCTCTATTATGAATGTGCTTGAATATCTCCTATGTTTTATTATTATTCTTATTATTGAGATTATATAATATAATTGCATCATTTTCCCCTTCACTTTCGTCCCTCTAAGCCTTCCCTTATGCTCCTTCTTGCTCTCTTTTAAAGTCATGACCTCTCTTCCCATTAATTGCTGTATACAAACTGGGTAGGTTATACTTATGTGCTCAGGAATATGTATATGTGTGTGTGTGTGTGTGTAAGAAAAATTTCCTTTTCTTGGAAGTCCAAAGAATTAACATTTCTGCATATAAATGTTGTTTGCCAGCAGTTTCACGGTGTCTCTGATTAATGCTAAGAAAATCCAGTCATATAGATAGTATTGCAAATCCTCCTGCAGTGATAAAGTTTGTATAAAAAGGAATCCCTTGTAGGTGAATGTTTCTGTCCTGTCAGGTCCTGCAGCCGTTCAGACTCAAAGAAACATAGGGGTTTATATTAATTATAAACCATTTGGCCTATTAGCTAAGGCTTATTATTAACTAGATCATACAACTTATTTTAATACATAATTCCTGTCTATGTTTAGCCTCATGACTTGATACCTTTTCTCAGTTAGGCATTCTCATCTTGCTTGCTCTGTGTCTGGCTGGTGACTGACTCTCTCTCTGTCTTTCCTCTGCCCACAATTCTAGTCTGGTTTCCCCACCTCTTCTTCCTGCCTGGCTACTGGCCAGTCAGTGTTTTATTAAACTAATATAAGTGACAAATCTCTCCAATGTATAAGAGGATTATTCCACAGCATTCCCTTATTTTTTTCTTTTCAACACAAGAACTCTGAATCTCACCTCCTTTGTTTAGTTTTTTCCTTGATCATTATTCATAACAACTTGTAACTAATACTCTAAACAATGACAAACATCCGTAATCATTTTTTGGGAATGTGGGCATAGTTTTCTAGGCTACTTCCTGCTGATTCGGAGCGCTGATATTCCTATGGGGAGTCCAAGAAAATTTAAGATTATAATCAGGTCCTGACTTTAGTATTCTGTGAGGCTGGACCATCTACGCCAGCAGTCTTGAGGCTGCTCTGGCTGTAGAACTCAGAGGAAACTCCAACAGAGGTGCTCTGAAACATTGGATCGTCAGGGCCATTCATCCCCATTTGAGATTTTTCAGGGGGTCTTCCTTGACCAAACCTTATTTTTCTTAACCCAGAATGAATCCACAGCCTCTCATTTTCTATGGAAACAAAAGAAAAATCTTTTCTCCAAAGTGACATATCTTTTGACTTGAACTTTTAATTTTTGAATTTTGTTTGGACTAATCCACCAGCATTGAAGTCAAGTGTCTTTTAGCTGCTATTGCTCCTTCCTCAGCAATAAAACAATTCAAAGACAATACAATAGCATACAGTATCCAGACTCTTTGTATATTTTCCATCTTTATGTGGCTTTTTTTCTTCCTCTGTTTCTCTTTTAAGGACTTTCTCTCCCAAACCTATTTATATTTTTAAACACAGTATAAACTGTTTAGAGGTTTGTTTTGTTTTGTTTTGTTTCTTTTGTTTTCTTTTGTCTTATTTTGCCTTTACTGTATATGTCTTTTTCTGACCAAATGCTAAAGTGATATGGCTAGGATTAAAGCTGTGGCTTTGGCTGCTAGCTCCACCCCATTTCTTAGCTTTTTGAGAGTCGAGCTTCATGGCGGAGGTACTGGAAGAAGTCACATTTATTGCCGCAACTCTGTGGAGTATCTAGGTCCAAAGAAGCCTGATGGTGGCTGCTCATAAACACCTTTTGGTGGCAGAGCCTCTTAAAAGAACTGTGAGGTTTTTGCTGCTAAAACTGACTTAGGAAGCCTCTCTTAAGGAGCCATGCCTCTGCTTGCCACCAGCAAACAGAGCCCACCCAAGAAATACTGCTCCCAAAAAGCCATGTTTGACTTTGTTCTTGTCTGTTTAGAATCCTTTTTTTTTTAATGTAGAAATACTTGCGAAATGTTTGGGCAGCATTTGTAGCACAAATAATTAAAATCCAGAGACCGATATTGGGGTTCGAACTAAAGATCAGAAAAGCAAAACAACCAAGCCACTAGAGAAGTTTTACCTCTACCGAGGCTGGGCGGCTGCAGACTGAGCCCTGAGGCTCTGTTTCCTCCCATTTTTACATCCCCCACCTAGTGCTGGGATTAAAGGTGGGAGCCACCACCACCTGAATCTGTTTCTGCTTTGCTCTTGTGTAGCCCAGGGTGGCCTTGAACTCACAGAAATCCCTCTGCCTCTGTCTCCTAAATCCTGGGTTATAAAGGTGTGTGACACCACTGCCTGACCTCTAGTGGCTTAGATCTTCAGGCAAGCTTTATTTATTAAAACATAAATAAAGTATCACTATAGCCCCTCCTTTCAGTCTTTGGATGGTTATTTTGTGAGGGGGCAGTAATTCCCATATACCAGAAGAGGAATTGCCAGATCACACAACTGTTTGCTTTTCTGAGAATCCACTTGTTTTCCATAGTTGCTGTGTGTCATTTCATCTCCCCAGCAGTTCATGGAGGTCTGGCCCGATCTGACGTGCTGCACATCCCTGGTAATTGTTTGTAATTCCAGCACCTTGTAGGCAGCGGCAAGAAGACTCCCTTAGTGCTGAGGCCAGCCTCGTCTGCCCAGCAAGGGAATGTCTCAAAAGCCTAAGAAATAGAAGTATTCCTTTGAGATAAGGTCTCTTCTGTCCCAGAAGGACTTGGTCCTCCCTCCGTCTTCCAACATATGTGCTACAGACTCAACATTCAGCTTTTAAAATACTGATTTTTTTTTGTATCATCCCACTGAGATACTTTGAAAACCTAAGTTATTAGTTTTTAAGAAATGCATTTATTCAAAGCAATTTCTTTAAAGGCTGAACTTTTTTCTACAGTATTTTTTTCTTTATTCAGAACACAATGAACACTTATTAGGAACATTGTCAAATACAAGAAGTTATAACACAATTTATAAAATTATCTGGAATTTATTACCAATGATGATCAACTAGTATTAACATCCTTACAGGTCTTTGGCAGGCATTTTGGTTTTGATTGATAATGGAGTCTATGTGTACATACAGATATGAGTATAAATTCAGGATTGTACTGTATGTATTGCTATTTCCTGCTTCATTTCACTTAGCATTGTGTGGTGTTCACCTTTGTATTTACGTTATAGTTTTGTCAAAATGTGGTTTTATCAGTCTTATCATTTATCCAACCATTTGCCTGTTGTTCTTAGCAATTCAGACTGTTCAGATGGCTACTCCCTTTGGTATAAGTAACACTGGCATTAAGATCTTTATATAGAGTATTTGGTTTATGTATTTTTTTAAATCTTTGAAAATGGTTAGAAACTAATTTCTGTTCAATTAAATATATAAATATATTAAATATATAATTTTATAGGCTATGAGAATTAATATATAATAGATTATTATAGCCACATGCCAAAAGAAGAAAATAAGTAGGCACTTTGATATAGTTTTTTTTGAGTTGTACCATTGGTTTCCTCTTTTTAATAAAACATTAGTTTTAAATGGCCATTTTTAGTAGCAATAGTGTATAATATGGAAATATTAAAGCTTTTTGAAGTTTATTATTTCATAAGATGGAATCATTGTGATAAATAGTAAACTGTAGCATACAATAATGTAAAGAACAGGAGCGGCCAACATTCCTCCTTCTAACCAGTGGCTCACGCTGGGGCAGGCAGGTTGTGCACTTTGTACTTTTCTGCCGGGGCAGGGGATGTCTCTCCAGCGCACTTTCCTGCTGGGGCTGCGCTGAAGCAAGCTAATCAGTGTCCTTGTTCACAGACTTAATCCTGCTGTCAGACTCCAAATAATGTACGCCTCTGGTTGGAGATAACTTAGACATAATGAGCCGTCCAATGTTGCTCTGCAGCTAGTAGTATAGTGCTGATTTCTCACACCTTTGTATGTAAAGACTGGAGATTACATTAATTTTTATATTTGAATAGCCATATTAAAATAGCCATTTATACATTCTGTATAGTGACCTAGGTGTAATTTTAAAAGATTAACAGAGAATCTACAGAATGCTTTACAGATACATGTAATTCAGCATAGCTGTTGTTAACAACTTATTGAAAAGTCTGAGATTTTGCATTTTTCCTAATAGCCCTCAGCAAAATTTTAGTTCACTAACTTGACTCTTTCAGTTAATCTTGCTATTTCAGTAACTAGATCTTCTATGCCAATAAATAAATAAGTAAATGTTAATTAATTGAATATGTGCAAGTACCAGTAAAATACATTATTTTATAATCTGGAACCAGAATGTAAAATTACTTCATCTGAGACACTTGGGTATACTTTATGACTGAATGGACACCGCTTACATAACCCTTCCAGGGTCTTCACTTCTAAAGGATAAGAGAAGGCATCGATTACACAAATTCTTGTGTCTCCGAGTTGGAAAGCCGATGAGGAAAACCTTTGTGTCTCAAGCCAGTGCTACCATGCAGCAGTATGCACAGAGAGATAAGAAACATGAATATTGGTTTGCAGTGCCACAAGAAAGGTAAGTTAAAAACGTTGAAACTTCTGCTTTTCCTACAAGATTCCTTTATAGATCACAACACCAGAATCAAAGTCCTAAAAGCCTCCATTTCCTGACTAAAAGTAAGTGGGCATGGTGGTGTACACTTTTAATTCCAGCCCAGAAAGGCTGGGACGGGACAGTTTGCCCTGGTCCCTGCACGGTCACGGCTGTCCTCTGCTGTAAGTCAGCAAGGCGGTTTTAATCTATGGAAATCAGCTACTATCTCATACTTCTTAGTTTATGCCTTTAAAATTTTCATATTTAGCTTACTGAAAAACATTGGAACATGAATATTTTAACAGTAAAGTACTTATATAGTATCTTAGACTGATGATTCATGAATGTATCAACACAGCCTTCTTGAAGGATGTATAGTTATTTTTTTTCCTGTTTTGAGACAGGGTTTCACAAAAGCGACTTTTTATTTAGAATTATTCCTAGCATCATTGCCAAAGTTGATAAGCATGAGTGTTTATACTTTAATAACGCCCTCCTAAAGAAACTGAATGTGTTGGGGTATTCCCTTACTTCCTGGTTGGGAAAACACCCCTGAAGCAGAAGACGGGTTGGGTTATCTGTAGTGCATCCCTGCCAGTGGAGAGCTAATCAGGTGGAGGTGCAGGAGGAGTGGTGCGGCTTGGAAATCCCATAGTCCGCACTTCCCCTCCTTCCCAACTGCCAGATACACCAGATAATGTGTGCTTCCTTTTTAAAATGGGAGTTTAGTAATTAAAACAGTTTGATTTGCACAATTCACTACTTCAAAGAAACAGATCCTAGAGAATAAGAGAGTGGGATTAAAGTGATTATAGTGAAAATGTAACTGTTTAGTGAAATCTAACATAAAAAGTTTCATTTTTATTATTCTTGGTTATTTCTTAATTTTTAGATATAGTTTTGTTTTTAGTGTTGTTCTTGGTTCCAGACCTAATGTTGTAACCTTAACTGGAAGGGTTGTCAGCCCTCCTAATACTAATACTGCATCACCATCTCAGTACCCAGGTTAGAAATTTCATTGCAAGTCATACTTAAGATGTACCTTGGCTTTTATTAATATTATTATTATTGGAATTTTGGGCATTATCATAGACAGAAAACGTAAGAGAATTGTTGATAGTGACTAATTGCCTGGAAGGTAAAACTTGCTGCCCTTTCATATGTCAGGTGTCACATAACATTTTAGATCATGAGGTGGATGCATCCTTCTTAGAGCCGTTGCTATTGGTTGGTCCATGTTAGCTCAGTTTTGTAGTTCACTTCTCCATGCTAACTAAAGCCAGGAAGCACATAGACGTTTGATCTTTGAACATGTTTATTGCATAGTACAGCAGCCAGTACAATTGACTGCAGTTATAAAAATACCAGAAAGAGGAAGCAGATATGGGAAGATTAGATCATCAACCGCTGAAGCAAGGATTTACTGTGTCCTGCCGCTTCAGTTTGGATGCTGTGTGAGTTCCTTCCCACTACTAGCGTCTTTACATAGGAAAGCATCGCACTGCAGTTGGTATAGTGACAAGCCTTCCAATGAAAGTCTTAGTGCGATATGTGTTTAGAACTTGACAAATGATAGCTAAATCCGTTTTCAAAGACAATGTCTCCCTGATAGTGGGCTTTACTATTTAATAAAGTCTTCAACTTCTGTCAAAACATTTTACAAATATAGTCTTTTAACTTTTGCTAATAGCAGATAATACTAGGCCTATTAATAACCATTCGCTCTAACAGGACAGAGCACTTGTATGCCTTCTTCATTCAGTGGAGTCCGGAAATCTATGCAGAAGATACTGGTGAATATACCAGAGAGCCTGGGTTCATAGTCGTCAAGAAGATTGAGGAGTCTGAAGCAAACGAAGATCCTGCAGCTGACGCAGCAGCCAGAGAATGGGAGGTAAGAGTGAGACGCCATCAGCTCTGTTAACTTCCTTTGCCTTGTGTGACTTATGGCCTTACGGAACTCCACAAACTGCAGAACCCATGGCACAAAAGCAGGGTTTTGAAGGCCTAGCTGACCGTCCATGCACATACGTGTTTTCTGAATGAAGCTGAGTGGTAACGTAATGCTCTCTGTCACTCTGCTTTTACATTAAAATATTGGATCTTTAAGGATACTTAAACAGTCTCTTGTTTAAGGTCAGTGATAGAAAACTGCTGGCCTGGAAGTCTGTTAGGAGTTCTTTGTTATTGGCTTTGATCTATTCACCTTAAAATTTTTAGATGTATTTTAACATATTTAAAGGAAGACAACATGGCTAAAATAGAAATAACATTAATTGCTATTATACTGTCATAAAAAATTTCCTGTTTGATTCATCTGTCTTTTTTTTCTTATACATGAAAGAATGCTCATTTAGTGCATTTAGAAAAATTAGCTGCCATTTCCAAGTTTCACACCAAGTAAGCATTGTCTTGACCTGAATTCAGTGATACTAAGGTGACAGCAGGAAGTTGGTGCTAATTTTGTATTTTAAAAAAGTTTTTATGTGTTTAACTTTAATGAATTTTTAAGCAGTGTCCAAGTTAATACTGATAAACTCTTTAAAAAGCCTCCCATAGATTAAAAAGTATTAAGATTATGTGATTTTATATGCTTTATCTTGGAACGTTGATAGAATAATAACATTTTTATTATTTTGGTATTTTTATCTTAATCTCTTCTTGATGTTTTTAGAAAACAGAGCAGATGCTAAAATGTGATAATAAATAGAGTTGGATTTTATTATCCATTTGGTTAAAGCTTGTGACTATTTGTGTAATATGAATTTACCGTGCATGCACTTGGCATGTATAATGATTAAGGTATACATGCCCTTAGCATGTATAAGGGTTAAAATGTACATGGTGTGTCTTCTGTTCAAGCTGTGTTCCTGATTTTTTGTCTAACATTGTGTGTTATGTACAACATTCATTTACTATGTCATCAATATGATGAAGGGAAAGAAAATAGTATAGTGTACATTTATTTCAATATTTAAATAAAAGTATTAATCTTAATTCTAGCTCCAAATTAGTAATGGCCTGAGTTACTATCAGCAGAATAGATGGGTATATTTGCAGATATTTATCAAATTTTAAGTAATAGACCAATCACAGCCTAGTGATGTAAGCAGCTGCATGGATGAATGCCATAGCTAATGGATGGAATACAGAGGAAGGTCTGATGTCAGAAGAACAGAAGTAGCTGAAGTCCATGGACTCATGGTTCCTGGAAACTGAGGCATAGGGAGGAGGCAGGAAGGAAATCTCTGGAGAGTGCTGGGCACATGTTTCCACTTATAGTAGGTGGGTTCACATGGTTACCATGGGTTCCAGCTGTGTTCTTATTCTCAGAAGGTAAATGTGTCCAGAATTCCAAAGATGTGTACAAGTTTTAAGGTAGCAGCAGCTGAAAGTAGGTTACCACAGAGGAAATAAGTTGGTAAAAGATGCTAAGAAATGATGAGGATTTAATGGCAGCTAGGCCGTGACGAAGTTTCTAAACGGGGCGGTAAAATGGTCAGTGGCAGTATTTTTAATCCAGAAAGAGAATCGAGAACTTCTCCCAATGTTGGCTGGGTCACTTAAGTTTAGAAATAGAAAACTACTGACACTTTTTTTTCTTCTTTTCATGTGGAAGCATGTGTTGTGTGCTTGTATGTGAATGTGTGTATGTTTGCATATGTGTGGACTGTGTTTGAATATGTATATGCAGAAGCTGAGGTTGATGTGAATTTTCTGACTGCTCTTCTATCTCATTCTTTAAGGCAGTACCTCTCGGTGCAACCCAGAGTTCACAGACACTGCTTGCCTCCACACCTAGCTTGCTCTGGGGATCCCCATCTCAATTTTTGAAGCTGAAGTTACAGGCAGTCCTCACTGTCACCTGGTCCTTATATGGCTTCTGAGGCTCCAAGCTCCCAAATTTAGTTAGTTAGGTTTTTTTTTTTTTTTCTACCTAACAAGCACCTTACCTGGCTACATCTTACCATCCCCACTGCTGACTGTTTTGAATCAAAGAAATGGCTTCAGTTTCTGGGGGGAAATTGAGAATTATAACTTACAGTTTAAAGTTTATATATCTCCTCATTTGTCCTAGGAAAATTTCCCCCCCAAAAAACAAAAAGTAGCAGGAAAAGTTCCATTTGTAAACCGTCTGGAAAGAGTGGTCTAATGCAGCAGCTACCTCTTGTTTGTGGCTGTGAAGGTCTTGAATATGGGTAATGCGACTAAGGAAGAGGAGCCTTAAGACTGAAAAGCTGATTCTTCACCCTGTTACCAGATTTCTTTCAGACTGCTTGGACAACTTGTATGCACAATTATCCTTTTCAACTACAAACTTTATGAAATCTGAGTATGAAATCATAAGCTAGCAAGTATACTTTGCTGCCGTCTGGTTTTTCTCATTTTGTATCTTATACCAGTCTCTTGTTTAAGGTCAGTGATAGAAAACTGCTGGCCTGGAAGTCTGTTAGGAGTTCTTTGTTATTGGCTTTGATCTATTCACCTTTACTCCTTCTTGTAGGGAATATTAATAACAAAAACCCAATTTTGGACATATGACTGTGTTGTGGAAAGACTTACTTGTCTTTCCTTTTAATCTTCTCCCAGAACAGAACGATTTCCCTTAACTTGGTTATTTATCTTTGTCGATATCTTCAGCATTACTCTAGGGTTGGTTAAATGATTGTAAGTCAAGGCACCCAAAGTTGCTGGGATGTGTAGTTTGGGTAGGAAAACTTTAAAGACATCTTCAAAGAGCTTCAACAAGAAAAGGCAGGGATTTCAGCATTAAAAGTATGGGAACATTAGAAGAAAGTGCAGTGTTAGAGATTATATGTGAGCCAGGCAAGCTGACCAGGAGAACACCTCTCCAACAAAAGGGGGAAAGTTGAGCCACATTTCGACAGTGAGATCCCCTATACATCAGAGTAATCACTGCATTATTGAAAGGGATCTGAGAAGTATCATCGATTCTATTTATAGGAGTTGGTTTTCCCACCATGTGGGTCCCAGGAATCAGTCGTCAGGCTGCAAGCACCATTGCCAACTGTCCCATCTCCATAACTGGGGTTTCGTTTTTTAAATCATTGTTGTTAGAAGAAAAGGCTCTGGCTTATTCTCTACTTTTATCCCTTGCCTAAGTGTTGATAAATTGTTGTTTCATTTTGTGTTTGGTTTATTAGATCCTGATTCTCTTTTTCCGGTGTTTGATAATACTTAGAATTTCTCAGTCACTCAAAGGTCAAGTCATTCATTTTAGTATAAATATAATATGTTGTGTGCTTATGACATAAGTTCCCAAAGGATTCTTCAGAACAGTCTATTACCTACCTTTTGGCTTAAATTTTCAAATTATTTGTATGTTGATTTTGATTATAACTTCCAGTGTTCTTCAGTTTGATTATATACATGTAAATATTTAACCTAATGTTTTTTTTTCTACACCATTAAGCTTGATTATATCATCAAGTAGAGTTATCACTGCAGTCATTAGATTTTCCAAAGAAAAACACTGTTTTAATACTGCTGCAGCTTCTAATAAAAACCATGCAGAGGACTGAAGCTGCATATTTAACATGGTGTCTGCCAAACAGCTGGATTATTTTTATTTTCCTAAATGCATCTCATTATTGTTATTAAAGAACTACGTACATGTATATTAAAATTGAGTTAGTATATTAAAGTACAAACAAAAAGGTTTCCTAATCTCTTCTCAGCCTCGTTATCAAAATGCACATTCAGTTGAAACTGTCAAAAAATAAGAGAGTCTTTTATCGGCTATGCTGGGCTTGGCTTTGTTTTTCAGAGCACTCTTCATTTTGAAGCACCTGTTTTCATGTTTGAGAAAGATTGTCTAGTAGTTAGGCAGGTTTTTAAAATATTCCCTGATTTTTTTTCAGTTTTGTTGATGGTTTTGTTTTGGGGAGTGGTGTTAGGGGATGGACTGTGACCACAGCGTATTTCATGTTTAAGGGGTGTGGTGGAAAGTAAAGGGAGGGGCGCGGCTGGCATACAGAGAAGGGAGTAATAACTGCAGGGTGTGCTGGGTTCAGTGGGGCACACGTGTGTGTACTCGAGTACCGCGTATTTGAGGAGATGGCATTGTGTATTACACATAGCCATTAGTAGGAGAGCAAGTTTGCCTTAAAATGAAAGAAATATTTGGACATTACCATTATAGTATAGATAAAACTGAATGCCAGGTAATTTTAGTTTACATCTAAATTAAATGTAGTTATACTTTGTACTTAATCTTTAAAAAATAAGCTTCTACTTATATTCCATAATACACTTATTAATGAAGGGTAGCATATGTAGACACAGTAAATACGATTATCTTTCAGTAAATAATATGCTAGAAAACACTTTAAAATGAGTTTCTTATCTATGAATACCCCATAAAGTTAAATTTTATAGGGTTATTAGCTGTAAAGAACAAAAGTCTAGCAAAAGGAAATAGGAAAGAATTGTGGAACTCTATGAACAAAGAGTGCAGGGTTAACTGCAGTCACATGTGCGGTTCGGGAGGAAGTCTGGACGTTGTACACAATGCATTGCTTGTATTCAGCGTATCTGTTAGTGCTGTGGAAATATGTGCTCTGTGTCTTTAAACTTTTGAGCCCTTTCTTAGCACACTTGGGTGCAGTGCAACCGAACTTAAGCATGGGAAACACTGTCTTCCCTCCCCAGCTTTACAGTCTCCACTCAGGACTATCTGTTCAATGGATACTACTTAGTGATTAGCTCTCTGCCATGTCAATCACGGCTGTGCTGCCAGCATACTGTTTTGTCACTGTGGCAGGGCTCTGGTGCTGGAAAATGTATCTTTGACAGAGGAAGAATGCTTTTGAGAACAGGTCTTCCGTGATTTGCTGAAGCTTAATGTGACCTGGGAAGGAAATGTCCCGTCTCTGGTATGGGAAAAAGGGGAGAAGACATCAGCCAGTGAACCATAAATACACCCTGGTAAATGCTGATCAGTCATTGCAGTTTCTCTCTCTGCCAGTCTTGTATTAGTGCCATTGTACAGACTTACCTAGTGCTTGACTGCATAAACAGTATTTATAGAGTAAAAACTATGTGATTGCGAAAATACTGTTAAGATATAATTAGGAATTCTAAATATCTTTCAAAAGGGGATTAATATGTTGCTAGAATTTTGCTTTGTTAAAAATAGATTTTTTTATTCACTTAAAAAGCAAGATAGAAAATATTTAATACTGCCTTAATGTTTTCTTCATTTAAACTTAATCTTGTAGGAAAGGACTCTCAATTGTTTTCCTTGTTTAAGAGAAGAGGGTGAGACTAAATTTTACTTAATGGATTCGGTTATAAATTACTGGGAGCTCTTGAGAAAATGCTGCTATTCTGTCGTCTAAGAATGGTTTGTAAAGCGACTCAGGAAGCGTCTTTGTACTTCCTCAATGATAAGCATGTCAGATATGACAAAACCCCTTTATTGATGTTTTTAATTATAATTTCAGGTTTTTCATTTTCTATTACATCAGCTCTGAATGGTATAAACACCTCAGAATATTAATTTTTAAATTTGTGATATAACTTATCAGATTAACTATTTAGCTAAGTCTTTTAAGTTTTTAAGTAAGAGCAATAAAGGTATTCATAATGTTTCATTTACCATTTAATTTTTAAGCTAAATGATACCTACCATTAATTTTTAAAATATTTTAAGTTATAAATTTAGGGAAACTGTGGTGTTTTGAACTTCCTAGGTCAGCATGATGCCCCACATCACAAAGTCTTCTGCTTGGAAGAAGCACCTTTGGGGATTTTTAACTCAGGTGGTTTTCTCTGTTTCGTACTGGTCCTCAGCTTTCCTGTGTCTGTGGTGTCCACACATGCACTAGTGAGATGAGGAGGCCAGCGTGGAGTGTTCTGGACTAAGGTGAAATTGGTGGCAAGACTCAGCCGCAGCTAGCGAGGCTTCACTTCTCCAGCTCACTTAGGGACAGTTTTCTAGGTAGTAGCGTGTGTCCTCACTTGTATCAAGCTCAGTGCCCAGTTTTCCTGCTTGAGTCGGGTGGATCTAGGAGTGTAGAAAGGAGAAGAGCTTTGGGTTTGTAAAGGGTGGCCGAGAGTCTTGACTTCTTATCAAGGCACTTCTGTGTCGAAACTGAAAGCAAAACAAACATATTCTTCTGAGAGAACAGTTTCAGAGCACAGGAAAGCTGACGTCTCTTCTCTCTGTGTCACTGCTCCTTAGCATGCTTCCTGTCTTTTCCACATCTGATAGTTATACAGAAGGACTTCAGTGATAAACTGTCTTACAGAGCTGCTAAGAATGTGGTCATATATTTAGATCAGCAGTGACAGTATTCTAAATACTGGTGTATGTACTGTCAAATTTGACCTTAAAGTTAACCAGATGCTATGAATGAGCTAAAGGAACTCACACATTTTACCAGGGCTGACAGGATGGCTCGGTGGGTAAAGACACTTGCTGCAGAACCTGGTGATCTGACTTTAGTCTCCAGGACCCATGCAGTGGAAGGAGAAGGCTGACTACTGAAAACTTTCCCCTGACCTCCACACATGCACCCTGGTACCTTCATACATATGCAAGGTAGATAAACATTATCTTAATAATCATTGAAAATAGTAGGTAGACGGTGCCTCAGACAAAATGTGTGGGATAAAATTAACCCTTTGAGACTTAGCTTCCATGAGAATCATATTATCCAATTATGTTTGCTTTTATTTTTATTCCTTTCATTTCTTTTAATTTTTTTTAGCCTTAAGGCTGCTTTTAAAATTCATGCTTGACATCTTCAACTTTAATTTCCAGTCATTGATTTGCTTGGAGCTATTTATGTATTTGATAGACACTTGTGCCAATTCTTACCTTTTTGATGTCTATCAGTAAACTTTAACTTACTGGAAAGTATTTGATAAAAATTTAGGCTTAGTTTAATTCATCTTCAGCATTATATATCAGCATTATTATTTTTATTAATAATGCATTTTCACCATTTTGATTATTTTAGGTTGTCCTCATGTGAAAAAGACAGTTTTTTTTTTTAATTTGGTATTTTGTATGTGGAACCACAGCAGACTTAGCTCACACACTGACTCCCAAAGTAGCCGCACATCAACTGTGAAATCTGTCATCGCAGACTGGGATGATTGTCGTCGTGATGGAGATAACGACTGCAGCCAGCTCTGTGTTTGAGTGTTATTCTAAATACCCAGCCTGAGTTGCCCTTTGTCATCTGTGCAACACCTTTAAGTGTTAACCTATCGCGTCTCTTTTATGCACGAATCAGGGACTTCTTACTACAACGGTTCAGCTTAGAGTAAGGCCTTCACTCTGGGTGCCCTGTCCTTGCCCCTGAAGTGTCTGCTCTTCCTGCTCACAGTTTCAGAGTAGAAAGACGGGAAGATGTGTTTTGAATATTATTTCCATTTGGAGAAACCAGGAAGTAGATTGAGGTTCCTCAGGTTCACAAAGCTATAAGAAGCTATAAAGAATAACCAGTATTCTTTCTGCATTGTCGTGCTGCCCACCTGGAATGATGGGAACTACTTAGCATATGCCGTACGGTCCCTAAAGTGTCTTCTGCTCTATGGACAGTCACAACTTAATTGAAGGAACTCACTCATACTAGCATTGGACGTTTGCATTTGACTAAGTAGTTGAAAAGTTTATCTTAGGTTTATACATTATATAGCATAAGGATAAAATAAAGATCTGATTCTCTACCAACATTAAAATTATAGTATCACTTTTTCATTACATTTGTTTATGTGGGATTTTTGTGTCTCATGTCATCTTCCCCAAATTTATTTTTTGGGACAATTATAAATGAAATATAATAAAAATATAATGCAATAATATAAAACAAAAACTAGCACATGAGAATTGGACAGAACAAATAAACAAAAGGCAAAGAGCCCAAGAGAAGGCACAAAAAACCGACCTACTCGTTCACACACTCAGGAGTCCCATAAAAAGCACTATATTGAAAGCCGTAACATATGCACAGAGCATACTCTTTCTGTCTCCTCGGCCTTAGGGTTCCCTGAGCCCCAAGGAGAGGGTTTTGGTGGAGGCATCCCATTGGGACTGAGTATTCATGCTCTCCCACTCTGCAGAGTGTCTGGCTCTGGTCTCTGTTCCCACTGCTGCAGGAGAACTTCCCTGATGCCGGCTGAACAAAGCACTCACCCATGAGCACAGCACAGTGTCATTAAGAGTCATTTCTTGCCCTTTATTGTTTAAACAGTAGTATTTTGTTCTACCCTGTCTTCCCAGGCTATCTATTCTTGTTTAATGTCAAGGATGAGTTCCTCTGGTGGAGTGGGTCTTAAGTCGAGTCAGATATTGATTGACTTCTGCCAGCTTCATGGCCACCATCGCTCTAGCATATCTTGCAGGCAGTGATTTTTTTGGTTTATAGAAAAACAAGAAGCAGTTCTCATACACTCTTTTTTTTTTTCAATTTCCCCCACTATTTGCATGTCATTGGTGGGCACATTAGCTAAAAGTTAGTGCAGTAATACTGACGTGTTATGGTGAGCCCAAGTGTATGGGTGTCATTAGAATTCCCTTCTGCACTGTGTATTTTATGGGTGTTTACAAGTGAGGAGTTACAGAACCGCAGTACACTTTGACTGCACTAGAAACTGCTGAGGAGGTAGATACTCATGCTTCATTCCCTCTCGAAACTTCCTACTGTTGCTGGAAGGTGGTATTTTTCAGTCATGTAGTGGAAATAATATAGTTGGGATTCTTAGCGATATGCATTTAAGACCGCTCCGTAATACTCCATCGTATGGATATCTGAGTTTCTGTACTCGCTGACTGCTTCTGCCGTGCTGTGTGCTGTGAGCACTTATCACAAACGCAGCCAACCTCCAGATTCTGTGTACACACGTCTTCAAGTCTCACAGGGAGCCCGAATCGGGGTAAGAGCATGTTCAGTTTTATGAAAAACACCAGAGAGAGAAGCTCTCCCATTTGGAACTGATCCAGCAGTAAGTGCAAATCCTGTTGTTGGGGTTTGTCCATCCCTACAAACACATACTGGTACCTACTATTTAAGTTGGATACTTCACTTATTCTTGATAACAGGTCTTTTACAGTGATATATATTGGAGAAAGGATACCGTTTGTGGCTTGCCTTCATAAAAGCTTTAGTTTTTAATCATCTAACTCCTAAAATTTCTGATTCATGATTATTCTTTTGGTATTCCATTTAAAAATAACTTTTCAAACCCTTGGTTACCTTGAGTCTTACACTTTTGCATTTTTCCATTTGGGTCGCTAATCTGTTGAATTTTTCAAAGGCAAGAACTTTTTTCTCTCGTCTTCTGTCAGCCTGGTCTCTGTGGTAGTGACTGACCCTCCTCATTTCATTCTCTCCCTTCCTCTGTCGCCAGAATCAGTCACCATATTTGTGTGGGTTTATTTCCGTTCTCTCCCATGGAGCGTCTGCTGGCCGCCAGCCGTATTCTCTTGCTTCCTGTGATTTAATGACAAGTCTCTAAAGAGAGGAGCATCCAAGAGGGAAGCATCCGTGCTCCAGGTGTTTGCCATTGGTTTTTCAGCTGTTTTGGGTCTTTCCACATGAACCTTCCAGGTCAACTTTTGAATACTTTGTAGCTGCAGAATCACTTGGTTTTAATTAGAATTGGACTTGTGTTGCAACAGTAGCTGAACTGGGGAATGGTGGGTACCTTAGTGACCTTGACTGTATCTTTCTACCCATGAACACAGACCGTCTCCATTTGCTTAAACCTTCCTTTTTTTCATCGGGATCTCACACTGTCCCTCATGTTCAATCTTCCGTACTCATCGTTAGGTCTAGGCCTAAGTACTTCATAACTTGGAACTAAAATAAATGATGTTAATCGCAAGGACTTGATTTTTGTAAATTGTCCTGGTATGCTGGAAACACCGCTGCTGTTTATTAACCCCAGAAGTGTTCAGTTGTTATTAGATTTTCTTTATTCACAATCCATAGCATTTTTTAAAAGCAAAGATGGGTTTTTCTCTTTTACCTGCATGTCTCCTATCTCATTGTGTTTTGAGGATATCCTGTAAGCTGTTGAATAGAATAGATGAGGGGGATCTCTTTGCCTTTCTCCAGGTCTTAATACAAAAAAATCTTGGGTCTCCCTATTGTTCATGATGATAATGATAGGATTATTCTTTTTATATGTTCTTTATCTTCTGTGCTTCTAGGTTGCTGATTGTTTTCATCACAAATGAATATTAGATTTTCACTGTTGATAATTGTGATCACAGTTTTTTTCTTTAGCCTCTGGGGTATAGCAATTGCTTTTCAAGTATTGAACCAGCCTTGTATACCTGTAATAAATTTCACTTGATTATTAATGTATGTTTATTTTCATGTATTTGATGGCACTGGCTGATACTTTGTTAAATATGTATGCATGTATTTTCATGAGAGATAATGTTCTGTGGTTTTCTTTTCTTGTAATGTCTTTATTTGTTTTTTTATTAGGGTAATGCTGGCCTCACAGAATGAGTTAGTAAGTATTTCCTCTGCTTCTATTTTCTACAAGAGACTGTGGAGATTTAGTTCCATATCTTCCTTCTATGTTTGGCATTTACTTATCAGTAAATCCATATGGGCCTGCTGCTTTCTGTTTTGGAAGGTTAACCCTGGATTCTGTCTAAGGGATAGGTCCAGTCAGGCGATCTGTTTCTTCTTGTGTGACACTTAGTGGTTTATGTCTTTTGGGAATTGATCTCCCACTCTTTTCCACCTTCTCTGATTTTAATTAAACATCTTATGATTTCATAGTTTTCACCTGTTAGCATTTCAGTTATACTCATTTTAGCTTTTTCTAGTGCTTGCCCTACTGTTTGTATATTTTTATGGCATAGTCTAAGGTAGGAATCCCTTCTTCTCCCTCCACTTTCTGTATATGAAATTATTTGTTCTGACTCATCATTTAGCTTATCCACTTTCTAAGCTACACTATGCTGTATCTCCTGTCATTTTTCTCTAACCCCCAGCCTGAGAGGAGGGCATTGCTATTTGGTACTAAGGTTCTATTATTGATGTTGTTATGCTTTTTGTAGAATCGCCAGAATTTTGTTCTTTATAAGTCTTATTAATATATTTATTTTCCTTTCTGAGTAATAAAACGAATCCCTGATACCTCTGTTGCTTATCATCGCCTCTTCTCAGTTACTCGTTCTTCTTTGCTCACAAATCATGCATGTATTATTTTACTGAGACAGTGCTTAAATACAGAAACATTAGCCATCTTAGTTGTTCCTCCACTGCACATATCTCATATCTCCGGGGATTATTTCCCTTATTGACATTTGTTGTATGAATTTCTTCTCTGAAGATTTGTTGATGGTTAGCACTCTTAGTTTGTCTCTCTGAAAATAAAATGTGTATGAAAAGTTGAGAACTCTGTGCTGAATATGTAGTTTTTTCTTGTTATTATTTTAAAATAATGCAATATAACAAGTAGTTATTATCTTGCATTCACATTGTGTCGGGTTTTTGAAGGGCATCCTGGATGGTTTCTAGCATGTGGGTGTGTATGTGTGTCAGGGACTTGAGTAGGTGCCTGGGGTTCAGGATTCCACATTGACCCAGTTCCTCATGGATAGTGGAGGCACAACCCTGGTTTGTTTGTTTGTTTGGGGGTTTTCTTTTCCCTTTTTTCTTCGTTTTTTTCATCTTGCAAAATAGTTTTGCTTGGATAAACAACTCTAGATTGACCATTTGTTTTCTGCCATGTTGTGGTCTTTTGTTTACTAATATTTATTCTGGGCTTAGGTTTGCTGATGTGCCGGTCCTCAGGACTGTCACTCCTCACTCCCAGGGGTCTGCATCTGCTCTTGAACAGTTTGCCTCCACTTGGAGATCTGTGCATCTTCTCACTGGTTAGTTAATAATAAAACAGCAATAATAAACTGTGTCTTCCAAATATCATGATGTTTTACTAGGTGTGTTGTATATGTACTTCTTGCTTAGGGAATGGAATGTTTTCAGATCTATAGCTCTGTCTTTAATCAGTTCTTGAAAATTCTCAGCAGCTCCCTTTCAGGTGTTTTCTTTTTAGCTGGACTTTATTGAAATCAGTTGTATCTTGCTAGTCTAACTCGTGTGCTTTGCTCTTCGGTGTGTCAGCCTTTTGTTCTTAAGAGTGCGCCCTGGGTAGTTTCAGGTGGGTCCCAGTTTGCTAAGTTACTTGTGATTATCTGCCTTTTTTACATAATTGTTTGTTACAAAGTTACATTTATTGTATAAAATTCCTATTTATTTTTTTAGATATGCTTATTTTAATAATCTCTTCCTGTTTGTTTGTTTTTAAAAATAAAAATTTAACATATAAGTTCTGTCTGATAAAATTAATATCTAGAGTTGGTGCAGTATTTTTGTATACTTAATTAGGGCTACATGCTGGTGTGCTAGGTTGTCATTTACTATGATCTTATATTTGGTTTATCTCAGTCTGAGAGTCCTGAGGTCCTGAATTGAGCATGTTGTCTTTCTCAGACAGTTTCTTCTTGGCAGACTATGTTATATGAATGGAATCATATGGTCATATCCTTAGGATTCTGCCTCTTGAGATTCAGATATGGTATGCCTAGAAATTCAGTGTCAGAAGGCCAGCTCTGGTGTTCTGAATTAGTCTTTGGGAAAAATCATCTTGACCTTCACAGGTACGGATTTATTAAAATGATAATGGCATAAGCAGATCGACTGAAAAGGCTAGCTGAAGTCAGAAACAACAGTGATTGGATGAACTTTATCAGTGGAAAGGATCAGTCATTTAATATCATTGGATATTTGATAAAAGAACCATGTTAGGGGCTAGCAAGAAGGCTTAGCAGGTCAAGGCGCTTGTCACCAACCCTGACAATCCGAGGTCTGTCCCTGTGACCCGTGAAGTGGAAGGAGAGAACTGACCACAGCATTTTTCCTTGGTTTCAGTACATGTGCCGCAGCGTGAAGGCCCACACATGTGTGCGCACATAGCATATGCGCAAACAATCACACATGTACTAATAAAATAAGACCTTTGAAAAGGTGTGTTTAAAAATTTTAAGCTTCACAAAACCTTATTAACTCCTCAGTGAATCTACACTCATTTTCCAACGAACAGAACTTTGAATATTTATACTCCTTGAGACCTGTGTTCTTGCTCTGCGAACACAGACGTTAAGAGACAACAGATGATGCGAATGGGTGTTCTTTTCTCCCAATGTGGTATAAATAAGAATTACCCCTTTTATGACACTCGCTTTTTACATTAACATTCCTAAAAGCTATTACAACATACATATTCTATAATTGAAAGGTTTCAGGTATTTTCTACATTGTTGAAAAAATCTGAGTTATCTGTAAATATGATTAAGAAGTCAGATTTGTTTAATTAATTAATTGATTTTTTTTGTGTGTATGTGTGTGCGTGTGCACGTGTGTGTGTGTGTGTGTGTGTGTGTGTGTGTGTGTGTGTGTGTATGGGAATAAGGGTGGCAGAGGGAAGAGGGTCTATCCGTTATGAAACCCTGGCTGTCCTGGAACTCCCCATGTAGACCAGCCTGACCTCAAACTCAGAGATCATCTGCCTCTGGCTCCTGAGTTGTAGGAGACTGGTTCAGGTCACTACTTCTGTGGGTCCTACCTACTTTGTAATCCCAGCAGCAGTGAGGAGGGGAGAAGAGGAGGATTGAGAGTGACCAGCCTGGGCCATAGGCTGTGACACTGTCTCCTATGGAACTGTTAGAGGAGAACTGGAAAGCCCCCCAGTCCTTGGGTGATGTGGCCTGAGGTGAAGGAGCATCCTCTTGACTTTGGGTGAAGTGGCCTGCAGTTAAGACACCCATCCAAAAACACGGACCAGAAGAAAGGCTAAAGGGTCTTTAAATGGAACCAGCATCCGGGAAAAGGGAAGCAGCCCCTCAAGGGGAGACGAGTCCTGCAGAGTGGAGAAAGAATAGAGATGTAGTCTGACTGGGGCTCCATCTGTGCAGGCTTTCATTCTCTCCGTGGTGAGGTGAGCCTGGACTTGGGAACTGCTTTACCCCGAGACCAACTAAGAAAGCAGTAATTGAACTCTTGGTTTAGCTGTGCAGCGAGTTCCATCCTGTTCTGTATGGCCCAAAGCTGAAAGTGTGTGCATGCAGTAGGAGATAGCTCATTGAATTTATCCCTGTGAGTTTCTGCTTCACCTTTTGCTCTCTTTGAACCAGGAAGACAAATAATTCTATTTACTCATACCCGTTTATCCCTTAGCTGTCTTTGTGGCCACTTTAGGGCTACAAGCTGGGTTGTTTTTTTTTTTTTTTTTTGGTTCATTTTTAACTACGAGTCTATTTGGTTTATTTTAAACTAGTAGTCACAAGTAGTTTGAGAATTGCCAGCTACAGTCTTAGCATTCGAAAGTTTCAAACTGCCTCTTGGAGAAACCATTCCTCCCCAGTCCTCTGCCTCCTAGCCACCCTGAGAGAATTATATTTACATACAGATTCTGTTTGTTTCTTATCCTGCATTTGCCATTGTCTTCCTGATGATTCTGTATTCTAAGTTGTGATTACCTATTTGCTATTTTTATAACCTTTATTATAATTCCATGAAGTGTTATTGTGAAAGCAACAGTTTTTGTTAGACAAAGTAGAACAGGGCTTCTTTGTAATGAAGACAGTTTAAAATAATGGATTATAGTGAAAGACAAGTTAAATGGCTTTAGAAATATTGCTATTGCTCATTTTTGTTAGCTATAAAAACTGAAACTTATATTTTCTTTTAAAACGTATTTTTAGATACTAAAGTAAGTATATATGCGTAGGAAATATTTTTAATTTTACTACATTTTTTTTGTAAACTCAGGAAGTAAGTAAAAAATAACATGTGGAAGAATTAGTTTGGGAGCCATCTCGGACAGTATTCCAAAAGAACCACTAAGCCAAGAAGATACTGGGTTTTATTTGTTTGTAATAATATTTTTATTATTCCAAGATTTTCATAGTATATTTTGATATATCTCCCTCAGCTTTTCCCATATTCACCCTTACTTGCAATCCACCAGATTTTGAGTTTTAATTTTTTATTGTTTTTAATTTGTTTGTGTCTTCTTCCAATCAAGTTCACTTGTATTGTCCACTTAATCTTGGAAATGGGACTTCTACTGCAGTAGATCCAGCCAAAGTTATGTCATTGAAGAAAGCTGACTCTGCCCCTCAGGAACTGGAAGCATTTGCTAGCTCCGGAAGAGCTCAAGCCAGGCTAAATTCCAACATATGGGTAGGGCGGTGTGGGGTAACATTCACTGAGTTCGTATGTTAGCTACTCTGTCATGTCTGGAGAACAAGGTTGAGAGGAAGTCATCCACCACCTCTGGCTCTTAACATTTCCTGCCTCCTCTTCCCTGAGGATTCTACGCCATGAAGGGCAGAGGGGTGATAAAGCCGAGCACTCTGGAGCCGTTTTCTCAGCACATTGAGTGGTTGTGGTCCTCTGCGTTACGTCCCCATCTTTTCCAAGTAAAGGCTGTTCTGGAGTTAGGTTAGAGGCATTCTGACCTCGGATCTGCCGTGGACTCTTTTTAGCTCTGTTAGATAGACTGGCAGGTATATGAATGTGCTCTTATTCAAGAAACTGGGACTGAGAGCAACTTTGGATCTTATTTTCTCTACTCTCTAGTTGGCTAGTGTTGTTTCTCTCTGTCCATCTAAAATGGAGATGTATAAGTTTTATTGGGCATCTACATTGACAGCTATGGAAATAAAAGCTTACGAAACCGCTTTCTGCCCCTGAAGGGCCTTCAAAGGCCAGAGAGACTATAGGATGGTGTTTCATTCTGTGGTGTACGGAGGACATGATGCTTCCTTCGCATTGGCCTTCTTGTATACAGACCATTTCTTACTCAAGGCATGCTAGCCAGAGTGAGCATGCTTTTAAATGCAAATTCTTGTTTTCTACTCTCTTTTTACTTGTGTGCTTCTAACTGCCAATAGTGTGATGTGGAATAGATGGAAGTGTCATTTCTATCAGGTTTGGTCTTCTGAATCATCTAGTAACATCTGCGAATAGATCACGAATTACCAAAACCATAAAAAAAAAATCAGTGAAAGTCTTAATTCAGTATCTATGTTGGAAAATTTTATCTTACCTTTAGCTATTATTTTAAAAGAAATACACTTCCATACTGTTTTATTTTTTCTTTGTTACCTTACAGACTTGATGACAGCTTTGTTTATCTTCTCTCCCCATAGCATACGTATATATTAGTATTTAAAGAAACATGAATCCACGTGAGGCCTCTGTAACCCCAGTACTTGAAAATGGAGGCAGGAAAATAAGGGGTTTATAGTCATCCTCAGCCACGTACTAAATTTGAGTCTAGCCTGAGCTATAGGAGAGCTTCTCAAAGAAAGAGAGAAACTAATGAAGGCCTGGAAAGGAAGGAATACAAATTTGTGTGTGTGTGTATGTGTGTCTGTGAGTGTGTGTGTGTGTGTGTGTGTGTGTGTGTGTGTGTGTGTGTGTGAATGGGACAGCAAGATGGCTCCTCAGTTAAAAAATGTCACTTGCAGCCAAGCATGTTGTCCTAAATTCAGTCCCTGGAACTCACATGGTAGAAGGTGAGAACTGACATCTGCAAGCTGTCCTCTATATTTGCACACATGGGCACGCTCTCTCTCTCTCTCTCTCTGACATACATACATACTTTAATAACGTATGAATGAGAAGTGATAGGCTTTACCAGATTTGCTTAGACTTTCAATGACAGTCCTTCATTATATGACTCCTACTTTCTGCAGTGTTTATAAAACAGGTTTTAAAAAACCCATCCCTTTTGTGAGCATAATTCAGTTTTACTACTACTTAGAAAGTGCGCTTAACGAATACCTAAAGGAGTAACATTTTTAAATAACAGTAAGAATAGTGTTAACTAGTGGGATAGAAGGAACCCAGAGTAGATTTGTCTCATGATTTGAGATTTCTTGTTGAGGAGTCTCATGATTAAATGTAGCAACACATTTGGTCACAAAATAGCACAGGAATTTAGAGTGTGGGAAAGTACAGCAAGGCCATGATTTTTAATTTTTAGCATCTAAATTTTCTTTTATCCTCATAAAAAATTGTATTGTTTCTGGCATTCTGGCACACGGATTTCCAGCACTTGACAGGCAGAAGTAGGCAAATCTCTGTGAGTTTGAGGTCAGCTTGACCTATATAGTGCCTGCCAAGCCAGCCAGGACCACATAATGACACCCTGTCTCAAAAAAGAAAAAAAATATTATTTTAATTGGTGGATCTTTATTGTTGTCAGTCTGAAAATGAATTTTTAATTGCATAACTGTCATCCAAAATATATAAAATAGTTATCTTAAACCTAAAATAAAAGCCACAAATATTTAAGGGACCATTTGACCTCTCTAATCCTTAAGGAACTGGCAGAAAGTGGTAAGATTTGAACGCAGCGATGGAGTTCTCACAGACAGTGCTGGTCATTACTCAGTCCTCTAGAAGCCAGTCCTCATTTGCTTTCTTAAACCTCCTGTTTGTTTGTACTCTCATTAACCTCAGGTGTAGCTAAGTGTCTAAGGCTGGGCGCTGCCAGCATCTTTATCTGTAAGTGGAGTCGTCAACCAGAGCACGTGAATTGTTGCTTAGCAGAAGCCACGATGCTAACAACTGTGCACTAGGATGTGCCTAGTTTCTTTCACTTTTTCTATTCTCAAGTCTTGCCCAGCTTTCAGCGACCACTGCACAGCTTTAGTGGTAGCCAACTCATTTTAGTAAACTAAAGCAAGCGCCTTTCAGAGCCAGCTTTTGAAGTCTTGTCCCTCTATGGGTGAGTTAGCTTAACTGCATTTTGTAGCCCCAGCCTCTGATATGACCTGTGAGGTGACTCACAGGAAGTGTTAGCGCTCAGAGGAATCAACCTGTGTTTGCTGTCTCTACACTCGCTGTGCTGTGGGAAGTTTCTGTAGTTACATTGTGGTCTGCAAAATCTGTAATTGTCGTGTTGACCTGAGGAAACTTGTGAGGTTTTTGTGTGTGTTTACCCTAATAGCTTTTACCTGTAATACATGGTTTTCAAATTCAGCTCCAAGTAGGAGGAGTGGCAGAGATAGGTTTAGAAGATTAAGAATATCACATAGGAATTCAGAATGTGGAAAGTAAAGGTTTTGTCATGAATAGCAGCTACAGAACAAACCACAGACAAGGGAAAGAGAAGCAGGAAAGCCTGGGAAGGGAGGGGATGTGTAGGATGGGGCAAACATCCCAGGGTCTTAGGCTAGCTGAAGCTGTAAGCTCCAGGTTCAGGGAGGTACCCTGTCTCACAAAACAAGATGGAGAGAGAGAAGGACAGATTAGACTCTGGCTTCTACATGTTCACACACACATGAGCACACCTGCATTCACCACATACACAGGGTGGGGAGGGAGGAGCATGTGAACGGAACGGGGTACTGTGTGAGTAGTTCTGCCACTCCAGGAATTTTTACATGACACCCAATATATGGGTATATAAAATAGGTTTAAAAATCAATTTAACAACAACAGATCATAAAGAAATTTATTTTAAAATAATCTTTTGGCAGCGTATCAGAAACAAAAGCAATCTGCATGTTAATGAGATAGATGTGCTTGTTTTTGCATAAGAAATTAAATCTTGCTGAATATTTATTAATATAGGACATAGAATATCAGCACTTTTCGGTTAATGATTTTATAATTGTCAATTCTGAAAACACCACATAAATATTAATACAAAATGACAAAAGTATGTTTAGGGACATTTCAAAAGTTATTGGAACTTCTGCCCTAATCCTTAGCAAAACTTTACTGAGGGTGTGAATGTGTGCAAGTATGTGCAAAGTTTGTCAGCTGTTCATACAGCAGTTTTTAAGATAAAGATGTCTAATAGTACAATCCAGGGATACACTAATTTAATATGCCTATGCTGAGAGAAGATGGTCGAGGCCTATTACAACTATGCTTTCCATAATAAAGCCATTGTGTGCACAGCTGAAACACTGCAGATCCTCACACAGACAGTCGGAGCAGAGGCCTTTGCAGTGGTAGCACGGTAGGAAGTACAGATGCTGTGTGCTCGGACCTGGCAGAAGAGAAATGTCACAATGTAGCAGGCAATACCTTCAGTGCACTTGGGGCTGGAAATTGTTTGTATTCTGTTTTGTTTTTCGTATTGTGCATCCGTTTTCTTGTGGCCAAGTTAATGTATCAGATCTAAGAGCTTTTAAATTAGACATGCTTTTGAGAGCACTTCTATTTTTTTGGATTTCTCTCTTTTTCATAGATGAATTTTACTTTTTTTTGTTTTTTGCCTTTTCTTTCCTTTCTTCTCTGATACAGGTGGGTGTGCTTGTCTCATGAACCTAGAGAAGTTCTAGGACCATGGCTGTTAGTGTGCTGCTTTTGAAATTGGCTCATTTGAGAGGACGGCCGCTAACCACTCCCTTTGGCAACTGGAAGATGGTTTTGATTAAATGCCACCTGTGTTAGGAAAGCAGGGTATCGCTTCAACCCTTTAACACGCGCATTTAAATTAAGCTCAGTCTGTGTTAAATAGTCAAGAGTGCAAACTTATCTTCTACCAGGTGGACGTACTGGTGAAACTCACTTGTGTGTATTTTGACTGGTTTCTATATGAATTTCTTCTACTTCCAGTGTGGATTAGGAAGAGATACCTTGTTTACCATCCTCTCCTCTATTAAAGCCTCTCCCTTTCCCTGTCTTTCCCTCCTGTCTTCTGTTTATGCGCGCACTCCCTTCTCAGCTGTCAGTGAGTCACTGTCTTCCTGTCTCCACACTCAGGTAGTGTCAGTGGCCGAGTACCACCGCAGGATCGATGCGCTAAACACTGAGGAGCTGCGCACACTCTGCAGACGTCTCCAGGTGCCCCTTCTGCGGTCTAAACTTCCTCAGAGTGACCACGCCCTGCTCTTAGTGTCCTTCCTCAAGACAAATCTCACATTAGATGAGTTTGTCTTGAATGAAGCACTAAAATAAGCCACCAGGAAAAAAATTCCTTTTCGTCTTAAATGATGATTTTATCTTGGAGAGCTGCTTTATTTATTTATTTATTTATTATTTATTATGTCTCTTTGCTGTCTTCTTTTCACTAGAAAAGCTCTCACAGCAATCTTCAGCCACTTGAGAACTATTCTCATCACTATGTAGTTCTTTGAGCTATGAGTTTTCATTTAATTTTGACATTGGGAGAACCCTTGGTTTGTGAATGAATCTTTATTGACTAAAATCTGAAAGATGCCAGACAGTAGGAAAATTATAAAAATCTTAATGGAAAATCAGGCTTAGGTATTCCATCTTCAAGGCTATTTCAGCTGTAGAAACTGAATAAAATCTTAATGAGACGAATTGGTTTTGTTCTTGAGGCATTCCTGGGTTGGTATTGGAAATATTTTGGGGTAGAATAGGAAAGCCTATTCTGAGCTAGATACATTAGCTAAATTTTCTGAAATAATCTTTGCATTGTTGAAAAACAAAGTAATGAAATTGAAAACTCATTTTTCGGTTTGCGTTTCCTTTATATGAAAGTATGCTCTGCTCTTGTTGCTTTTCTGGATTGACTGAATAGTTCTCTTTAATTTTCCCAATGCTGCCTTGGATTTCTGTTTTGTTCCGTTTTAACTTTTCACATCATTGAAATAAAGGTAAAATGTGGTGATGTGAAAGTCTTCATATCATATCTGGCTTCTCATCAGAAACAATACAGTTGTAGAACATGTATTGGCTGAAAATCCATCCCGGCCGGACTCGGCAAGAGATCTGCTGGGGGGGCCAGGATTCCGCTCCCGAGTGCTGTCAGTCTCTGCCCTCGGCTGCATTTTAGCCATCTGCTCCAGTAGGGTTCCGTGGGTTTAAATGTTTCATCAACAATAGCTGTGGTTTTTATTTGTTAGGAATACTGTGTTTGTATCCTCAAATTAATACAAAATGTAAGACCTAGCAATAGATTATAAAGTAAGTTTTTAATTACCATTTTTGTCATTTTATGAATACCAGTGAGCTTATTCTATCAAATAAATGCAACCAATTAGTCTAACCTTTATTCATAAGCAAATTCATTTTAATATTGTTTGATTCCACGAGATGGAAAGTAATTGTTTTAATAAGTCAATAATAAAAGGCAGTTTTACAGAATGGTAGCATCAATGAAGCAAAAAATACGGCCCAATGAAAAGAGTTATCATTTCTAGTCTACCATTTTTACAGTTTTAATGCAAAAAATCCTGTTAATAAATTTGACAACTTTTGTATTTTGTGTGGACAAAAGATACGAGCACATACTTTAAAGAGCGCTTAGTTAAGAAGCTCCCTGGCTCCCTTTCGTCCCTGCTCCCTGTCCCCCAGAAACAGGAGCCATAGCACTTCTCGACAGCCTCTCCTCGTGTGGCGGATGAAGCATACTTGTTCTAAACTCTCGTACTTTGGGCACACTGTTTGTCCTTTGCCCTTTGAAATCTTTAGCCACCTGTGATTAATAAGGTTTCCTTTCATCAAAAGGCTGGGATTCGCAGAGTATCACAATGTGTATTAACACACGGCTGCTGTTTGCTGTTTTAGATTACTACAAAGGAAGACATAAACTCAAAGCAGTCTACCCCAGCGAAAGCAGACCTGGAGTCTGAATCTTTCCGACCAAACCTAAGTGACCCCAGTGAACTCTTACTGCCTGATCAGATTGAAAAGGTATGCCATGTCACCTGCTGCGTCTGAGTGTGTGCGGTGAGAGGGAGCGGCCTCCAGTCACTCTCCAGCTGCAGGGCCACTGCTGCTGTTCTGCTTCATGAAGAGTAAGTGGGCAAAGGACAGCAACCCTGCAGCGGACATAGAGTGTGGGTGAGACGTGGGAGTGGCTGATGCCTGCAACCCCTGCAGCTGCAGCGGACATAGAGTGTGGGTGAGACGTGGGAGTAGCTGATGCCTGCAACCCTTGCAGCTGCAGCGGACATAGAGTGTGGGTGAGACGTGGGAGTGGCTGATGCCTGCAACCCCTGCAGCTGCAGCGGACATAGAGTGTGGGTGAGACGTGGGAGTGGCTGATGCCTGCAACCCCTGCAGCTGCAGCGGACATAGAGTGTGGGTGAGACGTGGGAGTGGCTGATGCCTGCAACCCCTGCAGCTGCAGCGGACATAGAGTGTGGGTGAGACGTGGGAGTGGCTGATGCCTGCAACCCCTGCAGCTGCAGTGAACATAGAGTGTGAGTGAGACGTGGGAGTGGCTGATGCCTGCAACCCCTGCAGCTGCAGCGGACATAGAGTGTGGGTGAGACGTGGGAGTGGCTGATGCCTGCAACCCCTGCAGCTGCAGCGGACATAGAGTGTGGGTGAGACGTGGGAGTGGCTGATGCCTGCAACCCCTGCAGCTGCAGCGGACGTAGAGTGTGGGTGAGACATGGGAGTAGCTGATGCCTGCAACCCCTGCAGCTGCAGCGGACATAGAGTGTGAGTGAGACGTGGGAGTGGCTGATGCCTGCAACCCCTGCAGCTGCAGCGGACATAGAGTGTGGGTGAGACGTGGGAGTAGCTGATGCCTGCAACCCCTGCAGCTGCAGCGGACATAGAGTGTGGGTGAGACGTGGGAGTAGCTGATGCTTGCAATCCTGCAGTGGGTGCTAAAGTAAAGTTAGGCGAGAAACTGGAGTGGCCAGTGTTTGCTTCTTGTTCTGCTTTTTAGGGTAGGGTCTTAGTGTGGAGGCTGAGCTAGACTTCAAACTCCTGGCTCCCGGCCTTAGCCCTAGTGCTAAGATGCTAATGCTCACCACATCTGGTGATCTTAGATTTGACCTGCGCCTAGTTACATGGTCTGTGTGTTGTCTTATGCGTTTGTTATCAAAGTTCTAGAAATTAGAAGTTATTATTGGGCATATTTTTGTAGGTAAAGAAAATTTTCATGTAGAGACATTAATTTGTTCAGTGCCCTGCAACTGTAAAAGATTTTCAAGCTTTGATAATCTGACGCCATATTCCATTTGAATAATCAAGCTAAAAGTTAATCCAGTATTTCCGTTAATTCAGTACAGCACCAGTGATAAGTAAGCCATCCTTCTTATCTCTATTGACATTTTGGTTTGGCATGACTCGTTTTCTAGTAGACAATGATATTTCTTGATAAGAAGTATGTGATTTTTATTGAAACATCACAGAATCAGTAAGAAGACAGTATCTGATGTTTTTTTCTTAGTCTGCATTTTATATGTGTGATTAAGTTCCATCTTTTGCTACTTGTAGTCAAGTAAACACTAACCTTTGTTTCTCTAAGCTTACAAAGCATCTTCCACCAAGAACCATTGGCTATCCATGGACACTCGTGTATGGTACTGGGAAGCATGGCACAAGTTTGAAAACCCTTTATAGAACCATGGCAGGCTTAGACACTCCAGTGCTGATGGTGATTAAAGACAGTGATGGACAGGTATGGACAGCTAATTGTGTAGATCCTTTGTCCTTCAGCAATAACTTTAGTGTACTGGATAAAGTGTATTTTAGTGCATAATTTCTAAGTATTGTTTTATTGTTCAAGGCAATACTGAATATTCTAGAAGCTAAATGTAAACCTAATAAGTAAGAGTTTCTGTGTTGAGAGAAAACAATAATATGGTAGAGACCATTTGATCATATCAATATCCTTAAATGTAAACACAGAATGCTAGGTATGCCAGGAGCATAGAAAAGGGGTTGGTGTCTGGAGGTAAGAGTGAGGCCTACAGAAAGAAGAAAGGTTGGCAGACTCTTCAGAATGAGTAGGCAATTTAAAAGTACCTTTTTAATGTGTTGTTTCTGTCCAGCCACTGCTATCTGCATGGCACATACTCCTTTCTCTTTCCAAAAAGTCCCCTTCTGCTTTCACATCTTGTGGGAGACATGGGTTGTATGTCACATTGTGCTTAATTAGGGCTGTTTGCATCAGCATAAGCTGGGGGTTATGGGCCACCTATCAGTGGCTACACCAATGAAAAAAATGACTCCTTCCCCATCAGTAGTTAATAGGTGGATTTTAGGAGTTAAAGGTCATTGCACAGTAATAGAAGCAAAATCACAGATAGAAAAGAAAAGCATTTGACAGTAATGAGAGAATGGAAAAGAAGTATCAGTTAAAGATAATGAGTATGCTGCTAGTACCTTACCTGTGTTTGGTATGTATCAGATATTTAACTAATTGTCCAGCGATTGCTTATTCTTCAGAAGCCTGCAGATTAATAGTCATCCCTATTTTATACTTGAGTTAACTTTCCTCAGCTGATAAACCCAAGAAGACATATGAGAATCAATGAAAATGAGCCAGCTACTACTCATAGCATATGGATGTGTTGAAAACATAATACTGGTTTAAAATCACACATTAAACCAGGTGGTAGTGGCACACTCCTTTAATCCCAGCACTTGGGAGGTAGAGGCAGTGACCTGTGGACCTCAGTGAGTTTGAGGCCAGCCTGGTCTACAAAGTGAGTTCCAGGATAGCCAGGATTGTTACACAGAGAAACCCTGTCTTGAGAAACACACACATTCACACACGCACACACACACATACATACATACACACACACACACACACACACACAGAGAGAGAGAGAGAGAGAGAGAGAGAGAGAGAGAGAGAGAGAGAGAGAGAGTGAGTAAAGGGTTCCTTCCTTCTGATTCCATTCATAGAAAACTCAGGGTAAACAGAATGAAGCTATGATGCTGTCAGATAGCAGCTTCCCCCAAAAGTGGGGCTGATGAGAAGAGGCACACAAGGAGCCTTACATGTCCTGGTGAAGCTCCCTAGTTCAGTCTGAGTCTGGGACTTTATGATCATTTCAATTGAACTACACTTTATATTCTATGCACATTCCTTTAAATAAAATAACCTCTTGTATGTGAGCTTTTAACATGAATGTTATAAGTGCTACATTGTCCTTTTCTTATATGAAAAAATTTGGGCTCAGAGCACTGAAATATTCAAGTTTCTTCTTCATTTGATTTTTGTCATGGTATGAAATGAAGACTTTCAATGTCAAGCCTTTCAGACCAAAGTGTACCCTTAAGGTGTGTTCTGTGTAATGATGCAGGAAGGGGAAACAGAGGGTATTGTGTACTTTTTTAACTTCTACTTTTTTAACACTGTGATCCAGTAGAGGCGTGTATTTACTCTACACAGACTGTGCATTTTGTCCTCTGTGCAACCACTTACCCTTTCTAGACTTCTAAGCCAGGACAGGGAAGCCACTGTGCCTTGTCCTCGATAGGAATGTGACATGCACAGGAACTTGTCATTTCCCCTTAACGAGAAGTTGTGGAAACTACTAGTGACTTAGGTCGTACATTGCGTTGTAAGGGATGTGATGGGCTTATGCAGATGAAGTAAGTCAGAAGTTCACACACTGAGTGTACCCCTTTATTCTTAGGTCTTTGGTGCACTAGCATCCGAGCCATTTAAAGTAAGCGATGGCTTCTATGGCACTGGAGAAACCTTTGTTTTTACCTTCTGTCCAGAATTTGAGGTAAGAAAAGTTATTTCAACATTACAAATATATAAAAAGGAGATATTATGAAAACTCATGCAGGCTAATTTGTAGATCATATCAGCTGATAAATTCTTAATTGTTACAGATTTCATCTGCATTTGTGCTTATGCTCAAATTTTGGTTACATATAGCATCTGATAGATGTGATAATTTATTCATCACATGCAGCCGAAATGTCAAAGCATTCATGAGACTTGTGACAACAGTCTTCAGTAACTTGCCAAAATGACGAATGCTCGGAGGGCTTGACATGCTCACTCGCATCTATTCTCTTCTCAAGAATCTTATCTCAAGCTCGTTGCTTTCGACAGTGCCATGGCTTGCTGGGTGACACTGCCGTCTTCCAGTTTTATGATGGTAACATTCACAGGCCTTACAAACAGTACCCATTCCCCTGAAGCTTACCCATTCTGCTTGCAGATTTGCATATACATGACAAAGGAAAGCCTCCATGTTTCCTAAAAGCTACCAAAGCCTCCTCTTTGCCTTTGCATTCGTCATTTTGGCAAGTTACTGAAGACTGTTGGGGTTTGGGAAACAGTTCAATGGTTAAGGTCTTCGGCAATCATGCAGATCTGAGTTTGCACCCCCAGCATTCTTAAAAGCTGGGCTTGCTATATGTGCTTATAACCTCAACAGCAGAGGATTAAAACAGTTGGCTTCTCCTACATCATGGTGGCCAACCAGTCTTGGTAAATTGGTAAGTTTCTGATTTACTGAGAGACCCTGCCTCAGAGCCATAAGGCTGAGAGACGTAGAGGAAGAGACCTGATACATGGCTCTACCCTCAACATGCATGTACCCCTGCTGTCTAGTTTTCTTTTCAGATTTCTCAAGTGTTTTAATTTGGAAAACCATAAATATCATTAATCTAAAAAGAATGAACAGAAAATTTGTGCCCCCAGAAAGATCTTCGCCCTATAGAGATTTTCAAACTTGTGTTCACTGTTAGAAGAAAAGCTAGTGTCAGAAGAGAGGTGTGGATGAAGGGCTCTGGTGTGAATAGCAGTGGAGAGTTAGGTGCAGTCAGCCGCCCACGGACCTTCAAATGAATCAGAAACACTGAAACCCGGAGGAACCTTGATGAACCTTGATGCTGTTGTGTCTGTTGTGTAAACTCCCTTGAGTCTGGGAGAGCTGACTGGTGACTGTTTTCCACTATATATTCAACACCTTTGTTTTTGTCTATATAGGTCTTTAAGTGGACAGGAGATAATATGTTTTTTATCAAAGGAGACATGGATTCCTTAGCATTTGGTGGTGGAGGGTAAGTCTCATGAACATTTCACTAAGAGATTCTTAAAGAATATGTGTATATTATTTACAAAAGAAGATATCTTTGGAAATTTTGACATTAGAATCTAGACTTGAATATTATTGCAAATTATGTATTTAAGGTACTTAGTATAGTACTTTATATAGTTGGTAAAGCATTTTTTTCTTTATTTTCGAATGTTGGCTACCTGATTTCCATTAGGACCTATCTTTTGCTTTACTGTGCATTGATTGGATCTTTGAAATTTGAAATTTAACTACTCTAAATCCCTAATGTCTCAAATATTCAAGTACACGTGGCAGTCTGTTGTCTCTCATTGTATGGGGAAAAGCTGCAGTTTTCTTGCATTCTCTGATCATAATTTGGATCTATATTTCAGACAGTTGTAAAAGTTTTTTTTTTCCTGTAATCAAGTTTAGCGGCACCATCTTCAGAGTTTTTGTTTGTCTTCATTAGTATAAGGACCATTTACTTTTGCTCTTTCAGCCTAAAACTGCTACAAAAACCCTCTTTTCTTCATATTCTGATATCCGAATTTTGTTTAGTCTTATGGTGTTTAAAGGTAGCCTCCTCTGTTAACTTTGTAGTGTGTTCAGAAGTGCTCACACCGTCCTCACACACCTGCCTTCCCTGTGTGTTCAGTAGTGCTCACACCGTCCTCACACACCTGCCTTCCCTGTGTGTTCAGTAGTGCTCACACCGTCCTCACACACCTGCCTTCCCTGTGTGTTCAGTAGTGCTCACACCGTCCTCACACACCTGCCTTCCCTGTGTTCAGTAGTGCTCACACCGTCCTCACACACCTGCCTTCCCTGTGTCCAGTAGTGCTCACACCGTCCTCACACACCTGCCTTCCCTGTGTGTTCAGTAGTGCTCACACCGTCCTCACACACCTGCCTTCCCTGTGTGTTCAGTAGTGCTCACACCGTCCTCACACACCTGCCTTCCCTGTGTTCAGTAGTGCTCACACCGTCCTCACACACCTGCCTTCCCTGTGTGTTCAGTAGTGCTCACACCGTCCTCACACACCTGCCTTCCCTGTGTGTTCAGTAGTGCTCACACCGTCCTCACACACCTGCCTTCCCTGTGTGTTCAGTAGTGCTCACACCGTCCTCACACACCTGCCTTCCCTGTGTTCAGTAGTGCTCACACCGTCCTCACACACCTGCCTTCCCTGTGTGTTCAGTAGTGCTCACACCGTCCTCACACACCTGCCTTCCGTGTTCAGTAGTGCTCACACCGTCCTCACACACCTGCCTTCCGTGTTCAGTAGTGCTCACACCGTCCTCACACACCTGCCTTCCCTGTGTGTTTAGTAGTGCTCACACCGTCCTCACACACCTGCCTTCCCTGTGTTCAGTAGTGCTCACACCGTCCTCACACACCTGCCTTCCCTGTGTTCAGTAGTGCTCACACCGTCCTCACACACCTGCCTTCCCTGTGTGTTCAGTAGTGCTGACACCGTCCTCACACACCTGCCTTCCCTGTGTGTTCAGTAGTGCTCACACCGTCCTCACACACCTGCCTTCCGTGTTCAGTAGTGCTCACACCGTCCTCACACACCTGCCTTCCCTGTGTTCAGTAGTGCTCACACCGTCCTCACACACCTGCCTTCCCTGTGTTCAGTAGTGCTCACACCGTCCTCACACAACTGCCTTCCCTGTGTTCAGTAGTGCTCACACCGTCCTCACACACCTGCCTTCCCTGTGTGTTCAGTAGTGCTCACACCGTCCTCACACACCTGCCTTCCGTGTTCAGTAGTGCTCACACCGTCCTCACACACCTGCCTTCCCTGTGTGTTCAGTAGTGCTCACACCGTCCTCACACACCTGCCTTCCCTGTGTGTTCAGTAGTGCTCACACCGTCCTCACAAACCTGCCTTCCGTGTATTCAGTAGTGCTCACACCGTCCTCACACACCTGCCTTCCCTGTGTTCAGTAGTGCTCACACCGTCCTCATACGCCTGCCTTCCCTGTGTTCAGTATTGTTCACACCGTCCTCACACACCTGCCTTCCGTGTGTTCAGTAGTGCTCACACCGTCCTCACACACCTGCCTTCCCTGTGTGTTCAGAAGTGCTCACACCGTCCTCACACACCTGCCTTCCCTGTGTGTTTAGTAGTGCTCACACCGTCCTCACACACCTGCCTTCCCTGTGTTCAGTAGTGCTCACACCGTCCTCACACACCTGCCTTCCCTGTGTTCAGTAGTGCTCACACCGTCCTCACACACCTGCCTTCCCTGTGTGTTCAGTAGTGCTGACACCGTCCTCACACACCTGCCTTCCCTGTGTGTTCAGTAGTGCTCACACCGTCCTCACACACCTGCCTTCCGTGTTCAGTAGTGCTCACACCGTCCTCACACACCTGCCTTCCCTGTGTTCAGTAGTGCTCACACCGTCCTCACACACCTGCCTTCCCTGTGTGTTCAGTAGTGCTCACACCGTCCTCACACACCTGCCTTCCCTGTGTGTTCAGTAGTGCTCACACCGTCCTCACACACCTGCCTTCCCTGTGTCCAGTAGTGCTCACACCGTCCTCACACACCTGCCTTCCCTGTGTGTTCAGTAGTGCTCACACCGTCCTCACACACCTGCCTTCCCTGTGTGTTCAGTAGTGCTCACACCGTCCTCACACACCTGCCTTCCCTGTGTTCAGTAGTGCTCACACCGTCCTCACACACCTGCCTTCCGTGTGTTCAGTAGTGCTCACACCGTCCTCACACACCTGCCTTCCGTGTTCAGTAGTGCTCACACCGTCCTCACACACCTGCCTTCCGTGTTCAGTAGTGCTCACACCGTCCTCACACACCTGCCTTCCCTGTGTGTTCAGTAGTGCTCACACCATCCTCACACACCTGCCTTCCGTGTTCAGTAGTGCTCACACCGTCCTCACACACCTGCCTTCCCTGTGTGTTCAGTAGTGCTCACACCGTCCTCACACACCTGCCTTCCGTGTGTTCAGTAGTGCTCACACCGTCCTCACACACCTGCCTTCCCTGTGTTCAGTAGTGCTCACACCGTCCTCACACACCTGCCTTCCCTGTGTGTTCAGTAGTGCTCACACCGTCCTCACACACCTGCCTTCCCTGTGTTCAGTAGTGCTCACCCCATCCTCACACACCTGCCTTCCCTGTGTTCAGTAGTGCTCACACCGTCCTCACACACCTGCCTTCCCTGTGTGTTCAGTAGTGCTCACACCGTCCTCACACACCTGCCTTCCCTGTGTGTTCAGTAGTGCTCACACCGTCCTCACACACCTGCCTTCCCTGTGTGTTCAGTAGTGCTCACACCATCCTCACACACCTGCCTTCCCTGTGTTCAGTAGTGCTCACACCGTCCTCACACACCTGCCTTCCCTGTGTGTTCAGTAGTGCTCACACCGTCCTCACACACCTGCCTTCCCTGTGTGTTCAGTAGTGCTCACACCGTCCTCACACACCTGCCTTCCCTGTGTTCAGTAGTGCTGACACCGTCCTCACACACCTGCCTTCCGTGTGTTCAGTAGTGCTCACACCGTCCTCACACACCTGCCTTCCGTGTTCAGTAGTGCTCACACCGTCCTCACACACCTGCCTTCCGTGTTCAGTAGTGCTCACACCGTCCTCACACACCTGCCTTCCCTGTGTGTTCAGTAGTGCTCACACCATCCTCACACACCTGCCTTCCGTGTTCAGTAGTGCTCACACCGTCCTCACACACCTGCCTTCCCTGTGTGTTCAGTAGTGCTCACACCGTCCTCACACACCTGCCTTCCGTGTGTTCAGTAGTGCTCACACCGTCCTCACACACCTGCCTTCCCTGTGTTCAGTAGTGCTCACACCGTCCTCACACACCTGCCTTCCCTGTGTGTTCAGTAGTGCTCACACCGTCCTCACACACCTGCCTTCCCTGTGTTCAGTAGTGCTCACACCGTCCTCACACACCTGCCTTCCCTGTGTTCAGTAGTGCTCACACCGTCCTCACACACCTGCCTTCCCTGTGTGTTCAGTAGTGCTCACACCGTCCTCACACACCTGCCTTCCCTGTGTGTTCAGTAGTGCTCACACCGTCCTCACACACCTGCCTTCCCTGTGTGTTCAGTAGTGCTCACACCATCCTCACACACCTGCCTTCCCTGTGTTCAGTAGTGCTCACCGTCCTCACACACCTGCCTTCCCTGTGTGTTCAGTAGTGCTCACACCGTCCTCACACACCTGCCTTCCCTGTGTGTTCAGTAGTGCTCACACCGTCCTCACACACCTGCCTTCCGTGTTCAGTAGTGCTCACACCGTCCTCACACACCTGCCTTCCGTGTTCAGTAGTGCTCACACCGTCCTCACACACCTGCCTTCCCTGTGTGTTCAGTAGTGCTCACACCGTCCTCACACACCTGCCTTCCCTGTGTGTTCAGTAGTGCTCACACCGTCCTCACACACCTGCCTTCCCTGTGTGTTCAGTAGTGCTCACACCATCCTCACACACCTGCCTTCCGTGTTCAGTAGTGCTCACACCGTCCTCACACACCTGCCTTCCCTGTGTGTTCAGTAGTGCTCACACCGTCCTCACACACCTGCCTTCCGTGTGTTCAGTAGTGCTCACACCGTCCTCACACACCTGCCTTCCCTGTGTTCAGTAGTGCTCACACCGTCCTCACACACCTGCCTTCCCTGTGTGTTCAGTAGTGCTCACACCGTCCTCACACACCTGCCTTCCCTGTGTTCAGTAGTGCTCACCCCATCCTCACACACCTGCCTTCCCTGTGTTCAGTAGTGCTCACACCGTCCTCACACACCTGCCTTCCCTGTGTGTTCAGTAGTGCTCACACCGTCCTCACACACCTGCCTTCCGTGTTCAGTAGTGCTCACACCGTCCTCACACACCTGCCTTCCCTGTGTGTTCAGTAGTGCTCACACCATCCTCACACACCTGCCTTCCCTGTGTTCAGTAGTGCTCACACCGTCCTCACACACCTGCCTTCCCTGTGTGTTCAGTAGTGCTCACACCGTCCTCACACACCTGCCTTCCCTGTGTTCATTAGTGCTCACACCGTCCTCACACACCTGCCTTCCGTGTGTTCAGTAGTGCTCACACCGTCCTCACACACCTGCCTTCCCTGTGTTCAGTAGTGCTCACACCGTCCTCACACACCTGCCTTCCATGTGTTCAGTAGTGCTCACACCGTCCTCACACACCTGTCTTCCGTGTTCAGTAGTGCTCACACCGTCCTCACACACCTGCCTTCCGTGTGTGTTCAGTAGTGCCTACACCGTCCTCACACACCTGCCTTCCCTGTGTGTTCAGTAGTGCTCACACCGTCCTCACACACCTGCCTTCCCTGTGTGTTCAGTAGTGCTCACACCGTCCTCACACACCTGCCTTCCCTGTGTGTTCAGTAGTGCTCACACCGTCCTCACACACCTGCCTTCCCTGTGTGTTCAGTAGTGCTCACACCGTCCTCACACACCTGCCTTCTGTGTGTGTTCAGTAGTGCTCACACCGTCCTCACACACCTGCCTTCCCTGTGTTCAGTAGTGCTCACACTGTCCTCACACACCTGCCTTCCGTGTGTGTTCAGTAGTGCTCACACCGTCCTCACACACCTGCCTTCCCTGTGTGTTCAGTAGTGCTCACACCGTCCTCACACACCTGCCTTCCCTGTGTGTTCAGTAGTGCTCACACCGTCCTCACACACCTGCCTTCCCTGTGTTCTCAGTGCTTCAAAAGGATCCCTGCCTCGTGTCTCTTGTCCATTTAGTCTTCTTCTGTTGCTTGCATCTGAAAAATCTACCAGCATTGTTTTCCTACAGTTAGCATATTAGAGAAGTAGCCAACAGAAACTCTAGTTGCTTCTAAAATACTTCTAAGTGTCTAGAATAAATGAGGTGTTTTTGCTATACCTTTAACATTAACTCTCATTTTATAAATTTTAACACCTGCAAGAAGAACCAGATTAAAACTCTCCATGTAGGAGAAATGACTAGGGATGTAGTTCATTGGTACAGTGCTCACCCAAAATTCAGAACCTAACACTGCCCCAAGAAAATATAAAATTAAAATAAAATACAATAATAAAATAGAAAAGAAATACTTATTATACCATTGCCAAAAGCTAATTGTATATGAAGTAAATTTTAGTGTACTTAATTTATTTCTTAATGTGTATGATGAGTGGTTTTATAATGGAACGAAAAACAGAATTCTTGCTTGTGTGCAATACGGAAAAGGAATAGGGGAGGTCTAGAGAAGGTCCCGGTCCCGGAGCTGGTGGACTTTTAAAAGCACATTGATCACTTTATAATCTAGGCCATAAGTATTAATAGTTGTTGTTCTGATGTGTTTCAGCGGAGAATTTGCCCTTTGGCTTGATGGAGATCTCTACCATGGAAGAAGCCATTCCTGTAAAACATTTGGGAATCATACGCTTTCTAAGAAGGAAGATTTCTTTATCCAAGACATTGAAATCTGGGCTTTTGAATAAATGCAGTGCTCTCGGTCTTCGCAGGACATCAGCCCAAACCTGAACTGACAAAGCATTGTTTGGAATGTTCAAGAAGCAATACAATTAACATGTCACTGTGCTTTCCAGTCAGTCATTTGCCATTTACTGCAGCTATAATTTTGGAGTTTATTTTTCGAATCATGTTTCTGTCCCAGAGCTCTTCTGTTTGCACCATGGCCTGGGTTCCCGTAGTCTGACAGCTGGGTGGAGTTTGGTCAGCATATTGCAGCATTTTGATCATGGAGGCCACCACATTTTCGGTTCCTGTTCTCTCAGTCTCCCAATTGAATGGTGCTCTGTTGTTCACCTTTTTTTTTTTTAATCTGTAGTGTTTCTTTTTATAGAGCAGTGCACTTGGGGCAGTGAGGAAATGGGGTCAAGGTACTTTGTATCTGGTGAGTTGACAAAAGTGACGTTGGGACCTGCTTATCATTGGAGAAACCACATGCCAAAATAATATCTGCTTCATAGACCTCTTCTAGTTCTAATTCACTGCAGCATTCTCTTTACTCATATGTAACCATTCTCAATTTTGTTTGAAGACAATGAAATTTGAAGAGAAGTCTGATTGGCATGGACTACAGCACACATGATATGCAGGTTTGGGCTCATGTTTTCATCACTGAGTTATCAGATAAAGAGTTACAAATTGACAGAGGAGAAATTGATGATTCTATTGGATTTAATATATTAAGCAAGTAATACTATTTACATACTTGTAGCTTAATAGGACATTATCATAAGTACAAAAACTAAAACCTGCATATTTCTTCAACATTGTGTCAGATACACTGTTTCACAGTTCTCTTGTTTTAGCCTTGTTGCATACCAGCTCCCCGAATACATTTTTGTTTTGTTTTCTTTTTTATCCTCAAAGGAAAAAAAATGTTTTGAAATAAAACCTTGTTTTTTAAAAGTGGTATATGTTATTAGTTCCCATTAGCACCTGCTCTTGTACAAGGGCGGTGACTGTAGTAGACAATACTGTAACTCAGTAGACGTGGTGAGTGTGCAAGCTTACGTCAAGTGGCCTCAAAAAACAGAAAAGATAGAATAAACTAGCAGCTGTATCTTCTCTTGTAGGAAACCAACAACAAGCCATCGTGGCAACATCTGTCAGTTCAAATTCCAGAGCTTCATGTTATGCAAAGAATAAATCCTGCTGTTAAACATGTGGCAGTGACTGTGTGCTGAAAACTCAGCTGTCCCACTCCAACGTTGTATATCTTGTAAATTGATGTTTAAAGATAGTTTTGTTCTTATAGAAAGTGTTGACTGCCAGGTTGCTTATAGCACTTTAAATTATTCTGAAAATGAAATTATCCGGCCAACTATATTGGCTTAAGTAGTTTTAGTTATATAACTTAAAAAAATATACCTAGTTATTTTGGGAAAAGCCTAGATAATTATCTAAAGAAAGCATAATGCTAATCAAAATCTCTGGTGTTCTATGACATGCTGTTTCTGAAGATGAATAGAAACACAGGACATCATTTCGTCGTCTGTGTATAGCTCTCGTTACATAATGGGTAATAGTATCTAGGGTAAATGTTTATAATGTAGGGAACTGTAAATAAATGTATCCTTTCCCCTTTGGTCATCCACAGCAGTATTAATGTCTTTGTGGAGGTGACTCATCATAACTCTTTAAAACATCCTGTAATGGATTTCAGCTACAACAAGGTCATAGAGATGTATACCAAATAAAATTAAATGCATAAGTGCAAATGAGTTTGGATTTATTCAATAATCAAGTTATTTCCATATCTAAGAACTGGTCATAAGCATGTCACAGTCTCCTGACAAGTGCCCTGCTAGCACGCTGTGTTGATGTGGCAACAGGAAGTGACAGAGGTTTGAATTTAGAGGTAGCACTGCTTTTAGAATGGAGAGTCACTTATTAGCAGTAGTACAAGGGATTTGAAGAGTTGGGGGAGGGTAGAGAGTGCATAGCATAAATCTCAGTATCATGAAGAGCCCTGTGCACAGCACCAAACAGTTTCTTATTTTTTAATCTCACCGAGCTTTTGAGAACATTAGTATGGAGAAATAACATGGAGAGGTGTGTGCTTTGGGGAAAATCTTGGTGAAAAAATAAGGTAATAGAGGTAAAAGCTAAAGATGGTGGGAAAAACAAGCAAGTCTGTTGTAAAATCTAGAGGGGAAAACAATGAGGCCTCAATAAGAACAAAAATGGTGGTAAAGCAAGAAGTATAGATTTGAAAGAAGTGTAAGAACCGGGCTGGACAAGAGCTGGCTACCAGCTTGGTGTCAGCATTCAAAGATAGCTATGGCTATCTACCGACAGACGGATGGACAGATGGATGGATGGATAGATAGTGCCCCAAAATATAGGCAAATTTCTTGAATATCCTTAAGGTTTGACTTAAGAACTCTCTTGTATTAATATCATCAGGTTGCCAGTGTATAAAGAGGAAAAATGCGTATGTAGGTGTTGACATCCACAGAACCTAGCCCCTAGTAAAGTATGAGAAATTATCAATTTTAAAGAAACATTCGATGTTCTATTCCAAAATTTTAAGTTTTTAAACAACATGATTTTGCTGTGGATGAAGAGCCCTTGGAGATTGTAGATCTGATTTAAAATAGGGTTCCTGAAATAGGTTTTTTTGGTTCGGTTTTTGTTTGTTTTGTTCATCAAAGTAATATTAACCAACACAAGAAAAGGCTATGAGCTTCTCTCTCTAGTTATTAAAAAAAAAAAGAACCAAAAAACAAATTGGACCTAGAGCAGGTGACACAAAATAAATATATGAGCAAAGAAAATCAATATAATTTTAAATGGATACAAAACAATTTGAAAATAATCAGTTTCACTTATTAGAAAATTAACATGAACCAAAGATGCTATTAAATGCTATTAAACGAATAAAAGTGGAGTTAACAGAGATCAAGAGGTAAGAGGATACTGTGAATATCGTTGTATTGGTAACTCAGCAGTATGTGGGAAACAAAGGAACACTTCGGAAAGCATCATTTGGGAGCCTGGTAAGAAAAGTTTTTTTGAAAACTAATGTGCAAGAGCTTCCTTTCCAGACCCAGGTAGGTAATTTTAGGTGTTTAAGTATTAATGCCAGGCTTAGATAAAGCCCTCCAGCATGAAAAGAAGGTTCCTTTCTGAGACCAAAGTGTTCAAACCTTACAAGCTTTGGTGGTGGAGGTTTAAAAGCTCCTAAAAGTCGAAACTAAAAGCTGGTATATTCTTGTACATTCTGGTAAGGGATCAGCTCCTCTCTCCATTAGTGTCTTCTCATTTCTGCGTAAAGTTGATTTTATTATTTCTTAATGCCCTTATTTCCAAAATACCTTGATGAACATTTACACACATATAACCTAGTTTGCTGCATATGTGATGTGGGATTCCTCTCCATATGCTATGAATATGTTTTATTGCCATTGGTTAATAAAGAAGCTGCTTTTGGCCAATGGCTTAACAGAATATAGCCAGGCTGGAAAAGATACATATAGGGAGTAGGCAGGGTCAGAGAAGAAGCCATGTAGCCACCCAAGGAAAAAGATGTGTGTGGGAACCTATTGGAACTTTGCCGGTAGGCCACAACCTCATAGTGATGCACAGATTAATAGAAATGGGTTAATTTAAGATATAAGAGTTAGCGAGAAATACCCTTAAGCTATTGGCCAAACAGTATTGTAATTAATATAGTTTCTGTCTGATTATTTTGGGTCTGTGCAACCAGGAAACGAACGAGCGACCTCTGACTACAAATAAATATTTCTCTATTGCTTAAATTTTACCTTCAAGAGAAAGGAGTAAAAATTTGGGAACATCTGGGTTGAGGGTCCACTTCAGCCCGGGCTATGTGGCTTATCTTACGATAACTCAGTGAAATGACTGAGGCGAAAGGGCTGTAACAAAATCCTAGCTTTCAGAGAATTATAACTTTACCATGAAGAAATGGCTCTGATAATTCTACATTCTTTCTGCTGATAATTGGGACAGCAGCTGGTGTTTCAAGGGGAATAAAAACAAAACAAAAAAAAAACTGAGTGTGCTGAGTGTGGCTATGATCTCATCTTGCTAAACATGGGAGGAGAAATTACCCCGGGCTCAGAGCTTCCCTTCTCCGGGAATGAGCAGAGGGAGCAGGAGAACGAGCTTGGGAACCAGGCATCAGCAACTTGCAGATACTCAGGTGGAGGCCATAGAGGGCCTGTCGGTACAGACACTAGGGAGGACTGAAAACCGAAAGGAAAACCTTGGGGTTTGGGAGATCAAGTCCATGCTACTAGGGATTTAGAACCATATACAATATGATATAATTATTTTATAGACTTTGTTATTATAATAGGTCTTCCCTTTATAATTAGCTTGTTTGCTGAGCTTTCTTAGCATATTTTCTTTTTGGTGAAAATGTTTTATAAGTTTTCAAGTCTGAATTTCCCTGTCCTTTAGAGAGAATATTTTTTAATTTAATGTCAGGAAAAATTATAGGACTAATGGTCTTAGAATTCAGTATTAAGCACAATAAAATAGAATAAGGTAAGAAAAAAGTCTACAAATAGTTAACTTAATAAGTTGCTAGAGTGCTGTGGTGAAGCCTTGCAGGCTGCCTGCCCGGATGCCCCTGACGCATAGCGTTTCCCTCCAAGGATTCTGGTTTCTGACTCGTTAAGCGTTATTAAGAAGAATTAATGACTGTTTGCTTTCTTAGCAGAAGGGGTAAGAGTTCTCGGTCCTACAGAATCCCAGCACACCTAGAGTGATTCCTGTATCATGAGAAATGCTGAGAATCAGGAAAGCAACATCTTTGAAAGACAGAAGCCAAGCAGGGTATGGATGTGATCTCACTTTGCCACGCACGAGGAAAAGGGTTCCCAGGGTATTCTTGTGTTCATACAAGTAGACCTTTGAATCATGCCATCCTGTAACCTGCAGAGCTGATGACATGTGAGCTCCTAAAGCCTTGGATGAGATGCTGGTTCTAGGAATATCGCAGCTTCAACTCTGGTTTTGTTTTATTCCCAACAAAAGAAATGGTTTGGAATCTAATCCAAATAATCATACAAAATAACAAAAGATGTAGCAGCTCTTACTCCGCTGTGTTCTCCTCACTCTGACATGGTTCCCACTGACAACACACGTGCATGTCGTGCATGGGGAATTTCACTAATACTAGTCATGACTAATGACTCAGAAAGTATAGAAAAAAGGTATATGTTTCCTTTAAAATATTGGAATTCTCTGAAGCAATCATTCTTGGCAATCTCTAGTTTAATCTGTAGCTTGTCTAACATGGAGCAGTTATGGATTCCTGTTATTTTGAGATATAATTGGACCTTTTTGTATTTAACACAAAGTATAACTTAATTTTAGCAGCTTTCTTTGATTTTTGTTTTGTGTTTGTGTGTATGTGTGTGTTGAGTTAGAGAGAGAGAGAGACTTATGTTTTGTGGCCTTTTCTAGAGAGAGAGACTTGTTTTGTGACCTTTTCTTTGTTGGTACAGAAAGGGGAAATGTATCAGTTTTAAATTCGGTGGTTCTGTAAGATTTTCTCCAGTGAACATCCACTTCATAGAATTTCTGTATTTCTTGTTTGTTGCGCATCTATTGCATCATGGAAGCAGGCATTACTCATCAAGGCTTTAGGCAAAAATCAACCTTGTTGATGAAGCTGAGCCCCCCACCTCCACTCCCTGGTCATGTGCTGTCTTTGTTGGTCATGAGGCCGCCGATGGCATCTGTTTCTACGTGACTTGCTCAAGTCGAAAGAGAAAGGCTGACTGAAGGAACTTCGGCATCTTAGTGAGTGCCTACTTTTGTTTATGCACCAAAGGTGATCCTGCAACTTTTGAAAGGACTGAGGAATATTCTGGTAAGTGAGAGTGTGCTTCCTGGGCAGGTCTGAGGCTCTGGGTCTGAGTCCTCACATGTTATAAAGTGGGAATATTCACATAGAAGCCTCTAATCCCAGCACTAAAGAGTTAGAGGTCCACATATCAGGAGTTTGAAGTCACCCTTAGCGAAATAGAGTTTGAGAGTTTAAGGCTAGTTTAGCCCAATGATTATCTTTTTATTTTTATTTTTTTTAGAAAAAGGCAATTAAATTTTATCCAATTTAAATGAATTTTGCCCCTAAAAATGACTGCTATTGTGATGTTGTTCTACAGTATCTAAAGGTCAGCTTTTTTAAACCTGTATTTTTAAATTTGTAATAATTTCATCAATGAAGGCCAAATATTTTTGTCTCTTAAAGGTAAGTGAAATTTCAAATATCAATATACTGTGTTTGTATTAAAGTCTGTATACTTCTAAAATGTTCTGAGTGTGTTTTATTGCAATCTTTATGTCGTAACCTCAGAAATAGTACCAAAAGCCATTTGTAAAAAATCATTTAATATTGATAACATAACATTCCAGCACAGCTTGCCTTTGTCCTTACTATTACTACATTATTTCACTAAGTTGATTTCCTTAGAACTTACTCAAGGAGAGTAATCAGAACGTGGTCGTCTCTGCCTTGCCATAGCATCTCCCCTTCAAAGTGCACCAGTCCATGTTTTCTGGCACGCATGAGGATGCCCACCACTTTATCTGAAATGCGAACATATCTATCAAAGAGTTCTCCGAAGGTCACCTGGACCTTGCCATCGCGTCTGTGGCGAGCCATGGTGCGGATAACAAAGCACAACTCCATGATTTCCCGATAGATGTGTTCCTCAGCACGCTTGGCCCTCTCGGCTGTCTTGCTTCCCTCCTTGGGACGGCCGTAGCCCTCGTCTCCCTTGTGAAGCCGAGTGGCCATGGCCAGGTCATAGTCAAACTCCTCACTGAAGGGATTGAGCTTCTGCGACTGTATGTGTTCATCGGCCCACTGCTGCCACCTCCCTTTCAGGCTGTCCACTTGGCTGTTTTTCCGGTGGGCCTTACAGTTGAGTGTCTCTGTGTATCTGTTCGCCCTGAAGGAGAGAAGGTGGAGAAGCAAGGTTGACACACAAACAGCAAGGGTCAGTTCCCTTTGTGCCTCCCGTGTGCATGCATCTGAGTGTCAAGTCTTTATAGTTCCTGCTATAACAAAAATGCATGTTACTACTTGCAAAGAAAAAGGGAAAATTTTCCATCATTCTTACTTTATATCCTAGGCTGCTTTCTCTGTAACACTGATAGATTAAACACTTATGATAATAAACTCATGTTTAAAAAAAAAAACAAAACCTCGCTCACCTATAGTATAAAAGTATATTTCTAATACGTTTTATGTTATGAACATTCCTGAGCTGAAACCAGTTCTCAGGGCTTCTGAAACTAGTTATTTCCCAAACATTTATTTGGTACTACTATACAGACTGGAGTCTCTATAGGATTGTGTTGGGACCATTTGGAGGCCTGGCCTCCAGCTGTTCTTCCCTGCTAGAGATCTTTACTTTCCTTCTGATCTGAGTTACTGAAAGCTGTGTCAAAGTTGTTGACCAGCTCTGCTTCACGAGCACGTGTTGCCTTGGCCTTGAGGATCCAAGGATGAGGTTTTCACCTGTTGGCCCACTTGACTGTTGGGTATATTAAGCCTCCATGATGCTGTTGAAGAAAGGGCTTCTTACCGGTGACTAGAGGTCCATGTCTCTGTCTCTGTGTTTGTGTGTTTCAACCTCCAGCCCCTCGCCCAAAGCTTGCAAACTATATGGTAGTGCATAGGCATTTTGCACTGCAGAATTGTGTGCATTTTCCCCTTGAGAGCCAATTTACATGCATGTTAGTAATGTACACAATTTTTTAAGACATCAAGTTGCACAAACAGAAAACACTTGCTGACAGTAAGAATACTGAATGATGGGTAATATTTCAGTCAGCTGTAGCAATGAGGGAACTGAAGCCAAGAAGATTACAGACTGCCCTAAAGACAAAACTATTAAATGAAAGACTAAAACTGGAATTTGAAGCCAAGTTAAGACACCACAAGAGGTCAGAAATGAAACTCTTAAGAAATACTACTTGAGGCCAGGCGGTAGTGACATACACCTTTAATCCCAGCACTGGGGAGGTAGAAGTAGGAGGATCTCTGTGAGTTCAAGACCAGTCTGGTCTACAGAGAGAGTTCCAGGACAAGCTGCAAAGCTACAGAGAAACCCTGTCTCAGGAAAAAGAAACTAAACAAAACAAAACTGCTTTAGTGTATAGCAGAGGAAGAATTCTGCAAAACCGAAGCTAAAAATGAGTGTGATATGCCACCAGCATTTAGTGATAGCATGTAATAGATGGTTGATTTTCAAAGACTGTGTGTGTGTGCCTGCATGGGTGGAGATGAGGATGTGTGTGTGTGTGTCTGTGTGTGTGTGCGTGCATGGGTGGAGATAAGGATATGTGTGTGCGTGTGTGTGTGTCTGTGTGCGTGTGCCTGCATGGGTGGAGATGAGGATATGTGTGTGTGTGTGTGTATGTGTGTGTGCATGTATGTGTGTGTGCATGTGTGTGTGTGCATGTGTGTGTGTGCATGTGTGTGTCTTCATGGGTGGAGATGAGGATATGTGTGTGTGTGCGCATGGGTGGAGATGAGGATATATGTGTGTGTGTGTGTGTGTGTGTGTGTGTGTGTGCCTGCATGGGTGGAGATGAGGATATATGTGTGTGTGTGTGTGTGTGTGCGTGTGCCTGCATGGGTGGAGATGAGGATATATGTGTGTGTGTGTGTGTCTGTGTGCGTGTGCCTGCATGGGTGGAGATGAGGATGTGTGTGTGTGTGTGCGCATGGGTGGAGATGAGGATATATGTGTGTGTGTGTGTGTGTGTCTGTGTGTGTGTGTCTGCATGGGTGGAGATGAGGATATGTGTGTGTGTGTGCGTGTGTGTGTGCGTGCGTGTGTGTGTGTGTGTCTGCATGGGTGGAGATGAGGATATATGTGTGTGTGTGTGTGTGTGTGCGTGTGCCTGCATGGGTGGAGATGAGGATATGTGTGTGTGTGTGTGTGTTCCCCTGAATTTTGGAATGCATTGTTTCATTAGAACTACAAACCCAGTTCTTGAAACAATGCATTGTGATAAAAGATGCAGACTCAGTTTTCAAACCGCTAAATTTTGTACTTGAAAAACTCCTCTGTTGCTTCTGTATCTCCAATTTAGTAGACTTTATCACTTTGTTTTTCTTTGTAAAAGAAAAAAAAAATTGGGGCTGGAGAGATGGCTCAGCGATTAAGAGCACCGCCTGCTCTTCCAAAGGTCCTGAGTTCAATTCCCAGCAACCACATGGTGGCTCACAACCATCTGTAATGAGATCTGTGCCCTCTTCTGGCCTGCAGGCAGAGTACTGAGAATACTGTATACATAATAAATAAATAAATTTAAAAAAAAAAAGAAAAAAAAATTACCCCATCTTCCTAAGGCAGCCATCTTTATTCTGCGGAGCACTAAGTGGCCTCATGTCTGGAAGCATAGGGACTGAAGATATGAGTTATCTATCAGAGGCTTGACAGGACTCTGAGCACTCAGAATTCACTGCTCTCGACTCGAGAGTGCACCAGGTTTATCTGTCAATGTACAAACTTGCTAAATTCTGCTCAGATGGCAAATGGACCAGTGAATCACAGTAACTGTTTCTAAGGTATTCCAGCCCCCTCCCCTGTGGTCCCAAGCTCTGTTATGTCAGGATATCCCTGAGTTGATGACACTCATCGCATCGTCCTGGTGCCAGGAGACAAATGTTTGCTCTCCTTCCATAAGGAAGAGATTCATGCAGCCCACCAAGTGCAGACATTAGATCTGTTTAAGTACAATAGAAGTCATCAGAGAAAGAAACAGCATCCACTAGATGGCGAAATTTCACTAACTCCCACGTTGATGTTTCAGAAAGTCCTGTGACTGGTCTCACTGTCCCTTAGGACTGGAAGGGAAGGCTCTGATGTAACACTTTCATAGCCATATGGAGAAGAGCATGCAACAAGGTTAACTGGGGAAAACAGCAAACAATACTATACAACACAAGCTTATTGCAGTCCTTTAAGTTTGCAACAGTTCTAAAAGTAACAACACATTGAAGTGGACAAGATTTTACTCAGGCCCACTGAAGAGAGCTGTCACCCCTAAGCCATCAGCTGCCTGCTCGCCTTCCCAGTGTAGAATGCAAAATCTTGGAACAGTAAACGTATCCCTGAGAGCTCAGTGGTGAAGAGAGGTGTAATCTAATGATCATAGCTAGCTCAAAGAAAAAAAATCTGTGGCGTATTTGAAAATGAGGATCCATCCAGCTACAAAGCATGAGATATTTCTGAAGGTGTGATGCAGTAAAGTCTCATTTGCACAAACTTGGAAGCTAACTCCTGGCTGCTTAGCTACTCCATCTGTCCTTAATGATACCACCTAAGCTCTTTGGGTAGCCGTTGGATAGTGGGAAACGCACCCTAAAAGACATTTGCCAAGAGAATCCAGGTAACATCAAGTTCATTTGCAACTAAAGTGTAGAGGCACCAGGCTGAAGAATTCAGTGATGTTATGCACAAATGAAAAATATTACATTAACATCCAGGTGACCAATTGAACTCACGACTTCCTTAAATAGTCTTACGTGGGTATCCTTATTTTGTAATTTTTATAAAGGGAAAAGGTATAGTAGAAAACTTTATGCTAGCATCAGGAGGCGATTTCTTTAAACTTCATTTTCTATGACTTTCTGGTTTTTAAGGTGTAATTTCTGTTTTCTTCTTTGATTTTGGAACTTAGGTGCCCTAAGTTTTGGAACTTAATATTGTTTTGGAATAAGAGTTAATGTTGGTTTGGAAATAAATCTATGAATAAGCCATTATCTTTTAAATGAAGCATTTTCTAAATCTCATTTCATTGTCATATTGTGATTCCCCGAAATAAGAGAAAATGGAACAAAACAAAAATTAGAAAAGAAGTATATCCATACGTGGTGGCACACTGCTTTAATCCCAGCACTCAGGAGGCAGAGGCAGGCAGATCTCTGTGAGTTCGAAGCCAGCCTGGTCTACAGAATGAATTCCAGGACAGGAGGGTTGTTACACAGATAAACCTGCCTTCAACAACTAAATAAATAAATAAGTCTATTTTAAAATTGTAAAACACTTGGAAGGCATATGCCACATAGAATCTTTTCCATGCCAACAACATCTTGGCATGGTTTTGTCTCTTGAACTGTTAAAAGTATGAAAGGGCCAGGGTTAAATTGGAATTAGAAATTCTGATGTCCTAGGTATCTTTTAGGTCACTGAATACAATAATATCATGCTATTGCATGCTTTAAAGTTTCAGGTGAAAAGGGTTTAGATCAGTGGTTCTCAACCTGAGTGTTGTGGCCCCTTTGAGGGTTGAACAGCCATTTCACAGGAGTCACCTAAGACCATCAGAAAACACCTTTTGACTCATAACAGTAGCAAAATTACAGTTATGAAGTAGCAACAAAAAATCATTTTATGGTTGGGGGGTCACCACAATGGGAAGAACTGTATTAAAGGGTAGCAGCATTAGGAAGGCTGACAACCCTGCTTTAGGTTGATCTTTGCAAAGACAATACAGTCTAAATGGACAACAAGAAAATTACCAGGCCACCCATAGTTTAGGAGACCAGCACTGAACTCACTCAAATGTTCTCGGCCTGTGCAGTTTCTCATAGCCAACAATTATTTCCTCTCTGAGAATGTGCAAAATGATTAATCGTACCAGATGTGATAGGCAAAGTACCTTGGAAAGTTTAGCTTTATTAGCAAAAACATTCTTCCTAATCTGTCCACTCCAAAACCAGCTTGCTCTTAATGCTGCTTTCCTACCTGAATGCAGCTCATTAGTAGTGTAGTGTCAACATGGGAGCCAATTTTATCATGGTTCTCTCCTTTGGGGAGTAACTATTTGAATAAGTTATTAAATGGCAATAAAATGAACAGAAAATAAAATGACCAGGAGTTTTATATATAATCTATTTTAATGAAATGGTTCTGGAAAGTTCTCTAATAAATGTCCTTCGCCCGAATCCCAGCTTCAGTATGACACGGGGCCTAAGAGTGAATTTCCTAGCCCACATTTGAAATATTTATGAATACAGTTGGGATATTTATGAAGAGAGGTGGTTGTGCTGCCCCCACCAGACAGGCAGCGAGCGCTCTACTGTCTTAGAACCTAGGCTCCCTGCCCCACAACACAGGGAAATGCTGGGGAGACTTGCTCCTCTGTGCATTGGCACTACCCAGGGACTATCAGTAGTTGATTAATGGATCATCAGGATCACACATGCCAGGATTATGTAAAAGACAGGGCCTTTGTTGCTGGTCAGCATCTATGATCTCTGTTCTCCTAACAAGCCTCTGATTCTTCCTACAAATTGGTAACCAATTCAAAGTCCAAGGAAAGCATTTTTACTAGAATGGGTGGAGGGAGCAGGGAGTAAATTCATCAAGCTAGGTTGGAGAGATGGCTCAGTGGGTAACAGTTCTTGCTATGCAAAAAAATGAAGACCTGAGCTTGAATCACATAAAAATAAAAACACATATAGGCATGGCCAATTCTGTAATCCCAGCACTGAGAAGCAGACAGGCAGATTCCTTGGTGCTCGCTGGCTAGCCAGACGAGCTTCCGGCTCAGTGAGACCTTGTCTTGTATAGAAAAGGGCCACAGAGCAAGACACCTGGCATACTTCTCCCGCCTCCACACCCCCGTGGAGGGGTTTGTATGTTAATGGGCTTGCACGTACACACACACACACATACATGCACACACACAAAAGCCATTATTTTGTCTCTTTTATTTTATTTTTATTTTTGGTTTTTCGAGACAGGGTTTCTCTGTAGCTTTTGGTACCTGTCCCGGAACTAGCTCTTGTAGCCTTCAACATAGTTGTCCTAAAACCCTGTACTTTGGAGGTCATTGAGATCAATTAAGCTGACGTCTGGCTTTATGCTAAGGGAATGCATTAAGGCAAGGCTCAGATTCAACCTTTTCTGCTGCCCCACTTACTGTTCCTGTGACTTTGGTGTGTCTTAGTTTCTGGGTGTCTTCTTTTCTGACCCTATACTATCCACATCAGAAAAGGGGTTGACATACAAATTGAACTCAGAAAGCTGGAGGATAGTGCTGACTTCTGGTCGCACTTGTTGGTGAGACAGTAAACAGCACGGATCAGAAGGGACACATCCTAAATTAGCACTCTCCTTCCAAACCAGAGGTGTGCCTGCCCTAAAGGACTCAGTCTAGCTAGCAATCCTTCCCTCCATATTTCTGCTGCTGGCTGGAACTCTTTAATAATCGAGGCACAACGAGTAGAGGATACAATCACTTACTGGGAGGGCAAGGGGCGCTTGATCCTGGCAGCAGTCACTGGCACCGCCTCCTGTTCGGGTCTCTCCTCCATGTCCCCTCCGTAGCCACTGTCCTCCGTGTCTATGCTGTCACTCTTCCACGTGGGCTCGTCCTGTTCCATCACTTTCCAGCCTTGGGTCAGCTCCGACACCAGATTAGTGCATTTTCTTCTCCGCGTTGGCGAGTCACGGCTGAGAAGTCTGTCAATGTCGTTCTCCGGCTGAACAGCTTCAGACGGACGCCCGTCGTTCTCATACTTGTGGCTCAGGTAGTTCACATCTCCTCCTCTCTCATAAGCCTTGCTGACAACTGTTTTGGTCACCTCTTTCCTCTTGATGTGGGAGACCTCGGAGGCGTCCTCTGAAGGTTGTCCACGTCCATGTCCATCTGGCTTTGAAAATGGAGGTTCGGGGCCATGCTGGTGGGGACTGGGGCATGCCACTGGCTTAGGAGTGTGCGGTGGGTCATTGGTCGCTCCAGGCAGCCAGCCTGCAGGCTCCTGGGCCTGCCTGGTGCTGTTCTCATTTGCCCACTGCTGCCAACCGCGAGCCAAGTTGATAACCAGAGTTGCTGTGCGTACCTTCCGGAGGGCACTCTTGGCGGGCCCCGCCTCCCTTTCATTTTCTCCAGGAGCCATGTTACCTGTTTCTTCTCTGCAGGCAGTCTGGGCCCTGGCTAAGGAGGGAACGTGTGTGAGAGAGAGGCGCTTGGGATTTAAATAGAAGCAGGGCGTGAGTGGGAAGGGGAGCCCGTGAGGGTGGAAACTATTCAAAGCATTTCTTGCCACGATTCGGTGCCATCTCCGTGACGGTGTTCTGTTTTTAAACCCTGACAGGTCCCGTTTCATCACAGCAGAGGGACATCTCTGGTGGCAGAGACACCGGTATGTTTCTTCCTCTCTTCTCCAAGTGCCAGGATGGAAAGTACTAGATTGCGTCATGCGCTCAGCTTTCTGCTTTCCTTGACCTTAAAAGATGACCCTACCATTTATAGGAGCATACAGTTTGTGCACAAATTGTCCAAGAGCAGCTTAGGCTTCCTCTCAGGTAAACGTCTGTAGCCCTCAATAGAGCTGCTATTTGGTCACATCTCATAAAAGAGTGACAAGATCTCTACCTTCCTGCAGGTAATAACAATGTTCAGAGAGATTGGCAGCTTGAGCCTCCTTTCTTTCTATAACTGTCAGAGAGAACCCTGAGAAAATTGTCTGATCAGTTCTTCATTTCTAGATGGAAACATTGAAACCCAGAGGAAATATGATCCAGATGGTGAAAGGCTAATTATTGTTTTCTATCCCCATACTGGGAGAAAACCTGTTAAAATACATTAGCATACAATGTATATTAAGTCAGTAAACTAGTCTACTGATACAAAAATTAAATTATATTTTACACATCTTAGTATGTATCTTTTTATATACTTACCTACATTTTTTAAATCTATAACTGTTTAATCATATAAAGACAAAATAAGTGGACACTCTGAGGCATGCTCTCTTATTTTATTTTATTTTGATACAAAGTATCGTTATGTAGCTCTAACTGGCCTGGAACTTGCTGTGTACAACAGTTGCCCTCATTCTCCTGCCTCTGTCCAGTGAGTGCTAAGCTTACAGGCATGTACCACTACACTGGGCTCCCTTTTTTGTTGTTTTTAATGACTGACTATTAGTTTGATTAATATTTTCAAATTATTTTATTTATTTTTGAGGTTATAATATAATTACATCATTTTTCTCCCCCCCCCCCAAACCTCCTAAATATTCCTACTTTCTCTCTTTCAAATTTATGGTCTCTTTTCTCATTAATTGGTACATGCACACTGTGTGTGTGTGTGTGTGTGTGTGTGTGTGTGTGTGTGTGTGTGTGCTACATGAACAAGTACAACCTGCTAGTCTATGTAATGTTACTTGTATGAGGCCTCAATCCTCCACAAATAACTACAGGCAACTAAGGAATGCGAGAGCAGAAATATTCTTCCCCTGGGAAGAGCTGCTCATCGATGGTTATTCAATACTAAATGATGAGCCTTGAAAACACGAGTTTCTCCTTGTTTTTAATAATATGAACTTCGTTAACAGGCAAAGACATTTGTTTGAACCTTCAGGACATCAAGTAAAGAAATGTTTCTAGAACTGCAAAGATCAGTCGTGTGGACAGAGATGTAGCTGTCTGCTCCATGCCATTAGACCAGATAAAAAGGTGCAGGGCTCAGCACTGAATAATTTATTGAAGTAAGACAAATAGAAATTCTTTTTTATTCGCCACCGCTTTAGGTTTTTAAAGTCTATCCCTTCCCCCAATTTTGACAT